>NC_071508.1:10299347-10903597 GCF_027887155.1 Malaclemys terrapin pileata | reverse complement strand
ATCAGATTCATGGGGTGCTTGTTCTGAACTATTATATCTGTTATTATATAGTGATCACAGTAACAAAAAAAAAAAAACCCTTTTGTGGGGTTTGAAGGACTGACTCCTACCTGAGCTCTTGCCGGAGTTGGGGAGATCTCTGAGACACTTATTAACAAGCATGTAGGTTCTTTTATTGTTTTAATGTTTTCTCTGAATTGTTTTCACCTTAAGAATAAATGTACTTGCTGAGGAAAAGCTGTGTGATACCTTATAGCTGTGGGCAGTTACGCTGTTCGTAGCCTCTGAGGAGAAAAGCAAAGCAGGTGTGCTTAGGCAGCTTGAAGTGCTGGGAAATTCACAGTTTAGGCAGCCTGAAAATACTCGGTCACCAGAGAGTGAGACTTGAGTCTTGACCCAAGATTGGTGACAGCTGAGGAGCTGGGAGCCTAGAGTGGATGCCCTTCCTGGACACAGAGAGGAGGATACATGTGGAGTTCCCCCGAACTGTGACAAAAATCTATTAAGCAAGTCAGTCTGGATGCAGGAATGATTAGGTTACTGATGCATTTGTTTATTGTGCACTGTTGCCAACCTTTTCACCACAGAACAAAAATCGCATTCTCTGTATAATAAACCTTGTTATGTTGAGTCCTTTCTGGCAAATAGGAGTTAGTGCGTAAAATGGTATGAAATTGAATACTATTAGGAATCAAAAGAAATTACAAATAATAAACATTAACATTAAGAACTCAACACTGAATTTATTTTTAAAGAAAGAAAATGGGATGAAATTCTGCGCCGCTGACGTTAATGGGAATTTTGCAATTGACTTCAACAGGACCAGGATTTTACCCTGAGAAAAGAACCTGACTCACTCCATTATATCTAATTATTGTATGACACTGTCCATTGATGACAATGATAAAGCTTCCATTGGCTTCAGTAGGAGCAGATTAGGCCCCATATTCCTTGGTAAAATGACTTCAGGACAGTGGATAATCTCACATACTTTATGAGTAGCAGTATTAGGGCAACAGGCACCGTGTCTCAGAATTTCCGTGCTTGTCTGGATTTATACATACAAACTATTGCATTATTTCAATACGTATTTTGCTTGCTTAATAAAAATTGTTCTGCTTAGAACAGAATTACAGGCTGGGTCCTTGCCTTTTCAGTATCCGAAGTAAATCTCATCACTAATGTCTGACTGCACTAAGTTCCTCGCCTTACTAATGGTAAGGGCTGCTTAAACACTAAACCTCAATAATCCAGTTTATTTTTTCATAACAGTAAATATGATACAAGATGGGCACAGCTTGTGCTAGAAGTAAGCAATGGGATCATGGTAGCATTCCTAAATCCTTTTATTTTAAGATTTATTTTGTTGATAAAACCAGCTTTAATTACATTTTTGTCCTGTATTTTTCCATCTATAGCAGGAGCATGGTTAGGGGCTTTATACCATCAAAGTGATAAACTAAATCTTTTCCCCCCTTCAACATTTTCCACCATTAAAAGGAATATCCTAGGCAACCACTCTAGCTTAAGCTCCTGTTACATAAAGATACAATGTGGGACAAATTCAGAAGTGATGCGGGAGGGCATGTGATTTAAATGCCAGTAATTGGGTGCACAAGACTAGAAGGTAGGCTAATTTGGAGTAATTTCTACTCTGAAGGTCTGAGGAAGGTGAAAGCCCTGAGAGGAAAGATGGTCTTGCAGTTGAGGCGTTGGATTGATGCTCAGGAGATCGGGGTTCTGTTCAAACTCCCTATGTGACCTCAGGCAAGTCAGATAACTTCAATTCCTTAAAGGTAGTTAGGCACCTAAAGACCATTGAGGATCTGGGCCTTCAACTACCAGGCCCATTGAGAGGAATGTGGGGCCCTGGTACATCCTGTTTACTGAGGCCCCAGCCGCTCCCATTTCACTTTATTTCCACAGATGTTATGATTTTTTTGGGGGGGAGGCCCTGTGCTTGGGGCCCCAGTACAATTGTCCTTCCTTCCCCCGCCTAGTCAGCCCTGCCTTCCTGGTTTGTGCCTCAGTTCCCCATATATACAATGGGAATAATTATACTCCCTTCCTCCCATTCTTGGTCCTGGCATGAAGAGCCGACAAGACAGAAAGTCTGTATGCCCAGTGCCAGCATATTGGGGTCTATAGGCACGGATGTCATACAAATAATAAACATTTAGACTCACCTTGGATTAAAAGTCCTGACAAAGTGTAAGTGACCCAAATAATACCAAAAGGCCACATAGTCCAATTAGATTTTAAGCAGAATTTCCCATTGGAAATCAGTGAGGACTTCCGCCTAGAAACCAATGTCCTGGAATGGCCCACATTATATAAAAATATGCCTAAATTTAACAGTGTTCAAATAAATCATTGCTCAGGCCTTTCTTTTGCTTATACAGAATTCTATTGAGACCATTAACACTTTTCTCTTAGGCCATCCTTTAGCTGTCCAATGCGGGTGACATTCAGTCACAACCAACATGGTCCAGATTTTAACCAGCAACCTGGAAGTGAAAGGCTCCATATTCCATTAACAGTCCCTTCCTGTGGTTTATTTTGTCATTCAGCTTCACGCCTTATATAAGACATTCCATTAACTACACAGGACTGTTACTTAATAAGTCCTTCATGACTGAAGGTGATTCAGCAATTCCCTACAGGAGTGGATCTGTTCAGATGCCTAAGAAGTGTGTCTAATGGCTAGAGCTGGGGCAGGGAGAAAGGACTTCTGGATTCTATTCCTAGTTCTACATCTGTCTTCTCCTTAGGCGCGTGGGAGTTGTTGAATGCCACTGCACCTCAGTTTATCCAACACAGGGTTGCTGCTGGGGTATAACTAGTTTTTCCGTTGAACTGATGTCCTTAAATGTATGGAGCTATGTGAGTGTAAACTGATTATTATTATTGTTATTGTTCTCACTTTGTTCTGTACTGAAACCACACACGCTGCATCAGGTTTATGCAGTTTGCACTTTCAAATTGCAGAGGGATTAGGGGTCTCTTTTTATGAGTTTAAAATTTTCAGTTTGTCTCAGTATATATATATACCTAATTTAGCTTGTGGCGTAAGCAGTAAAAAATTACAGTGTAACTTTCTCACCTATAAGCATTCAACTGGGAAACCATGAAGCACTGTCAGAAAAATTCAGATTAGGAAAGTAAAAAACCAGTCTCCTCATTAATGTTCCCCTCCTCATTAAATGTGGAACTTGCTCATAAATATTCACCAGATGAAAAATGTGAAATAGGTAAAAGTTAATACTATACAATTAAACTGACTTGAATTTTCCCAGCAGATTCACCGAACCCTAATTTTATTATCCTTTCACCTCATCTGAGCCATCTGTTTGACTAGGATGCAAAATAGGTGTGCGCAGTTATATGTGTGTATCATGAATGGTTTTCAATAGAGCTGATCAGTAATTTGTCAGTGGGTTGGTTCCTCAAGTCTAGGGAGGAATTTCTGGTCAGGGAGGGCAAGCTAACCACCCCAGAATATCCTGGTGGTTAGAACACTTTCCCAGCTGTGGGGTCCCAGATTCAAGTTTGCTTGATTCAGAGCAGTGCCTTGAACCTGGCATCCCACATGAGTGTCCTAACCGCTGTGCTACTGGTTATTCTGAAGTCTGTCTAATGTTGTTCCAGTGCAGAATGAAATTTAAACCCCTCAATTATTTTTGCTGACATAGAATTCTCATTCTCCAGCCAGCCCTACTTTTGAGTGGACAAGTGCATTATAGGAACTACGGGATGGCTTATTGAATGCCCACAGTAATCTCTTCTTCAGGAAGTACATAAGAATGGCCATACTGTGTCAGAGCTTCTATTTTCGACCCATTTCTCAACAGTACCCATATTTTACAGATAGGTAAACTGAGGCAGGGATGGTAAGTGACTTGCCCAAGGAAACATAAAGAGTCAGTGGCAACACTAGAATATAACTCTGGTGCTCTGACTCCCAGTTCCTGTCTGTAACGGGCAGACAGCACTTTCCCCAGATACTAGTGACTCATAGAAAGGACTGGGACAATAACACTTCATTAGCAAAGAGCCTTCTTCTCTCACATCACTGTAAACCAGGAGTTAACTCCATTGAAGTCAGTGGAGTTTCATTGGTGTAAAACTGGTGTGAGGGGAGAATCAGTCTCAGTGTATCAGACGACGTGTGTGTGGGGAAGACATCTGGAAATAATTCTGGGGAAGCTGGTGATATAGTGAAATCCCCACTCAATTAGCCCAGTTCATATAGATAATACTGCAGTGCCGTGCTAGGCAGGTACCTCACTGAGTCCACTGCAAGGCTCACTCACCACATCTGCTTCTCAATTCACAAATAACTTTCTCAGCTCCTCTCCTTGCCCCTAGGCAAACAAAAGAATCTGTGCACGAATGTAACTAAAGGACATGTTTGAGCGCCAGGTTGGAACCAGTGTAGCAAACTATAAACGATGCATGAAATGAAGTTAGGACTCCGAGGGCAGAAGTCACTGGCAGGGCAGTGTATTTGCTCTGACTCAGGGAGGTGCTGTACTCCTCTGTAAGGCTCTCACCACTCTTTGGTTCTCCTTGTGACTAGGGTGACCAGATGTCCCGATTTTGTGGGGACAGTCCCGATATTTGGGGTTTTTCCTTATATAGGCACCTATTACCCCCCACCCCCGGTCCCGATTTTTCACACTTGCTGTCTGGTCTCCCTACTTGTGATGGACTGATGTCAGGTGCGGTACAGAAAATTCATACGCCGGGAAACAGATGAATTAAATGTGGTGTTTCATTTTATTTTCCGCTCTTCCCATCATTTCATCTGACCGTTCACATTGTAAAGGTTCGTTTCTTTTTAACTATGGGACATAATTTTGCGTCTGGGTTGGAGACTGGAGACCTCCTCTGCCTGGAGGCATGGTAGCTGTTTCTCCATGGCCAGCTGAGTCCTTGGCCTCTCTGCGAAAGCTGCCTACACGGTTCCAGTGAGATACAGAACACTATTCCCAGCGGTTATGTTCTTGTCATCTAACATGGGCCACCAAACACAGCCATCAGGTGGGCAGGAAACCCAGAGTCCAAGAGCTTTATGTCCCAGTACAACCCCCCTGAGCTGGCCACCCCCTAATGATATATAGAGATAAGTTTGTAGTGTAATGTTCCAGAATATTAGAGAGCGAAGGTGGAGGAGATCATATCTTTTATTGGAGCTTCTGTTGGAGAAAGAGACAGGTCGGGGCTGAGGAATAGCTCAGTAAAGCTTGAAAGCTTTTCTCTTTCACAAACAGAAGTTGGTCCAATAAAAGCCATTACCCCTGACGCCCCTTGTCTCTCCCATATAGATTAATGATCTCCTTGTGTTTCTGCAATGCCAGCTGAGCATCTCAGAACCACTGACAGGCTATTTCAAGGGGGCAGATCCCCCCATTAGCATCTATCGAACCTTTCAGGAAGCTGCAGGCTAATTACTGATGGCTCACTGCAACCGGTGAGGCTTGTTCACGCCATCAGAGAGATGAGACTGACCCTCTGGGAAGTGAGGGTGGAGACGGAGTCGTTCTTAGGGATGAATCCTGGGAACTTGAGAGAAGGAAGGATTGTAAAATAAATCCGAGCCCTAGAAAGCGAGTGAGTTTTTGCTCCTGTACACCTATAGAGTGGTCTGTGTCTGGATAAGCAGGTGGCTTTCCTGCTCTGCTCCAACACATTCACTAGTGAGTAATAGCCATGACAGTGAGTTAAGTTTTATCACCGCCATTTTACAGACCAGAAGCACAGACAGGAAAAGTAACCTGATTCCCATGCCCTGGTGAACCACTGACTGAATGGGACAGGCTAGGCCAGCTGGAAGCCCAAATTAGAGGGGGTCAGTTACACCTCTCCTCCTTTCTGTTCTCTTCTTTGTAGATTCTCTGGTGCTCAAAGGAAAAAAGCAAATTTATAATAGCATCCTGCATCCTGCAGTGCTGCTCCTCCCTTCTTGCACCTTCTTTGTGAAAATAGTGGGGCAGAATGGT
Organism: Malaclemys terrapin pileata; assembly: GCF_027887155.1. Lineage (NCBI taxonomy): Eukaryota > Metazoa > Chordata > Testudines > Emydidae > Malaclemys > Malaclemys terrapin. The sequence goes on along the minus strand of NC_071508.1, from coordinate 10,897,595 downwards.
ATAAATCTGTAGTTCTGGGGAAGTCACACATTCTTAGGTGGCAGTCAGTGACACCAGACACTCTTTAATGTGGCATCTGGGGACAGGTTTCCTATTTCTATCATCTCTCCTCTGCTTTTGTAAGAGAAATCATTTCATATTAGCATTTGCGGGCCTAATGTATGTCCTATTGTAGCCGTGCCCAGGGGCGGCTCCAGGCACCAGTGCAGCAAGCGCATGCCTAGGGCAGCAAGCCTCGGGCGGTGGCGTGCCGGTTGCCATGAGGGCAGCAGTCAGGCAGCAATTCAGTGGCCAAAGGCGCGGGACTGGCAGATCACCCGCAGAAACGCCGCCGAATCCGCATGACCAGCCCGCAGGTGCCACCGAAGGCCGCCTGACTGCCGTGCTTGGGGCAGCAAAAAACATAGAGCCGCCCCTGGCCGTGCCTGCCTTCTGTGTGTTGGATGTTCCCCACCCAATTCACAAATAGATACATGAATTATCTCCTATGGGGAACATGCTCATATCTTAGTGCTACTTGGCTGAATCCTGCCGTATGTTTTCAGTAGCTCTGTTGCTCCCTGCGCTTGGAACAGTCTGAATTTTTTTGGCAGCTCGATGGCCGAACTTTTGGCAGCTCTTGTAGACGTGGTTGTTCCCTTTCCTAATGGGCCAATAAGAGTGAGCTTCTTTGGCAGAGGCTGGAGTCTCCAGTTAGCAGCTCCAGCATTGTAGCTGCTTTTAGCCTGCAGCCCCCAAAGGCAGCTCATAGAATGTCCTTGGAAAAAAGAATATTTGCAGGAAAAAAGTCAGTTTCAATATAGTGCAAATTAGAGACAGTAAATGAGGATACACACAGACAATTACATCCTGAAACATCCTCTCCTCTATGTCTCTACGTCCTTCAGCTCTTTTGCAGTACAGGGCATATACTGATGTGTCCATTTATTATAGGTATTATACGGGTCTCTTTTTAGCATGTTCCTCTCAAGTGGTTTCAAGGTCCCACAATGAGATACTTTCATGTTCATTTCTGGTTTGATGCAGAACATACTCTTTGTACATTGCATGGCCTGGTTGTCACTAACCCTATGTCAAGGATGAAATGTCTGTTATCTGATTAATGAAGAGCTTGACAAAACAGATTATTTCACGAAATGTAATTGGAAACACAAAGGTGGCACATGCTCATTTGTAAAAAGCAGCAAAGAGTCCTGTGGCACCTTATAGACTAACAGACGTATTGGAGCATAAGCGTTCGTGGGTGAATACCCACTTCCTCAGACGCATTTGTGAAGTCTCTTTTCAGGGTAGGACTTTTCTTTAGCTTCTGTGCATCAATTTCAATCTATGAAATGGGTTTAGAAATATTTAGCCTCATCCCAGGGCTGTTGAGGGATTTAATTATTGAATAGTTGCAAAGGGGGATAGTGGACTGTCAAGAGAAGTTTGTTTCTATGACAGTCTCAGGAGCAATCAGGCATTTTTCATTGTCACTGCATCATTAAATGCCCCTAGGGACCATTCTCTGTCAGTAATAGTTGTAACTTAACAAATACCAGCTTTTAGCAAGGTAAATTGTCACTAAAGTCCTTTCTTTAGAGACCACCTCACTGGTCCAATTTACATATTGGGGGGTGAGGAACAGAATGAACTATTTTGAAAGTTCATTAATATTCATAAGGTACTAGTCCACAGCTGTTTCAGACCTAGATTCCTATAAGGTCCTCTGGGTAAGTAAATGGGTTAGTTTGACTTTCAGTGATTTTAACACACAGCACACCTCCATAGATGAGTAAAAGCTGGCTTTCAGAGAGGTAGTTTGAAAAGCTTATTTATATTCATGAATTATTTGTCAGTCGCTATTTCAAAACCTTAGATTATGTTTAAATTAGAGAGAGAAAGTGGAAATACGCCTGGATCTGCACTCCGATGTTCAGCTCCAGCTTGCACATGATTTGAATGTCCACGTGATGTGTCTTTAAAGTACTTTGTAAAGAGATCGATGACTTATATTACCTGCCAGACTCTGCAGTCTTGACTGTGCAAACAGTGGAGCTCATCTCACTAAAATTTCCTTCTTGCTGGTGCTTTCTTCAATGCCAAATAAAGTCACGGCATTTTTATCACAGACTCAATGGGCCAACTTCTTCCTTAACGTAACCCCAGAGCGTGATACAGGGTGACTGTGGAACTCTGGAACCTTCCATGAGGTTACACCAGGGACGAATTTGCCTAATGTGATATTTTCAATTTCAGTGTCAACAATATTATCTGCTCCCCTTTCCAGCCATTTCAAAGAAAATTTCCCACTAAAATTTTTTCCTCTCTAAATTTTAATTTCCCATCCAGTTCTCCCTCTGTTCACAAACTCTGCCAATAGTTGGGGTTTATTCGCTCCCATTCCTCATCTATTAAAACAAATTCTTTATCTTTAAAAAACAACAACCTTGAAACATTTTGAAATGGAGGCATTGTCAGCCCCTCCTGTTCTTTGAAGGCCGTTGTGCTAAGATGAATGAAGTGCTACGGATAAGCAGGCCTCAGGGAAGTGTGTGCCTAACAGAATAAATACATCTCTTGTAAATCATCCCCGCCAAGGCATCATTAAACCTAAGCACGGCAACTCAGTTCCCAAAGCAACTCCAAGTGCTGATGGATCTTGTTTTTCTTTCTCTATAGGAGCTACATTTCTCACACAACACACTAAGATGAAAGCACCTCTCTGGCTCTCTCTCTGTGTCAAACACACACACACACACAAATATTGTAACTAGAGGCAACGTTTTCCTCTGGCAAAGGAGTTGAGGGCAGGAAATTTGCTTTATTAAAAGTAAGACCGGTACAAGACTTTGCTTTTGTCATCCCTGACACCTATATGCTTCACCTGTTATCTGAGAGTCTTGTTGTTTGAGATGGAATCTGATTCATTTAAAAACGTAGGCATGTGAACTTGTCATGCCTAATTAAGGGGCAGGTTTTACACTCTATCCCAACAATAGCTGAGACTGCTTCAAACTTCAGAGAGTTTAAGATGAACCATTTCCTGTGAGCACAGCCTACAAACTGACCCATCTTGCAGGGGGTATAACAAGTGTGACAATGAGAGTGTACGTGTAGGAGATGCTATAAACCAACGGGTCTGATTCTGTGTGTGCGTCTATGCTATTTAACACAGATAACAGACTGAGCACAGGTTTGTTTGTCTGCCAATGGGGGCTATAAAACAAGGATGCTAATGTACGAAGGGTTAGTTTCACTGTGTATGTGTATGGCATATAGCAAAAGTTAGTAAGTATATGTAGGCTCAGACTGAGTGGTCTGATTCTCACGGGGAGTTTCTTCCACCTTGACAAGAAAATTAGGATCAGTTACCCTCAGCTGCTGCAAACACAGCCCAGAGAGCCAAAACAAAAAGGCAGGAAAAATAAATGGGTGCAAAGAAGTGATTGAGCCTAGGAAAATTAGGGGCAAAAAGAGAAGCGCAATCAAGAGCCAGATCTGTATCAGTTCTATGAGGATAAAATAGCCAGTAACCTTCAGAGAGAGTGTTTTCTTACTCGCTGCCTGCCAACCTGTGTCCATACAACACAGCAAATTGAACTAGCAGGAGATCCCGTGGCTGGCCTTGAATTCAGACCCTTGTGGTCCTCAGCAGCAGTTCTAGCAGGTGAGCCAAAAGATTGCCTTCTGGTAGGAGCAATGCTGAGATAGTATCAGCGGGGAGCTCCTCTCTGGGGCGAGGTGTGTGCAATCCCCATCTCTGTCCACACAGTGCAAGAATACTGCTCCTGAAATATATATCGTACAGCGTAATAACGGTGGTTGCACATTATTATTTATTATTTGCTCTATGGTAGCTCTTAGGGGTCACAATCAGGGATTGAGGACTAAGTATCCGAAGGGGCTGTACAAATACATAACAAAAATAGGGTCACTGCCCCTATAATGTAAGAATAAGATGAGAGGCAATAGGTGGATACAGACAGATAGGGGAGTACAAGAAACGGTGGTCCATATGGCAAGCAGCAATCATGGGGATGAAACCATTATTAGTTGAAATAAAACAATATATAAGAGCAGCAAAGAGTCCTGTGGCACCTTATAGACTAACAGACGTATTGGAGCATAAGCTTTTGTGGGTGAATACCCACTTCGTTGGATGCATGATGCATGTGGGTATTCACCCACGAAAGCTCATGCTCCAATACGTCTGTTAGTCTATAAGGTGCCACAGGACTCTTTGCTGCTTTTACAGATCCAGACTAACACGGCTACCCCTCTGATACAAAACAATATATAATCATCCAGATAGGAAGGAACCCTTTAATTATTTTGTTGCTGCTTTACTACTTTAAAACATTATCCCACGTGTGGCCATATTGAAGTCGATGGAGTAAGGTGCAACTAAACTAGAGTAAAGGTATCAGAATGGTACCCATAACCCTATGAAAATACAGCCGTATTCCACAGTAACTATGCAATAAGTTGGAACCTAAAGCAGTGTTTTTTGCAGCATTTAGACGTAGGCCAGATTTCAAGAGCTCAGCAAACTGCATTCACCCAACATGCTGAGCACTTTTGAAACTCTGACCCTTAATTAGGTACCTGAATAGGAGCTGAGTTTTTTTTTTGGAAAAGTTTTGAAACGGCCCATGACTGTAAAGCACTATAGTATTTTATTTTAAAATAAAGGCTCTGTATAATGTCCGACGATAGGCTAGGATTTTTGTTAAACAGGGGCAGGCTCTTAATTCTACCACTCGCTAAAAAGAACTGCTTTGGTCTTTTTGTTTTGTTTTGTTTAAATCGATTAAACTTGTCTGCGAGTTGATTGCTCTTCAAAGCAAGCTACAGAGCTATACACCAAGCAGTAATCTTTGAAGTAAGTGCAGAAGTATAAAGAATTATAATTCAATACAGGAGATTCTGCAACTGTGAGTACATGTACTTCTTAAGGCTGTAGGTATTTCACATTGCTGTTCTTGAATCTTCGGCTCGGTTTTAGGAGAACTCAATAGCTGTGTCATTTTATGTAAATCTGACTCCATCTGTCACTGCCTATTGCAGCTAAGGGGTTTTAGGCACTGTTTGGCTTTCCCCTCCTCCCCTCCCCCAAAAGGCCCAAGACTATATTTTCTGAAATAACCAGTGTAAGCACATCCTTGACATAATGTTTTCCCATAAATCATATTGCAATTAAGCATGGATGGAAATCAGAGGAAGATTTTATAGCTGTCCCAAAGATGCTGTAAAGCAGTTTATATTCCGAGGGCAGAATTCACCTCACATTTCAGAAGTATTCAGTATGCTACAGCATGTGAATATAGGCATTGCCATTTTCGTTCAGACCAGTGGTCCAGCCAAGCTGGTGTCCTAGTCCAGCAGTGGGCAGCTCGTGATGGGTTTGATGGCTATCCAGAGCACGATGGTACCATGTTCCATCTCTGGATGGAACTAGTTTCCAAGTAGACCAGAGCTATTGAAGGCCAAGACTCTACACCTCCCTATGAAAGACAAGTGAAGGATAATCAAGCCATCCCAAGAGCATGCTGAGAAGAAAAACTGTCCAAATGGAAAGGAAGATCAAAAGGAGCTAAGTTTGATGTGAAAAGAAAAGCAAAAAGATGGTCACATTTAGTATTAAGTTGCCATTAACAAATGATTTATAAAGGATGAATAACTGTTATAAGCATGTTACAGACATGAGTAATAGGTATTACAGTTCTCTATAAGCCCACCAATAGAAGACATTGTAGATGGTTATAAGTAACCAAGTGACCTGCTAGACCCTATAACAATCAATAACATTTGATTAACCATTTACTAAAACATCTATTAATTATTTATAAACGGAACTGCAATATAAAGTGTGACTAAAAAAAAAAAAAAAGTAAGACCAACACGATTAAAACTAAACACACAAAGCTAAGTGTTCCGGCAAAATCCGCATCCATAATGTTAAAACTGTGCTAACCTTTGAAATGTGCTTAGTAGTGGACTAAGGATTTAAAATTCTGGCAGTGAAGGCTTCTTCCCCCCTGCAGTTTTCAAATTCTTATTCATAAAACATGGCTCAGTTTGTGTCTTGGTGCAGGGACCATAATCTTAGTACATGCCCTTCCCATGTATTATTTATGCAGGCATTTAACAGCTTCGGCACATTTTAACAGGAACACCAGGCAGTTGTTTGCAAACCAGAATTAGCAACAAATAATATTTGATATTCCAAGGAGTCTTTTTTTAAGCCTTGCTTCCTAATCAGCATAATGGTCAGGCATTGTGGGTCACATGGAAAGAGAGGATGGATGCAGAGATAATATTGCATTAAGCATCACCTGCTTACTTCAATGATTTTAGCTCTTGTCTTTTAGTTCTGAGTCACTAACTTCATTTAAAACAGGGAATAAGTGCTATACATATTTTTTAAGCCACTAACTTAATTTGCATAGATACCAGAGAGTGGCTGGAGGCAGGAAGATTAATCGTGTCTCTTGTTTAGCATTGCAGAGATTTTGCAGACTTTCCCTACCTGGTCTCATTTCCTGATCGTTGAATTTTTACATGGGTATTGGGTGAATGAATTTTGCCTCTCTCAGCTTGGAGCTAGGACTTTGGGTATTGATGCAAGTTCAATTATGTTTAATGTCAGTTTTCCAACCTGAGCATCTACTCAATGCAGAATGTCCTAGCCAGTCTTCTGAGAAATCTCCCCATGCAAAGATGCAGGCAAAGCATAAGCAGTGAGGAGAGGTGATCACACCTCCTAAGAACAACATAATTAAAACCAAGGAGAGAAGCATGGAGCTTCAAGATATGAGAAAGGTTTCAGGGTTGACTCAAGCAAGTGGTCCATTTGAAAACAATGGAAGAACTCACATAATTTGACCCTGCTGCAACAATCCACAGTGTCTGCCGTGTGATAGAGGTGGGTAGGCTCTATTGGGGGTTTCTGGATTTACGGACTGGTCCTGCACCATTGCAGACACAGGGAATTTTGCCATTGACTTAAATGGGTGCAGGAACAGGCATGCAGCTTGGGGGTGCTCTATAGTAAGACATGGTGGGCACTGGACTCCACTGGTCTGATCAGAAAAAAAAATGAATGGGAGTATTTTCCCAATCGCTTACTGCTCGTGCTGCCAACATTTTATTATTAACATATTTGTATTACTGTAGTGCACTGTATATGCATAAACTAGGAGACAGTCCTTGCCCTGAAGATCTTACAGTCATTAGTCAAGATGGGAGGAGGATGGGAAAAAGGGAACATTCATATCCCCATTTTACAAGCAGAGAACTGAGCCACAGTGAGAGTAAGTGACTTACTAAAGGTCTCACAAGAAGTCTGTGACAGAATTGCAAATGGGACCCAGATATCTTGAGTTCCTGTCCAGTGCCTTAACCATAAACCATCCTTCCTCTCAGATTCGTCACTCACAGTAGATTGTGCAGGTCCTCATAATGTGATCATCCCTGTTGTTTCCTGTTTGCCTGAAGCAGCAGCGGAAAGTGCAGACATGTTCATTCCTGTCAGCACTCTAACAGGTGTGGAGGAGTACACAGTTCGGATAGAGGCATCGCTTAGGGGAGGATTTATTGAAGGGGATACTCTGTATCCTAGTAAAGAGGAGAGGATATAAGTTGGTAAAGGACTAGTAGGAACTGAAGAGAAACAGTCCAACAAAAATGATTCCCATTCAGTTACATCACAAGAGGGCAGACAACTAAATATTGATAGAATAGGCATCATAGAAAGTTGATGGAACAGTGATAATCAATGGGAATGATAGAAGGGTACAAAACATATAGGAAAGACGGAGTAGGACGTGTGGGTGGGGGAGTGGCACTATATGTAAAAGAAAGCATAGAGTCAAATGTAGCAAAACTCTTAAATGGCTCAAACTGTACCATAGAATCTCTGTAGATAGAAATTCCATGTTTGAATAATAAAAATACAGCAGTAGGAATATACTACTGACCAGGATGGTGAGTGTGAAATGCTCAGGGATATTAGAGAAGCTACAAAAACAGAAAACCCAGTAACAAAGGGGGATTTAAATTATCCCCATGGTGACTGTGTACATGCCACCTTGGGATGGGATGCAGAGATAAAATTTCTAAACAGCATTAATGACTCTGCTTCTTGGTGCATCTGGCTCTGGAACCCACAAGGGGAGACAAAACTCTTCATTTAGCCCTAAGTGGCACAAGGATCTGGTCCAAGAGGTGAACACAGCTGAACTGCTCGGAAACAGTGACCAGAATGTAATTAAATGTAACATCCTTGTGGGGGCAAAATACCAAAGAACCCCACCACAGTAGCATTTAACTTCAAAAAGGGGAGCTACATTACACAGAAATTAAAAGGAGCAGTCACAAGAGTGAAATGCCTGCGAGCTGCATGGAAACTTTCTAAAACCACCTTCGGGTGTAAGGCTGGGGGCTTGGGAGATTTGCTGGTACCTATCTCTGTGTGATTCATGAGTGGCTCTGGGAACATTCATGCAATCGAGCTGGGTGTGGGGCTCTACGTGCAGTTGTGCTGAGTGATCACAGCGCCAGGAGGGGTTTGATGCTTATCACTAGCAGGCATTGTGAGAGACAGCCCAGGCTGGAGAGTTAAGAGGGCACAGCAGTACCCCAGTTCCAGGTTGTACCTGGGGCTCTCATCACAACTGGCCACTGTGGGAAGACAGGCTACTGGGCTTGATGGACCATTGGTCCGACCCAGTATGTTCTTATGAACTGAGTGCTGGGTAATAACATGAAAGGACTCCACGCGTGTAAAACTACCGTATATACTCGTTCATTAGCCCATTCGTTTATAAGCCGATCCCCCAAGATGGATAGGTAAAAATAGCAAAAACTGTGTGACCCTTTCATAAGCTGACCCTATATTTCAGGGGTTGGCAAACTTGGCTCCTGGCCCGTTAGGGTAAGCCGCTAGCGGGCCTGGACATTTTGTTTACCTGGAGCGTCTGCAGGCATGGAGCCCTTCAGCTCCCTGTGGCCATGGTTCTGAGGGGCTCCATGCCTGCAGACACTCCAGGTAACAAAATAACAATGTATTAGATATTAAATTCAATGATTCCATAGAGTTTAAAATCATCAAATTTTGGTGTAGACCTGTTTATAAGCCAACCCCCGCTCTTTGATGTGTCACTTTTTTACCAAAAATACTCAGCTTATGAATGAGTATATACGGTAAATTGGCTCTGTATTTACAAAGATGCTGCATCAGTAGCCAGCATTCCAACCATGTGCACACAGACTGACTTCCTGATGTCTCCTCCAAACTCTTCCCTTCTGCAACCTGTGCTCCTCCTTCCAAGTTCCATGCAGGTTATGACAATATCAATTACTAGTATTAGGCTCTAGAGCCAAAACCTCATTTAGATCAGTCTGGGAAAGGTCACACCTCTGAGTCAGCAGAACCCACTTAACTCTTTCCCAGTGGCATCAACACTTGCTAACAGGATGGACTGTTTCAGGTGTCAGCCTATTACACTAATTTACCCTAATATGAAATCCATATTAAAGAATATTTTCCAAATGCTAGAAGTTATTTCATGAGTATGAACCAACAAAAGTGTACCATTCCCTTTACTGTCCTGTTTCCTGGTGCTTTGGTGTGGGTTAAAATCTTGAAAGTAGGTCACACACGACTCCAGAGTGCTAAAGAACAAATATTCCTCTGGTGAACTGTTCAGTGGCCTAGTTCTTGGGCAGCCAAGTCATGAGAGACAGAACATTTCACATGGCACTAAACAAATGCCAGAGGCACTTTTAAGGAGAGATCCAGAGAGATATGAAAGGGAAAGTGGAAAGATACAATTAATCGTTTAAGAACTACTGACACTGAAAGAGATATCAGGCTTCCTCAAGGAGAAGAACCTGATAACATGAGATATAAGATACATGAGATATGAGATACATGGACTTTGCTCTTTTGTCTTGTGTGCTAGAAGCCGACTTTTCATTGGAGGTATGATGCCAGACAAGCCCCCTTTGAGAGGCCATCAGACCGACACCCAAGATACTTAGCTTGAAATGTATTTATATATTTATCATGTTCTACACTGAACCGTGCCACAAGTGATTATTCAGGGGCTGTTTGCATCCTGCAGGTGGTCTTGGAATAAAAAGCAGAATATCCTGGTCTTAGTTCAAGCCATGGGCACAGGGAGTGTAAGTTGCACCCCATGGTCCGAGTGTCAATTTACCCGCAGGAGGCAGGATGAGCAGAGGCCAGCACCGCCACTGTCACCCATTGTGGGGAACAGGTTTATATGCCAGCTGAGTCTCCATAGGAGGAGGTTCCCTTAGGAGATGTTGAAGCATCACGTACCAGCAATGGTGTTTCTGGAGAGGACAACACAGGGTGTTGCAATGGTGTGTGTTTGGATCATGGCGCTGCTAGATATATCGGGACAAATTCACTGCTTGGTTAACTCAATTGAGTTTGATGGAGTTGCACCATTTGAGAATCTGCTCAGTGTCTTGCAGAAGAAGTTTCTGGAGTCCTGACAAAAGTTGGAGTGTGTTTCAAAGCACAACCTGAATTACTTTAGATCTGTATATTCACAGACCAAATTCACCAATGACCTCGAAAACCAAACTAGAGAAAAATCACCATCCCTCAATGCTTATTTCTTTACATTTGTCTTCACAAAATGGAACAGTTTGTGGAAAAGCATTTGCTAAAGCAAAACCATCCCCCACTCCCTCAGAAACATGGACGAAGACACACACGTACACGGAATGCAAAAACAGCACAATGGGGTAATCAATCCTAATGATTACTTCTGGTTTCTGACAGTGCTGTGAAAAAATATCTCCAGCCCAGACAGAGTTCTGAGTGGTGTATACAATCACACACACACACACACACACACACACCAAACTATCTTAGAAGAACATTATTAAGGTTACAAAGTGAAGCACTCAAAAGTAAGCAAACACTAGAATCAATGTTGCCTGTGCTACCTTAATTCAGCCTCCTTGTGCATATGCATTATGATACAGTCTTTAATTGCATGATCATATACCATTTTTTCCACAGGATGGACAGTGCTCACTTAATGAGCAACTATTCAATATTTTGTTTCTCCTTGTTGCCCCAGTCCTTACTTACTGCTCACTATTCAAATCCTGCTCTGAAGACAGAATTATTAATTTCCTCATGGCCTTGTCTATGGCTCTCATCAAATCTGAGTGCATCACAAATATTATTACCCTCATTTTATAGATGGGGAACTGAGGCACAAAGAGATTAAGGTCAAAAGTATACGCTATATTTGGATGTCCAGTATGAGATACCCAGGAGCTGATTCTTTCAAAATACTTAGAATTCTCTAGCACTTTTTATGTTCAAAGCACAGCTTCCATTGACTTCATTTGCAGTTGTGAGTTCCAGGCACTTATGCAGATAAGACCCCAGGGTCTCAAGTCAGGCACCCAAAAAATGAGGAACACACAACTCGTGACCACCTTTGCAAGATTTGGTTTTAGTGGCTTGCCTAGCATCACACAAGAATGCTGAGGCATAGGCAAGGATAAAATCCAATTCTTCAGGAAAGCATTCAACTGCCTTAACTATGAAACTGTCCTTTCTCTTCCTGCAGTCTCCTGCACACCTTCCAACTGCTACAGCAAATGAAACGGGTCATATAGACAACTGTTGCCTTCATGACCCAATTTTGAGTCATCTGCAGAGCAGGTCTACCCTGTGCATTAAATGAAGCAGTGTCCTGTGGGGGGAAAATATTATGTGATCATGTAATTTAAGACTGTATTGACTGAGCACAGGGTCTTATAATGGGAAGTGTCAGGCAACCCTAATACTAGACTACCAGCCCACCTACATTATAGGATGCAACTCAAGATTCTTAGATATTTTCATTGGTATTTGTCCAGATCCTGGTCTCCTCGGGAAGGAATTTTCCTCCAGGGTAGATTGGCAGAGGCCCTGGAGGTTTTTCGCCTTCCTCTGCAGCATGGGGCAGGGGTCGCTTGCTGGAGGATTCTCAGTGATTTGAAGTCTTTAAATCATGATTTGGAGACTTCAACAGCTGAGTCAAGGGAGAGAATTCTTCCAGGAGTGGCTGGGTCAGCTTTTGTGGCCCGCATCATGCGGGAGGTCAGACTAGATGATCATAATTGTCCCTTCTGACCTTAGAGTCTATGAGTCTGAGTCAGTTACATTCGTGTAAGCCTGGAGTAATTCCACTGATTACCACCTGTGTGACTGAGAACAGAATCTGGCTCTGTATTATTTAATTAGCTATTTGCAAACACACCAAACTAACGTTTTGTAGAGAAAGAATTGAAGTTATGCTTTCAAGGTCTAATTAAAAAAGACTCATCCTGCCTGCACTAAAGGTCACTGCAAAGTGCTCTTCATTATTCAACAGAAAGTAAATCACATACTGTGCCCATGTGGAAATTTTCTTTTCATCGAGTTAGTCTATATTTCAAATTACAGTAGTAAACATTTGAATTAAGGCACCTGCATCATAGGATACAAATTTGTTAGTGGAAAATAGGACAGTTTTTCCTACATTCTTTACACTGTGCCAGGTCATCAGAACAGAGTAAGCCCATTGCAACTTGAGCGATGTCTATGCACTGGGAGCTGGGCATGTGATTCCCAGCTCAAAGACAAGTTTCAGAGTAACAGAGAAATCCTTGCACAAGCTGTCATTGAGCTAGAGCACTGAAAATAGTAGTTTAGCTGGGTTAGCAAGGGCAGGAGTGAGTGGCAGCATGGAACTGTTCTGAGTATGTTCCTGTGGGGTCCAGGCAGGTTTGTGCTCCTCATGGCTGTCTCATGCCACCATTCACGACTGCCTGTGCGATCACAGCCATGCTACTGTTCTTAGTGGGCTAGTCTGATGACAGTTAGCATGAGTAAGTCTTCGCGAGCCGGGAATCACACCTCCAGCTCCAAGTGTAGACATACCCTTGGTGTCTAATCATCCATGTAACCTTGGGGTACCGTATTTTGCTGAATGCAAAAATTGATACACTTAAGAGGCGGAGGTGATATTTTCCACCATATGATGGGAAATTATGCTTGTTTAATGTGTTCGTGAACGGACTGCAAAAAGATCCATGGCTGCTGATCACAATTTGATGTTGTTATTAAACAGTTTCTCTAGGCTGCAATTTTTACCTTACTTGATTCATTAAACATGTCAATTTGCATGTTGCTCCTGTTTTATTTTGGTGCCTTAACACACTGCTATGAGAACCAATAAAACCTGGGAACGCTTTCACTCGTTGAGCATTTCTCCCAACATTCCTCTCCTTTTTGGCCAGCTCAGAAGCCCACTGAAGTCAATGACCATCTTTCCATTAATTTCCACAGGTTTTGGATCTGGGTCTTGATATACAAACCAACGGGGAATGAATGAAATGGTTCAAATTAAATGCACCATTCTGGGGATCACAAATAAGGTACAGGTGACCCAACTCCACATGCACAATTTACTGTGATTTCAGAGGCAGCGGAAGTGGACCTGGGGAAACCGGAGCTTTCTCTGATTTTCTGTCTCTTTGTACTATCCTTCATTTTAATGACCTGTGCCTTGTAGACACTGCAAAACCAATTGTAGACATCTCCAGACGGACTTGCTAATTAGCCTTAGAGAAAAATCACTAGTGTTAGTTCTGCCTCCTTTCACTGATCCCTCTCCTTTCCCAAAGAGAGATGCTGTTTGCTGAATTTTCTCAATTTGTGGTGAATGTTAAGAAGCTATTTAAGCCTCACTCGAGTAGGAAAACTCAAGGGTTAATCTCCACCTATGCTTGCAATTGGGAGAATTCCTCTGACAGTCTGGATCTCATTTCAAATGGCAAATTTCAAAGCTTCCCACAGGAAAAAAAATTTAACTGGCTTTAAAATTCCCTTTCACAAGCCTCTTCTACTAGCCCTGCCACGCCACTAACAACCTCCAAGCCCCACTTTGGGGGTGGAAAAAAGAGGGAGCACATTTATGTTCTTGTGTGTTAGAGGCTTTACAGGACATGAAATAATTTCACTGGCTAGAAGCTAAACGGCACAGTTTCTTCTTATTATTTATTATTATTATTAATTAAACATTAATCACAGAAGATAGGGCTGGAAATGATTAGTCAGATCATCTAATTCATGCAGGTGACCTTTACACTGAACTTATTTGTGTCGTACCTACTCTGTCCTTCAACTCCATATGGGAGCTGACCTCCCTTGGCAAGCTATTCCATTGTTAATTAGAAAGTTGCCATGCTAACCCTCTGGTTTGATGTTTATTGATGCCCCTTTGCTGAAGGTGTGATGGTACAGAGAGCTTATGATTACAGTGCAGTAAGGATCTGCCATCATTTCCTTCCCCTACAAATAACCTCATCATCTTTTATAATCCTTTTGAGAGTAGGAACTGCTTCAAAGGGGCAAGAGAAAGGGAAAGATTTTCTCCTGAGTTAAAAGTAAAACCCTGCTATCACTCTTTTAATGTAACGTAAATATTTTTTTAATTGTATTTTTTTCTCTCACCATCACTTTATTTAGTTCACTCCTTTTGATGATGGTAAGCTGCTTTTTGCAGAGAGAAACCTACTTTGATTCAGGGTTGTTTGAGACTTAACAGAATCAAAAATTAACCAGCAGCCAGCAAGACAAAAGGGAGGTCAAAGTGCTCGATCTTTTTCAAAGGATTGGATTTATTTGTAAAATATCCCTCTCTTCTAAGAACTGTAGGTCTGTCCCTGCCCCAATGTACAATGTGTCATAATTGCTATTTTTGTTAAACATTATATTGTTAATTAAAATTGAAAGCTAAACAGGTAGAGCCAAGTGTAAATAATCGTTTTCTTGTCGCTTGATTGTGGGGACCATAGAGTTGTGAACTGAGCCAAAGAGAGAATTTAATTTTTGTCTCTCTGAGTTGTCATTGCAAATTTAGGCCTCCAGGCTGAAAACACTTATTGGATTAGATTTCTCTATTAAATTTTATAGCGTGGTTTGAAAAGGGTGATCATCATTTTCTATTGAATGCTATAACACCTTTTGATAAGGGTTCCAAGACACTGGTGTGTTTGTGTGTCGGGGGTGTGTGTGGGGGTAAACAATTATAAAACCCAGAGCAACCCAATGTTCATATTTGGCCAGAGCTCAATGGAACTCAAGAATCATACACTTCAAGCTCTATCTTATCTAAATGTCTAACATAAGTACTTCTATAGCCTCCATTATCATATCGCATCACCTCTGTGCAGTAGGGCAGTTTTTCAGATGAGGAACTGAGACGCAGAGAGACTAAGGGACATACCCAAGGTCACACAGGAAGTCTGTGGGAAAGCAGAGACATGAGGTCCGGGTCTCCCAAGTCCTAAGCTAGTGCCCTAGCTGCTGGACCATTCTTCCTCACTGATCGTGAAAGCGTGAATTTGGAGTGGGTACAAAGTTTGGCAAAATTATTTGTCTCAACCCTCTCAACAAAGGCCAGGAGACCAGACTGTGCTGGGCAAAGGAACAGGTGGAAGCTCTTTGAGCTTGTAAGAGAGCTCCAATTTAGAAGACCCGCACATAGATACCCGATGGGAATCTGGTCAAATGGGATATCGTTATGCAGCGGAGTTTCATGTAATACAGGAAGAAAACATCACCCCATAGAAGCAGCGAGGATGCCCCTTGCTGAGTCTGACCCACACTCTTTAAACAAAAGAACTACGTATGTACATGCCACTTCCTTCTTCCTTCAAACTCACAGACTTTATAGGCAGCAATTTCCAAAGAAACCTATGGGAGTAGGGTGCACAGCTCCCACTTTCTCCTTTGATCATCCCAGCCATAAGTGCCATGTGAACCCCAGAAGTTTTGGATGAGCGTCTCAACTTGTTTGGCTAATTTGAGCTCATGCCTCATCACTAAGAGACAGTACCACACTTTTGGGTACCACCAGCCAGGTTGCCCACAGAGCATTAATTATTTGCACAGCAGGGAAGGCTGATTTCAATACACATAAGAGGGCATACAAAGAAATATCTGGGAAAGACTTTAAAGCTATTCTTAGAGAGGGCTTTTTCCCCCTTCTAGGGTGACAGTAACCACCTTCCACACCACTAAGGATAACTTTCTGCAGCTGAAGCCTTTCAGCATGTTACCTCAGTTGGGGGATTTGACACATGGATGAAATCCCCTAAAACTGTTCCTGAGGATTTGGAGGTTTTTGTAAAGCTCAAATGCACAAAGCAGCCCCTAAGCCCTGGCTGCAGGATGGATCAGTGGAACTGCCTTTCCTTTCCCAGCAAACTCTGCTGGGTTTATTTTCTTTTTGATATTTAATAACATTGGAGTTTTTGTTTTTAAAAATCCCTGGAAGAAAAACAGTCCAAAGTCAATGATCTGAGCATATTGTCTAGGCATCTCCCTATCTTTGCCCTCCAGTCATGGCGACTCTATTATAATTCAAATCTAAACATAAAACAGACATTTCCAACTTTCCAGCTGAAGAATTTTGGCTAAGTTAATATGCCAAGCAGCGGGGCTGGGGAAGCAGCTGATTCAAAGTGACCCAGTAATTCCCCCTCCATCTCTTAGATTTGCAGCACCATTAAATTTTGTCCCCTAATATCATCTGAATCTGAAGTAACATTTTATTCCCCTCCTTCCAGAACTGCTGTACTCATAAAAATGAGGAGAAGCACATATTGGTTGGCTAATCCTCCACAACCTGGTGCCTGGATATATTATTCCCTTTCCTCCTGAGGCCCTTTCCTCACCAAGCAGATGCAGCTACAGGGGAAATGTCAAGACACGTTGCATATTTTTTCTATTCTGAGCACAGGTATGGCACTGGAAGATCTGAATGTTATTGCTCTGGTTTGAATACTGTCTAGACATGTCAACTCCCTCTCCTTTGGGGGCCTGCTATAACATTAGAAAACCTCGACATTTTTTTTTCCAGAGTGATGACACGTAATGTCACCACATAAGAAAACTGGAGACAAGCAGTTATTATCCGATGCCCAAGCTGCATAGACTAGCTGCATTGACTAATAGTTCAAAGCCTACACTAGACATTAGGCAGCACAGTATAGACAAGATAAGTATAATATGGAGACAGGTAAATATCAGCCCTGTATTCCCCCCTCTCCTTTGGTGCCACTGGCTTCCAGCACTGGCTCCTCAGGTTCAAATTGGCAACGTTCTTTTGACTCCGAGTGACACGAAGTTACTGAGATGCTAACTCATAGGAGAGTACTCAAATGACTTTCTGCCCCTTTTATAAATGCCCTGATCTTAAGAGGATTGAATGGAAAACACAATGGTGGTCCAGATTTTCAAAAGCAGCCTCTGGAATTGCACATGCTGTTTATTGCATACACATTGCTTCCTGTTTGAGCGCCCATGCATGGCAAAACCATTCCAATCATGTGCAAAGGGTATCTGCACACAGAAAGAGTGGCTAAAAACCTATTTGACTTGCAAATTCAAACGCAGCTTGTGCACATAGTTCAGTTTCTGAGTATGTAAAACAGTGGTCACAGAATAAACATGTACTTCCAAAATTACAGGTGCAGATTTAGAAGTCAGGTGGAGCCCCTTTGGGAAATTTGATCCACCGAGTCTTTCATATCAGGCAACAAGCTAAGTATTGGCTAGGTAGCAGATATCTGTTTGATAGCCTCTTGAAATGATTGGTGATCTCAGTCCTAATTCTAGTAGACACTTGGCACTAATTGGCCAGGGATCAGGAATATGAGACCAGGGTGTGACATTGCACTCTATATGATTTTATGAAAGTATGCTGAAGAGTGTGAATATAATGTAACTAAAATATGCTTCATGCAAAAGGTCTCTTATAAGGTATCATTACAAAGCTTATAATCTACTGAGTGTGGTCATCCTATCTGTATAAAAGTATCACTCTTGTATCTGAAACTAGAAATATGAAATATAACTCTGAGGTCCTATTGTAGTTATGCAAAGTGTGGGCCATTAATGGTGGTTTGGAATCTTAATGGCTCCCATTAACCAGGACAATTGACTGTAGATGGCTCTGTTTTACGTGTAAGTCTTCCTGTGTATGTGTGGGCTGGCAAGTGGGTAATGAAGTCTTACAGTGACATGTGATCATGTCACCTGAACTGGAATCCATCTTTAACCTGGTGCTTTTCCATTTAGAAGGAGGGGTGGGAACCCAGAGCGGGACAGTCTGTGAAAGAAACTTATTGAAACATCTCTGAGGGTGAGATTTTATCTGTATTCAGTTTTATTACAGTACTAGGCTTAGACTTGTGTGTTTTATTTTATTTTGCTTGGTAATTCACTTTGTTCTGTCTGTTACTACTTGGAACCACTTAAATCCTATTTTCTGTATTTAATAAAATCACTTTTTACTTATTAATTAACCCAGAGTATGTATTAATACCTGAGGGGAGGGGGGCAAACAGCTGTGCATATCTCTCTATCAGTGTTATAGAGGGCGAACAATTTATGAGTAAAACGGATTTATTTGGGGTTTGGACCCCATTGGGAGTTGGGCATCTGAGTGTTAAAGACAGGAACACTTCTTAAGTTGCTTTCAGTTAAGTCTGCAGCTTTGGGGCATGTGGTTCAGACCCTGGGTCTAGGTTGGAGCAGACTGGTGTGTCTGGCTCAACAAGACAGGGTGCTGGAGTCCCAAGCTGGCAGGGCAGGAAAGCAGGGGCAGAAGTAGTCTTGGCACATCAGTTGGCAGCCCCAAGGAGGTTTCTGTGATCCAACCTGTCACACAGGGAATGTGATATCTTAGCAGGTTTTATTGTAAGGTAAGCTTGCACTGCTATTGCCTATACTCTAAGTATCCTGAAAATAAACAGAGTGCTTCACTTTCCAGCATGCAGATATACGGATGATTGATTATTAATTCAATCTGATTTGTGATAAATAGTGCATATTGCTAACTGTGCATATATTAAGTGGCTGTGTGATTGTCGTAGAACAGGTGCTGGAGGTGCATGAAGCTAAAGGCATGCTTATTCCCCATCCAAGAACTAGTGTAATCCCACAACAAATGCATAACCTTCTGTTGTTCTGTTTGTAAAATTACATTGTTGACTTCATGAATGGACAAAAAAAGTAAGATTGATTAGTTCCCAGACATGCAGCTGTTGTCTATAATTCTGTGAATCTGGACTTTAATTAGTCAGTCAGATTACTTCCTCAGTCATGTTTATGTTTATGATTTATTTAAAATACCTAGAGAGAGAGGGGAGAACTAATATGACAAAGATCTTTACAGGTGAGGTCTGACGTGTTCCCACCAGAGAGAAGTCCAAGTCAGAACTCCAGATTCAAGTACCCCTGACCTTTAAAGGGTGTTTGAAAATGGAACTGGAACCTGGGTCCAAACTTTGTGACTCAGGATCATGTGTAGTTCACACATGCAATTTTTGGCCCACCAGTTTTTTCATGAAAAAAGTTTTGTGTATGTACAAACTGCTTTTGCATACAATAAAGTGGAGTCATCGAAAATCTCCCCAACTTGCACATACAAATGCAGGTTGCACACTTGGTTGAGTTTCCATGCATGTGTAAAAATAAGCACAGGCATGTGCATTTTCGGGACATCTTATCCTTAACAAAATGGAGCTAAGGTCTGATAAGCACGTTTTAAATCCAAATAAATTAATGGGGGGATAAAAAGAGGTGAAATGGGTGTACTGACAAGTCACACTTCAACAGTCTTTATCCCTTAGGAGCCAATGTCTATGAAAAATGCTTAGCAGGCCATGTTTTAACCCCTGTCTGGGGGTTGGTGTTCTGACTGCATGCATGTCAAATACTTGTATATTCACACTGTTCATTTACGCTTCATAACTAAATAGCATTCCTAGTGCAAAGTAAGGCTGGGTTACTTGGCTGAGTACCTCCCAACCATCACGTTCTTGGGGTAATTATTTTAATAAATATGAATTGTGGGACTCCTGCCTAGAAGAGGAATAGAAATCTAATCTATAATACAGATGGATAGAAGTGCAGCTGCACGATGTTAATTAAGTATACACCAAACATATGGCAATACACCTCCAGAACAACAGGCCCCAGAAGTCTCTTGGATACAATTAGTTTTTGTGCATGCATAAAGAATCAGTCAAATACTCAACCAAATGCATAAGTCATAACCTCAGACTGATGACATTACCATTGTAAACTCTTTCTCTTAGCTTGCAGAAACATTTACCTCATCACCAAAATGCTGGGAAGCTTTTTTTTTTCTTTTTCAATGTTGTTTTTGTTCTTTGCTTTATGATCTCTGCTGTAAGAATCCTCTATTTAGCTTTGTTTCTGAAGAGCTAAAGGAATGGCTTAGAGAAATGTAATCCTAATGGGTCTGATGTTGCACTGTCCTGAACCTTGTGCAGACATTTATATTAGTTCAAAATGCGACTGTTCTGACTCACATCGCACGGGTATACAGAACCACATGAGGTGCAGCGCAGCAGCGAACCCAGCCCCACAGTCGGTAAATAATATTGAAGAGTAATAGATACTAGGACACATTATGTTATATTGTTATTATTTATTTGTATTCCAGTAGCAACTAGGAGCACCCGACCCACTGTTCTAGGCACTGTGCAAACATAGACGATGAAATGCTGGCTCCATTGAAGCCAATGACAAAACTCCCACAATGAGACTGGGATTTCACCCATAACAAAAGACACATTTGTGCCCCGAAAGAATTTTACTATCTAAATACAAGACAAAAGAAATCAAGGGGAGCAAGTGGTATCAATGAGACAATTCTGATCAAAAGACCATTTGAGGCTAATCTGAATGAATCTCTCTCAAATATTTCTTGCTTAATTCCAGAATGGGTCCCTGCATCATTCCCGCTAACATCTTATCTCGCCTGTTCCTGAATTTGCAGTCATGGTGCTGCAACAAGCTCCCTTGGGAAAATCGGTTCCTGTAGCCAAATTGCTCTTACTGCTAAAAGCTTTGTTCTAGTATCTACCATAAAGTTTTCCTTCTGAGCTTCGGGCTAATAGGCCACTGTTCCTTGTGCGACCATCTTTGGAGACTCTGAATATTTCCCTTCCTTCATTTATATTGTACTCTGAGGGTATTTGTTATTACTGTTATTAGAGTTAGACAAAAGACCATGGGATACAGGCACCTATACACAAATTTGGGAGAGCATCAAATCCTTCTAATAATGGACCATGCTTTCCTCTCCTTCTTCCTCAAATTGAAAACTCTCCCTTAGGGCCTGAACCAGTGAAGCCAATGTCTGTTTTCCCACTGACTTTGCTGGACATTGGATCATGCATTTACTGATGGTTTCGGTTGTCCCTGGTGATGTTGATCAGACACATGGAACACCTGGAACTCACATGGTGTAACTCCAACTGGGGGTGGACAATGAATGAAGAGTGAAAAGAAAAAAGGTTTATCCAACTTCATTCAGACACAACAATTGTTCACTTCGAGCTGTGCGTGGAGCTTCCGATCACTTGTTATTTAAAATGAAGGTTCAGATGCCCCATGTGCTTATGCCAATGAAGATAGGTATTGCCTGTTAAAAAAGATATTTAGCACAGACTTCTCTTATTCTCAGCCTGTTTTAACAGACTATAATTACTTTTCACACCTTAACTTTGTTTAATTCACCCCCTGTCCTGTACACACATTCACCATTTGTTAATCCGCTAACAAGTGGCAAACTGTGCTTCAGTGTCAGTTCAGTGCACAAGACCAGGCCCTCAGAGTTCACCTTCTGGGGAGGTGTTGTTCAGAGGGCACAAAGCTTGAAAAGTCTCTTCAGATGTTATGGGTTTATAGAGAAGAACTGGTTTAGGAGCCCTCACGCACCACATCATACAGATTAATAGAGTTATACAGGTTTGTATAGTGCAGAAAAATAGAAGCTTATAAATTGTAGGTAGCACTAATAAGGGAAATCATAACCAATCTAAAACCTGTTTGCTTCCCAGGCCATAATGGCTCATGTAAAACCGCTTTCAATATTCTTTGTAAAGTGAGTTTTAGTGCTAGTGAAAGGTGCCAGATTGACAGCACTGGCAAGTAGCATTTACCTTCAGGACCCCTACAAAAAAGCCATCAGGAGTGCTAACTTCCTTACAGAAACACCTCATTCTATGGAGCCTTCTCCTGACTGTCTCTTGTGGACTTCAGACTCTCTGTGTCCATTCGTTCTGTGGCAGCTCACCTGAGTTTGCCCCAAAAGGGTCAATTACACTGGGACATCCAGAGTGAGGAGGAGAGTTAAGTGGATCCAACTCCAGTAGTAACTGGATTCATATCCCCACCTAATTTAATATAACAAAACACCGGTCTGATGGTGACATTTTTGTTGTTGATGCCAACAGCTGTGTTAGACCTGAACTACTGAGGTAGTGATGAAAGGTTGGTCTCTTCATTCGGATTCCACTCTGACATCCAGATAAAAATTCCTGGATACTAGAGCAAGTTGAAAAACAGGATATACATTTCATTTGGTCCCATCTTTTGTTCAAAATTCAAAACATTGACCAAAAAAATTCATAAATGCATGAAATTTGAAAAAGTCCAACCAGCTCTGTGGGATACTTTGCATTAAACATGAAGGTATTCCTCACCCTTAATACACTTTCACAGCTTGTCATTTTAGCTGTGATGGTTCAAAGGCACCTGCATATCACAAAAAAAGTGTTTCTTAGAACTGAAAAGCTCTGTGTATTTCTTGATGCCAGGTATTTCTAGATGTCAGACTCAACTTAAGAACTACTTATGATCAAAGGTAAACAGTGGAGCTGATCAGGTTTCAATTATATTTCCTGGCTACTTTCAAGGTTTTGAAATCTAGTTTTGTTCTGCATTAAAATGAATCCATAACCTTTCAAACACTAGCCTGATTCAGAACAGAGGTTTCATTGCTGACCACTGTCAATCAGGCAGACCAGGCACATGAACCTGGTGCTCTAATCACCAGGCTATAAAGTGGGAGTCACTCGCAAAATCTTCCCAACGAAAACTTCATTGAAATGGATACGGCTCTGCAAAATGCTTTGGCTTTGTCAATACGGCATATTTCCCCAGCTCTAATAAAGAGCATACACACCCAGCCTACCTGCCCTCTCTCCCAGTCACATTAACAGGCTTAGCTCTTCTCTCACCTATGCTGGTGTAAATGAAGAGTAATGATTATTTATTTGTGTTGTATTAGCATCCATCGCCCTAGCATCTGAGCATTCCCTCGGTTAGTAGATTGGCACAGAAAGGTTCCTTGTGGATTTAACTAGAAGTCGGTGATGTTCCACCGGTACAAACTTGTGTAGTAGAAGGATAATCTGTCTGTCATATTCTCCCTGACATTGATCATCACTTGCAAACAAACTCCAACAACCAAGATCACAGTGTTAGATTATAACTACAGATATTTGGTCCCTCGCTCCAGGGTGTGAGTTTGAGATTCATTCGTTGAACTAGATGACCTACTGAGGTCCCCTAAAGTCCTACACTCTATGATTCTATGAGTTATTTATTTATCTGTCCTCTCTCTCTCTCTCTCTCTCTCTTTTTGCATAGGAATGGAGATTAAAACTTCTGCAGTAATAGCTGCAGCTGAACTGGGATTCTAAGCTTCCCCGGGCTGTAGGGTGATTACAGCTGCAGGGGATATGCTGGAAGGATTCTTTTCTCATTAATGGCCCGTAATGTATTTGTATAGGTGATAGCCAGTCCCAGCCTGCCCGGTAGATTAAAGGAAGACGGGTTTTTTCATTTTTCATATTCTGCGTCTCTCATTTAATGCAGTAAATAAACTGGATCCACTTCTGCCACATGCCTTAAGTCTCCTTTCCGAAAGGCTGCCACTGATCATCTACCTTTTTATTTTCCATCATTAATCTGCCCTCGTTACTTCAGTGGTCTATTCATGTACTGATCCCATCTGTCATGTATATAGATGTTAAGAGATGGAAACCTAATCCCAGCATGGTTTTCATTCTCTGTCTAATGTATTTATGTAGATTCACATGGCATAAGCTTTTTGTCCTGGGTTCTTAGCAAAGCAGGATGCTTAAATGACCATTGTTACCTGGGCTGAGCATATCTGAACATATATGGCTTTGCAATGGCTTTACTAAAATTCTGGGGAATTTTGTTATGTTTCTAAATTGCATTCTAATCCTCACTGATAATTCTACCAGGGTAAAAGTGGGTACCATATTAAGAGGTTTGCATCCTTTCCCCAGGAGGAACTAATCTTAAAAAGATCCCAACAAACAAGCTTTCTCTTTTTTGTTTTAAAAAAATCCTTAAAATAAGAACCGGTGTCGGCAGAGACCCGGTTGATCATTGGTTAGAGTTGAAGACAGCATCAACATTCCTGTGTGGAAACAGAGACCCCTATCCTGCAAAGTCCTGAGAACCTCGAGGATCAGGGTAAATGTTTTAGAAGAATATAAATGACTTTTGAGCCTAACTGCCATTGAAAGTCAATGGAATTTAGGCTCCGATATGCTTAAATCACTTAGGCATGTCTGAAAATTCTGCCCTAGGTTCTTAGAAAGTAAAGGCCAGATTACGATCCCCTTACTCCACAAGTAGTCCCATTGGCTTCATTGACTGCTAGTCATCTCATCCTCTAGCATCATCCAGTCTCCCAACTTTGGCCACTACCTGATATCTAAGAGGAAGGCACAAACTTCTCCAACGCACTTAATCAATTGTGCAGTGATGGAAGACAGGAGACAGGAATTCCTCTCAAGCCCCAGTATGTGATCAGTTTATGTCCTGATGCAATCCCTGTATTTCATTTTCCCTTTTGGAGCATGTTTGTTTCATTCTCTGTTAAGAACTTCAAAAATGGGCCACTTGCGACATACACTAATAGCTCTGCTTTACTTTTAACCTTTTCGTCCACTGATAATCTCTGCCTTCCCTCTTAACCCCATCTGTTTACTGTTCCTCCCCTCCCTGCTCCCACTTGCTCTTGTGATCTGGTGTTATTCAGCTGTGTATTCTGACCTTGAGGGCCATGCAGCTGGACAGCGTGCCAGCTTCACCTGCCAATTCAGTATTGTGTTTCATCCAGCCCGCTGGAGACATCTGCACATGTTCATTCATGAAGGTGGAAATTCACACAAATGACTAGCTGGCTAAATGTTGAGGTGTTACTAGGCAGCTGGTGCTTAATAAAGCACCACAAACCCCTCAGTGTTTCACTGTACTGTGTAGCCAATACTGGAATTATGAGAGCCACTGAAATTGCTCAATGCCTCCTGAGCTGTTAGTTACTTGCTAACAAGTTAGCTGACAAGAAAAACCCCACTATTCCTCCCTGCGTAGGAGCAGCAGCTGCAAACTGCCTACATCGTTAACTCAAGAACAATTAACGCAGCTTGGAGATTAAGGACCCATCATGTTTATTCATATATTTTTGACTCATTCTGAATTTTTTCCCACAATGCCAGCAACTGATTTAGTGAAAACTTTTGTTTCCAGCTGCAGTTGCTGCGGCTCAAACCCTAACTCTTAGCAGCAGCATCCAGAGCTATTAAACAGGAGAAGCGACAACGTGGCAAGAGGGCTCATGAGATGCCGTGATTGATGTACAGGCCTCGGGAAGCCAATATGAGCACGTGGCAGAAAGAAGCTTTGAGAGGAGGGGAGGATTGACAAAGTTAACGTCATGAGCGTGTTTCCAAATGAATCTGTTGTGCTAGGTATTAGCCCTAAGTACAAACTGCAGGGAGATTTACATTTTATTCTCTTTATCCTACATGAATCCCCCAAAGCCCCACCTCTTCCTCCCCAATTCAGCTTTTTTTTTTAAAGGGGATTTGCTGCTTTTTTAATAATTAAAATTCCTGGAGAACATTTGAGTTTAGATGGTGTGTATGCACAAACACACAGATGCATGCACACACACTCTCATGCACATGTACACACACACACACACACATCTACATATGCACACCTACAGATGCATTTTTCCTTTCTGCTTCACTATGGAGATGAGAAATGCAATTGCCCAAACACCACAGGGACAGGTTGTGGTTGGACGATCTCTCTAGGTGGTCTGGGATGTGGGGTATCCTCTCCCTCTCACCTCTAAAGAAAACCTTGTTCTCATGAGATTCCCAGCCTAACTGTGGAGAGCCAAGGGCTGAACACAGCTCCCTTTGTCACCACTGTTCCCAGTGCCAACCACAGGAGGTGGAGGTGTCAAAAACAAACAAACAAAAAAAGCAATGCAAAAACCTTCCTCCCCAACTGCTGAACATTCTACCTGCTCTGTAGTGCTTACATCATTCTGTCAATCTAGCCCCAGCCCAAGCTTCTTGAAAACAGCCTAATCCTTGTACCCAGGCTCTCAGAGACACCAGGCATTGCTGTGAATGTTTCCGTTTCAGAGGCTGAGTCTTTAATGAAGATCTGCAATCCTTCCTCCATCAGCATGGCAAAGGGTCTTGATGATGGGTTCTTCCTTGAGGTCTCTGGCAGCCACACACAGTGCTGATGGGAGATTTCATTGCTCCAGTCATTTTCCCTTTCCCAGCCACACGCTCTCCTGCTTTTCCCAGCTGCCATTCCTGTCCTAACAGCTGAGGATAAGACACCACTTAGCCTTTTGCTCAGGTGAATGCAGGGGGGGCGACAAAACCAGACAGCAACCCATGGGACTTCCACTCACAGATAAAGGGCTATACCCTGCCCTACTTCAAACCCTGTGCAACTGCAATTTAGTCTGTGCACGAGATGGAAATCAAGGTAGAATCTGGCTTTAAATGCGTTGCATTTCCAAGGTGGGATCAGTCAAACTCCTTCATAGAAGTATCTCCAGCCCATTCCAGGGCCTGCCATGCTTGCACTGCGCAGAGCCGGAGAAGAGAGTATAAGTACTATCCCTACTGTCACCTAACAGAGACTCCCCTTTAGTGCAAGCCTAGGTTGTAGGCTCTTTGGAGCAGGGGCTCTGTCTTCTTGTGATTGTATAGCCCTTTAGGCAATAAGGCCATGATCCTGAGTGGGATTTTCTGGGCCCTGCTGGATCAAAAACAATACTAATAATAAATACTAAGTTGTGGTTGTTTAGGGAACAGAATGTCTTGACGCTGAGTCCCAGCATGGGATGGATTCTTCATAAGCTCTGGTTCTACGAATTGTAACTAGGGTTACCACCTTTGAGACACACAAAAATGGGACATGTGGGTGGGGTATTGATAGGCCCTGCATCTCCCCCTCAACCCAGACTTGGAGAGAATGGTCAGGTCTCCTCGGCTCTGGCCAGCGCTCCCATCTCCAACGCTGAGGCAGTACCCCTCCCAGCAAAGCAAGGGCAGCCCCTTCTTCAGAGGGAAAACCTGGAGGAAAAGATGAGCTAAGGGCTCGGGAATGGGAGATGTCAAAATCCAGGACTTTTAATGTCCCGCAAAGAGTCTCAGATTTCCCAGGTCAGCTACCTCAAAAAAGGCGCAATACTGGAAAAATCTGGACAAGTGGCGACCCTAAATGCAACGCATTCAAGAATTATAAACAGTTGTAACAAAAAAGCATGTGTGTGTGTGTGTGTTTTTGCACATGTGCACAGGAATAGATATCTAGGTATTTAACCATGGCTATGATAAAGAAAGGAAACTCCAAGATAAAGGTTGAACACTGTGCCACGCCTCTACGTTCTTAACTTGCTCTTTTGTGCCTAGATGTTACGGAGATCAGATATCAGCTTGGGGTATTATGCACTGTCCCATCATACAGCAATGCAGTTAGGCCCAATCAGGCAGACTGGCAGGCATTAACATTCAAATCTTTTGTGTGCTTTGATTTGTACCCCACCACCCTGACTCCAATGGGAAGTTCTCTCCAGCAGATGTTCTCCTGAACAGCAGCTTGAACAGATCAAACATGCTACGGAAACCTCTTCACTGCACGGGGGCTAGTGTTCAAGTGCATTAGGCAGCCCAACCATTTTCTTTCCTTCCCTAAAGGACATTGAATATGTAAAGAGCCTGAGTTAAAATGATTATAA
Organism: Malaclemys terrapin pileata; assembly: GCF_027887155.1. Taxonomy (NCBI): domain Eukaryota; kingdom Metazoa; phylum Chordata; order Testudines; family Emydidae; genus Malaclemys; species Malaclemys terrapin. The sequence goes on along the minus strand of NC_071508.1, from coordinate 10,869,606 downwards.
CCAGACCATTCCGAAGTTAACATTGTGTCCTCAAAGAGCAGCTGGTATCTCATGGAAAATATTCAGTTTAAGAAAATTCAGCTGCCATAGCCAATATTTTCTATGGGCTTTATTTGTTACTGTTGCCTAGGCTTTAAATACTAATGACATTTGAGTGAGAGCAGGTCCTGTGTTGCTTAGGAGATGAGCAGGGTGAACTATTGACAGTGGGCCTTTGGGGGTAAAATTCACCCCTATGCAGAGGACTAGCATAAGACCTAAGGAGGACTAAAGTCCTGTTTAACTCCTATGCATGCTCACTCACTCACTCCCCCACACACTGGACTATCCAATTTGGAGAAAATAAGAGCTTCATGGCTTAAAGGATGCATAGATCTTGTGGTGCTGGCTTTCTGCACTGGGGTGAATTTAATTCCTCTTTCTGTTCTCAAATCATTCATGAGCAGATTCAATTTTCATAATTTTTTTTTGTTTTGTTATTCGTAATCCTTTGACAAGTGTTTTCTGAGAACTTATTTCACCCTGTGGATTGTTTGCCAACTGCTTGCTGTAATGATCACTTTGAGAACTCACTTGTAATGATCACTTTGAGAACTCACTCTTCATGATTCACTGTTCATGCCATTGACTGGTCATTTCAGTCCCATGATAGCAGATGACTCTCCTGCCATCTGATAAGTCACATAGTATTGGATGATTCCCATGTACAATTGATCACCTAGGTCATGTGGAATTGGATGACACCCATCCCCAGAAAAGGTTATTAAGATGGCTGCTTATATCTTTGGTTTGTGGATACTCGTGCAAATACACATTTCAACAACTTTGGGGTTCTTTTTCAGTATTTGCCCAGGTTATCTCAGGAGTCTCTCTCCTGCCTGAAGTCAGACCGTTCAGTCTGACCGCACTCTCTTAGTCAGGTTTTACACAGGTGTAGCTCTGCTTTCCTAAATGGACATACTGATTATATGTCTCAAAGACAGCATGACTTTTATGGTAATGGTTTGGATTTACCTAGCATCTATCATCTCAATCCATTTTGCCAACTTTAATTAATTAAGCCTCATAACATCCCAATAAGGCAGATGGTGTTATCCCTGTTTTACAGATGACTAAACTGAGGCACAAAGGAGTGAAATGACTTGTCCCAAATCATGCAGTGAGTCAGTGGAAGAACTGGGTTGACCTTTCTGCTGCGTTGCTCCAAGCACTAGGCCATCTTGACTCTTAGATGACTTCAGATGTTGAAGAATAAGTTCCAGGAAGAGATGAATCTTAAGATACAAACATCTTGACATCAAATTCTCTCCTGTGGTAAGTGGATGTAATTCCATTGACTTCAATCAAATTACATCTGTTTATACAGGCTGAATCATAGCCCACTCTCTTCAAGCAGATATCCTGAGTAACAAAAACAGAAGTGAGAATCTTCCCTTGGCTGCTGTGCAAAGATTTCCATGTGACTCTGTAATTCCTTTCACACAAACACAGAAACCAGTGCTATTTTATCAACCTTAGCTTGGGAATTCTTGTCTTCAACAGATCTGCAATATTATTAGCAAGCTTTTGTGCTGGTTATTTAAAGCTCTCTTGTATCTCTCTCGCTGGGCACGCCATATCCTTGTCTCTTGTCAGAAGGAAGCAACTCCAGCTCAGAAAGCAAAGCCCGTGGCTGTATCTCCGATGAGATGGTATCCAGGGAGGAGCATGGGATTACTGGAGGATGTTGTAAATAGGATGGGTAGAGTGTTCTTATCCTCCTTTAATCTTTATAATCCTAGCAATTTGATTTTGCTGCAAAGGGCATACATATATGCAGAGCACTACCTGAGACCACAGGAGAGATTGTAGACAAATTGTTTCCCAGACCGATAACTAATCAGAAGATGGTAAACCGAAAAATCTCATACAATGTTCGTTTGCTTTAAAAAATCATATTTTCTTCTAAGTGACACTCAGCATTTCTAACACTATACTCCGTGTTGAGCACAAGGAAAATACACCCGCAAGTCAATATATTTTGCTTACTGACAGGGAAATGGAAGGACGTTGACTCTGCTGTGTAGGATGGATTATTTCAGAGTAGTTTGGTAAAAACCTTAGCTCCCACTCTTGGTGAAGCAGCATACTCCTTAATATCACTCAAGTGAAAAACTGCATTAACCCTTTGAACGGTATGGTGTGCATTCATCATGCTGCTGTGATGTGATGCCTCTCATCTGTAGCAAACTATGCATCGAGGGGGCCAAACTGAGGGTCACATTATGAAAGTCAATTACTTGCCGGGGAATCCTGAAGTAATTCTCCTTGCAATAGTCACTCCTCTTTTACATTGGGTCCTTTGTCATTGGTTGGACTAGGAGACTGGTACTCAAGCATCCCGAGTTCTATTCGAACCTCTGCTAATTGCTTACTGTGTGAACTTGGACAAATCAGTCATTCTCTTTGCATCACATTTTCTCCATCTTTAAAACTGTGTTACCCTAAGGTAACACATAGGGATAAAAATTGGATTCCAAATTATGCCCATCGCTGTGGTATTTGGGAGATGTGTTATTCTTCGTAATGTGATTCTTCTCATCTCAAAGGTGGAAATACACTTGCCATGAATTCTGCTTGATCAGTACAGAACAGTGAATGGAATTTATGAACCTCTCCTCCCCAGTGTCATTCTCACCAGGAAAGTGGATCAAACTAAATTGCTATTACCTTGTATTATTACCCTCTGTAGTGTTTGCTATTAGTTACTGTAATGTACCCTTCTTTAGGCGTGTTCAGCTAATTATTATTGGGTCTTTTCATAAGTGTCCTCGAAAAAACATATACATCCTCCAGGAAACCAGGGAGTGTTCAAAGGCCTTTTATGGTTGTTATAAAATGAATAATGAATGCAGAAAGGATAAGTACCACGAAGACGGTAGCAGTTGAAAATGACACCTCACCTGTGTGGTGGTGTCTGAGTTTCATGTTTATTACAATCTGCCCGACTTGTGGAATAAAGCCTAATGCTAGTACTTCGATCCAGCCTCCTCAAAGTTCTTTACAGACATTAGTCACTTTAGCCTCCTGGCCTCTTTGTGAGGGGAGAAAGTGTTCATTATTATCCCATTTACAGACAGAAAATGTGAAGGGATTTGCCAAAAGTTACACAGGTAGCCCAGGGGAGAGTTGGGAATGGAACCCAGATCTCCTACTCCTGGCCTCTGCTTCCTCCCCTCTGACCTCAGCAAAGAGGTGGGTCAGCTGAGGCACTGGGAGCTGATTTCATCATGTAACAGAGAGGAGGAGCGCCAAATACACCGTTAGAGCAAGAGTTTTAAATTGTACATGTGACAATAATACTTTGGGCTTTATTCTTCAGGGCAGCCAAACTCCATGTAATGACAGGGAGTGGGGGAGGGAGGAGTGGCTGTCCAGGATCCAGTCATGGCTCCTTAATTATGTGCTGGCCAGCTAGGGCGACCAGACAGCAAGTGTGAAAAATCGGGACTGGGTTGGGGGGTAATAGGAGCCTATATTAAAAAAAGCTCCAAATATCGGGACTGTCCCTATAAAATCGGGACATCTGGTCACCCTATGGCCAGCCCCAGGAATGGCTGCTCTAGCATAAGCCTCTGGCTAAAGTCATTCAGGAACTTTCTGTCAGTGGAAGACTGGTACGTGGAAGCTCTGCCACCACCCCTCCTGTTCCCAGCATACCTCCTCCTTCACCCGGCATGCACTGTGAACTCCAACCACTGTGCAAAGAACAGTTCCTCATGGCCCCACACTGAGGAACCCAAACGGTGCAAAGCTAACTGTACGGGAGTTAGATAAGAGATGTGAAGCCTCTTTCACTCTAGATTCTCTTTGTTGCCCCACCTTTCCCCCCACACCGGGGTTGTATGCAAAGGTATTTGGGGCCGGATTTGATGAGATGAACCAGCCTGCTGTTTCCCCATGACAGGAGGCAGGATATGCACCTTGCTGGACCATTGCTCTGTGCTCATGTGAAGCAGCAACTCCATTCCAACACTCTGGCCCCCACCATTTGGCCTGCAGCTGCTAGAGGTGCCTGTGTTTACCCGCATTTCGCAGCTGCCCAATACAACTCCCCCATAACAGGGTCCAGATATTCAGCTGTTGGCTTCTCCTGCGCTCACCTGGCAGAAGGTATTTGCTCATTGATAATGGCCATTGCCCTTTGTCGCTATTGGCAAAAAAAACTGCAGCACCACGTCACCTTGAGAAATCTGCTTTGCTAGACAGAGCTGCTTGCACAGTGGCTGCCTTCCTTGAGAGCTGGGCCCTGAATGCTAATCACATAGCGCTGCTGAGATCTGTATCTGCTGAGTGCTGTTTATCACATTAAAGGGATATTTTGAGTCACAGGTTCCATTTATCTCCTTGGTGCTATTTTTGTGCCCAACCATTGAAAGTGGAGGAAATAGAAGGTTCCATAAAAAGGTCCAGACGCCAACTATTAAGCCTGTGCCTTTGTCATTGTAAGTTTCATGTAAACGAGTCAAATTCTAAATCGAGCTGTTTGCTTTTTACTTGGAATTAAGACATACTGGTGGTGCTAATTTATTACGAAAACCCAATCTCCTGGACACTTCTTCTGAAGAGTAGCTGTGAAATCCTGATAAATGATTCCACCTTGATGCAGAAATAGACCTGTAATTCCATCATGCTTAGTGTGCAGGTGTGTTTTATACCTCTGGATACCGACTGGATGTGATGGTTTCCACAGAAAGGTGCGGGCGACAGAAGCTCTGCTGCAGGTAGTAAACCATTTATTGCTAGCGGGTACCCAAAAGGACTGCATGTCTGCTTAAAAAATCCTATTTTTTTTATTGCTATCTCAGATTTCACAGGGGACATTCATTTTTTCAGAGTAAAATAAAACGGCTTTGCAAAGCTGTATGCAAAAGACAGAAAAGAGGCCTGGGCTGGTGCAGTGCTCAGAGGCTGCATTCGCACAAAGGCAATCATTAGTTGATAAGGGTCTGAGTTAATGAAACGGTAGGGGCCGAATTCCATGCTGATATAAATGGGTTCAACTCCATTGACTCCAATGCAGTTTCATCCATTTATGCCAGCAAGGAGTTTGGCTCCATGGGACAGATTTTCAAGAGCTTGGTATTTGCAACGTAGGGTGATCGTATTTCCCAGAGGGAAGCCGGGAAACCACCTGGGGCTACTCCACGCCCCCAGGACTGGCCTGAACTGCTCACCTGAGCCCTTCTCCCCCTCGTGCGGGGCTGGCATCACCGCTCACCCACCCAGCACGTTCCTCGGCACCCCCCCTTTTTTGACAAAAGAGTACATTTGTCCCATTTGCTTTTCCAAACTAATCAAGAACAAACAGGACAAATGCCCACTTTTGCCAAAAAGGTAGGGACGGCCGGGACAGGGCTTAAAAAAGGGACTGTCCAGGCCAAAACAGGACATAGGGTCACCCTAGCCACCAGGGACAGAATTTCAAAAGAGCTCGGCTCTCACTATGACACTTACCCAGCGTGCTGGTATCTGGCACCTAAATGGGGCTGAGATCATGAAGATCCAGCCCCACTGGTGGGCGCTGCGCTCCCTTGAAAATTAGTAGTCCATGCATCATGTTTGTTCATTAAGGGCAAATTTGTTCATTAAGAATGCTGGCTTCATAATCCCACTTCCCTTCTCAGTTTAGGTATCTAATGGCTTGATTTTCAGCCGTGCTGAGCATCACCCCAAATTCACTGATTTCAAGGGGAGCTGTGGGGGATCAGCACCTCTGAAAATGAGGCCGTCAGTGTCCCTCCAGGTGTCTATTGTAGGTGTCATTCTTTCAATGTCTTCTTCCCCTTGAGGTCCCATTCCACATTTTGGAATCCTTTATCTTTTCAGGATAGTTCCCGAATGTCTCCTTTCGGTGGCATTTGTGAATCAAGCAGCTAATCAAATATAGATGATTTTTGTATTCGTTGGCCAAAATGTTCAAAGGTAGTTACCAAAGTTAGCCTCATGCAGCCCTATTTAGACACCCGAGAAAGTTGCCTGATATTTTTAGATGTACTGAGCAGCCATTCACTGCAATGGAAGCTGCAAGTTCTCAGGACCTGTGAAAAATCAGGCCATTTTTTATATGACTAACTATGGCTTTAGAGTTCAGGCACCCAGGTGTGAAAAATGTTTGCCACTGTGTTTAGAATAAAGACAAGCAATTACAGTAATGCAAAAAACTAAGTTTTTCTTTTTCTTTCTTTCTTTCTTTCTTTCTTTCTTTCTTTCTTTCTTTCTTTCTTTCTTTCTTTCTTTCTCCACATCATCCCTTTTGCATTGCAAACTTTCTCTCCCCCCACCCCAAATGACACTGGCTAAAGCGAAAGGTCAGCAGCAGGAGGAGTTGCTGGGGAGAGGTGCCTGCAGCGTTAGGGATGACACTGATGATAGGTGTGATTGATGAAGAACACAGAGATTAGAAGGAGAATGAGGACTCCTCCATCCATCAACTGCAATGTCAATGTGTGTTGCTCCCAGGAACTTAAGTGCTGCAACAAAGTTTATTTTCACTTTGCTGTTCTTTAGCTGATTTGCAGGGCCAGCTCCAGGCACCCGCTTACCAAGCGGGTGCTTGGGGCGGCCACTTCGGAGAGGGGCTGCACATCCAGCTGTTCGGCGGCAATTTGGCGGACAGTCCCTCACTCCTGCTCGGAGCGAAGGACCTCCCGCTGAATTGCCGCCGCAGATCACAATTGCGATCGCGGGTTGTTGTTTTTTTTTTCTTTTGTTTGGCTGCTTGGGGCAGCCAAAACCCTGGAGCCGGCCCTGCTGATTTGTCTTCACATAACTGTTGTGCATAAAATATGAAGCATAAAACCCCCACTAAAAAGACAGCAACAACAAAAGCTGGAGTATGGATACTCAACAGCTCCCATCTTATCATTATGGTCATATCCTGGCCCAGAATTTGTGTGACTGTCCCGAGTCCCTCCTATATCCTGCTGTAAGGATAATCCTGCAGTTTCCAGTGGATAGGGCGGGAAAAGGAGATGGTTTTAAGAGGATTTTTCCAACTCAGGTTAGCGAGATTCATTTTCAGAGCACTTTGAAATCTCTGCATTTTTTCAGGCCATGCACAGTCGAGGCACAGCCACAATACCTCACGAAACCAAACATAACATTATGCAGCATCGCGATGGAATTGCTTGCGTCATGGGAGAAATGCAGAAAAGCAGTGTCAGCCCTACTTCCTAAACTCACAGCCCTGCTGCTGATTCACTGAAATGGCTGAACTTCATAGTCTAACCTTTTGACAATCTGACCCTTATTTAGGAGCCTAAATGGAAGCTGAGATCTTTTGAAAAGCAAGCCCCAAATTCCTAGGCTTCTGGGTTAAGTATGAGCTTCCCATAGTGGTGTTCCAGTTTCCAGACATATTGAACAATGCACTGCGTACATCCCAATCACTCTGCTTCCTTCACCCAACCCAGAAATTGTTGCAAGGAGCAAAACCCCAGAAATGATGACAAGAGCCAAAGGGAAGTTTTGAAATACAGAGCAGCTTTTGTTGGCCACTCGCCACAGATGCATAGCATCAAAGCAGGTGGGGAAATACGGTATCTGCCATATAGAAAAGAGCATTGGTCCATCTAGCCGGGTATGCGCTGCCTTCAGCAGCAGCAATAGTTGATGGTTCAGAAGAATTCAAAGCATTTAATTATTTATTTCCCTGTGGTGATCAGTGCCCACTTGAATCATGAGATTTGATTACATTTACATTAGCATGTTAGTAATGGTCGTCAAATTATCCAGCCTATTAAATCCAAACACACAGGGCATCATCAATGAAAATATTAGTCTTCATCTGTATTCCTCTCTGGGCATCAATCTATTGCTTCAATGTCTCTTGCTTTCTTTGCTTCCTTTTGCATGATCGCATGTGGTCTTGTGTTAGCTTTGAAATATTTAGGTCAGGCTGGTTGAGAACTTCTTCCCCCGACCCCCAATGAAAAGTTTTGATGAAAATTAAAACAACAACAACAAAGTCTTTGAAATGTGTTTGGGTTTTCTGAAAAACAAACAAAAAATAGCAACAAAATTTGCGATATGTGGTTTATAACTCAAAATTTTCTGATGGAAACCCAAAGTTTGAGGAAAGCAGAATTTATGTTTGCAAATATTTCTGCTTAGTTAAACACCATATAGATAAAGTGAAAATGTGGGATGGTAAATAAAAACATGTCAATGAGCCATTCATTCCAAAATCCCCAGGGATTCTCTGTGCTTAAGTGTAGCATGTTGAAATTAAAGACCCATGTGTGTGTGAGAGAGAGTTCTAATTTATATCAGTAATCCTGTATCTAATCCAAGAGAAAAAGATTACTGATCACTAAGAATAATGGTTACAATCTATCCACTAGCACTGACACTTAACTGTTAAAATCTTCCTTTGACACTGCTGTATCCTGTGCTAAACCAAGCAAATACTTTTAAATGTTTTGCTGAATTGGGACTTAAAAGTCTTGATGGCTTCTCAGTACCAAACCTCGTCTTGTCTAGCAATGAGCAGAGGGAACAGAATTCCACAGGTGGAAATCATAATCAAATACACAGGATGACAATTAGATGAGACACAGTGCCAGAACACCAGTGAAGAGATTATACAGGGTGACTGTACAAAGAAGAGGGGGATTTGAAGGAAGAGATGGGTTGCTTGATACAGGGCAGTGATGGCTGGGAGTGGTTTTGCTTTTCCAAGAGCAAAGGCAGCCTGAAGGAAGATGCCGGAAAATCTTTAGGCAGATTTTGGGTGTGTTCTGTAGAGTCTAGCCTTTCAAGTTAAGATAAAAATAAGGAAGTCGTTTCTCACCCTTTCCTTTATGGAATTATCCCTCACTGCGCAATTCACAGCAATGTGCTCTGTTTAGCTCTGCCGCCAAGGAGTTTGAAACAACAGCAGCCCGCTGAGTTGTGAACTTCCCCAGTCATCTTAATGAAGTGGTAACTACTGAGCCATCTTTGTGCCATGTTAGTGCTACCACTTTTAAATCAGCCTGTCAGAAATAGAAACACCCAGCAGGAGTCACTGAAACTTAATTATGAAATGATTGATGGTGTTAACCTGCAACAAGATGTTAGGGGAAATACTTCTTTGAAGTATGTGTGGAGTCTTTAAACCAGTAAAACCACCACAGCACTTCTGCACAATGAAGCAGAGTGAAAAACGGTGTTCTACCTGATACTGACATCGCCACAGGTTTAAAACACATCCCATTGCTCTGTTGGCCTTCCACATTATACAATGTGTGTGGGTCTAATTCTCATGAACACTAAAGCCCCTTTACTCTGCTCTGTAAAATAACATTAACACCCACTTTAAAGTCTCTTTAGTGTAAATGAGAAATAAGGCGCAGTGTATTTTTTAGGGGCGGGGGAGAGGGAGAGACTTGGAGTGTTAATCCTAACTTCATAGAACTCTAAGGATTAAGGAGCAAACATCCACAGGTTTCTAAAATCCAGGTGACCCTGGTCATTAGCTCAAATACAAAATCCTCAATGTGTACCAGAGACTAAGGGCTGGTCTACACTGCGGGAGGGGGGGGGGAATCGATCCAAGATCGAAGTATCTTGGATCGAATTATCTGGGGTCCACACGGCGTGGGATCGATGGCTGTGGCTCCCCCGTTGACTGCGCTACCGCCGCTCGCTCTGGTGGAGTTCTGGAGTCAACGGTGAGCATGTTCGGGGATCGATATATCGCGTCTTAACGAGACGCACTATATCGATCCCGGATAAATGGATTGCTACCCGCCGATACGGCGGGTAGTGAAGACGTACCCTAACAGACTTTGGAGATGAACAAAGCTAGTAAGTCTATCCTCTCAAGTCTGTCTTCATCCTCACATCCTCGAACAATGCAATACTGTTCTCTGTAATCTATTCTCCAGGCTAAAGCAATGGGATTTCCATCGCCTCATTCTGGAAATGCTCAGATGCCTTGATGATGGACATGGGGCATTAGCACCCGAATAGAAAAGAATAAAGACCACAGATCAATATTAGGAAGCACTTCCTATTCTTAAACGTCAATTTCCTTTTGTTTATCATCACACCAGCTTATATCACATACTCTTATCTCCTACCCCTAGGTATTTCACATTTCTCATAGTAATGAGGTTAATCTGAGGCGTGATTATTGCTAGTTGAAAACTTTTCTTGCTAATGCGTTGGCTGAGTTACTTGCCTACCTAAGAAACTGGCTATTTAGCTTATTGCACATACAGTACATTTTGAGTTTCCTAACTTTAATCCCATAGGAGGGGAATGTGTGTATGTACCCAGGAGATGCCAGGCTGTTAGTTTGCACTTTAATTTCATCAAATCTCAGTGCAGCATTTGGAGTTCAGTGGGACTCACACATCTATTTGTTTGCCATTTCCTTGTTATTCTTGCTGTTTCCCCCCATTCTTCCTCTATTGTAAAGTCATGTGAAATGAAAGGAAAGACCCGTTTTAGGAACTTGACATTACCTGTATCTCTCTACTAGCAAATCAGCTTAAAGTTCTGTTTCCTGAGCAGCTGGCTTTGCCACAAAGTGGATGAGAAGGACTTTTACACTGAAACAAGTGTACAAAGAGTAATGTGTTTGGTCAGACATTTTCAAGGTCTCCCTTTGAAATTATTGCAGATTTTTGTATTTATATATGACACTCTCCTACCTAGCACAGGGTCACTTTCCCCTCAGTTCTTTTCTTAAAACATATCAGACTAGCACCACAGAAATGAATAGGATGTCACAGAAAGCCCCAGTCTTTCCCCTATTGAAATCAATCGTAGTTCTGCCCTGATTTCAGCAATCCATGTAGCTGCACTGATGTGGCCCTGTTGAAGTCAATGGCAGAAGTCCCATTGACCTGAACAGGGCTAGTATTCCATCCCTAGGAAAGACAAGGAAAGGTCACAATTTGCACTGTATAGTTAGGGTTTAAACTCAGGTGTCCCACTGCTTAATCCCATGCTCTATCCTCTAGAGCTGCTTGTCTACTGAACTGATTTTAAGAGGAAGTGTGTACCCTGAAGCTTCAACTGAAGCCCATGTTATGAGTTACTTTGTGTTACATTATTTAAAACATGTGGCATATTATAAGGTTGGCGTGATAGATGCTAGGCTCAATAAAGTGGTCCATTTTATTGTACATTAATACAGCGTATTAAGAATATAGTCTGTTTACCTGATTCATGCAATTCTTGTAAGATCTGAAATACTTTACCATGGAAACACCGATTGCTTTTCTCATTAAGCTGCCAAGATTATCATTTTGTAATAAAGAAAATGAACAGTTATAATAAAGATTTATGGGTATAATTGAAAGCCATCGAGGTCAGTACAATTTTTGAGACTCATACTCTAGGTATTAAAAAAAATCATTTTCTTGAGCAGTAACTGCTTTCAGACTAGGGGCCTTGTTAACGTGCCTACTGGAACTGGCTGAAAACTGTCTCCCAATCATTAGAATGGCTGTGCAGGCCAATACGAATGGACTGCTCTACACGTTGAGAAGTGATTAACGTTTATGCTGCAACATTTGTTGCGATTGGGCAGGGAAAGAGGGTCAGGAGGGTCAGGGTGTTAGTGTGGGAACCAGGAGACTTATGCTCAATTTCCTACTGTGCTACTGTCGTCCTCTGTGACCGTGGGAAAGTCTCCTAGGCCATGTCTACACTACAAAATTAGGTCGACCTAACTGACGTCGGCATACAGCCACTGCTGTTATTAAATCCCTCGTGTGGGTGCACATTTGGATCCTGATGGTGGTGGTGCGGTCCTCACCAGGAGCACGTGGATGGATGGCATTGTCAGTGTGGGGCATCATGGGACAACGTCAACGTAAGCCAAGTAGCATCTACACTGACACAGCGTTGACCTAATTACATTAGCCATGAGTCTATGCCGCTCAGGGGGTGGAGTTACTAAATCAGAGTAGAGAGGCACTTACTTTGGCAGGAGCCCAATTTAAGTGAAGACACTTCCACAGCTAGGTCATTGCAAGGCAGCTTATATTGACCTAACCCCGGAGTGTAGATCAGGCCTTGGTCTCTCTCAGTGCCTCAGTTACCGACCTGTAAAATCAGGATAATAGCACTTCCCTTCCACAAGACGGTGTAGTCAGGCTAATACATTAAAGCTTGTAAGGCATTCACATACTATATTAATAGGGGCCATATTTAGATAGGGCCAGTGCTAGATATCATACTGGGAAAGAGGAAGGGAAAAAAATCTCACTTTGGGTCCTGTATTTTCTTGTGCAATTGTTTCCTTTCTAAACTCATGCATCAGTCAAAGCACAACAACTAAGATGACTCAAGCGAGCATTAGTGTAGTTTGGAACACTAACCCCCCCCCCACGCCCCAAATCTTTTAATGAGCTCCACCAAGAAAGTCAAGGCTAGATATATTTTAGTATGCATTGCCTAGCCCAAAATCAGGCTGTGTGCATCTGTGGATGGCAACTGTAGCCAAATAGATAAATGTCCTAGACTTATTCTGAGCACTCAGTGTGGTTTCTCTCTTCCAGCTGTTAAATGATGTTGATTTGCAGGCTGTTGGTGTTTCATTGGCATCTGTTGTAAATATGGGAATATAGATCGTCCCATTTCTGCATGTTATAGAAAAGCAGTGTGTATGTAAGCAGTGCAGTGTGAGATTTAGGAGATGGTTTGGGAAGGTAGACACATGATAATTAGCTCTAGGTATGCTGGCTATTGATTCCCGTTAGAAATTATAACACCTAGGGGAAAACTGGACATCAGGGGACAGGGCACTTGCTGCCAGGTTGCCAGTTCAATTCCAACCCACACTGGCATGACCAGAAGTTGTTACCACCTGCAGATTGTTTTCTGGGCAACATGAAACATGCTTGGTGGGCTTCAGCCCAAACGTCACTTGATAGATGGCCACAGCACAAAAACCCACCACCACCACAGATGGCCTTAGGATTGAGAGGCACTGGTGTGGAGTGTAGCAGTGAGATTCTTACACTGCCCCAGTCTGCACTGAACCCATCCTGTTGAAAAATAAAGGACTTGTGTCCCCATGGATGTCACTTCAGTGCCGTATCAGAAACCAGGAGTGAGTTAATAAAAATGGGGTGAAATCCTGGCCCAAATGGCAAAACTCCCATTGACTTTAACGGGGCCATGATTTTGCCCAGGGTGTTCAGTTCATTACAACTGGAGCACCCCAAGCTAGGTCCTGCACTCACCGAGCACAGAAAGTGCTTTGCTGACACCTGTTAGTTGCTGTTCCCAGGGGATGCAACCTGACTCACTGAACGCCTGAGCTAATGCCTGTTTTGATTTTAGCAATCTTTTGACTTCTTTGGATGCCAGCCTCTCCAGATCCCAGTGTAAGGTCTATTGCATTAGATGCTCTTTGCTACATACATTGTCTTCCTTACAGGGTTTTGCAGCATCATGTGGTGTACAAATGGCAACATGACATGCTGCTTGCTCATTGCTTAATTGCTCAAACATCCAATAAACTGACTGCCAGGCCAGCAGGCCATCTGGCTATTTTAGAAATTATAGGAGTGAAAGTCTGATCTTGTGCAGTTCCTTCCACCTTGATCAGCCTTTATGTGATTGTCTTCTTTGCAACCCTCCATCTCATTACAAAGTTCTCCTGAAAATACTCATTCTCTCTATCTCTTCCTTTCTCTTCCCCTGGCCTGAAGATTAAATGCTTACGTTTTTTCACTGCACAACATTTTTTCCACATCTGTTTTCTGTCATTTGTAACCTATACTGTCCATTGGCTTATCATTTTGTTGGCAGAAAAGGTTTTGGGACACACTTTGACTGAGAAATGCTGTATAAAATTATTTGCTATCACTATATGGTAATAGAACTATTAAGGATATTTCTTCTCTGGGTTAATGAAGGGGAGGATTTTGTTCAGATTGCCATGTGTTTACTATTATATCCCATAAGGTATGTGTGCTCAGGAAGGCCTAAAGCGACTTCCAAATGAATTCCCATTGTATTCTCTCATGGAAAGAGCACCTGATAGCAAACTCCTTGCTCCTTCCATTCCAGATACTTAGCATTTTCTACTCAGCTATTTTCTTGGCTATTACTAATTCCTACCTTCTGTTTTTCCAAACCAAATCCCATTTTTACCTCAAAGGAAAATCATTAGAAAGGCACTGAGCCACCAAGGTCTATTTTTAGCTTCTGCCGGGGTAATATACAAAATGTAATAATCTCATGCTTGAAGGTTTTTATTTCTTTTGCAAGAGACATGAAATTGTTACATATGACTGTTCATAGGAGAGAGAAATTCAGTAGTTCAGCTTTTCCCCAGTGCTCAAAAACTTTCACCCTGTGTGTCTGATAACTCATCTTGTCCCTCTTTACCCAGGAGGACCTGGTTCTGATTCCAGAGAGGTAGTTAGTTACTGGCCACTGTGAATGTGTTGAACACAGTAAATTGTGTATGTAAGTGCATTAGCTGTTTCTCTGTCTGTGGAGTTTATTGCCACAGGAAACTGGAGAGCCAAATAACCAAATAGAATTTAGCAAGAGACTGAAGAGATACCTGAATGATTTTGGCACAAGGACTGATTGGACCATTGAATGAGTTGTAAGCTGTATAGGCTTTAAAAAATGCCTTGAAAATATGTTGCTGACACTTTCTCTCTCTCTTGCCCTTTTAACTATCAGATGGCAATCACCAGTATGCATGTTCCAAACCTTAGCTTCCTCTTGGAACTAAAGATAATGAGAATCAACAGGTGGGACATCTTGTCTAGAGAAAATTAATTAAGATAAAGCTGAAATGCACATTTCCCAGGAAAGGAAAAATCTGATGCTTGATAAGGAATTTTTCAACTATTGTTAGTTTCTCAAACCAAAGACTCCCATCACTTAGTTATGGAGGAGACTTTCATCTTTCTTAGTCTAGCCACATGACAGGCAAGAGTAACTATCTCCTTTCCTGTGCAGAGTGCCTATCGTCTCATCTATGTTAATTAAGATCCAGAGAAGATTAAAAAAAAAACGTAGGTTTAAACTAGTTAGGAATAACTTGCTGGTGACTGAAGAACCTGAAAAGTTTCAGGTCATACTTCCTGATATGTCAAGAAGCCTAATACAATAAAACCTTTCACCCCAATTTAGAAACTGTACTTTTGTTTGCTTTTGAATAAGATACATTTCTCTGTGTGAATAATCTGTCTTGTTCCTCTACTGTAATATCTCACATCATATGATGAACCCTGAAAGATATTAAGTGTATGAAAGATATGAGATATAATCAAAGAATGTATAGATTGTGTCCATTCAATGTAAAAGACTATAAGGAATTTTGTTTGTTTCAACTTAGAAGTGATAAAAATTGTATAGCACGAAAAGGAATGTTGAAATATAATCATCTTGCCAGGGTATAGCTTTCGAATATTAAGAAGAATTGCTGAAAATGGGGGGGAGGGGGTGTCCCAAAAGATCATCCGGGTAATAATGAAATACAATCCATGAAATTAATCAAACCCTCTGACTGAAAGAAACAGCAAAGGAATGTTTTATACGCTGACACCATCTACTGCATATCAATGGACGCAGCAGAGACATTGAGAAAGCTGAATGCTGAGAGCGCTCTGGCAAAGGGCCAATAGAAATCAGCAGGCAATGAGCTCTGAAATCAGGTCACTTTGTGGGACCCTAAAGTTTTGCTGAACCCCAGAGTTTGCTAAGTTCCTGTAGACAGCCTCTCCCCTCCACCATGGCTACAGGACTAAAAAGGGTTGGCCAGAAGAGCTTGCCAAACCCCTGGGTAGGAAAGATCCTCCTGTAAAGAACCAAGAGTTGATTGAACCCACAAAGAATCCGCAGAATCCCCTGTGCAGTCAGACCAGCCTTGTGGACATGACTAAACCTAATTCCAGAGTTAACAGAATAAGAAGCAGTGAGATTTCCTTTCAAAGATTGTATTCCTCCTGCTATGCTTCAATATAGCTATCTGAAGGTTATCCTGTTTAGTCTACACTCTCTAGAGAGCCATCAAGCAACTGTATTTTAGATTTTAACTAATGTGATATGCATGCTCTTCCGTATAAGTCCAAGCAAATTGAACTAAGAGAGATTTGAGCCATAACTTTGAGTTAGTGGTTCCCAAATGGGATCCCTACAGCCCCGGAGTGTCGGCCAGGGTTTATGAAGGGTTCAGAACAACATTCCAGATTTTTGCCACGTGGAGGTTGTGTTTGTGTTCTCAAAATGGCATCCTCTGCACGTCATGACCTCTCACACACCATACATGAGAGGTCACGTTGGCAGGGGCATTCCCACGCTGGTAGGAGCATTCCAGTAGTATCAGCACTTACCTGTGCAGGACTACACCCTCCCTGTGAGGATTTAGAAGTAATTTTTCTGCCACAGATGTCAAGACTCGCAACACTTCTACGGGATAGGAAAGTAATACCCCCATTTAGGGGAAAGAGAAATACAGATGCCAGGACTAATAGAATAATAACAACATGGAACTTCTATATAAATATGTATAAAAAATGAAAGGGGACATTTAGTCTGATGCCAGGTCCTCGGTGGAAAAAAAGTTTGGGAACCGCTGCTTTAAGCGATTGCTTTTGATATTCTAAACTTGTGCCTTTCACACCATTCAGGTAGCAGGAACCACAGTCTTAATAGTGCCCTAAAGACAAGTGCATCCTTACTTCTTAGAGAAAGATGTGAAGGGTGATAAATGTGTTAGGTACTAAAGAACTGATGATTGATGATCATAGGTAAGTGTCTTGAAGAAATCTGGTGATTTTCATTGTTCCTTGGCGTAACTGCTGAGCCTCACTCATAGTCAATGACAGTTACTTTCAGGGCTGTACTGTGTGTTCAGTACACGCCTAGAACATTGGCTTGTATCTATACTTGATTAATGAACTGTTGGTTGTATACTGATGTGGTTCTGGATGAATTACTAAATTGCTGATTGGTTAAGAATAACTAAATGTCCTAATTTGAAAAATACTGTTCAAGCTGACCTGAAAAGAACCTACTGTTACAATGAGTAAGCTAATGCTCCCTAGATTCAATAAAAAATGGGTTATCCTATTAGACTCCATTCTAATTGGCTACAATACTTATCAATTGGCAAATCTTGTTTGTTACATTTCAGCTTTAAAATTCATAACATTCACCCCCTTTCATGCTTACCGAGTACAGAAGGCGAGGTGAGATGGGAGGGTCTAAGAGATTGATTTTGAGATTTCCATCTAGTCTATTGCACAATTGTTCTGTGCTGTATATTTGCTACTGCTTTGGCCATCCAAATTTTGAATGACTCAGGCGATGGGGCTGCCACCATTCCCCTTTGGTGATCAAGCGGTCTCCGGTGCAGATTAAGAATAGATTTTTGAATAATTCATTGAATAAAGTCTAGGATTTTCATATCCATCCGCCTGATTCTCTTTGCTCTGTGGCATCACCGGCTTTCCAACCAGCGCTGAGCGTTTGCAATGTCATCCTTCCCCATCAGAGAATCTGCATTATCTTCTTTAACTCACAGTACATCCTATTTCCACAAGCACTAGCTGATTTCTCCTCCTTTCTGTTGAAAAAGGGAATTATTCAGCCTAATAAGACAGGGCCCTTCCAATCAATGCTCACCCCTTGATCAGAGTTGGGGCAGATGCAATCGTTTCCTTCCCCTGGAAATCATCTCATACCTGGAGGCAGTGTATTAAAGCAAACGGCATGCTACTGTATACATTTGGAACTGAATTCTGCTTTCATTGTATCTATGCAACCCCTTTGAGTAGAATTTGGCCCTTGGAGTGTAGGTAAAAGACCTGCACTCTTGCTTGGCTTCACCAACAGCAGCTCATCTCTGTTTTAATCTGTGCATTTTGTAGAGAAGACAACATGTGCTGGAGGTGTGGGAATGCATATGGTTAGACTGGATAACACAGCACAACAAAGTATAAATTACGGCTCTGAAACAACAGTCTGGAAGAGAGACAATTACAGGGAATGTGAACCCCTTCCTTAATGATCAGTGAGCAGCATTTTCATTGTAACCTCCCCATTGTCAGGGGGGATTAAGCTGACCACAGCAATTGGCTTTGGGCTGCAAAGGGGGATAAGAGAGATATTTGTCTGTAAAGAAACATTTTTTTTGCAAGTCTGAAATTAAATCAGAATGACTTATGTAATTAGTGGGAAAAGATAGAAAGAATAGATGGGCTTCTAGAAACTTCCTGGTGTTACTCTGATAACCACATCCCCTGATAACTTCAAAGCAGCACTGGGGAGCAAGCTAGGTCTTCTTTCTTTGACTCTACGTGAGATGAACAAAATTCCCTGAAGTGCTACCAGTGCTTAATTTGTAAGGAAAGAGGTGCTGGGGCTCAAGCAATTGTTTTACAATCATAACTGAGGCAGCGAGCCCAGATGTGCCTGGGCTATGAACTGCCAGGCCCAGATGTGCTGGGGCTGTGATTTGCCAGGCCCAGAGGTGCCAGGGCTCAGCCCTGCCAAGCCCTGGCGCAAATTAAGCATTGTGCTACCATTAAATCTGACTATGACATACAATGAAGCAATTCTGTTCCCATCCAGGGAGGGTCAGTAGTGCGCACGCACACCCCTCTCCACCCCCCAAAACCAGCCAACACAAAATTTAGCTATTTGCTTGTGTTTAATTAAAGAAAAATCAGATTTAATGTTTTGTTTGTTTTACCGTCTCAATATTCATATGACTCCCACCACTGCATATCTGAGAGCATTCCACGTATCTATGGGTTTATCCTCTTCACACCCTGTGAGGTGGGGACATCTTATTATCACATTTTATAGATGCGAAACAGGTGAGAAATGATGCTGAAGATGAAAGACCAAATTCTGCCTTTTTTTATAATAGTTTAAATCTGAAGCTACTCCACTGACTTCAGTATAACTCCACTGACTTCTTTGACTCAAGTGACATTACTCCACATTTAAACCAGCAGGACCCAGAGGAGAATTTAACTTGCTGTAAGGGTTTTGTCTACATATACAGCTATTCCCGATCAGCTATTCCTAACCAGCTCCATCTGTGGACACTCTTACTCTGGAACAAGAATGCCTTATTCCTGTTTAGTTTAGCCCACTCTTTTTTCAGAGTAAGCTTGTCCACACATGTAATTTAAATTTACACCCTATTTTAATGCATATTAACTTTAGACAAGCCCTAAGTGTCTACAAAATCTTGTGACAACTCCCACTTACTCCACTGGGTGAAACAGTCAGTCTGGGATTCTGGGGTGAATTTGAAAGGCATTAGCTAAATTATGAATCATCTTTAACCTTATGTGTCCATTGCGGAGAGAAAAATGACAAGATATAATTATATGCAATAATAAAGTTCTGATGATAGCCGATAGAATTTCTCTGCAATATGATTTTGCCTCTGACAGCTGATTTATACTGGCATAACTCTCCTAGCTTGTATGGAGTTACTCCTGATATGCATAGGAGAAAGTGATGCTAGAATCAGGCCCGCAACCTCTTAAATAATAAACAACAAACAGCAACAAAAAGTGAAATTGTTATGTCTTATTTAAGCCTTACTAAAATGTCGATTGTACAAACATTTAACTATCACAGTTACTGCAGTGTGTCTCATTTTACTTTATTCCCTGGTGGATGCTTCCCTGAGAATTCAGTACAGACACTGAACAATAAAGCCTGTTGCAAATTGCTTTCCAACTGCTAGGTAATTACAGCAGATTTTAGACTAAATGTAAAGAATGAACTGTTATTTTTTAATAAAGGAAATATCTTTTCTTATCTGATGCTTTAACAGGGCCTCATTTGTCTTACTTTCTAGCTGAATGATAGCACTGCCACTGCCTTTCGTCCAGTCTGACTTGCTGCAATGCCGTCTCTTCTGTATTCTTTCCCAGAAGCCTCATATGACAGTGATCAGCTAAAGGCTCAGACCTTTAGGGTATACTGCCGGTAACATTAAATATTTAATATGACTTCGCTCAGGCCACAGAACATGTCTGGTCTGCGCTTGTTTCCAAAGTGGACAGAATTTGTTTTCAGCAAGCAACAAGGTTAAACTCCACACTTGGTCACGTTTGTCAGTATTTACCAGCATGACCACTGATATCATCATCTCTCACATGTCAGTGAGAGCAAAAATAAAGCATCTTGTCTTGTGGGAGTGGGAGCTTCCTACAGTTGCCTCTGGACAGGAATAAGCATTTTAGACCTAAGGGAAAACCTCAGAGTTTAGATATAGATGGAAGGAACCGAGCCCTCCTGGGGAGGTGCTGAGCACCCTCAACTCCTATTGACTTCAGCAAAAAGAGGGGGCACATAGCAGTTTGTAGAAGAGTCAGGCCTTTTGGGGGAAAAATCCTCTGTTCTGGGTAAGGGCTATGTAAAGCTCTGATTACTGCACGTGCCGCCTGAGGGACATTGCACATACACTAAGAACACTGCAGAGCTGACGCAGCGAGGGGGATAGGATTCTCTGACCAGGAGCTAGGCAGGAGGTCAAGAAGGCCAAGGGTTGTACAAGGGCATGGCCAACAGATTCTGGCTATGTAGATCCAATGGCAAAAAAACTCCATGGGTTCGGTGGGGGCACAGCAGCCACAGAGGGACAGGGGGAGTTTATTCCTTCCTCAATCCCTGGTGGATCTCCCTTGTGCAAAACCTTGGGCTTCATGCATGGGACAGCTAAAACTCTGTGATGTCTGAGAGACTTGGAGGATAAGCTTGATCAATCCCATCCAACCAGAAAATATTTCTATGATACAGGAACATGATCAGTGAATGTGGGCGTGTGACTGGCAGGACAGGGTTGGGCTCAACAAAAGAAAAATGTTGTTTATTTTAACATCTGTGTTTCTAATGGTAGAAACAAGATAGGAAGCCTGCAGCTGTGAGGGGGAGGGAAAATTTAGCTATCTATTTTGTTTTCTGTGTTGTTGTAGCCGTGTTGGTCCCAGAGATATTAGAGAGATAAGGTGGGTGAGATAATACCAGTTATTGGACCAACTTCTGTTAGTGAGAGAGACGAGTTTCAAGCTTACATGGACCTGACCTGAGGCATCTTGGAAAACCTACCTGTGTCTTGACAAACTGGTGAAGCAAGGCAGTGCAATGAGAGCTGGACTTGAGTGATTTTACAGCTGTCCCTAATCCAGTGTAGTCAAGGTACACCACTGAGTGATGAATTGCATCTTCAGAGGGAGGGGTAGCTTCATTACTCAATGTATAATACACAGAGAAGCACAGTTGTGGGCATCTACACTACTTAATGTGACCAAATAAAAGGGATGGAAGTAGGGAAAATGGAAGAAAACCCTCCCTCTGTGTGGAGGGAGGAAACGAATTTGGATGCCAGACTCAAATTAAACTCAGTGGTAAAACTCAAAGGCTTCATTGGGAAAGAAAGAAAACTAGTTCCCTTTTGATTAGCTAGATGGAGCTAATGGCTATTAACCAGGATGGGCAGGAATGGTGTCCCTAGCCTCTGTCTGCCAGAAGTTGGGAATGAGGGATGGATCACTTGATGATTACCTGTTCTGTTCATTCCCTCTGGGGCACCTGGCACTGGCCACTGGTGGAAGACAGGATACTGCCCTAGATGGACCTTTGGTCTGACCCAGGAGGACCGTTCTTATGTTCTTATGAGCTGCAGATGTTTCCTGCCCTCATTAGCCATACACCACTGCATACCCTCTAACTCCAACATCCCAAGTGCCAAAGTAGCCCCAGCAATTTTACATTCAATAATAGGACCATCCATTAGTGTTGCAGAGGGGAAAAAAAACACCCTCTCTGAGACTGAGAATGGGAATTAGAAGGAGATGGCTGTGCAAAGCTGAAGCCACTTTACAATAGGGAATCCTAGCTGCAAGAGACTAAAGGAAGCATTTTAAGATTTTGGGGAGTATTCAGAGACCAGAAGAGCATCAGCTCAGTTCGGGTGTTGGCTATGGGATCTCAACCCTGCCACCAAGTCTGCACCCATAATTAAGAGAGGGCACCCAATAATGTGGGTGCAAACATTTCCACTTAAATGGTTATCTTCCTGTCTGCAAAGGGCCAGTGTTTGTGTCTGAAATGATTTGCACCTGAAAAATTACATCTGAAATGTATTGAAAGCATACAGTTGAAATGTGTTTTTAAATATGCTTCAGTCAACAGAATCTATAAATTGATCTGACCCCACACAGGGAGCTAGCATAAAGGATTCTGAATCAGAGTAACATGCTGATTAAATTTAGTATCTTGGAGGATGCAAATTGCTGCATTTTAGACCATTATAACCTGTGAATTGATGGAAAAAAGAGAATGACAATAATCTATCCAGGAAGCCACGAAGACAGAAATCAGTGTTTCCAAATCACATTTGGGACATGAAGATTTAAATTAGAGATGTTTTCTAGGGAAAGGTGCAAGTAAAATGCAACCTTAAAATATTTAATATCATTATCAAACAATAAACATGTGCCTGAGGAAGGTTATCACACATGTGATGGCCAACATTCACTCAGGAGAAAAGGAAACATTTAACCAAATTAGTCCAGCCAATCTACCAGAATTTGGTGTTGAATTTACACAATTATTTGACATCTAGAAGTGTTAAAGGAGAAAGATGATCATACATGAATAAACAAGAATAGCCAAAAGTAAAAGGCTCAATGCATTTGTGCATTAGCTCTATGTAGAAGCAGTAAAAGCTGAAGTTGTAATAATGGAGTATGGAACGTTGAGAAGGTCTGCAAATACAAAAGACTCTGGTCATTAAGAGAGACTCCTGAGGAACTGCAAAAAGCCCTACGCAAATCATCATCAAAGTGAAATTGTTTGTAGTTTAAAAATTGAGAATCCTGAAAAAAGCCCTATTGTAAACAGCAAAAGGAACACCTTCCACCCCACTCCATTCCATCAGTGATATCCAGTGGTCAGCGGCTTTGAAGGTAGTTGACTGGGGAAGCACAGTTCAGACAAGAGTTCTGTCAGCCATCATGAAAGGTCACCGCTAAATCTCTCCACTTCTCAGCTTGTCTGGGATATTTCATAAACCGCCTAGTACTTCCTAAAGTTGCTTCTGGACATGTGCCGCAGATACCTTCTCAGTGACTTTCTTGAAAAGTGGGAGTATGTGTATCAATATCAATATAACAACTGGCGAAATGTTCTGTGGGCAGAGATATTTTGAGAGAGAATGTTTTGTGCTGATGAATTGAGCCAGACTGCTTTGGAGACCGAAATCCTTGTAGGGCAAGCTTCCACACTAGAGCTGAGTGAATACTGCACAATATGCTCCACAGACATTGCCATGAGTTGTAAAATGAATTCACGCTTAATCTATTTATGCCCCCGTTTATCCATTACCCGTTAATGTTTACGTGGTGACTGATATGGACAAGGAAACCATGAGATGCATACACCCTAGGAGGGTTAAATGCAGCAGCCTCAACTTTATTTAAAACTATTACCCAGCTGGGGTGACCAGCTCAACTATCTGGCAGGGTTGTTCCATTGTGGTTTTCAACAGGACCAATGGCCCTGGGTACTACAAACCTGACAGTGGATGTGAAGGCCATGCCCTCAGATCTGCCCAGGGACCCTGAAAGTCCCAACCCACTTCCCTTCTCCATGCTGGTGGTAGGAGAGACAAGATAAGGGAGGCCACAAGCTTCATGAGACTTCCTCAACATGCATTGCTGTGCCCAGGATCCAGGATCAGGCAGCCGACTGAGTTATAGGGACCACAGTCAGACATCTCCTAACTCTCCAATGGCATTGGAACTTGCCAATGTTGTGATGATTATAATTTAAACCCAAGCCTCCTGGATGTCAGATAGGAGGTGAAAACCCTTACGGCAGTTTGCCAGTTTTGTCATATGGGAAAAATCCCTTCCAGACCCCAAAAGTGGTGATCAGACTAGCATCAAAAGAGATCCAGCAACGCCATTAACAGGGGGGTGACACACGGAGCCCAACATGGCAACTTGCCATGGTGGCAACCAGTAGCAATCTCCTTTCCCCTCCAGTTCCTGCAGGCAGGAGCCAATCACCCAGTCCCATTACCACGCCCAGAGCCAATGGCAGTAGTGGTCGGCAGAGCAGCTCTGGTGCCCAGGTACAGTATGTGATACCTCTCCCCACAATGCCCTGCAGCACAGTGGAGTGGGGGTGAGGGGCAGGAGAAAGGCAAGTAAGAGAGGGAAGCTGAGGGAGTTCATGGAGCACGGCCCGAGCTGCTCCTGGTTGGGATCTTATCCGCACCCCTCTGTCTCTGGGGGCATCTCCATTGCTCCAGGCCCCATCAAGGTCATGCCATGGCTAGTGGGGTGAGCACTGATTTAGTCATAAGAATCATAGAATCATAGAATATCAGGGTTGGACGGGACCTCAGGAGGTCATCTAGTCCAACCCCCTACTCAAAGCAGGACCAATTCCCAACTAAATCATCCCAGCAAGGGCTTTGTCAAGCCTGACTTTAAAAACCTCTAAGGAAGGAGATTCCATCACCTCCCTAGGTAACCCATTCCAGTGCTTCACCACCCTCCTAGTGAAAAAGTTTTTCCTAATATCCAACCTAAACCTCTCCAACTGCAACTTGAGACCATTACTCCTTGTTCTGTCATCAGGTACCACTGAGAACAGTCATAATCCATCCTCTTTGGAACCCCCTTTCAGGTAGTTGAAAGCAGCTATCAAATCCCCCCTCATTTTTCTCTTCTGCAGACTAAACAATCCCAGTTCCCTCAGTCTCTCCTCATAAGTCATGTGCTCCAGCCCCCTAATCAATTTTGTTGCCCTCCGCTGGACTCTTTCCAATTTTTCCACATCCTTCTGGTAGTGTGGGGCCCAAAACTGGACACAGTACTCCAGATGAGACCTCACCAATGTTGAATAGAGGGGAATGATCACATCCCTCGATCTGCTGGCAATGCCCCTACTTATACAGCCCAAAATGCCGTTAGCCTTCTTGGCAACAAGGGCACACTGTTGACTCATATCCAGCTTCTCGTCCACTGTAACCCCTAGGTCCTTTTCTGCAGAACTGCTTCCTAGCCATTCGGTCCCTAGTCTGTAACAGTGCATGGGATTCTTCCGTCCTAAGTGCAGGACTCTGCACTTGTCCTTGTTGAACCTCATCAGGTTCATCATATATTTTTTGGCCCAATCCTCTAATTTGTCTAGGTCCCTCTGTATCCTATCCCTACCCCTAGAATGTCTGTGGAAAGCAAAAGTCCCATGAATAATCGTGCAAATCCATAAAGAGTCACTCAAGGAGTGAGCATTTGAGAGATGTGTCAAGGAACGGAACCAGTTCCATATGACTTAGATAACCAATCAAAAACACTGAATATCAGAAGCAATATTCTGGGTGAACAGTTTGAGAGTGGTTCGTAGGCTGAAACTTGCCTGCTCAACATATTGATTGAAAAATGTTGAATGATAACCAAATTAGTAAAACCTGCAGTCAGTGGGGGGATAATTTACTAATAGGAAGGAGATCTAAGCTGGTTATAAATGTTACTCAATGAGAATTATTCCACCAGCTCTATTCCACATATTGTCTCAACAATGTGCATAAGTCCTGAAACCATCGCCTCTACTGCTGAAAGGGGAGTGATGTCTCCACAGCCCACTCACTGGCTTTTCTAATCAAGACTGTCAATAAGGGGTCAGTTGTAGTGGTGGCTTTGTGATGCAGAAATTTCATATAAATATTTAACAGCCTACATGGTGTGTGTGTGTGTGTGTGTGTGTATGTGTGTAACAGTACAGATACCAACACGACCCATGTAAACTGCTACAAAAGTGATGACCACAGACTTGGCCTACTGATATGAATCTGTCACCTAGATGGACAGAATCCCTGCTAACTACTCTACATGTTAGGTAATAATATGGATTAAACCAAAAACTGTCGTGCTTACAAGTGTTTGTTTTATCGATTTTATTTACTTACATGGCCCCCATTACTGCAATATCTGAGCCTCTCACAATCTTCAATGGGGATCTGAGGCATAGAGCTTCTAAGGACTTCACACAAAAAGTCCAGGGCAGAACAATGACTCGAATCCAGGCCCTGGCTAGTGGCTTAACCACTAGACTATTCTTCCTCTGTTTATTTGTTTATGCCCAAACTTCAGAGCCTGAATTCATTACAACAGAACAATTGAAACAGTTGAGATAAAAAATGATGTAAGTTATAAATCCACCTATAAGTCAAGAAAGCTGTGTCATATGTGAACATATCTATTTCTATAGCTATGTAACTTTTATCTTTCCTTAAATAATACTTTCGATTTCTGAAAGGGAATCATCATTTATAAAAGTCTAAATCTGGAAATATATATTTTTTCCAGCCTCTCTTGCTCCTGTCTCTGTTCAGATTTAAGTCATGTCCACTAGGGATGTGAATGCAATGTAAAAGTGCAGTGTTAACAGATCACAGCCATGAAATGTTGGAAAGGTCATTTTCTATGGGGATACAAGGTGAAAGGTGCCAAGAATGTGGATGGAGGGAAAGGTTTTCTGCTGAGATAATTCATTATAGGGTTTTATTAGACTTTTTCTGGAGGAGGCTGGTAGGAGATGAGCTCTGATATGCTCCAGGAAGCAATAAAAAATATGGCAAAATGTATCAAAACTGATTTAACTACCACAGGGAAATGTGTGGAACTAAGTGAAATTGGAATGGAAAGGAAAATGAAGTCAGTATTATGTTTCCAACAGCAGGCTTTGATTAGTAACCTGAGCTTCAGTTTTGCCCCTGGTTTGCTTGCTACTACCCAGTTGTCGATAAAGTACTGACATGATCCAAAGTTTTAAAGTAACACCAAAATAATTTTTTTCTCCTGTGTTTCAGTACAAATGTTTCTATGGATTGCTGCTTCCAACAACATCTGCATGATGGCACCCATTGGCCTACTGACTGTAACAGAAGCCATGAGTATCTTAGCCTGAATAGTGCCAGAGATCTTGAAACACTTGCTCCCCATTCAAATACATCAATGCCTTCCAAGAAAGATTCTGCAGGTATTTAAAACTTTTATCTGCCCTTAGGGGGAATGAGATGACGCAAAACCTTAGTTACAGTTATTCACAGCAAACTCTGGTGGTATGGAATTGCCACAGCTTAGTGGGAGGATGGCTGTTTTTGTTATTCTGGTAGCTCCAAAATGCCACTTTTCTCCACCATTTTAAAGAAGGTTAGTCCAGTGGTTACAGAACTGGACAAGGACTCAGAACTGTGTTCAGTTCTTGGCTCCGTGTGTGACCTTGAGGCTTGATCCAGCAAGATACCAAACATTTTGGTCCTTACTCAGCAAATCACTTATGCACTTGCTTAATTTTAAGACCAGCGGAACTTTGAATTAATTTTAATTCAATTATTTACCCTTTTTAGTTTATAATGCAAAAATATCTATAGGCACTGGTCCCATGCTCTGGGATACTATCCCAAAAGCTAAAACACATGGAAAAGTAGAAAAGGGCCTTCCAGGAATGCAACCACCTCAGCTGTCAGCTCATGTAGACTGGGAGAAGAGAGGGAAAAAATGGTGGGGCATTCAAATGCCAGTGGGGACACACTGGGGTTAGCATTTAAGTAGGGTAGTTAAAGACTCTCTGTAAGTAATTAGATGAATAGGAACATAAAATAGATCTTGCCAACTATCCTGCCATATGTCATACTAGTGTGAATAATTCGTCAGTATATACAACCTCCTGCTTCCAAGCATGCTCAATGACGATGGATGTTTCAAATAAAATAATGGGAGTGAGGCACCCAAAACCCATCAGAAGTCAGTGGGAACTGGGCACCTAACTCTCTCAGGACCCTATGGAAACCCCAGCCTGAAACTCCATAATGTACCATCATGGACATTATCTCTTGGACAAAATGCAGGTTTAGTACTTAGATGGTGAGCTCTTTAGGGAAGGGGCCATCTTTTAGTTCTGTGTTTGTACAGCACCTAGCAGAATGGGATGCTGGTCCATGACTGGGCTCCGAGGCGCTACTGCCTAGGAGGATAAATAATATTTGTGCCTGATTCTCGGTGTAATTCCAGCCACCATGCACAGCCTGCGACATAGACACATTTTTATTTGACTGGGCTAAATAAAGAATGCATTGGAAAGAGGAAGGAGGGGAAAAAAGAAAATTGTGGAACAAATTATTTGGAGAAAAGACAAAAAACCCGCCCTCTCACACACACACAGTTTCTCTTTTAATGACAGTTTCATGTGGGAGGACAGTTTCATCTCTCTCTCTTTTTTTTTTAACGTTTTGTATCCCTTTGGAACATAATTTCAGTGATCATCAAACTGGCATCCAGAACTCAGTCACCTCCTCCTGTTGCACCCAAGCTGGAATGACTCAGGTAGCAAGCTACTTAACCCCACTCCATATGCTCCATTTCAGAATTACTTTTGGAAGGAAGGCAAGCCCCTAGTGGCTGCCTTTTAAGTGGGTCAGACAAAGGCAGGGCTCAAATACGCAGACAGTTTGTCCGCCTCAGCACAAGACTGCCCGCCCAAACGAGCTGAAGAGGATTTAACTTTAGTTTCCAAGGGTGCTGCCTCGGCCCTCAGAGATGCAAAGAGGAAGGCTCATTTTTCATTTAGAGGGAGGAGGACACGAGGCGTAGTACCTGGAACAGCACGACATATTGCATCAAAAATCTTGGATGAGGCATAGTTCTTTCCACCTCCTATCACTTGCTATAGGCCATGCTGCTGAAGTGCAACGCAGTGACCCTTCCCTTCAGAGCCCTCAGAGATAGACTCTTAGTGACTGTATAATGTACTCTGCAGCGAGACGCCTTCCAGCCCTTTCCTGCACTTCCATTAGTTCTGGTATAAGATTCAGAAAAACCACCGAGCGGGTGAGGTGCCTAGTTTTAAAGCAGCTCTTAAGCCTCTTCAGAGGACGTAGTTGCCTAGTGAATCCTCAGTAGCTGAACTTCTCCCGTCAACCCTCTCTGATCCCCAGCCTAACCAGAGCTTTGAGTAATGACTTCCTATAGCAGGAGTTGTTCCATTTCACTGGCTTCAGTCCCTTCCTCTGTCACAATTTGATTCCCTTTTGTACAATTGCTCTCTAAGGCCCTCTTGCTGCTTTTGTGCAGAATGGCCCACTGCGGACCCAACCTCAAGGCACATTTCAGCTTCTCTTCACTGTCTTCTTTGGATGCTGCACAGTTCCTCCCAAAGCCAGCCTGTTTCAGAGACCTTAGATCACAGCACAGGACAATAAACAAACCGAACTTATCAGGAATGGAATGTAAGATGAAAAGGGAAATCTTGACGGGGATCCCACACAGATTAATTGTTCACCTGACTTCATTCGGTTTGTGATGTGCTCTCTGAGATTCAAGACTTACTCAAGTTATTATTATTTACATTATACTAGGGCCTAGAGACCTGAATTTAGATGAGCCAGGTGCTGCATAAACACATCATAAGAGATAGTCCCTGTACCAAAGTGCTTATAGTTAGAGCTGGATGGGAAAAGTGTTTGGGTTTTTGTCAATAAAAGGAAAAATATAATTTGGAAAACATAATTACTTGGGTTTTGGCTGACATTTTTTTGTTTATTGGCAACCAAAACCCCAAAAGTTCTCAGTTTTTATTTTTTGTGTGTGTGAAAAATAGATATAGCCTATGGAAATTTGAGTTTTGACCAAAAACAAAAAAGGATTTTTTGTCAAAAAGCCACAGCTCCGGCTCTGCTCCTGGCCCCAGAACCCGGGGGTGGGGGTGCACCTGGGTAAGGGGGAGTGTGACCAAAAAAGTTTGAGGACTCCTGGCCTAGGGTCACCATATGACCCATTTTGGCCCCAGATGTCCTGACTTTTTTTTGGCAAAACTGAACATTTGTCCCATTTGCTCTTGCCAACTGGCGATCAGTTGGCAAGAGCAAATGGGACAAATGCCCAGTTTTGCCAAAAGGGGGTAGGGATGGGAGCAGTGGGACTTGGGCCAGCCCTGCAAGGGGGAGGAGGAGGGCTTGGGCAATTGGCTTGGGCCAGCCCCCATGGTGGGGAGAGAGGCTTGGGCCAGCTCCAGGGAGAGGAGAGGGGAGGGGAGGGGAGGGAAGGGAGCGGGGCTGAGGCCAGCCCTGCACTGTGCAGGGGTGGGAGGAAGGGCTTGGGCCCGTGCCACACTGGGGGGGGGGAGGGGAGAAAGGAGAGGTGCTGAGGCGAGTTGCTTGGCCAGCTCAGCGTGGGGGCGGGGGAGGAATATGTTCATCCTACCACAGGCTCCATCTTCCAGCCAGGCCAGGAGGCGCAGCCTCAGGGGAAAGAGGAGGAGCAGGGGGTGGGGCCAGAGTTCCGGCGCTCCTGAGGGCCCCCCAAATTGCCCGGGGCCTCTGTGCACGGGACCCATCGGCCCATGTGGTAATCCGCCACTAATACAGATATGCAGGGTAATAGCCAAGTCTCAAAGATGTCAAAGAACACAATGAAAGGGGGATAAATAGAAGAATTCTTCCTCAGAGAGGAGACCATACACATTCACAAAGACTCCTGCCTTTCTAAGGGATGTATCATCACCACAGTATCCCAGCGCTCATCTTTAATGTATTTATCCTAATGCTACCTCTGTGAGGTAGAGCGGTACTAGTATTTGCATAGAACAGATGGAGAACTGAGCCACAGAGATTGAGGCCCAGATTCTCAAAGATATTTAGGTGCCTGTGATGGGATGTACTTGCCCCGCACTGGACAAGAAGGGTTTAACCCCACACTCTGGGTGGAGGAAGCCACACCCACTTGCCCTCGCTGGGCATGTTCCAGCTGGAGCCGTAGTATAAAAGGGAGCAGCTCAGCTCAGTCAGGGCTGACTGCTGAGGAGGGAGGATGCATATTGTTGGCTCCAGCCTGGGAACCACTGAAGGCCCAGGCTGCAGAAACCAGAGCTGTCAAGACCCAGGTCCCTGCAGACATCCAAAAGACGTCAGAGCCGTCAGGAGCCACACGTGCCGAGGAATTCGGGGATCCCAGAGGCGACCGGATCACTACTTTGAGAGACAGGGTAGGAAGTAGCCCGGGGGAGGACTAGCCATTGTCCCGAGTGGTGTTAGAGTGTTTCAGATGGATCCCCGCTGACTCAGTGGTGAACACACTCGCCACTCACAGGGCCCTGGTTGGTAGGGTTTGCCAGGCGTCCAGTTTTCATCCAGAACACCCGGGCAAAAAAAGACCCTGGCGGCTAAGTTTGGTTGGCCTCAGTGGCCGCCTCCGCACAGCTTCTGGAAGCAGCCGGTATGTCCCTCTGGCTCCTAAGTGCAGGGGTGGCCAGGGGGATTCTGCACGTGGGCACCTCCCTGAGCGCTGGCTCCACGGTTCCCATTGGCCAGGAACCGTAACCAATGGGAGCTCTGGGAGTGGCACCTGCGGATGGGAGCAGTGCGCAGAGCCCCCCTGTCCACCCCTGCACCTAGAAGCTGAAGGGACATGTCGCTGCTTCCCGGGAGCTGCCTCAGGTAAGCATCTCCCAAAGCCTGCACCCCGAACCCCTCCCATGCTCCAACCCCCTACCCCAGCACAGAACTCCATCCTGCACCCCAAACCCCTGCCCCAGCCTGGAGCCTCCTCCCACACTTTGAACCCCTCTGCCCCACCCCAGAGCCCTCTCCTGTACCCCAAACCCCTCATCTTCTGCTCCACCCCAGAGCCTACACCCCCGCCAGAGCCCTCACCCCCTCCTGAATTCCAACCCCTGCCCCAGCCTGGTGAAAATGAGCAAGGGTGGGGGAGAGTGAGCGATGGAGGGAGTGGGGATGGAGTGAGCGGGGAAGGGGCCTTGGAAAAGGAGTGGGACCTTGGGAAAGGGGCAGGGAAGACGTGGGACAAGGATGTTCAGTTTTCTGCAATCAGAAAGTTGGCAACACTAAGCCCTGGGCTGGGACCCAGTGGAGCAGGGAGGAACTGCTCTATCCTGGGGTCTCTCCAGCCTGGCCACCACCCACCTCAGATGGCAGCCCACTCCCCAGACTGGCCTTCAGGCCACGCAGCCCTGCTGAGGAGGGCAGCCATACTGACTCTGGCCTCCCGGCCACTCAGCCCCGCTGAAGAGGGTGGCCATATTGACTCTGGCAACTGGGCCCTACTGCCCTGAGGATAAGGGTAGTCAGGCAAACTTACCTGTGGGGATACAATGCCCTTACCCCACCCCACAATGGGATGAAGTGTACTTGCCCTGTGACAGTGCCTAATTCCCTTTGGTTTTTAATAGGAGTTAGGGATCAAAATACCTGGAAGGATCTGGGTCTGAGTGATTTGCTCAAGGTCAGCTAGGCAGTTTGTAGCAGATCAGAGAATTGAACCAGGATCTCTCAAGTCCCTAGTTAGTACCCTAACCACTGGACATTCTTCCCTTTCTTCCTCTTTGTGTGATTATAGGCTGGTAAGTCAATGATATTATTTAACATGTTGCAGCCAAGGGGAAGCATGTGGTCAGATACCCACCAGCAAATACCATGTATTATATATATGTATTAATTGGGGCTGTCAAGCAATTAAAAAATTAATCATAATTAATCGTGCTGTTAAACAATAATAGAATACCATTTATTTAAATATGTTTGGATGTTTTTCTACATTTTCAAATATGTTGATTTCAATTACAACAGAATACAAATGTACAGTGCTCAGCTTATATTATTTTTATTACAAATATTTGCACTGTAAAAATGATAAACAAAAGAAATAGTATTTTTCAATTCACCTCATACAAGTACTGTAGTGTATTGAAAAATACTATTTCTTTTGTTTATCATTTTTACAGTGCAAATATTTGTCATAAAAATATAAGATGAGCACTGTACACTTTGTATTATTTGAAAACGTAGAAAAACATCCAAAATATTTAATAAAATTCAATTGGTATTCTATTGTTTAACCATGCAATTAAAATTGCAATTAATTGTGATTAATTTTTTAATCACAATTAATTTTTTTGAGTTAATCACATGAGTTACCTGTGATTAATCAACAACCCTAGAATTAATCTATTTTGGCATATAAAACTAAAAAAACACCTAACCTGTCCTCTAGTGGCTCTATCATGTAAGGACCAAAGAGGGCATAGTCTATGGATCACAGGAGTTCAGACTAGATTATCATGATGGTCCCTTCTGATCTTAAAGTCTATGAGCCTATCAGTAGGTAACTTATGAAATTGTCTCTGCTTTATTCTGGTTGTCTTTTTAAGTCTTGGGCCCCAAAGTTTGGGGGAAGATGGTTCAATGCAAACAATTTTCTCTTTTAAAAATAAAAGACCTTTTGCACTGATAGAATTAATCTGACCTTCCACCCAGGAAGGATTTCAAATCTGGGTGGAAGGTCAGATTAATTCTATCGGTGCAAAAGGTCTTTTATTCTTAAAAGAGAATAATTTTAGGTTCAGTTTTCATATACGAGCCTCAGTCTGACTTACAACAATCACAGAAAACCAGATACACGAGTATATAACGCAAATCTACACAAGAAAAGGTGGACCGGTGGCAAGCTGCAATGATTGCCACTGATCAAAATTAAATCAACCACCATTGGTAGAACTACTTAGACCTTAGGGTAGTTCTTAGGACTTTGCACTTAGGGCCTGATCCAAGAATTACTGGAGTCGTTGGGAAGATTCCCATTAATTTCAAGGGATCATGTGTATAGCTCATTATTGCAAAACATGCTTGTGTTTTACTGTTAGCCTATTGTCCCTTAACTTCTTTTGTGTAATTCATCCATTTGTTACATTTCTTCTTTTGCTGAGATTTTAACCTTTTTGGGGTGGAAGCTGTCAGTAGAGTATCAAGCAAAATGGAACCCTGATCTTTGGGTACGTCTTCACTACCCGCCGTATCAGCGGATAGCAATCAATTTATCCGGGATCGAAATATCGCGTCTTGTTAAGACACGATATATCGATCCCCGAACGCACTCACAGTCGACTCCGGAACTCCACCAGAGCGAGCTGCAGTAGCGCAGTTGATGGGGGAGCCGTGGCTGTCGATCCCACGCCGTGTGGACCCCAGGTAATTCGATCCAAGATACTTCGACTTCAGCTACGCTATTCGCGTAGCTGAGGTTGCGTATTTTGGATTGATTCCCTCCCCCCCAGTGTAGACCAGCCCTTTGACTGGGACCAAGAAAAAGATCTAGGAGTCACTATGAGCCAAGATGGTCAGAGATGCAACCCCATGCTTGGGGTGACCCTAAACCTTTGACTATCAGAAGCTGGGAGTGAAAGACAGGGGTGGATCACTCCATAATTGCCATGTTCTGGTCACTCCCTCTGAAGCATCTGGTATGAGCCACTGTCAAAGACAGGATACTGGGCAAGATGGATCATGGTCTGACCCAAGTCTGGCAGCTCTGATGTTTTTATGACCTTTGGATGCTACTGCAATACAAATAAACAAGGCAATAATACACCCAAATGAATCCTAACCATTTAACAAAATACATTCAGTATTTTGGTGGGGATTTTCAAAGACACTTAAGAAAGTGGGGTTCCCTCCTCCCATTGAAACTGGGCAACTTTGTGTCTTTGAAATCTCTCTGTTAGTGACTAAAGTGAGCTGATGGATATTTATTAAGATTCTCATTTATTACATGTACTGTGGTAGCACCCAGAGCCCCAAGTCATACAGCAGGACCCCACTGCGCTAGGCGTTGCACAAACCCAAAACAAAAAGACGGTTCCTGCCCCGAGGTGCTTACAATCTAATCACAAGACAAGAGACAACAGATGCAGACAGATGAGGGAAGGCAGGAATTAATGAGACAATATTGATCGGCATAAAAAGCAATGGCTACAGCATGCCAGCTTCCTAACTGCAGTCAAGTAGTTTTGTAGACATCCCTGGAGAGGGGAGTTTTAAGGAGAACGATGTGGTAGCTGTGTGGATGTTTATAGGGAGCTCCTTGCATGTTTCCGGAGTTTCATGGGAGAAAGCATGAAGGCACTTGTTTAAAAATGAGTATGAAGCGGGCGGAGGGGCGTTATTTTGAAGTATTGCAAATTCCCAAGATGTACTGGGAACCACTTTTGGCTTTCTGAGAGCACTCCTCGCCTAACATCCCCACCCCACGGCACATCGACTGCTACCCTGGAACGCTCTCCTCCATTTACTCCTCCCGATTGAATCTGAAGTGGCCTGCCACAAGTGATAGGGTTCAATGCTTCCAATAATGATCAAAAGGTTTTAACAAAAGGGATCTGATGCCTTTATGTCTCCCATAGAGACTTTGTCACATTTCCTGCACATGATGCAGTAAAAATTCCTTTAGAAGTCTGTGTAAAATATTCATGAAATACAAATGAAGATTCAGACCCCCAAATCTCAGGCTGGGTAATGATACATTTGCAGGCATTATGGAGTGCTCCGGTGCATGGTGATATGCCTTTTGATACATAATTTGTAGGACACACTGTGCTGTGAACCAGGTAATCCTTTAGATTAGGGAATAAAGGAGAGAGGTGGCTGATGAAAGTCCATTATTATCAGTGTACTATTTAAGAACAAGCCAAGAGGTCAAGAGCTGTTAGCTAAACAGGTTAAATATACTAGAGGGCAATAATTTCTCTCCCGCATCAAATCACAAAAAAGCCAGATTATCAGAGGAACACAGCACATTGGGTGCACGTTGGGTGCTGAGTGCCTTGGGACATCTGGCTAAACTGTCACAGTGGGACCTACTGGGAGCTGAATACATCTGCAACCCTGGCCCCTTTGTTTAGGTGTCCAACTGGAAGATGAGTTCTTCTGGAAAATCTGAACCCAACTGTAGGGGCCGTGCACTTGAGGATCTGGCCCTCAGCTCCTTGGAAAATGTGGCCCTAAAACTCCCAATCCAGTTCCCACTGATCTCCAGAGACTTTAGTCTGCTCAGGCAAATAAGCATCATTCCTGTCTGTTTCAAGCTTTGCTTCCTTTGTCTCCTTTGCTTACATTTGACTTTACATCTTGTCTCGTGCTTCCCTCTGTGCCTGGAACCAGCTCCCCAAGTGATAACCCATCTGTTCCATGAAGCATTCCACTACAGTGATGGAGCAAGCAGCCAAGCCACAACAATCGGTGGCACCAATAGCACTCTGACAGACTGATAGCAGTCTCAGCGGGGACTCAGAGAATGTAATGATTATGGAGACTGAAATTCCCTCTCATCTCTGGAGGTGGTTCCTCTAGGCCAGGACTGAAGCATGTGGTGGGGGAAGGAATTGCACTGTGTGTTTGTGTGAGCTTGTAGTTCCACTGTCAGTGCTGCCTGTATGTGTATACTCTCAGTTTCCATTTCATCTGGCAAGTTTCACCAATAGTAATTCACGTAAAATTGTATATACCATGTTACACTGTCAGTGAGACAGCTGTGGAGAGATGTATACTGCTGAAACAAAAAGTCACAGATTCCACTGGCAAACTTAAGCACTTAATACCACACTACTGTGTATAACGCACATGCATACGCATATGTACACCTTTGGCATTCACTGCTGTTCACAAGAAATGGCATTCCACAGGAATAGTGCAATGTGATTTGTACCTGCTGGTGAATGTTATGCAATCTGCCTACTTGATTGGATGGTCCTGCTTAATATCTTGATAGATTTCACCACCTTGACCCAGAGTGCAAATGCACCATTATACAATGGCTGCCAAAGACTGGCATTTTATACAGCTGCAGGAAACTCCTCTGCCTATGACACAAAGTTCTCTTGGTTTATTTCATTACACCTATATTTTATTCCAGTTGGCAAACACCAGTTTTGCACAAAGTGGCATTCATTTCAGATTTTTAACCTGGTCCCTGCTGGGGACCCTGCAGGTTAGAAATTGACAAAACTCTACCTAGCTATTAGACATGCACTTAATATAATGGCTAAATATAGAACTGACAAAGGCCCACCTCTGGAGCAGAAGCAGCATGGGGATAACATCAATGTCACATCTGATACAGGAATCTTGACAGGCATCTAGAGTCTTACCTGCATCTGTCACTGATTCTCAGATACATCATGACATCCCGCTATAAAGCATATAGCCTCACTACTATTGAGTAACAGAATTGCCACCTCTTGTGTAGAATTTTCTGCACAGAAGAATCCTCTTTCTGTTTCTATGGCTTTGGATCCAAGTTCTCCCACATGCAGATCTCAATATAGAGATTTGAAGTGGCCTAATTTGAGTTTATATTGTTTCATAAACAACGTTTGCTTGTACACTTCTTGGCAAAGGTATATGTTTCAGTCTGACAAGGCGTAGTATCCTTTCGGCATTTCAGAAGAAGTGGGCAGGATGAATTATTCATTTAAAAAGTATGTGACATTATGATGGAGCTTCAGCAAAGAATGTTTAACATTACAAATGGGATGAATCAGTTTAAACTCATCTGAGCTTATCATGCAGTAGACAACAGGACTGAATTTATTTAATGAATTTATTTTCAGGTCTTCTAATGCCAAGAGGTTTCGGGGAAAGCAGTCAAAAATACAGGGCTAAATTCTCACTCGGTGTTAACTGGCGTAGCTCCTCTGGCTTCATTACAAAATAACAATGAATAAATGAAGGAACAATAACAACTCTCCAAAACAAAACTACAGTGGCAAAACTAACAATGTACATATAGAGAGAAGGGGATGGATGTAACATGAAACATTTTGTCAGGAATCAGTCCTGCAACTGACCTTGGGACCAGTTAGTTGACCTACAGCTGAACACCCTGATTGACCAGATTTCCTGGTTGGCTGAGAGGTGTCATCAGTCTTGCTCTTATACCCAGCAGTAGTACCAGGCCAGTGTTTGCTTACTGCCCCTGCTCACAGCTCTCCAGGGCTTGCCCTGCTCCTAACTTTGAACCTGCCCTGATCCTGCCTTGTTCCTGTCTTGCCCGTTTTGGCTTCCTGACTCTGGTTCCTGCTCCAACCTCTAGGCTTGATCACCTACACCCCAGTATGTGACGTGTTAACTGGGTTATTGCACCGTTAGTAAAGTTTTTGCAATACCAAAAGGAGGAAAAAATGCAGTGCTTAAAATCAACGTGTTCAGTAGGAACGTGTGGATTCTCATAATCTAACACGTATTGTTTTCTTTTAAGTGTCAACCAATCTTGTACAAATAGCCCTGATGCCATCTCAAGGAACGGAAGTGGGGAATCACATCTGGGAGCATGAGGACAGGCAGATATGGAGTGGTCTGGACATTCTTAGCGGGATACTGTGGTTGATTTAGTAATTATGGGCTCAGCATTCATATCTCAATATTAGATGCTTCAACCCAGAATTCAATACAGACTTCATTAATTTTCTTGACCAGCTTTAAAGCTTAAAAGTCCATTTTCTCGACAGACACATGGCCCTGTACATGCAGTTCAGCAATGTTTACCCTTACACTCTAAATACCATTCTGCTGCTAAACCTCCTGCTGATGGCTTACCAGAATCTAGGATGCTTCTCGTTTAGTGTGCTGCTAACCCCCAGCTGGGCAACACAACAGTAAGTCCTTTGCTGAGACCTTCTGCATCCAGCTGGCTAGTTGTGTTGGCTGTACAGCAATTTGCTACTTTTTTTAAAAGGCAAAGTTGGAATTCAGCTGCCAGAACCAGTCCCCTATTCCTCCTTTACAGTTTCATGCATTCTGATTTTCTGTTATGATAAAATATCAGGGGTCCTTGTCAAATTGCTCCAGTGGCCTAGATTGTAATGTCTATGCCAGCTGAGAAACTGTAGATCAAATCTCAAAGAAGCATTCTGGCATTTTCAGAAGGAGGCAGTAGGTTTTTCTGCAGGATTTTCACTCTCTCTGTATCTGTCTTCCTTTATATTTATTGTAAGCATTGATGCCACGCCTATTCCCTTATTCTTTGAGTCACCAGGTTCTTTCTAGTGTAAAACTGAACTTAAAATCTGTGTTGCAACAATATCCATTGCTGCAGAAATAACAGAGCCGTTACACTGCATGATTAACTGCACGTTTTCTGTCTCTTGCAAAATTTATTCAACTGCATTGTCCAAAATCCCCTGAAAGAACCATTCTAAAGCTGCATTGGGATGAGACTTAAAACTGAGGCCTTGAGCACTTGTGATTATTAGAGATGCTATGGAACAAAGAAACACAAGAACGATCATGCTGGCTCAGTCCAGCAGTCCATGTAATCCAGTATTCTTTCTCTGACAGTGGCCAGTATGAACTGATTCAGAGGATGAAACCCTGTAGTAGGTAGATATGTGATAATGTGCCTCAGGGAAGTTTTCCTCCTAACCTTCAATAGTTACACTTTGATTTATATCCTTTCCTAAACTCATTTATTTTTAATATTTACTATTAAAACTGGGAATTCTTGTTATCCATAAAAGTGTCCAGTCCTTTTTTTGAACCATGCTAAGCTCTTGGTCTTAGTGATATATTGTGGCAATGAGTTCCAGAGGCCAATTACACATTGTTTGAAAAAGTATTTCTGTTTATCAGTGAGGTTTTTTTTTTCATTTGCCACCATTCAATTTCATGAATGTGAATTGTTTTTCTTGTTTTTGTTTTATGAGAGATGGTGAATAGAAGAAGTTCCTTAATTCTTGTTCTATAGCATTCATTATTATGGCAGTTTAAGGATAAAGACATGTTACATTCTGGTCAGATTGAAAATTTACTAATTCCATTCTGCCAAACTAAATTTCTTTGCAGTTTCAATTGGACACAGTGATTTTCATTACCTGATGTCCTGCCCTAAACTGTTGCATAATGTTGCCATGCAAAAATGGCTACAGTTAATCCTATGGATTGGCGGAACTGGTGCATTCCTCCTGTATGTTTGTAATTTGTAAAACCCTAATGGTTCTTTATCCAGCAATATTTAATAATATTAAAAATGGGGCCTGCATTTTCTATAATTATACATTGGCAAAAATAAACAGCAAACCCAGACATCAACTACTGCAGTAAGACAATATTTGAGAGACTTTATATACCTAGAAATGTAAGGTAAGATTATTCCTATGGAATTATGCATTGCATTCACACACTGCAACTGCTAAAAGCATTTATCATAATTAATGTAACCACACTGATTATCAAAGGATGCTCGATGACTGATTTGTCACTTGTAAAGCCAGACAGGAGATCAGAGTACAAATTACACAGATTTACTGCAAGGTAACAATATATGCTTTCAAGTGCATCAATTCCTAAGAAAGGTAAGTGGGACCCATTCTTCCCCCTCCTTGCTCTCTAGGTCCCTACAGAATCATTTTTATTTTATGAAACAGAATGAGGAGAATTACAGACAATACCACATCTGAATGAAGGAAAAATATACAGAAAGTGATTTTTCTCCCTGCATCTTGCAAGAAACAAAATCTTTCTTCCTCTCCTTTTCTTGTCAGAGCAAAAAAGACACCAAATTACATTCTGCTTCTAAGAAGACCTCTAGAAAAGGTCTGGCAGCTCTGAATTCCCCAGACTGCTCTCCACAACCACCTTCCATTATTAACTTTTCTATTTTTAGGTGAATTTCCAGGTTTTTCCCAAGTCAATTCCTTTCAGACATTCAACATTTCTACCATGTAACACAACTATTGCTTTACATTATGTTGCCATGGAAACACCTGCTGCCACCCTAGGAAGTGTAGGGATGGATGGAGATGGGAGCAGGCAGAAAAAGGGAAATGTAATCAGAGATTGAAAAATTAAAGCAAGATCCCTGCTCCCCCATGATTCCCATCTCATTTGCTAGGGACTTTGTAAAAATCCAAGCTGCCCAGGTTTATGACTGTAGTTTAGAAGTATATTTCAGAAGTAGCACAATTGAGACACTGCAGAGCACACACTAAAGAGAAGGGGACATTTAACAGCACCAGGAGTTTGCTGTAAGTCTCTTTCCAAATGAATTCCCATTTTCCGGTGCAGATTCAGTTCTCTTCCTCCTCAGTCACTAGTTCCTTTAGCTATTCAGCATATCTATCCAGGCTGCAGTACCTATGATTATTTCCTATTACGTTGTCTTGGCAACATCTGCATCTATCGAGGGAGAGGACAAGTAGGCAGCCAATCAATTTTCAGATATTTCCTATAATGATTCTTTGTTCTCAGGCAATTGCTAAAATTTTTTTTGGGGGGTGGGGATTAACCCAAGGTACTGTAGTGGTTGTGTGAGGGGATATTTCTCTGTCTCTCTGTGTATGTGCTTTACATTCTTATTTAAATAGAGAGATTATGTGAACTACAGTAAAGTTCTGATCCATAACCTATTGAAATCAATGGGAGTCCTTCTAATTACTTCAATGGGTTTGGTTCAAATTGTAACACAAGAGCTCCAGGATCATAGAATCATAGAATATCAGGGTTGGAAGGG
This sequence comes from Malaclemys terrapin pileata, assembly GCF_027887155.1. Classification (NCBI taxonomy): domain Eukaryota; kingdom Metazoa; phylum Chordata; order Testudines; family Emydidae; genus Malaclemys; species Malaclemys terrapin. The sequence goes on along the minus strand of NC_071508.1, from coordinate 10,828,261 downwards.
ACCTCAGGAGGTCATCTAGTCCAACCCCCTGCTCAAAGCAGGACCAACACCAACCAACAGGATCTATGGATACACTGTAGAAAGTGAGATAGGTGCAGTGGATGTGACAAGTCTTTTGGGTTTGTGCCACACTTTAGGTCACTTGTGGATAAGTGCTTAGTGCCTGTCTTATATTAAAGAGTTTAAACTAAACCCATGTGTGATGGGGTGTCTACCCCCACACTCACCCTGCATAGGTTAATGAAGGCCAGATGGATCAATTAACCAATTAAGCAATTAATTAAGGAAGACCCATCTGTGCAGGAACAGGCAGGGCCTGTATAAAGTCAGGTAGCTGGGTACACACAGGGGGATGTTGCTGAGGAAATTGTAGGGAGAAAGGCTGCAGTTGCTTCCTGAGTGGAGGGTGTAGATGGTTAGCCAAGCCAGAGAAGGGGAAGCCTAGGGAAACAGAAGGGTAGGACTGTATGGGGACTGTGACTGCTTATTATAGTATCCCTAGGGTGGAACACCCTGTAGCGGGCAGGCCTGGGTTTCCCGAACAACAAGTGGGAAGTGACAAGGGGCATTAAAGATGCTAGCCAGATAGCAGGTCTGGGAAGGCTGTGAATTCCTTGGAAAGGAAAGGACTTTAGTGGCCTGACCAGAGGGCCAAGCCATGAAAAGGAGACTACAGATCTGGAAGAGAGTGGGGCTGCAAAGCAAGACCAGGCAGGAAGAAACACCGCTGGAGGGGGAGTGCAAGGTGGCTGACCTAATCCCCAGGACTGCTAGCAGGAGGTGTCACCAGCAGTGAGTGAACCCCATGACAGCATGGTTGTATCCTATTATTTTAAGCAGACACAACCAGCCCCACCAGTCTCTGCCATCCCATTGACTTGGCTGGGACTGTGGGTGTCTAAATGAGGGTTGAAGTCACTTCAGAGAGTTGAAAGACTGACTTAAATTGACCAATGTAATTGCAAAACATTTACACCCATTGCAATAGATTAACCAAAAACCAGCAATGAGGGAAAAAGCCATTGACTGTGAAGCCTGGATTCACTGCACAGAACCAGGCACTGACTATACAATTCAGGATGCTTTCTGGTATTTTCTATTTTCCTGCTCTGACCCCTCATCATGTTGTAGTTTTCCCCCTTACTAGGTTTGCATCTCCCTAGTGGGGGCCTTCAGTTGTATGTTTGATTATAGTCCATTTACCTCTTAGGCCTCCTGAAAATTTTCTTATTAACTGTGCTGTATTAAATGGGAAAAGGGTGCAATTAAGTGTGTAGCTCACAAAATACATTAAGTGTCTTTTTAAATATGCAAAGTGCAAATGGATTTCCTGATTTGAGAATGTATCAGGATGTTTACAATTCCTCCTAGACGAAAGGAGGGCATGCAGATTGTATTTTTCTTGGCTTTCATGTAGTATTAGACCTTTTAGCTGGGGGGTTTATGGAATGAGAAAATGAGTTGTTTCCCAGACAATAGTGTACTTTCATTTTTGTTTCTATGGTTGGATTGAAAATACTAGCCAAGATAATCTCATGAGAGCAGACTTTCTTCTTGCAAGATTTGTAGTGTAGGATTGGCTGAAAAGACCATGAAAAGGCTGTTTTCTTTATATTTTGGCATTTTTGTGTGGACTTGGACCAGACCAAGCAGTTTAGAGATGCACGGAAACTAACAGTAAAACCAACCCAAGCAAGAGGGAAGGATGGTATTGTGGCTTAAGCTGGGGACTACATGTCAGGAAAATCTAGGTTCTCTTCCTGTTTCTGCCACATAGTTCCTGTTTTTATGCAGACCACTCATTTACTGTGCCTCAGTTTACCCATCTCCACAAAATGCGGGGAGGGCCTAATGCTACCTTATCCATCTTGAAAGAGGGGCGATGAGGTTAAATTTGTTAATACTCAAAGTTCTAAGATAAAAGGTGCTATGGCAATGAAATGCTCAGAATCATGGTAACTGGGGCAAGAGAAGTAGAAAAAACAAGATATAAAGGGTTGCTCCCTTTGGGATAAACACAGGATCCAATTGTTCTAAATGTGTGATACATCAGTGATAAATTGTTTTGACAATCATTTCCAGACACCAATAATGTACTAATAAGTGAAATTGCCTTTTGAAATATGTAAATGTGTGGGTATCAAACTCCCCTTCCTTCCACTTAGAGGTTCCCTGTTATTGGTGATGCACACAGACCATTTCTAATGGTGTTTACATTTGTGTTGGACAAAAAGTCACAGGTAAAATAAACTTTTTTACATTCCCCCTCCCAGTATTTCAAACAAGCAAGACCACAGATCATAGGTGAGTTTGCATGTTGAGTTAATCAGATGTTTTAGGACACTACTTTTAGGACACTGCTAATGGAATTCCAAAATAGGTACCTTTAAAAAAATCTTTATTCCCCAGGCAGTACAATTTTCCATTGCTCCAGATGAATTCACTTTTGTTTTTCCTTTTGACAAAGTCCTTACTCTCACAAAGACACTGGGATTACTTTTGTAAGGAAGAACTATTAATGGAAGGGCTTGCACCAGCTGGCTCATAGATTGAACTTCCTCAAGCACCTTCATTATTCGATCTAAATTTAAAACCTGATGTGATTATGTTGGGAGCAATGCCAAGTCCTCTGCTATTCAACCTGCTTTGACTTGAAGTTTTATGAAATTTATTTGCTAAATTGACCATCCTACTGTCATTTCAGATCTCAGATACCATGGTGATAAACATGGTATTAATTCTTTTTTTGGGGGTGGGGGGGAGAAGCAATTAACAGGTAGAAAGATAAATAGTCTGATAGACTGACAAAGGGTTACATGAAGTCTACTGAGGGATGGACTGATAAATGCTGGCTCATTATTTGAGAGAGGGGACCTGATTCACCAAAACATAGGTGTTTAACTCCATAGCATGAAGCTGATGTAAATCCTGAGTCATGCATTGTGAATGAGGCCAAATAGTTTTTTAATAAACATAGGATAAGTGTGTGGGGGAAACTGCTTCTCCCTGTTCAGTATTAACCTTACTATCTGAGCCCTCTCTGTAGGGATCCACCTTTGATATGTCTTAAAACAAAATTTCAAGAAATGTTCCTTAGAAATTTGATACACATCTCCCCCGCCCCCCCAAAAAAAACCCATCCCCCAAAACCAGCCAGTGAGGTAGTAGCTGTGTCTCCTACATGTCCTCCAATTGAAAGCACTGACGTTGGCCACACTAAAATTCTAAGGTTAGCTCAAGCAATTAATCTCAAGGTTAGAAATCATTGTTCCACCATGGAAGTAAAATCCAATTATACTTAGATGCATTGTAGCTATCTCTGATGAGAAAATCAGACTGATAGCCACTGTTCTCTGGTTATTTTGCTTTTCTTAGGTTCCAATATGTGGAGCTGTGCTGATTTGTACTAGTTAAGGCCCCTGACCTCTGGCTACTCTAAGGTCCCCCTGTACACTGACAGGCTGGTATAAAGAGCCTGCAGTATAAATGAGAATAAGGACCTATTTAACAAAGAATTCTACATTTTAATAGCAGACGTTCAGCCTTTTTAGAGGTATGACCTTGTAGTAAGAATCCTGTTAGATTTTCTTTCAGCTGGTTCATTTCCACTCAGGACTCACCCTGTCTAGAGTTGCTTTTGCTATAATTCACTCCTGTGCAGAGCCAGCGTGAAGCCCACACACCACTAATGTCAGAACATTGACACAAGGCCTCATTCTGGTCCACTGCACACAAGTTCTTGCTATCTACCTGTTGCCATACACACCTGCCCTCTCTTTGTTGTGATTATTCTAGTGTGCCACAGGATGGTTTTGAAAGATAGGGTCTGAAGTGATGTTCCTTAATGTTTGTTACGACTCATTGACAGTAGGAGTGAAAAAGCAACATCACTTAAACTATACTTGAGTCACAACAGAAAGAGGAAGAAAACAAGTCAAGGAGGTAAAAAGCCATTCTGGCCAATAAAGTATCTTGACTTTGGTCATGCAAACAGTTTCAGAACATAAAGTAAATGGCAAATGTTCGGATAGTTTTTCCCTAACCTTGGTAGCATTTTGCCATGTCACCATAAACAGGCCCAATTGACCCTGTGTTTGTAATGTTTCCCTCTGGACCAAACTTCCAAATCCTCTCCCCCATCTCAAGTGTCTCAGCAGCTTAATTCTAGGAGAGATAAATGGTACCCTCAAAACCGCTCTTAAAGCCAGGAAAATGTCCATATATCATGTGTACGAGAAAAGCCGACAACATTCTGGTTTCCTAGAGACAGCTAGGAGTTCTATAAATAGCCATGCAATAAAAAAAACAAATTGTTTGCTGTGCAAATGCCAATGTCAGCATCCGTTTGACAGCACAGCTCGGTGCTGGTGCTACTGACAACTTCGGGTATCTCTACACTGCAATAAAAGATCCACAGTGTGGCCATGGCTGGCCCGGATCAACAGAGGGGCTCACGGGGCTTGGGTTGTGGGGCTATAAAACAGCAGTGTAGGTGTTTGGGCTTAGGCCAGACTCTGCAAGGTGGGGGAGGGTCTGAGAGCTTGGGATCCAGCCCCAGCAGTTACATGGCAATTTTTAGTCCTGCAGCCCAAGCCCTCTGAGCCTGAGTCAGCTGACCTGCAGCTCAGTGCCTCAGGTCTTTTATTGCTGTAGAAACATACGTAGAGAGAACTCCTTGCTTGGCGCACTGTTTAAAAACAAGCTAGAAGTCAGCTCCAGTGACCACAGCAGTTTGCAGTTGGCATCTGCAGGATCCAGATGCCAAGGTTCCGAATTTCCTCTCTCCAAAAGAATCACGAGGGTATGCATCCGACTCCTAGCTCTTTCCCAGGGTAGCTTCTTCTCTATCCATCAGTAGCTTGACCTTGAATCATCTCCCAAGACATAATCACAGCGGTCAAGAACCAGCAGTGAGGAAGGGCATGTTCATCTGGAATAGGTTTTTTGGGGGGGTGGGGAGCAGGGGAATAAAGGGAGTGGCTAGAGAGAGTCTATACTCTCAAAGGGCTATGTTGTGAAGTCCTTGTTTACTTTTTACCAAGTCATAACTCCCACAGTAGTCAATATGGGCCAGATCCTAATCTAATGTAAACCGAGGTTAGTGGAGCTATGTAACTTTACACCAGATGAGGATGTGGATCTGGGAGAAGTCTCTGGAATTTTGCATGCAATCAATAACTTTTTAAAATTGCTTAACAGTTCAGTAGGAAACCGAATAAGTAAAGGAAACTAGGGGCATGAAGAAATAACCCCAACAATGAAAAAAGACTAGCTGTCCTCACCCTGCTCCTCACTTCCCAGTGCATTTATCATTCTCACACTGGCCATTTCTCTCCATTCTGCAGTGCCCACCAACTCCTAGTAGCTGGAGTTCCTGTGGCCATAGCTGGCAGATATTTTTGCAAGCATTATGGGCCCTGAGCTGCTCCAAGTGAAGTAAACTGCAAAACTGATGGTGACTTGTGGCTATAGTGAAAGAGGCAAGAATGATCAGAGGGCCCCCTGTGCATTATAGTCACTCACAGTGAGCTCCCCTGTGCCAAGGGCTAGCACAGGGCCTATACATCATTTAACCCCCCAGGGGTTGACCATTTCCAGGCTTCCCAGAGGAGAGGACTTGCAGGCAGCTTATGCCACTGTGCCCCTCACTGCAGATGGACTTTATGTTGCTGGGAGTGTCAGGGAGTGCTGATCAGAAGGAGGAGGCGGCAGACAAATATCTATGTAAATGGAACATGATGTATGGGGGGGGCCCACAAATTTCTCTCAACAGACCTATTCACATTGCATCTAATCATAGAACCAGAGGGTTAGAAGGGACCGCAAGGGTCTAGTCTAACCTCCTGCCAAGATGCAGGATTTGTTGTCTTAACCATCCAAGACAGATGGACTATCCAGCTTCTCCTGGAGGAAACGCATGGCCCACTGGGAGCATATCTGGCTCATTGACTTGAAGGGAGCTGGGCCCAGTTATGTCGGCAGTGACTGCAGCCCAACATTCATGTCCTTAGCTGACCTCTGAGCCCTTCCCAGGCTGCTGGCTCAGAAGAGCTCACCTTCAAGGAGCATGTCTGGGACAGAAACCTTCAAGTGCTGCCGCTGTACTGTATCTTGCTCAGCCTTGATGCCAGATGAGCAGGGGATACGTACTCACAGCCTGTCTGGGAAATACACACACACACCTTGCAGTCGTATAATGAGAAAGAGGAGGAACTAGGAGACTTGCACAAATCTGGGAGTGCTATAAATACATAACACCTAACTCTGACAAAATTGCAGTGCAGGATCTTGGTGTCACATATCCCAAGTGCCAGACATGCAATTTATGCCATAGCTGTTATTTCTTAATGTCACAGCATCGCTATGCTGCAGCAACATTTTGGATTGGCTACAAAATAGATTTGATTATGCAGACATCGGGTGTTCCCCAAATACCCTTGTGCTACTCTGCCTTCTCCTTTGCTCACACCTCCATGCCCCCTTTAAAACATATTGGTCTCAATATGTATGCCCTGCAAGAGCATTTACAAGCATCACAGGGATTTAGAATTTTATTTTTAAATTAAATAAGGAGACAAATGCTGTCCCTGTGCCAAAGACCCTGAAAACAGTACAGCGGCTGTTCCAGAGTCATTTTCAAGTATCTGAGATCAGGCTAGCTTTTTTTCTCCACATTAGGAGAATTCTTCCTTCTTGGAAACATGCTCTGGCATTGCTTGGGCCAAATTCCAGCATTAGCAAAGCTCAAACTCCTGTGCCGTGCACTGGAGGCTAAATCACATCTCTGGTCAGTAGTGTCTTGGTGTTCAGATAATGCTGCACTTCCATATCCACCCAGAATGGATTCATTCAAACAGAATCTGGCTGTCATCCAGTAAGTAATCCCAGCAAACTCACACAGGAACTGACTCTGGAGCTATATAGACATAGACATGTGCTGTTATGTTATGATGCAGGCTGTACCTTTGGGTTCTGCACAAATCCGACTCTCTTGCTGATTTATATTTATAATAACTTTCATGAGTTTTTTTCTCTCTCCTTGAGAGCTATTAATGGGCCTATATATGGGATCAAGAGAACATGAGCTCTAGGATTCCCCTAACAGTTCATGGTAGTTCCATGCTTGGATAGTTGAAGAAGCCACATCTCACTACTTTGCATGACTCCCTAAACCATTACAAATGCTTGCAAAAACCTAAAACCACAAACAAACCTAGATCCCTGGAAGACCAATATAGATAGAGCACCCTGATTGCTAGGAGCTATGTGCGCAATCTGGCAACCTTTCATGAACATGGAGATGTCTTAAGCTCTTAAATTGTGGCCATGAGGAAGTCAATTTGAAGTGGTAGCTTAACTGATGTATCAACACACCACACTTAAAAACACACTAACGTGAAAGCAATTTCAATTACTAACCTTTTATTTAGATGAAATGGAATCATTTAAACAAGTTAAACCCTATTTTTAATGTTTCCTTCTTGGATGTCTTTGCAAAGCAAACCCCAAGAGCATACTATAAAGTTATCCTGTGATAAGAGCACTGAAAGGCAGCATTTCATCCTGGGAGCCAACTGCAACAGTAGACCCCTTTCACAATGCCTTTCTTTTCAGATAACACAAGCACCTTGTATTCTTCCACACAGACTGGCTCTAACATGACCTTAATTTCCAAGGGGAGTGCATGATATTAATTCTCCTTTCTATAACTTTCTCTGTCTTGTTCTTAAGAGGCAAGACTCTTCCTCAGGTGCAATCCTAGTTATAGGCCCTAATATAGCACAGCATGTTTAAATTAGTCTGTCTTCAGCAACACACTTAAGTGTTAGCTTTAAGGCAATAGGATTTAAACACATGGGATGGATTGCTAAATCAGGGCCTTAGTTCTGATTAGCTCAGTGATGGAAACCTCCATAATTTCGTGTTATACTCGAGCAAGAACATAATCTCCCTCCAAAAAAGCTGCAGGACAAACCCCATTGTTTATTAAAATAGAACGTTAATCCTGTCATACCAAAATTAAAAGCCATTTATTCTGGCTTTTCTCAGGGATGGAAATAATGTGAATGAACTGCTTTCTGTCCTGATGGGGAACTCTCTCATGACATTTTAACAAGGTGGAAACCAAAAGCTATAGAGTTAGGGTGCTAACAAAAAATAGAATTCAATGGTGAATGAGATTGTCTATGGCCCCAATTCAGCAAAGCAATTAAGCAAATGGTTTAAGTCACTATTCCATGAAGCATTTTAGCATGGACTTAACTTAAACGTGTGCTTAATTTGAAGTACATACTTAAGTCCACTCCTGCACAGCAAAGCACTTTAACATGTTTAAATGCTTTGCTGAATTGGGCCCTGTCAGATTTCTTTTTAACCACTCTAGATAGATTTTAAAATATTATGATGAGGACCAATTTCAAATCCTTCTAAAATCAGAGGAAATTTGTTTTTGTTTTTTTTCCCTTCATGCCAAAGCTGACATGAGAGGAAAACTTGTTTATACAGCAATAAACACATCAGCTCTGTCTTTTGGGGGCACACTAATGCTGTAAAACATCATACAGAACCCACAATGCAAAAAGCAAGTCCTTTGTATTCCTATTGTTTGTTGTCAAGCAGAGAAGGGGAAAAAAAACTTACTTAGAGCCATGAGAACTTCATTTATTACTGGAGGACAAATTTCTGCTTGGAGTTTGCTCTCAAGGTAAATCCACCCTGAGAATGGATCACTAACAGAGCGCAGGGTGTTTTCCTGCAGCGCTTCTATATTCCACTGTAGCATGAGTGATCTTCCACTGGATGGTGACCTACTTTATCTCCCCACCTGTTGGCCCTGTAATATGGATAACTGCTAGGTATTTCTACAGCACCTTCCATCTGAGGCCCTTGGTGCACATTGCAAAGACTAATGGGTTTTAGCCTCATGATCGCTCCCTACTTGGGAGGTCAGTCTAGGGAAACTGACTTTCCCAAGGTCACACAGCCAACTAGAAACAGAAATGGACACCAGAGACCTTAGTGTTGTCTGCACAAAGGTCCCTTTTCATCCCTTTGGTAGGGCAAAGGGGACTGAAAGTGGGTGTAAATTACAGTTCCTGAGTGCTGGAAAGGGGCTTTCATGTTCATAAGGACCCCAGCCCAGCACTTTTAACCACATACATAGGAGGGAGGCTGATCATGTGACACCAAGGGCACAATCCTGCATTCACTGCGCACCCCAATGGCAGTTATAGGTCTGCACAGAAGGCAAGGTTCAGTGCTCCATCAGTACAGATTTATGCTTTTCCTGGGTTGCTGACTCTCTCAATTTTATCCCAAGCCTTGTGATATGTGGTGTGTTGCTTAAAGCTCCAGTTGCTGGAATCCTATAATTTCATAGGAATTTCCGCTTTCCCTGAAATAAAAACAAGTTTCTTAGACTCTGTGGAATAGCAGTACTGAATTCAAGAGGACAACACTGAATAACACGCTCAGCCTGTCACATGGGTTCCTAGCCCATTTCAGGCTGGTTATATTTATATTTTGGAGGAAAGTTAAGAATTTAATTTAATCTATGGTGTGCAATGCAGAGGAATTGAGTTTAGATGCAGAGTAAGCCGGAGGGTTGGAAAAGCCCTGGGCAGAGGGAGGATTTTATATTACCCTTGAATGCCCTTGATTCTGGCCTGTGAACTGCCTGAATCACCTCATCTGGAAAAAGAATCTTTGGGGCATTGAGAGGAGAGGGGGGCTTGGAGGGGGTGCAGAGTTCTTATCCCATCTTTTTTCCCTCCAAACTCCCCATTGAAATCAAGCCATTTCATACATATTAACTAAAATGGGGCGTCCTCATTAAAAATGGATGGTTCAATTCAACAGAGTTATTAAAATGTCTAAAGGAACACAAATTAAAATAACTTTCTAGGCAGCTGAGGAACCTTTCCTGAGGATTTGTATTACTTTGACATTCAGGAAAAATAAAATCAGTTGCAAGAATCTGACCTTCAGTCCCCACAAAGGAAGATGCTGAGAAAAACAACCATCAATAAACACAGCTCCCTGCCCCAAAACTGCCTAGAAGACAGTGTGATCTAGTAGACAAGGCATGGTGCTATCGCTCAGGATACTGCGGATTCTAGTCCCAGCTCTGCCGCCAAGTTGCAGTGTAGTCTTAGGACAATCATTTCTCTTGTCTTGGGATCCCCAGCAGTAAAATGGGCATAGTGATAACTTTCTCATGTCAAAGAACATCTGAGGCAGCCTGCTCCAGTCAGGAGGTCATTGGCAGGGCCGACTCCAGGTACCAGCCTACCAGGCATGTGCTTGGGGCGGCACCTGGAGGGGGGCGGCGCTCCAGCCGGCCGGGGAGAGCAGGGCCCGTGGCTGGGCTCGGCGCACTCCCCGCCGGCGGGCGGCTTTTTTGCCTGGGACGGCAAAAAAGCCAGAGCCGGCCCTGGTCATTGGTTTGGGCATCAGGATATGAGCTTCCTCTGGCTCTTCTGCTGATTTGTTGTGTGACCTTGGGCAAGTTGGTTCACCTCTGTGTGCCTCAGTTTTTTATCTGTCAGTTATATTTAACACTTGCCTCCTTAGCAAAGTGCTCTGAGTTCTATCCAATCATAAGAGTATAGGGCTGGAACAGGCCAAAAGAGGCAGGATGGAGTATACATAGATCACTCCAACAGGTGTTTGTCTAACCTGTTCTTAAAAATTCCCGATGAGGGGGATTTCCCAACCTCCGTTGGGAGCCTAATCCAGAGTTAACTATCCTTATAGTTGTTCTAATATCTAACCTAAATCTTCCTTGCTGCAGATTAAGCCCATTACATCTTGTCCTACCTTCAGTGGACATGAAGAATTGATCACGGTCCTCTTTATAATATCCCTTAATGTATTTGAAGTCTATCAGGTCCCACTCTTAGTTGTGTTTTCTCAAAGTTAAACATACCCAATTTGTTAGCTTTTCCTCAGCTCATTTTCTAAACCTTTTATCATCTTTGTTGCTCTCCTCTGAACGCCCTTCAATTTGTCCATATATTTCTTTAAAAAAATATACAAGAGCAAAGCATCTTTCAGGCTAACTGTCCTCTTAGAAAGATAGAAACAGAGAAGGGACTTGGCATACTCAGCCTTTTCTCTGTTTTGTACCTTTGCTGTGTTCAAACAGCTGTACTGAGGAGGGCCTAGGAATCCTACAAGCCTGAGTTTGTGCTCTCTAAGGGGGGTGGGGTGGGGGGAGAATCTCCCATCTAATTTTATTGAATGTAACCAATCAAGCAAAATTGATTGCTTTAAAGTATTCCCAACCCTCCTGCTTTCCTGAATGGAAGACTTCAGACACAATAATTGAAGTAATTCAAGTCCTCGGTAAGAAACAACCTTAATGTCTCCTGCAGTGGATGTCTTGTAATTATGAAGATGGAATTGGTTATCTTTCTGCAAATGGACTCTAATGAAAGGGGTGGCTGTATAGCTAAGTGAGTCAGGCACTGGCTTTTCACCTCTGCAACATGATTTGGATCAGCTCCTGAACAGGCAATGGAAATTATTCCAATCAGGGGTATAAGAAGTCTTTATGGATCTCTGACAGGGGAGGATCCCCAGGAATCCAAGCAAGTGTTCCATTTTGCCTTCCTAACCACAATCATTGAACTAATTACTGGTAGTAACTCATGGGTTTAGAAAAGCTCTGAATAAGAATCATGGGCTTTCCCCCTCTGTCTACTGAGTTGACTTCTTCTTTAGTCCCTCCTGCTTTGTCTCCTTGTTCACTTACCCCTTAGGAACGTTGCCTTCACTGTTAAGTGTGGAGAACAATGCTATTTGCTCCTTGGCATGAGTACTATTCCACAAGAGGCCACAAAGGGACATTACCCCGCAATGCGTCTTACTCCCAGACTTTGGTGGCATCAGCTCAAGATGCTGCAGCCTACACAACGTAGGTGGTCCTAACCCAGAATTCTCCTATGATAGAGGACTCCACTCCCAGACAGGAATAGGCTAGCTGAGGAAAATGACATTCAGATCAACAATACAATACACTGACAAATATTGGCCCATAGTAGCTTGGAATGGATCGCTGCTGGCATGGTTTGTTTGACCTTTGCATAAGCAAAGGTTCACCATGTTGCCTTCCAAGGAGTATTCAGGAGGAAGCGATTCAGTAGGTAGTGCTGAAACTTAGGAGTCCGCACTGAACCAGTGGCCCAATGTGACTTTAGTGAGTGCTGTGTGGCTTGAGTACCCCTTTTCAGAGATCTACAACAAAAAGCTAACACCTGTCTTTACTCGCTGTATTGTAGTAGCACCTACAGGCCCCCATTTGAGGCCATAGTCAGACCCTGTGGTTTGAAAAAAAGGTAAGACGAAGTCTAAATAGGCAAGAGGCGAACGGTGGGAGTGGAAGCAGAGGGGAAGGCTTGCCAAAGGTCATGCAGCAGGTCGGATGCAGAGCCAGCGTTAGAACCCAGTCCAGCACCAAACCTGCTGACCAGGTTGCCTCTCTAAGGGCTATTTTGGCCAATAAATAATCGCTAGCACTTTTTTGCACCAGTAAGAGTTAGTCCCAGAACCTTGGCCACATTTCCATTTGAGTAATTCCATTCTGTTGCCTTGGTTTGCAGTTTCAATTAGGTACCATATTTTACCCTTCCTGTTCTAAACTGTTGGGTATAGTTACATAATTGCTACCTTGCATGCCAGAGGTGGTTGCATTTTGTTAATGGACACCAATTATGCAGTGTACATATGTTCTGTATGTATTGGGGCTCTATTGTACCCCTGACCTGTAAGAGTGACTGTGTGTGTAGAGCAGCTGTAAGGAGTCCTCCCACTTTGTTGTGCTCCTACACTGGAGTCTTGCAACTCCCAGTACTTGCAGTCTGTGAGCATAAGCACCCTGTATCTCTAGTGCCACTGGCAGGGCTAAAACCTCAACGCGCTGGGGAAGAGGGTAGAGCCATCATTCCTTTCCCATCCACACCAGCTAGAGGAGTTGACTCAATGTAAGGGAAGATCATGCTTTTCACTCTTAAGGATGTAGAAGTGGCTGTGACACTCCCATTGCAATTGGTGAATCAGGCTTCTACTGGCTTGCTGGGGAGAATACGCAGCAGGTCAGCTCCACTGACACCTCCCACCACTCCTACCTACCTCCAACTTTGCAGAGCAGGAATGTTGAGGACTCTCCACAGACATGAGTGGGGGGTGGGGTGGGGGGAGCAGATACCTGCATATGTGGAAGGTATGATATCTGCTCCACACACAGATGCATAGTGATGCTTAGGGTCCTAAGATTGCCAGGGACACAGGGCAAGGGCCCTGATTTCTGATGTGCATAAAGTAATGTACACAACTGTGGTGCATGATAAACAATAAATTGTAGCAATTTGCAACCTGGCCTTGATTCCTACCAAAGCCAATAGGAATTGAGCCCTGGACTTCAAGTTAAAGCAAGATCAGGCCTTTGCTTAATAATCTCTAAGATATAGGCGCTTTAGTAACACCTATCCATAAAAGAAACATCTTTCCAAACTACAGAACAAATGCTTACTATAGAAATTACAGTAGGTATTATCCAACTTCTATATTTGCCCTGTCTAAAATTGTGCTATGAGGCTGTATTATGTCAGATTCTGGTAAGACACATCCCCCACCTCCCATTGCATGAAATGTTCATTGTTAATTTAGTACAAGACATTTGATGGATGGTAGAAGGTAGGTTTTCCCATTATTCTTTCTAAACTGCTTGATATACAATTTAAGGGAGCTGAGGGGGGGAATTGAAATCAGAATTCATTTATGCAGCAATTCCAGCATCCATTTAGAATAACCTGTTAAATATTGTCCTCTGCTAAATTTAGTAAATGCTCAGGTGTCTGCTTTTGCTCTGCACAAAATTTTTAATACAGATTTAATCATATTGTGTGTTGGGGAAAAGAGCTAATTAGACTGACAAATTTAGAAGGCAGATATCCTATTATAAGAAAAGTGAGTGATTAGATGTTCACTGCAAAAGTGACTAGCCTTGTGGTTTAGCTGACAATAGGTTGCATGATATCCTGATTTAAACACTCAGAGCAGAAGGAATTCACAGCATGCAAAAAATTTATTGCTTTTAACCTATTTTTCCCACTTTGGTTTATAATGTTCCCATGGAAGTTGCATCCGAAGAAGTGGGCTGTAGCTCACGAAAGCTTATGCTCAAATAAATTTGTTAGTCTCTAAGGTGCCACAAGTACTCCTGTTTTTCCATGGAAGTTGAAGTCTGAAATATATTTCCTAGCCTTCTTTCCCCTTTGTTCCACTGTGTGTGCTCAAAGTCTGCTGTAAACTTGTGACAGGCAAATCTCCAAAGGATCAATCAGGCTGAATAAGGATCTGAAAGTTTGGAAGCTTTAGCATTGTTTTGGTCTGAACTCAGTCTGGAAATGTTATTTAGCATTCTCAGCAACTCTTATCAGCCAGGTCATCTTAATCTCTCTGTGCCTCCATTTTATCCATGTGTAAAACAGAGAATGCCACTTACATCAGCTGGGCATAGTGATGCTCAAACATAGTTTGCACATTCTATAGCATCAGCTATATAAATGCCACCAGCTATAAATCAATAGACATATTGAAAATTCTGCAAAGGATTCAGGGTGGTTTGGGCAAAGAAGCACTCTTGCATTTCCCAGGAATGAATAATGGGGTGCCATCTGTTGGGATCTCATAGATGTGGTGCCTTTATGGCCTATACTGAAGGCTTGAGACATTCTCTCTGACTTATATAGAGCTTGACATGTCTGTCATGAATCAGGGAGATGTCCCATCAGTGCAGTCTTACCGAACACTACCAGAACGCCCTATAGCTGGGAAAAACCAGACAAGTGGTGACTATAAGTGCATAAAGTAAGTGCTTGGGGACCTACAGCAGAGATTCAGCCTTTCACAAGTCTCCCTGTGGACTTTATATTCCTAACTCAGTTATTTTTGCATAACAATGTTCCTGTGAGATGTATAACCCATTCATTGTCTGTAATGGGGACACCTGCTTAATGCCATCTGAGAGTTGGCTCTCCCATCACACCTGTAGCAAGGGCCTCAGGTGCAGCTCTGTCATGGAGACCTCCACAGTTGCTGCTGTGTAACCTGGTTCTTTGTGTTTTGTTCCCCATACCCACCTCTTTTGGGTGCATGAGTGGAGCCTTATAAACCGTGCCTAATGGAATTCAGCTTACACACTGAGGGATGCTTAATGCATGACCTAATGAAAGTAATGGACTGTCCGCTGCCAATTGATGGAAGCTCCAGCTTAACATGGACACTCATTTCACAGAACAATGTTCCTTTTAAAAACATTAATTGAAAAGAAGATCCTGACTGGAGCCTCAAACTCGAGTGATTGAAAATGCTCTGGCAAAGCTAAAAGACTGATTGAAAAGAGTTTTTAGACTGTAAAGGACCAAGAAAAATCATTACTGCTTGCCAACAATATCACTAACACAGGGGGTGGGGGAGTCCAGTGAATAATTTGCTACACTGGGATTCAAGTGAACTGGGTTCTGACCTGCTGTGGGGTCTTGGGCTTGACATTTTTCTGTGCCCCCGTTACCGCCTTCCACCTTTGAAGGATGTAGATTGTCAGCTCTTCAAGTCAGACTGTCTTACTATGTGTTTGTGCAGCACTTAACACAATGGGGCCCTGATCTCAGTATGCGCTACTGAAATATAAATGAGTAGGTAAAAGCTGTGTGTGTACACACACAATCTCTCATTAAAGAGATGGTTTCCACTAACTTTTTTGCCTTTTAATTTTTATAACCCTCATCTATCAATTCATTATAAAATTGCACCAACTCATTTATGCCCATCCATCTACCCAAACAAAATGCAAGCACCCGGCTTTCTGGGTGACTTCGTTATCCACAAGTCCAGGGCCGGCTCTGGCTTTTTTGCCGCCGCAGGCAAAAAGCCTCCCGCCCCCCCCCCCCCGGCCCACTGGCGGGGAGCACGGCAGGGGAGGGCGCCAAGCCCGGCTGCAGCTCCGCTCTCCCCGACCGGCAGGAGCGCCGGGGGGAGGGCAGCCCCGCTCGCCACGGCCGGCTGGAGCGCCACCCCCCTCCAGGTGCCGCCCCAAGCACATGCCTGGTAGGCTGGTGCCTGGAGCCAGCCCTGCACAGGTCCCATTTCATAATCCCAATAAATATGCGAGAGGAAAATAAACACTCTGAACTCAAATCGTTAAATTGGGATTTGACATTTACCACTCTGGTCTTGCATAACTTGTGCAGAAAACTCAAACTCATTTTACCTTCATAAATTTCATTTTTATGGCATTTGTAAAACTGTCAATTTACCATATAGCAATGGGCCCCCTTATTACTTATCAACCATTATGTATCCCACAAGGACGCAGAGTTAGAAGGGTGGGACAATTATCCTCAACATGATTCAGAGAATAATAGATCTAAATATTAATGACCTTTCTCAGCTTTAAATTATTGTAGAGTAACTTGGGGAGGGATAGCTCAGTGCTTTGAGCATTGGCCTGCTAAACCCAGGCTTGTGAGCTCAATCCTTGAGGGGGCCACTTAGGGATCTGCAGCAAAATCAGTACTTGGCCCTGCTAGTGAAGGCAGGCGGCTGGACTCGGTGACCTTTCGGGGTCAGTTCTAGGAGATAGGATATCACCATTTATAAATAAATATAAAATATATAAATATAAAACCTTTTCAACACATTACATTGGGGATCAAGGTCCCTTGAAAGAGAATTTTACCATTGACCCCAATGGGTTTTGGAGCCAAATGCCCAACACTTAATATCATCTGGATATTACAAGATATTGATGGGACAAACCAGTTTATCCAAACTAAAAATCTGTTAATTCCTATCTCAAACATTCTGAACTTGGAAGAAGTTTGTTTCAATTCGTGGGTTTAATTGGTTTGTTTAAGATTTTTTTTATCTATTGTTGATGCACAAACAAATCAACAAAATATGACTGAAGGTTCTGGGCTTCCCATTTTAGCCAGGCCATGGAAATTCTGAAATACAAAAATATTCTTCATAACTTAAATTGAGGATTACCAGGTCTCTCACCAGAAGACCACGCTTTGTGCAATTTCCACCTTGATCTCTGATCCAGATAAACTTCATGTATGAAGCTGATGCTTATCTAAACTGAAACTCCCAAGCTTTTGATGTTCTTTTGTTGCTAGTTGAAATTAAAATATATGTAATATCTACACCGGAAAAATTTGGACTCAAACTCCAAAACTCTAAAATTGTGCAGTTCCACCTGTGATAGCAATAGTGGAAGCTGTTTGGATAAATGGAGCAGGCATTTTTGCCATCATGTTAGCTCAGATCTGGTTGTAAATCTTTATTTTATTTTTATTTTTTTTAAATGATGTAACATCAACTCAGTATTCGGAGTCAATGGCAATAGCACATAATTGCCTAGTCAGATTACAGAATCTGCCAAGACACCTCTTGAAGACCATCCCCTCCTACTTCTTGACAGGACAGATTTCATTCTCAAGCTGTTCTTGGTAGATGGGTATTTAGTCCTGTGCTGCATTTCATCAGTGAAGGTGATTCCCCACCTACCCGTAGCAAGTTGTTCCATTTCCTAAGGTCATTTCATACTGCTCAATATAAGAAATAAAATGTGTCCAGATAGCTGCTTATTGTATAAGCTCAGTAGAGAAGTGACCTGTATAATATGTCCTTGCTAAACTCAAAAAAATTACTCATTTTTAGTTCCCTTGCACCTGTTCTTCCATTATCCAATACTAAATTAGTGGATACAAAATTGGATGTTTATAGAATGAACATTTCAACTCCACTTACTGATCTTTTCCCTTTACTTTGTAAGTTTGGGCTGAAGATACCACAGTTAAAAAAACACACATAATGCCAATAAGAGAAGCAACTATAAGTATTGTATTATATTAGTGACTGCTCTCATAGTCATCAAGTGCAATGTTACGTAAAATATAGCCATGCTCTCTAGGGTTGACTGGATGTTTAGCTCTGTGTATGTTAACTATTATCAAAAGAATAAATCAAGAGCTTGCTTTACACCAAAGCATGCACATTATTTCCCCCTTCTAAAGCAAATTTTCTATTTCATCTTTCTGAAGAGGATCATTTAATAACCTGTGAAATGAAATGCCAACAAGAATTAGAACAAATGGCCTTGTAATCCCCAACAGACAACTAGCTTCTGCTGGGAAACTTTCCTAGCAAACCTGCTCTGAGAGATGAGGAATGGGACATCAGGCACTGTCCGTTCCTTAGACCAGTGGTCTCCAAAGTGGGGTGCATGTACCCCAGGGGGTGTGCACGAGGATCCTTTGGGGTGCGCAGCAGGAGGAGCGCTTTTTTTGCGCTTCGGCATTTCGGGCGCGAGTCCGAGCGGCTTTTTTTTTTTTTGCGCTTCAGCAAAAATGGTAGAGCTGGCGCAGCAGGGGGTGCGTGCGCAAAATTTTTTTACTGATAGGGGTGTGTGATCAAAAAAGTTTGGAGACCACTGCCTTGGACGTCTCTGCAGAGGCAGGGTCAGATTGTATCTACTGCAGCCCCTGCTTTTAGTAGTATAGTACCATTTTATGTATGTATTGTAGGCTGAGATTTTCAAAACCCCCAAAGGGATTCAAATACCCAGGGAGGGTTTTCTTAATCTCAGCCTTAAGATGCAAGGATGAAATTTCAGCACAGTTCATAAGGTGTATAAATGTTGCATAGCTTTTGTATGTCCATCTTAAGATCTCAAAATATGGTGTGCAGGGCCCCTCTGCACTCTTCAGTACATAGAGAAGCAGGGACTCACAGGAGCTTCTCCTGTCGCAGTATTCAGGGTGACTGGGAAGTAGGGAGCAGATTCCAACATTGTGACTCCTGACATGGGGGAAGATTGTAGGAGCTGGATTTTACAATGTACTATGAGAATTAATGTATGATTTGATTTCATCCTGCCAGCCATCCTTTTTGAATAGCAGAAAGGAATGACAGACCAGAACAATCCTTATGACTGATTATGGTCACTCTTTTGTTTTAGGATAAGTCATGTCTACTATTGTTTCCTATATGTATTGCAAATTAGACACTCTAGTTAAATATACATTTCTTTATTTTAAGGTTTTAGTAAGTAAGAGACCGGATTCTTTATTGTGTCTGTTATGTAGATTACAGGAACATTGAAGGCCTGGGTCTCAATGTAAATTGTCTTGGTTATTGATTGTAGAACTTAGCAAGGTTTAATTTGCAATGCCTTTTTGCTTGATATAAAATATTACTGTTTGTGTGAATGAGGAATGCACGCATCAGGAAAAGATAAGGTGTGAAGGCCATTGTTATAGCCAGAGCCAAGGAAGGAGTGAAGAGACTTAAAGGACATCAAAGAATCATAAACGCCCATCCATAATGAAGGGCAGATTGACAACCCTAAGGTGAAGGCTGGCACCCCTAAGGACAATTGATTAAATTGGAATAAAGGACAGGCTGGCCCTCTCGGAGGTGTATTGGAATGTTTACACAAATTAAGAAGTAACCAGTCACAAACTGACACAGGAAAATCCATAGGCTTCAACAGAGGGAAAAAATCCTATAAGAACAGGGTGCTTGGCCATGGGACTTTGGGTTCGTCTTGCCACACTCCTGATGCCACACAGGAGCATCAGATCGCGACTGATAGTGCCCTGCTCCCCTCTGCGATCAATCTGGCTGGCCACTAGATTGATCCAGACTCTGGACTGATAACTATAAACATCACTGCAGGACTGTGTGTGTGTCTAAAAAGCATATGCTAACTGTGGTATTTTCAATAAATGCTGTGTATTTACCTTCCTCTATAAAGATCCTTTGTGCTTTGTATGAGCATAATAAGATGTCTGATAGCAAAGAGCTTTAATCAAAGGCAGAACTGGATCCAGTGGCTGGAAACTGAAGTGGGACAAAATCAAACTAGAAATAAGGTGCAGCTTTTTAACAGTGATGGCCATTAAGCATTGGAGCAGCGAACCTAGGGAAGTCATGGATTCACTGTCACTTGAAGGCTTTAAATCAAGACTGAATGTCTGTAAGAGATGCTCTCTAGCTCAGGCAGACATTATGGCCTTGGAACAGGAGGTATTTGGAGTACTGTGTCCAGTTCTGGGTGCCACATTTCAGGAAGGATGTGGACAAATTGGAGAAAGTCCAGAGGAGCAACAAAAATTATTCAAGCTCTAGAAAACATGACCTATGAGGGAAGATTAGAAAAAATGGGGTTTTAGTCTGGAAAAGAGAAGACTGAGACGGGACATTACTTTTCAAGTATGTACGAGGTTGTTACAAGGAGGAGGAAGAAAAATTGTTAATCTCCACGTATAGGACAAGAAGCAATGGCTTAAATTGCAGCAAGGGAGGTTTAGGTTGGACAGCAGGAAAAACTTCCTAACTGTCAGGGTGGTTAAGCACTGGAATAAATTGCCTAGGGAGCTTGTGGAATCACCATCACTGGAGATTTTTTTTAAGAGCAGGTTGGACAAACACCTGTCAGGGATGGTCTAGATAATACCTAGTCCTGCCTTGAGTGCAGGGGACTGGACTAGATGACCTCTAGAGGTCCCTTCCATTCTGATTCTATGGTGAAATTCTCTAGTCTCTCTTATGTAGAGGTCACACTAGATCATAATAGATCTTATGGCCAGATGGGACCATGTATCTATGAACTGTTTCCTAAGGTCAGTGGGACAGGAAATTGAAATAAGGCTTGGCACTATTCCTGTGCAAGTAAAGAGCACCACAACTTCTGAATAGTTAATGGGTAAGAGTGAGACTGACTGGATAGCCAGGTGGCTAGGGCAGTCCCCAGCTTCAATGACTATTTATACACCATTACATAGCTTCAACGGGAGAGACTGAGACCACCCTGCCTCAGGCTACCCTATAGCTGAGTGGGTGGGGCATCCTCCTGCAATGGGGATCCCCAAATTCCCATCCCTGCTCCACATTGGGCAGAGCGGGGAATGGAAGTCAGATCTTCCAGATGACTGCCCTAGCTACTGGGCTAAAGATTACAAGGGAGCTGCTGCCTTCTGCTCTAGATGCTTAGCGAATGGTCTAAGTTCCAGGAAAACATTTTTTGGCCCAAACTACACCTCTACCCTGACATAACGCTGTCCTCGGGAGCCAAAAAATCTTACCGTGTTATAGGTGAAACCGCGTTATATCAAACTTGCTTTAATCCACCGGAGTGCGCAGCCCCGCCCCCCCCAGAGTGCTGCTTTACTGCATTATATCCGAATTTGTTATATCGGGTTGCATTATATTGAGTGTAGAGGTGTATTCAGTGTGTTTCAGGTCAATCAACTTCATTTTATAGTGAATAAACTCTGTGCCTGGAAGAAAATACCAAGCTCCACTACTACTACCACCACTGTAACTGTCCAGGCAATACAAGAATGAGTGGTGACCTTAGGGTCTGAGCTGTTTTGTGAGGTTCACTGGTGCTATCCCAGCTACTCCCTATTTCAGGCCTGTGCCTCAGTGTAATGTGACTTCCTTTGCCTTCCCGTCTCTCCATGTGCTCTGCCATCTGACTGAGACCTATGCAACTGTAGTACTATTAGGGTGCTGCCTTTTGTGTGTGTGTGTGATGGGGAGAACTTAATCAGAACACTGTTCGGGGGGGGGGGGGGGGGGGGAATAAAACCTGATGGAACAGGAAGACCGATTCCCTGGGTAGATTTTGCCACTCAGGCTGTGGGTCTGGGTAAAAACCTGGGATGCGGGGAGGAGAATGTGTTCTGAGGTTAGCTGTTTTTTCTGTGACTTTTCCTCTCTGAGACAGACATGACTGGCTAGCCCTGTGTGTTGTGTGGAGTTTCTTCCTTAGCTTGCTTAGAGTCTCACTGCTCTCCCCAGCAAAGATGAGAAACAAGTACCTTAACAGGACTGGGCCATAAATTGTGAACTTAAGTGGTGAGCAGTGCTGCAAGGCACTCTGTCTTTGCCTGCCACTGTCTTAACTCTGCATCTCGCAGGAGTGCTAAGCTAAGCACCTTGCAGGATCAAACTCTTAAGCCCAATGCTTAGATGTAGATAAACCTACACTCAACTGAAGGCGTAAACAAAGTTACTGCCTTTGTGGTTATTTTTATGAGCACAAAAAGCAGTACCTTATGGGAATGTCATAAATGACTAAATCTGTCTTAAATACAAGTGAGGTGTAGAAATAAATCTTTCAGACCATTTATTTTCCATTATTATGGAAATAAAATTTAAATTTTATTTTTCAGGGCTGTTGAAAAACCATTGCTGAGAAAGCTGCTTCCCCGGTGCTGTTGAGGGCCTGTCTCACATGCAAATACCACAACTTGTAGAGTGTGGGGGAAGTGCTTTTCAGATGTTTTGTTTTGGAAGTAATTCCAGTGAGAAATAGACCACTGGATAATTAGAAACCATCTATTTGTGGTTTATTCCCTTTGCTCCAACTGAGAACAGCAGCCTGGAACTCTCAGGTGCTCTCCCTGATTGCTATCCATTTGCATTCTAGGCACAGGTTGTAGACCTATTATTGCACTATCGCTCGCTACATAGAAACCAATTAATGAAAGGTTAGGATGCAATTAAAAAATCTTAATGTGCCCTTTATTTCTGAGTGAGGGTTCTACTGCAACACAAAATCCCTGAACATGCTTTATGAAGTTGTTTTCAGAGGCTTACGCATCTATTGTTTTCCTGCTCCATGTAGAATTTTGGGGCTCTCAGAAAAGGCAAAAACCATGTTCCAGTCTCAATAGTCCATTTATACACTCTTTTTGGGTTTGTGCGTTTGCTCTGCTGAGGGCCTTGGGTCTGTGTGTGGGAATACAAAACCCAGCTGATGTGAGGAACAAAGCTGGTATCAAGATTAGCCGTATTTCCATCTGGCATGTTACAATGATTAGTGAGAAATCTAGGGAACAAAATAGCATGGGACTGATTGCACTAAACAAAAGGCTGAAAAGTTTAATCCTGTTCTCTATCAGACTACTCACTTGCTACAGAGGTCATGATTTTTAAAGAAACAGTTCATTGCATGAACACATCAAAGTGGCCTTCAAATATTTTAAAATCAGTTTGATTCAACAGAATGTTCCAAATGATAACCCAGATTCACTGTCCCTATTAGAAGAAGGGTAGGTTAGTTCCTGACACTGAGAGGAGCTAGAGATTTGGGGCTGTTTTTTTCCCTCCTTCCCAAAATCACATCAGCAGTGAAAGTCCCTCACCCTCCCTGGTACACTCAATTTCCCATCTGTAAACAAGGATAATAATGCTTAGCTGGGGAAGCAATGAGTTTTGAATGTTTGTAAAATGTTTTCACAGCCTCGGTGAGGTTGCAAAAAAAAAAAAAAATTAAATACGGTTTATTTTTTTAATCCAGTGATCACAAGGAAATTTTCTCTTTGCAGTAAGTAACCCACAGAGACAAGGTCAACATGGAAAAGAGTGAAACCATGTGAAGTGAAGTTCCAAGTGCTGGAACATGCTGCGCAGATCTACACATGGCACGTGTCTAACATCTGTAATTAAACTGATTGACCTTTCAGTGCATGGCCGGTGGGGTAGGGAGCAGGAGCAGGGAAAAGACAGATTGAGAAGGGACTAAGATGCCAAAGTAAATCTCATTTACCCCTTCCCCCCCCCCCATGTGTCAATAGTGAGTTGGGACAACATTAGTCTCTGAAATCATCTCACGTCATTGGTCTCAGACGCCAGCTGTTCCCTCTGTGGAGCCTTCACAGAATTATCGACTCTCTGGTGCTAAAACTGCTTTAATGCTTTAGTTGTAAGACCTCTCTGCACTTGGCTCCCCTCGCCTAGCTCTAGCTGCAGCACAGACATCACTCATCCTTTTTTTTTTTAAAAAAAAAAAGACCAATCAGAGGCACACAATGCCAGTTGTGGTGGGGGAAAGACAGCAGCACGTGCCCTGAATGGAAGAAAAGCCTGATCTTTGGGAGGCTGGCACCAAGTGGAAAGGACACTAGACAGCCAGCAGAAAATGCTGACTCTGGGACACATGGCTTGAGAACCATGCTAGTCACATCATCTTAGGCCTCCTGCTGCTGGAAATTTCCAAGTGATAGCAGGGTCCATGTTACTCAGGCTGTTTTTATAGTCGGGGTGGCTCCAGGCACCAGCGCAGCAAGCCACGGGGGGCGGCCTGCCGGTCGCTGTGAAGGTGGCAGTCAGGCTGCCTTTGGCAGCATGCCTGTGGGAGGTCCGCCAGTCCTGCGGCTTCAGCGGCGGGGACGCCGAAGGCACAGCACCAGCAGACCTCCCTCAGGCATGCTGCCGAATCTGCATGACCAGTGGCACGCCTGTGGGTACTGTTAGTGTGGTCCTGTTTGAAACAGGACTATAATCAATAATGCAAAACCAGAGTCCAGCTGACAGAACACTGTGCTTGGGGTGGCAAAAGACATAGAGCCGCCCCTGTTTATGGTTGTTCTCCAACCACATCTAAGTCCAATTTCTACCAGTTAGATAAAAGACAGGAGATTTTTTTTTTTTTTTTTTTTGCACTATACTCCAAAACATGCTGGGAGCATTATGAAGCAAGCCCTTGCCCTGAAGAGTGTTCAGTCTGGAATTTAGACACGTGAGGCTGGCAAACAAATGAAAGGTGGAAGGCGTAAAGGAGGAGGAGGGTGACAAAAGAACACAACATGACTCATCTTTGACCTGTGCACAAGTAACCCACACTGTAGGGAGAGCGTTACCCACAGCTGGAAGCTGCTGCAGTTATTTGTGTTTAAAACCCACTACTTGTAGGTGACCAAGCAGGAGTGAGTCTCTAGAGGGGCTTGAATGAGGGGCCGGGAGTGACTTGGGGATAATCTTCCATACAGAAGGCATCTTGGAGGAAGGCGGGAACAGAGGCACGAGTGGGACTCAAAGGCCGCAACAGGGGGAAATGTTGCATCCCCGCCCTATCTTTAGAAACCCAGTGTTCTGTCAGCTGGACTCTGGTTTTGCATTATTGATTATAGTCCTGTTTCAAACAGGACCACACTAATGTACACTAGTAGGGTTACCATATTTAACAAATAAAAAAAGAGGACCCTCCACGGGGCCCTGGCCCCGCCCTAACCCCGCCCCCTCCTCCCTCCCACTCCCAGCCACGCGAAAAGGGCTGCCCGAGCACTACCGTCTTCACAGTTTGCCGGGCAGCCCCCAGACCCTGCGCCCCCGGCCGGCGCTTCCCCAGCACAGCTGGAGCCCAGGAGGGGAAGCGCCCAGCCGGGGGCGCAGGGTCTGGAGGCTGCCCGGCAAACTGTGAAGACGGTAGCGCTTGGGCTTCGGGCAGCCCCCTTGCCTCCGGACCCTGCGCCCCCAGCCGGGCACTTCCCCTCCAGGGCTCCGGCGGTGCAGGGTCCGGAGGCATGGGGGCTGCCCAAAGCCCGTAGCACTCGGCTCTTTAAACAGAGCCGGAGAGTCAGGGGAGGAGCAGAGCCGCCGCGGGAGGGGAAGTGCCCAGCCTGCATTTTCCCGGACATGTTCGGCTTTTTGGCAATTCCCCCCGGACGGGGGTTTGATTGCTGAAAAGCAGGACATGTCCGGGAAAAACCGGACGTATGGTAACCCTATGCACTAGGGGACTTTTAGTGCAGGCCAGCAGGGTCCACACAGGCCAGTTAGTGCACAAGGCTGGTTCAGACTAGGATTTATACCTCACGGGTGCAGACTAATGCATTGTGGAGACAAACCCTTCAGGCAAGCACAGAATAAAGGGTCGATTTAGGCCAGATGAGATTTGCAAAAATGCACGGCTGTAATCCAAAATGTAATTATCTGACCAGCGTTCACTGTGCTTCATTGGGAGGGGGAGAAGGGCAGTTATAGGGAGGAGATTTTGGGGCTGATCTCTTTCTACCCCCTTTGCATGTGCTTCTGTTATATATGCTTGGTTCCCTGACAATGCTTTGCTTGAGCATATTCCAGTTAAGTAGCTGTAGATACAGCTGAACCATGGGCTGGGTGCCATGATCCTGTCTTTCCTGCTTGGAAGGGAGTAGCAGAGTTACCAAGAAAATTAAGAGTGATCAAATTGCTTCTCAAGGCTTAAAATTTAGGAAGCTACTCATTAATTTAACCCCCAGGAGCATTTGAGATTAAAATCTTGCTCCTATGGCTAAATGCTGGGGCACCCAATAAGTCCTAGTAAAGTCCCAAAGCACCTTGAAAGAGGCAGGTCTCGTGTGTGTTTAGAAAGAGGGGAGAACAACAGTGTTCTCCTCTAGCAGATAGATTCTTAGTTCTGCTGCATGCCTTGGAAACTTGTTGGAACACAGAGAATGGCCAGATGGACTATGGGAATGATCCATTTTCGTCCAGTCCATTCTGACAGTGTTAGAACGGTACACTTCACAGCAAGGTGCAGGTCACTGAGGGCAAGCACCTCCTTAAGGCTCCACTTCATCATCAAAGCACTTATCTAGCTCACACCATTGCCAGGGAGTTCATTGGCAGCTCTCTCAGGGGAGAGCAGCACAGCTGTAGTGTGGATGCTCCCTAAGTTGACAGAAGGGTTTTTTTCCCACTGTTGTAGGTAATCCACCTCTGCCAGAGGTGGGAACAAAGTGGATGGAAGAGTTCTTCCATCCATCTAGCTGCATCTATGCTGGGAGTTAAGCTGACCTCACTGTGGTGCTCAGGATGTGAAATTTTCCACAGCTTGGAGTGATGTAGCTGGGTACATCCAACTTAAGTGTAGACCAGGCCTCCAACTCAGGATGGGTCTTGCAGTATTGTGTGGCTCAGGACTTGTAAGCACACTTCCTAGGACACAGTGAGTTGGACACTGTTGCCCTGCATCCCTTGCCATCATTTAGACAGTGCAAAGTGAGTCCAAAATGGATGTTCAACACCCTTAAATCAGAAGGTTAGCATTTTACACTCACTCTGCATTGGGGTAATTACCGCATAGGGTTCAGGGCGATGGAGAAACAGGCCTAATGGTGGTATGTACAATGCTTTGATGCAGATCCTATAAATGTATACAGGTAGCAGTGGGTCTGTGTGCACCAGCATGGGGAATAGCACAGAAGATGTGTAGCAGGGCAGGGGAAGAATTCACACCATGAGTCTGGTGCAAAAATAGCCTCTGTTCAAATACTGTTAAGGTGGACATTTTAAATTGATACATAAACTAGATGAACTGATTTGTGAAAGGTCACACAGCGAAGTGGAGGCAGAACCCAACAGTGTTGATTGTGCCAATACTTGTGGGGAAATGTGGTGCCAGTGAGGATCCATCCCACCAGCCAAGACAGGCACTGGCCTGATAATTGCTAATGTAACTCTGTGTATGTTTCAAAGACAACCATGAGCAGTGCTTAGTTTTAAATAGATCTTTCTTGACAAAGCCCATTATTCACAGTGGGCATAAAGCCGATATCCCTGAAGTTCCTAGACTATTTCAGCAACTATGCTGACAGGCATAGCATATTCAGTTAAGCTATCCATTACCACAGGGTGTGCTTGTTAAGAGGCAAAAATACAAGTTTTTATTGACATCTGCAGGTAATCTGTTCATCAGCCTAATCTTTGGACTTCATTTCCTGCCATTCTGCAGGATAGGAGGCACCAGGAATCCACGTGCTCCAGATATATGATGAGAGCAGAATGCAGATTTTATTTCATCCTCACACTCACACACTAAATGGGCAGATGTCCTGATGGCGCACACATCACAAACTACCTAGAGGTCAGTCTTCTACCTACTTTTCCTTATGCTAATTGGTCACAACTGAGCTTTATAACAACACATGAACAGCAATTGCCAGACATGCCTACAAACTGGTAGGAGCCTGCTTGTTTTCCCTTTTCCTGCATTAACTTCACCACAGTTTCATTGCAGTTGATATTTCCTGCAAAATAACTTAAGAGCAAAGCTTGTAAGGGCCAAATTCTGCCTTCGACTGTGGACATTCATCTCCCATTGTAGCCTATAGGAATCAAACGTACATCTGAGGGCATGTTCTGGATCAAAGTTGCATTATACTAAAAGTGATAGGAAAATACAAGTACCTAGAGAGGAATAGTGGGCTAATGGTTGAGACACCTGGATTCTATTCCTGGCTCTGCTACATCTCTCCTGTGTGACTTTGGGCAAGTCACTTATATACTGAATACCCACTAAAATAATTGGTGTTAGACACCTTAGATGCTTCTGACAATCCCAATAAGCACTTAAATACTTTAAAAAATCTGGCCCCTAGTCTAAATTTGTCTAGCTTCAACTTCCAGCCGATGGATTGTGCCAGACTTTTCTCTGCTACACTGAAGGGCCCATCACCAAATATTTGTTCCCCAAGTACTTAAATAGTATAATCCAGTTACCCCTTAACCTTCTGTTTATTCACTAAATAGCCTGAGCTCCTTGAGTCTCCCTATAAGTAGGCTTGGCAGAATTTGTTTTTTTTATTTAGATAGATAAATTATGGGTTTTAAGCACTCCCCACCAATCGTTATCAATTCATGTCTTCAGTGTTGTGGGAAATTATTGGGGTGGGACAGGCAGCATCAGACAATTATTTAATGACCGAAGATGTTGATTAAAAATTAACTTTAACCATTAAAACATAAATTGTTAATGCCACATGTTAAAACATACCAAGTAAATATCTTTAAATCAAACTAATCAGTTCTCAAGTGGCATTTTTATACTCTTCCTATCTATAAATTTGTCATCAATAGTTATCAAATGTTTCTTTGTCAGTTTGTGTGCAGTGAAATACATTTACTGACAGTTACTGATTAAAAATAGAATCCTTCCTATTCTAGTCATTCTTGTGGATCCTCTGAACTCTCACTTATAACATCCTCCTCAAACTGTGGCCCATAGAACTGGACTGTTTTCCTGCAGCAGTCGCACCATGCCAAATAACCTCTCTAAGCAGAGGAATCCCTAGGAGAACTATGCACCCATGGATTGCATTAGTCCTTTTGGCCACAACATCACACTAGGAGCTCATGTGCAGCTGATTAACCCCCTTGACCCCCAAATCTTTTCTGGAGTTGCTGCTTCCTAGGATAAAACCTTTTGTTGGGATAATGTGAGATTTGGCTACAAACCAACCCTCATTTTTGATGTGGGAAATTAAAGCTCAAACCACCACTGCTTTTTGTCCTTTTCTTTCACAATTTTCCCACAAACTGAGATGCCAAAGGGAGGGTGAAGGAGAAAGAGGGATCATACATCACAATATGACAACAGATCTTGCACAGGGGACACCCCACATTCTTGCCTTTCATGTCCTTCTCACCACTATCTCCAAGACTCACTGCAGTAGCCCCAAGGTGCCTGAACTACTAGCAAAGATAAATTCTTCTATTTAGATGAAGAAAGCTAAATAAAATCAGCAGGTGTTTCAGCCATGAAGTGGGGCTTTGCTGGAATATATCCAAACGCTACCCTTTTCACTCTGGTTTTACTGCAGAAACAGCTAAAGCTGCAGCTATCTGTGTCCATGTAAGAGGAAGCAAGTCGCTCTTCTTTTCCCCCGCCCCCATCTCTTTGAAATCTTAAAGGGATTGGATTAGATGGTCAGGCAGGTTCCTCTCTCTTGGTCTAGGCTGCTTTTGGTGCTCAATATAACATTGTTTTATCTTTGTGCTGTGGGTTATGTCAAAAGAGCATTTGTTCTCCCTTACTCACCAGATCTCACAAATCCAGCATTCTAGGCAGCTGGTAGTTCAGAGCCTTTTTAGATTCCTGAAGGAAACTCAATGAACTCTCATTGGCATGCAAGACTTTCTAAATGCCTTTTCTGTTCTTCTACTGCAGTGAGGTATTTCTAAGCTGCCACATCACTCTGTCCACAATAGGAAAGTGGCAACGCCGTGGAGAGCAGCTTACCTGTCACTCCTGATTTCATTCAGGTGTGAGTTTGCTTTAACCTGCATTAAGGTATAATATAGACTTATTTTCCCTATCCCAGGAGGTAACCACAAACTTTTGAGTGACACCACCAAATATCAAAGCAAATGAAAATACACAAGGCCCCAGTTCAGCGAAGCACCTATGTATGCTCCTAAAGTCAAACACATGCTTGACTCCCATTGAAGTTAATAGGATTTGTGTGTGCCTACGTGCTTTGTTGAATCAAGGCCTCACTAGAGCAGAAGAAGATATTTGCATCTCATTTCTCTGCCATCACAAAAAAGATCTGACTTCATTTTGAATAGCATCTTTCACACAGACCCTGTCGAGTGAAATCTCATACAGGTCTCTCTTTGCAGCTGATATAAACCAGTATAGCTCCATTTATCATAAAATCCTTTATTTTAATATAACAAACATTTGTAGCTTTAGGCTACATGTTAGTTTTTCCTTTTACATAATACTGTTGAACGGTTAAATAACAGCAACAGGAGAGAGAAACAATGCAAAAGTATATATATTTCCAGTTGAGATTTGATACCAGATGAAGAAGTCGGAGGTGAGAGCTACAGGGAAGATGTAGATAGTCAAACCTGCAGGAGAGGATGATTTTGCACTAGTGCTTGTTTGAAAAGCAGGAGGGAAGGACTGCTACAGGAATCAGACAAATCTTTGCAGCCAAGAGCACGCTTGCTTTCAATGTTGCAAGATCCAGAGAGAGCTCACCATTGATAGTGTCAGGCAGTCAGAGAACACTTTCATATAGAGATTCCCCTTTTCTTACACCCCATTTATCAACTCTGATAGGTGATGTTTAAAAGCTTGGCTTTCAGGGGTCAGGTAATACATTTGGATTTCCCCAACGCTACCAGCCCTTCTCTTTCACACTGGACCTTGTTGCTCCTTCACCCCCATTCCTTCCCTATTCCATGATGGATTTGTAGCCTTTTCTCTCCTTATGCACTTTCAGAGCACTGATTATGGCTGCCTAAACAGCTTCCACCATTATTAATGCACTGCCTTCTCTCTCCTTAATAGCAAGCCAGAGCTGTCTCTGTTTCCGATGTATGACACTTTTTGTTTTCTGGCACTTTCTAGAAAATTGGGTTTGGTTTTTTGTTTACCAGCAGAAGCACCATCCCAGAGGCCAGATTATTCAGGGGAAGTATTGAAATATTACTCAGAAAAGGCTTGGCTGGGTAATGCATGTGCACAGAACCCTATTGAAAAGTCAAATTCACCTTGCTTGGGTAGTGGAGGAGTGTGACAAAAGGATCATCCATCATTGCATTAAGCTCAGGTCACAGCTGCCACCTGAATTCCAATAAGGGAGAAAGTTTCTCTCATTAGACTTCACCCCCCCTAAGGTGACATGAAGATGGGTCTTTATTAGCTTCACTAAATTACCCATCTTAATGCCATCTGCTGAGAGGAAGGGCATGAGGACAGTCCATAAACACTTGTGAGCATGTGGTGATATACAGTGTGGATAATGAACATACAGAGTTATAATAGTACAAATAAAGAAACCAACAGCATTGGCAGGGACATGCCCTCCTGCGATGGGGCATAAGTCAACCTTTAACTAATGCAAGCTACAAAAACTTTCCCTGGGGTAGTAGATTATGCCATCTCCACTCATTGCAAGGTTTCTTGCACCTTCTGAAGCAGCTGGTAATAAGCAAAGTTAGAGACAGGATGCTGGCTTAGACTGCCTCATACTGTCTCATTGTTTCCTCATGCTTCTTTGTCTGTATCCACTTCCCGTGTTATACTTGGGTTATAATCCGTTTGGACCACATCTTTGTCATAGGTGATATCCTAGCTTTTTGTTCTGGGTTTGTATAGCGCCTACTACAATGGGACCCCGATCAATGCCTGGGGCTGCTACATGCTACCACAATATAAATAATGATAATAGTAATAACAGGCCATCAGTCTGATCAAGTCTGACAATTACCGAGTCCCTCTGTGTGCAAGCTTGAGGCTAGGGGCACAGTGATAGAGGAGGAAGAGGTGCTGATGACTCAGTCTGACACTTCCCCCCTCTGAGCTAGTTCTAATGAACCCTCTCCTCTGCCTCCACCCACAGCATGGTGTGGTGTTAGGAATTCTGTAATGCTGGAAGTGCTGCCATTTGAATGAGACGTGTCTGGTCATTACTAGCCACGATGCATGGGAAAGAGCACAGTAATATGCTCACATCCCAGGGAAGTTCGTAAAAACGGCAACTATAGAAAAGGTTTACCTGTAAACTGATTCCATCTGATGCTGAATCGTTGACAGTCCATAAACACAGGAACCCCACAGTGCCATTTTTTTTACACCATCACTTTACAGACTAGAACTGTACTCCAAGTAATGACATTTTGTGTCACTACATTCCTCCTGTCACTTAAACTGGACACGACATCCTACTCTAAACTCTAGCATCGGTTTTGCTGGTAAACATTTTTCTGAGCTTCACCTGGCTGCACACCATGGATTGACAAACTGTTTCTTGCACAAAGAGAGCCACACACTGCAACTCCTCACTCACAAGTATTCCCATTGACGTCGGTGAAATTATAGGCAAAAATCCAAATAATGTAAGTTTACTTGTGCTAAGAATCAGGCTTTCATTTTTCCCGCTAGCTAGCTAAATAATCACCAGTTGAGCATGGTTTGCCATAGTAATGAGTCCATCCACTGCAGAATGTGCCTTGTGCTGAGGTCTCAGATTCAAATATTTTCTCCTTTCACTTTCTCCTTCTCTGTAAGAGTAAAGTTCTACCCAGTGGACTCTCACATCACTCAGGGGTCACTCCTTTGCATAGGGGTGAATTTCACCCTCAGTCTTGATAGTGAAACCATCCTATGCTAGCTTTACAGTAGCATCTAGTGGTCCCAAGTCAAGAGCCCATTTTACTAGGTGCTGTCCGTCTCAAAGAGCTTTCAGTCTAAACAGCGAAGACAAAGTGTGGTAGAAGGGAAGGATTATTCTCCTCATCTTGTCGATGGGGAACTGAGACAGTCTTCAGACTGGGATTTTCAAAGTACCTAAGGGAATTCAACACCAACTCCCAATGAAATTCCCTTAGGCACCTTTGCAAATCCCTATGTGACTTGTCCAAGGTCAGATGGGCCTTGTCTACCTGTTTGGTGGCACGTAGGGCACATACAGCTACCCACCTCAGGGAAAAGCAGGCTGTGTCCACCTGCAAAGTGTAGCGAAACACAGCCATGATAGGCAAGGGGGGAGACAGTAGGGATAGGATCTGGCAGCTCCCTACTGCAAGGGCCTTCCCTCACTGTAGGGAGCTGACAGAGCCTTTCCCCACTGCCGCCTCCCTGCTGGAGCCTTTCCCTGTAGCAGGGAGGCACCAGGACACCGCACTATTAAAAACAGAGGATGGGGGGCACGGTGTGTATGTATAGAGAGCTCTGTAGGCTACCTATCCTAAGGTTCTAATGTGCCTTATTCACAAAATAGTGCCTCACCATCTACACTACCAATACCCATGGTAGGGGGCATGCAGTACTCTCAATGCCACCATAAGTCTGGAAGAGCTTGGAACTGAAGTCCTTAACTCCAGAACTAGCCTTCTAATTCTACAGAACTGCAAAACAAGTTTTTAAGAGGAAAACAGTTAATCCCGTGGCCAGCAAAATGCTGCTAGTTTGAACACATCAGGGTGAGCTCTGGCAGCAACAGAGCAGCAGGTTGCAGTGCCATGCACAGAGAAGATACCAAACTCAGCAAGCTTTCTGCTACTTTGTTCTTCTCTGTTATAGAATATTTTATTTTCATGGTTTGAGAGCTATATGGAGACACTCAGGCTAAGTATGAGCAGAGGGAAAAACTTCAGAACAAACAGCTCTGATACATTAGAAGTTTTTTATAAATACGAACGACTATCCTAGTTATATCTAGCAAAGGGGTGAAAGAGGAAAAGGAGGAGGAGGGAAAGCAAAAAGAGAGAGCTAAAGAAGGCCATATCCTTTATGAAATGCTAGAATTAGTCACCTAAGGCCCTCCTCCTGAAAAGATTATCTTTAACTTCCGACACTGGGAGTTGGCTTCCATGTGACTACTCCCTAAGTATCCTATCAAGAATGAGAGCTGGCTGAAAATTATTCACCAAAAGTGATGGGATTTTGGATAGAAAATGACTTTTTGGTAAAAGTTTAATTCCCCCCCCCACAATTTATTCAGTCAAAATCAAACTTTGTGGTTTTTGGTGACTGGAAATGGAAATAGTTTAGCTTTTCAGTTTCTAGACAAATGTTCACTTTGACTTTTTTTTTTTTTTTTACAGGGTAGAAGAAAATCACTTCCTGACCAGCTGTATTAGGCGCATATGCACATCTTTGCCTTAGGCCCTAGCCCGGCAAATCATGTATGCGAGTTCCTTTGTTTGAGCAGTCCCATGGACCCCAATGAGAAACTCACTTAAGGAAAGATTTTTATTCACATGTGTGTTTTCTGGAACAGTGGACAAGGATTGAAGCCGAGATCCTCTCCTATTTGAACACCTCACATTGCAATTTTGCAAGCTGTTCAGCTGTTTTGTTTTGTGGGGTTTTTGGGGTGTGCTTTTTAAAAAATCTGCTTCAGTTATCAAGCTGATTTTTTTTTTTATTATTTTTTTAGAATTGCCTTTCTAGCTGGTTCCCTAGCTCAACTTTCTTATGACAAGAGAATTCTCCCTGTAGTGTTGTCTGCTCGCTTTTTAGAATCCCATTGCCCATGACTGGTTTCTCCTCTTACTTCTTCCAGTTTCTTAGATCTCAGGTCTGTTTCCTTGTTTTTCACTCCTTGGTCACCAAGAAACCCTTGCTGACTGATTAATTTCTAGTGGGCGGGGGAGAGTCTCTTAGAGAGTAGCATGGTATTAAATAGCTCCTTTTGATCATAATTAAGTTTCTCTTGGACTTGTGCTATAAATAGCTGCACCCTATTGATTGGGTTGTCTGGCCTGTTTAGCACACTGTGAAGTATCTTTTATAAGCATTTACAGTCATACGGGGGTGGGAGGGGGAGTTCTGTTTCCCAAATCTGCCTTTTCTCTTGTTTAAAGTGACTTTATTTCCCCACTCAGGGAAGAAGCAGGGAACACATGACGGTTTTTTTTTTTTTAAACTAAATTCTATTGCTTTCTTGAATTTCAAAAAGCCACACTCCTCTCAGAAGTTTCAGATAAATGCCTTTTAACGAGCCGTAATGCTCACAGAAAACTTTGCAATGCCTTCCATTTAGTGATGCTTCTGCTGATCTGTTCTAGATGTTGAGGATTTGTCACCCCTCATTATTTAGAACTGCAGATATTTGCCTGCGGCAGGCTCTTTGTTCCTTCCAGTGGCTTCTGCTGCTCTCTCCCCACCTGACATCAAAACTATCATCTTGTGGCACCACAAATGGCCTCAGAGCTCCAAATGTGATGCCACATATGGAGTGGGATTCTGACGTCAAGTGTGGAGCAAAAAAACGGGAAAGGTGAGAACAGAGAGCCTGTCTCTGAGCAAATGTCTTTCATTATAAATAATGAGGGATGGAGAATGCTGAGTGCCTCTGAGTAGAAGGCTTTCAGAATCCAGGCAGACATCACCAGCTACAATTGCTATTTCTCCTTTAACCAAGTGAAACTTTGTAACGATATTTTGCTTCGGGTTTGCCTAAATCCCGTGCTAAACCTCCCCCATCAAACCCACTCATTCTAGATATCTGCTGGCAGATTGTCCCTTTATTCTGCCTGACTCCACTGAACATCCTCCCCTAATTGCTAGTTGCAGCCTTATTGTTGCTGTGAATTCTGACAGCTGTATTTCAAGGTGCACCAAGGTCACTTTGCGCCAGGTAAGCATCCAGAGATTCCCACGGTGGATTCCTGGTGCGTGTATCTCACAGGCAGTCAGCTGGTGAAGGTGTTAGTCAGCGGCTGGCTCCAACACCTCCTGTGATGGCTCTCCCCATTCCTGATGTAAGGAGAGGTGGGACATGCCATGGCAGGGGCATGGCAGAGTGAGACTCCATTACACATTCACCACTGGCAGGGGAGTTGCTTGGTATGGGGCTGGAGGGGGCAGTTGCCCCCCTAGAACTTGATCCCCCCTGACTTTTCATAGCTCCTTGCCAACCAGCACTATAGTGTCTTCTCTTGGCTTGTGGGGGACACTGTAGGGTGGGCCAGGCTGAGGCTTGTAATTGCCATGTTGTGCCTGCCTGCCAGCCAGCCAGCAACTGTGGTGGCCTGGGCTGGAGAGCAGTGCAGAGTGAGAGGAGTCCTGATCTCTGCCCTGGACCAGCCATCAATGAGAACCCCCGCCTCACCCGGTCCTCCACCACGGGTGCCAGAAGAACTGCAAAAGAGCAGGTGGGCCCAGGGCGGCTGGGGGGGGGGCGGCAGTGGGGCAATTTGTCCCAGGCCCTGGGGCCTGCAGGGGCCCCCACGAGAGTTTTTGGGGCCCCTGGAGCAGGGTCCTTCACTCGCTCCGGGGGCCCCGGAAAACTATCACGGGGCCTCGGCCCCTGGAGCTTCTTCCACTCTGGGTCTTTGGCAGCAATTTGGCGGTGGTGGAACCCTCCGCTCTGGGACCCGCTGCCGAAGTGCCGGGTCTTTGGCGGTGGGGGCCCCCCGCCACCGAAGACCCCAGACCCCTGGAATCCTCTGGGTGGGCCAAGCCAAGTCTCAGTGTTACTGACTGAAATTTGGCCCACATGCCCCTCCATTATGTCATCAGGGAAAGGGTTCCACCAGAGGCCTATTTAAAAAGTGTCGGGGGGGGAATGGCCCTTCCCCCCCCCCCCACACACACACACAGTTCTGGTGCTCTTGGCAGCTGCTGCCCCCCACCTTCCCTGGGATCAGGACACTACCTCTTGCTCCCCTCAGTGGGGCAGCAGAAGCAGGGATGCTGACACAACTTTGCCCACTCAAGAATCTTTTTTTGAAATGTCCATTAGTGAAAGGTCCATGAAGGTGGACTCTGGATACATTGGAGAATCAAGCCCTGAAGTGGTGTCAAAGTACAATATACAGGTACTCGCATTTCTCTTCTCTGTGCCAGCAGCCTCCCTTCCTCCCTGTGGCCAGCACATACCCAGTGGAGTTCAGCACTCTTTGCTCAAGGGATTTGGATCAAGACTATGCTGAATCTCATACAACCCCCCAAAACCCAAGCGTGAGTTAACGTGCAATCAGTGGGAATTTGAGGCTTTTAGAACAAATTGTGGTCTGTTAACCATTTTAAAACCAATAGACTCTGAATATGAAACTGAAATCAAAATATGGCCCACTGAATAGAAGAGGGAAATCTTTTGTCCTCTCCATTCCTAGAAGTTTTGATTGTGGGATCGCATCTCATTTTCCATGTGCATACATATTATGATAAACTTTGGACTGAAATAGCACCTTTCATTAAGGAACTCAGACCTCTTACAAACCTGCATGAAGTACATCTTGGTCTTTTGCTGATATAGCGGTACTGGGAAAACCCTCCTAGAGTAGATGTAGCCTCCCCCCACCCCACCCCAAAAAAAAAAAACGCTTTAGGCAATATAGTTTATACCGCTTGGGGGTGGGAAATAGATTATACTGGCAAATCCCTTTTATGCTCTTGTATCGCTCTTGTAGGGCTTTTGCTGGCATAGACATTTCACAAGACACACCCTTAAACAACATAAGAACACAAGGACAGCCATATTGTGTCAGACCAATGTGTCCATCTAGCCCAATATCCTGTCTTCTGACAGTGGCCGGTGTCAGATCCTTCAGAGGAAGTGAACAGAACAGGGACTTTGTCAAGTGATCCATCCCATAGTCCAGTCCCAGCTTCTGGTAGTCAGGCTTAGGGACACCCAGAGCATGTGGTTGCATCATTGACCATCTTAGCTAATGGCCATTGATGGACCTATCCTCCATGAACTATCGAATTCTTTTTTTAACCTAGTTGCACACTTGGCCTTCACAACAACCCCTGGTAACGAGTTCAGATGCTAACTGTGTTGTGTGAAGTGCTTATGTTTGTTTTAAACTTGCCACCTATTAATTTCACTGGGTGACTCCTGGTGGTTCTCATGTGAAGGGGTAAACACTTTCCCCACAGCTTTCCTGGTTTCATAGATCTCTATCTTATCCCCTCTCTCCCTTGGTAGTCTCTTTTCTAAGCTGAACAGTTCCAGTTGTCTTAATCGCTCCTCATATGGAAGCTGTTCCATACCCCTAATTTTTGTTTGCCTACTCTGTAGTTGTTCCAATTTGAATATCTTTAAGGTGTGGTGACCAGAACTGCATGCATTGCTACACTCGTAAAACTTTGTAAGCATAGACTTACTCTAAACTTCAAAACCCCCTTTAGAGGGAAGGGTAGTGCTGTTAAACCCATTTTATAAATGGCTAAACTGAGGTCCGTAGAGGTTCTGACTTGTTTGTCACAAGTCATTGGCAAAACTGATAACAGAAACCCGGAGTCCTGATTCCTACTCCCCTGCTTCAACCACTAGACATCAGTTGCCAACTTTCACATGGTAAGTAAGCACCCCGACTTTCACAATAAGCCAAAAAATCAAGCTAATCCCATTTCAAAACAAGCGAATCCCTAAGAACCCCAACACTCTGACTAGATCCCCAGCGTGCAGTCTGGGACTGTGGAGGGCACACTCTGCACCCCTGACTCTCTTCCCTGCTTGCTCCCCCTCGCCCCTGCTTGCAAAAACAAAGCAAGCTAAAAACTAGCCACCAAGCAACTCTCAAGCCAATTAAGCCAAAACCAAGCCAAATTTCTGCATGTTTTTTGCAGGTTTGGCATGTCTGGACATCACTGTATTCCCCTTAATTTTTTTTTTTTTTTTTAAACAAAGCAATACATGATGTGGGCCTGTTGGGTTATTTTCTTTAGCACCATTATTCTTGGGTGATTATTCTGTGATTCCTGTTAGTCTAAGAATTTAAACCATTTTTAAAAATTCATGAATGCGGCTTTAGGTTGCAGACACACTACTGTGAGCTTGTGTTACTGGCCA
The DNA here is from genome assembly GCF_027887155.1 of Malaclemys terrapin pileata. Lineage (NCBI taxonomy): Eukaryota > Metazoa > Chordata > Testudines > Emydidae > Malaclemys > Malaclemys terrapin. The sequence continues at coordinate 10,789,373 of NC_071508.1, read as the reverse complement.
ATCAAGTAGCACTGCCATCATATTGCCATTTGCTTCACATGTCCTGACCATGCTGGTTAAGGACCAGACACTCTCTGCTCATTAGGATTACAGCAACTGTCTGAAGCAAGTTTTATGTAAATTGCTGCCAGGTTATATTTGGGCCATGTCAGGGCAGATGAAATGGCTTGTAAGCCGATGTGACATTGTGTAAGTGTCAAGTGTCAGAACGCAACAAGAAGCCTCTGAAATGCCATAAAGCCATTCATTTAGGCTGTGAGTCAGAAGGGGAAAGGGAATCCAATCCAAAGCATATCAAAGAGAACAGGAGGTATTTCTCATACAAAGCAGATGCGTGTTAACACTTACAGCAATGCCAAGAGCATTTCCTCTTGTAGCCCACCCTTTTCTTAAAAAGATCAACCCGGCCAACTAAAGCCAGAACTCTGGCCAGTAAGGAAAGTTTTGGTATGTTTGACAATACGTTTGTCCGGTTAGATTCAGAGCAATACATTATCCTTCAGCAATCTCAGTCACTTATTTGAGCTGTTGGGGCTGCCCTACGCTTAATAGGTCTGATTTTTTTTTTTTTTTTTTTTTTTCTGTTGCTCAGTACCTTGTGTATCTGAAATAGGTGTAATGCCTTACCAGGTCTGAATGGTAGCATGTTAAACTCACTTCACACTGCACAATGAGTCAGGCCTTTAATCTTTATGCTTATATCTTACCATGTATAGCAGTATGATGGTTTCCTATCGCTTGTCACATCATACACACAACCTACAAGAACATCCTTCGCTCCCACCTCAATCCGTCTTACTCCTGGCTCTACACCGTAAGGGTTAAGACTGAGTAGGCACTCACTGGAGTTCAGTACTTCTCACAGCAGGCTTAAGATCTCCTTTGAGCCAGTATGTACTGGCCAGTTGCCTAGCTTCAGCTTACTTAACATAGTTTTTCTTTAACTTATATTCTATTTGATCTTCAGAGGGGAAATTAGACACTTATTTCTATGCTGCAAGAGTGTTTGCATTGTGGTCCCCAACCTTTCTAGTACACATCTTGCTTGTAATTGCTTAAAGCTGACAGTCATGTTGTGCTATTTTATTACCCAATGATAAATCCATGCAAGGAAAAAATAGCCAGTGAACAAGGATTAGGTGGATTGTTTATGAATTTTAAAGCTGATCTTAAGTGGTGGACAAAGTAGATAATGGTACATTGATTATTACCTCTGAATATCAAGAGCAATATAGCTCAGACAAATTGCCAGCTGAAATGCATGGCCATAAAATGCCTGGTCACTTTACAAGGAAATCTCTGATCAGTTTAGATTCTCTTCTCCCCCCACCCCCCTTTGTACTTGCAAGTGCTTTGAGCAGAGGTGGGCAAATATTACACAATCTGCTAGATATATTAATTCAAATTTTTAAATAATGTCATGTTCACTGTGTTCCCATGACCCGAGAGTGCAAAAACTTGACTGTTCATATCCCCCTAATATTTTGGCAAATTTGCAAGAATACTAGTGAAAAGCAAATAAGATCAAATTATGTTTACCCAAAAGGCTCATTCCTGCAAGGAACTGAACATTGCTGTAAACTCCTAAAGACCTTCAGCTTCCACTGACTTGGGCCTTGATTCAAGAAAGTACTTCAGAACGTGCTTATGTGTTGCCTTGAACAGGGATGCTTTCCTGAATTGAGGCCTTTAATGGGAGCCAAGAACACCCCACACTTTACAGGTTCAAAACCCCAAAGCTCATTTTTTACCTGCCTGTAGAACAGAACATTTTGAATTGCACCTTTGAGGCCAGATCCACAATTGATGTAAATCCGCATCAATGAAGCTTGATGTGTATATCAGCTGAAAATTTGGCCCTTGGAAATCTACACTCAACTGTGCAATTTAAAATTAAAATTTGGTTGGTTAGGTACGTCATCCAGCTAAAGCATAGAAACATAACTAATCCATCCAGGGTAAGTGAATAATCAACACAGCATCTTTCAAATATTCTTTGTGAATACACTGCACAGCAATAATTCACTGGAAAAATCTGAAAAATTGATTCATTTAAAATTTCTGCAGTTTTGTGTATGACCCTTCTGCAAACAGAAAAAGTGAAAATAATCATATATGCTATTTATTATGAATGCTATTCAGGGCACCGTTTAAAGATAATCTTAAGTGATTTCCTGAACTGGGACCTCTGTTCCTAAATTTTATTTAGGTTGGCTTTTCTGTGGGTGACTGATGGAATAAATAGGGAAATGTGTAGAAAATCCTTCCCTAGGGTATGAATTCTATCCAGTTTACATATCTGTGGCCAAATATTTTCAGGAGCTGATGGATTGCTGCCCATGAGATACCTGGTGCTTGATTGGGAGTGGGTAGAACATGGAAGCCAAGAAACCACACATCTGCCAGTGTTCAAAAATTACGTATCTACAAAAATGTCTTCTGAATAATCTGCAGACCAGGTGGCTCAGTGGATATGCAAATAAATAGCATAATGAAAGATCTCCAGGGACATTACATTAGTCATATCTCTAGAACGTGTTGCTCAACAGATAATGTGATTAAACACACACTGTCCCTTTGAATAGGGCTCTCATGTATGGAGTCTTCTGCTGCCATTATCAGGAAGAGGCATTTGGGAATGAGGATTTTCCAAAGTCTTTCACGAATTGGCTTTTATAGAAGGGGGTATTTTTTTTAAAAACCCAAACCAAAAACCCACTCTGATTTCATTGGCCAAAGATTTTGTTCATTTAGATAATGCTCTGCTAGAAAGAAAAAGGAAAGACTTATAGGAACAAACTGACCCAGAGGCAAATACTTCTACATTAGGTAAATCTGATTCATACCCCAAGGAGAAGATCTATTAAATACTCTGTGCTGAAACAATGATTTAAACTCCCTAGAAGCAATGAGGCTAGGACAGCCCATGATGGGCCTGATTCACATTCCACTCAGACTGAACGTTGTTGCTCAACAGTGACTTCTTCCGAGTTGCCCCTGGTTTACATTGGGTGGGATGAGAGGAAATTCATGCTGGCTGTTTCTGGAGTGTTCTCCTGTGTCTAGTTCTCACATGTTTAAGGTGAGAAACCACATTTTCAACCGGGGGGGGGGGGGAATGGGCCAGATCCTCAGCTGGTCAGCTTGGCTTCACTGAGACTCTCAGATTTAAACTGGCCAAAAATCTAGCCAGTCACTTGCTTTCATCTGCCTTTTAGTGTTTCAAAGTCTAGGGGGCTCTCAACTTCAGTTACAAAGATGGCAATAAAGGTAGACGTCCTCTACCAGTTGACACAGGCTGTTCATGCTTTCAAGACATTTGCTTACCCTGCAGTCAGCCTGCATAGTGATACTGTCCAAAGTAATGAAAAGAACAACACTTGCTATTATATTCTGCTTCATGCACCAGAGTTGTTGGTGCAAATTTGGGACATAAAAACATTCCTGTCCTTGCTGAAGGGATCCACTTTCCTGACCAACTCATCCTTGATCAATGCTTCTTTAGATCTTTAGCTTTTAGTGGAAGACCCAAAAGCTTGTTTTATCTACTTGCATCATGAACAACAACAAAAATGTACAGTAGCTGCACCTTCTGTTACCCTTGCTTCCATGTTAGCCAGGTAAATTGCAGTGAATAGCTCATTTATTATTCCTGGACTGTACCCACAAACATAACAGACCAGGTTCTAAGTGGGTGTGAAGTGTTGTAGCTCCATTAAAAGTCAAATTCTGTCTCACCTTACAGAGACTGTAAGAGGAGCTTTTTACTTAAATCTCTCACATGCCTGATTTTCATTCTCTTCATGCCACTGAAGTCTTTTCTTCAGCTTTTTGCCTTGATTCTAACTAACCAATGATGTCTGTGTTCACCATCTGCCACTATGGAAAGTGCCAAGTGTTATTTACCAAGGACAACCTCACCTATCTTGATTATGTTTAACCATCTAAAAGGACTGAATACCTAGTGAAACCACACATACTGAATGGGTCAAATTAACTACTGGTGTAACTCCAGTGATGACTGTGTAATCATGTTGTTGTGAGATTTGGCTCCATGTCTTCTAACTTACAAATCAATCCATCTCTGAACACCAGCTGATATGAAAGAGAAGAAAAGTGGTATCTGGTACAGCTACATATCCGTTTGTGCTTACAATCGATCAGCATTTAGTCCACTAAGCCTGCAGCAGTGGCCAAGTTTGGGAAAAGTAAGCAAATCCACAAAGCATTCCTTGTTGTTCTGGAACTCAACAGCTGTGATGGTATTTAGGTAAGCACAGTTCTCAACTTCTAAGAGCTGAGCAGATACAAGACCTGTTTCCATTCAGCATGGCTCAGGGATGTTTTAACTTTGCTAAAGTTTTTCTACCCAAATATAAGCATGGCGATACTGGGTCCGACCAATGATCCACCTAGCCCAGTATCTTGTCTTCTGACAGCAGCCTGATATCAGACATCTAGACTGATATCCAAAAGAGATTGGTGACCAACTCTCTCTCCTTCCTCAGCCTCCTTTGAAAATCTCAGCCTTAAGTTAGTTTTTCCCCCCTAAACATTAATTTCTACAAGTACATTATCAGATACAAACAATGAGCTGGACTTGTTTTAGCACCTACCTCCAGCAGACTAACAGTCAACAAGCAAACCAAATCCAAACCATAAGCCTCTCATCTTTAGGCAAGAGTAACACACATTCTACATAGCTCAAACTTTATTCATAAATCACTGGATACTGTAGGCACTATGGGGAAGGGGAAAAAGGAAGAGACTCTTAAAACTAAAACCCAGATTTTTGTGACTAGAGGGGATTGAAATGTTTCATCTACACAATTTTTTGGCAAAAAATGGCAGATTTTTCATTTTAATCAGAATGTTTTTTAGATTTTCTATAGAAGAAAAAAAACTTGTGAAGAGAAATTCTGGGGTTTCAGTAAAATTGTTCAGTTTTTGTTAACCAGGTTGTCTTGGAAAACTACAACATTGTTGTGGGAATTAATATTTTTCAAAATTTCCCATGTGAAATTGGCTTTTACACTCAGTTCTATCTTGACTGCTTGTGTTAATTAGCCATTTTGTAAGGCCCCTGCATTTCAGTAAATATTTTAGAAGCTGACAATGGCAGATAAGGGTGAAGAGTGGTGGTGAAATTTTGAGATAAAGTTTAGGCCAGTGAATGCTGGGATATCCGTTAGTGCAGGTTTCATTGGTATGGGGAGAGAAAAGGGGGAGAAATAATGCAATACATTTTTGCATTTCATACAGTTCCATCCAAATAACTGCTGATTAACAGTAAAATTAATATTCAGAAATCAGCACATTGACATGATTACATGCAATCTGTTTGGATTTATCACCTCAACAGCTGCAGAAGTAGATGAGATGCTAGAATCTCTGGGCACAAACTATTAGAGCACTTTTTTTTATTGATTCAACCTCATCTTTGATAGATGAGAACATAATATGGTGCCTTAAAGATGGGTGGAAAAAGACTAGATCTGTAGGGTGCATTCTAGCCTGGATTGCAAAATGACCCATGTGGGGTCACAGCATTATGCTAAGTGTTTGGATACTTTTGTAGCCAACATATCATCATAAAAGGGTAAATCCAAGAACATTCTAAAATGGGTTTTGATGCAACAGTTCAAAACCTCAGTTTTTTTATGGATTGATTCTCCACTGCCTTGCACTTCCCACCTTGTGGGATCATTTCCTGCAGAGTAGGAGAATTTTGAGTTAATGGGTAAAAATTTCATAAGCTCCAAATGACTTAGGAGAACTGAAGCCCAGCCTTGTAAATGGGAATACATAATACAGGGTAGTGGAGGATCTTTCCTGTTGGATTCAGATCTGTATATTCAGGTTCCATGTCTAAATGTTTTATAAAAGGTTAATAAATAATAGATATTATAAGCAGGTTACAGACCATGAGAAGTATGTGATGTAAATGGTTATAAATGCACCAATAGATTGTTATAAGCCATGGGTTTAACCAACCATTGGCTTTTATAACAAATCCAAACAACTGATTACCTATTTATGAGAACATCTATTAATCATTTATTAAAATGTATAAACTATTTATAAATGGAACCTTAGTGTAAAGTGTGACCAGTCAAGTGAAAGAAATGTGTTTAAACAATGGATAGATTAAGCAGAAATGAAATGGACATAATTGCTTCAATAGTTAACTAAACCCCCATCTACAGCCTTACTTGAAAAACAATTTTTCTGGCAAAACCTGATATATCTTCTTCCTGGCCTTATGCTATTGAAGATGCATTAATTACAACACTTCGTTATTGACTTATAAATCAGTTTGTGGGAAGGTATCAATTTCTGTTTTTCTATTTTACTAAATCATTTTTGGCAGTTTTCTTTGAGAGCAGGAAATTGCTGACAAAACAGCTGACTCACTGTGACCTTAGATCAGTCACTCCCATTCTGTGGACCTCCAGTTTCTCCATCTGCAGAATGGAAGTAGTTCTATTTACCCGGGTCACAGCGGAATTGTGAGCAAAACGCTCATAATTCTGGGTTTCAATGTATTTTTTCCCATATGATTTTTGTTCACCACTTTGGCAAGCTTTGGGCTCAATGGTTTCAGCATATTTGTCACATGTTGATGTTTGATTCCCTGAGTCACCAGTACTAGGAATATGGCTTGTGACATGACTTTTCCCATGCAACTTTTCCAGCTGAGCTCAGAATAAATTTGGAGCTAGCACAGCTGTCTCTTTGCAGATGTCCAGGATGAATGCAAAGCTTTGCAGAAAACGGATGGGCATTCTGCAGGCCACTAATGCTTTATGATCCCCTGTTGAATTTAAACCGAAGTTGATTTTGAGAAAATAATTTGAGCTTGTTACCAAATGTTTGTAAAGTATTTTCAGATTCTCAGCTGAAAGATACGATGGAAGAGCAAAGTTACCAATATCCCTACTTTGTAGGAGGGATAAGCACTTCTTCATTTGATCATAATGATAGCTAGCACAAAGGAAAACGATCCAATTAGTCTTTGCATCCCTCCCTAAGGGTAGAATTGGGTTGGGGAGAGCACCTGCTGGCTGAATGTGTATATCTGCTGAACTTGCCTACCTCCCACCCTGGGACATTTTTATCTGGTGAACTAGTGTAGTCTCTAATTTTTCCCACCCACGTGCAGAATGAATTTTATGTGCACCAATATGGAGGTGATGTGTGACACATCACCTTCATATTGGTGCACATAACAAAATTCATGTGGTGGGGGTGGGGCTGAGGGGTTTGGCGTGTGTGGGGGGGTCAGGGCTGGAACAGAGGGTTGGGGGGCTGGGAGTGTGGGCTCTGGGGTGGGGCTAGAGGATTGGGTGCAGGGGATGAGACCTCAAGGTGGGGCCAGGCATGAGGGGTTTGGGGTGCAGAGGGTGCTTGGGCTACAGTGTGGAGAGAGGACTCCCCCTAGCTCTCTCCCTGCAGCAGCAGCATCTGGGGCACCTCCCCTTGCTGCAGCAGCTCTGGGGTTGGGGCTGCAGCCCCTGGCCCCAGCAGGTCCATGCTCTGGGAGGGCCCAACTGTGGCTGGGCCCGATCTGGCCACACTGCCCCAGCAGGTCCAGGTGACTTGTCCACAGCTGGGCCCAGGCTGCTGTGCTTGGGGCTGGCCTGGGCCATGATGCAGCAGAGTTGGGGCTGGGACAGAGGCACCTGTCCTGGGCGGGTTCCTTGAGCACCTGCATGGTACTAAATAGGCTGCATGGCCACGCAGCCTACAGGGAACTTAGTGACTATGAGTTCTAGCATGCTATTGTGCTCCGCCATCATGGTAGTTCATGGGGGAGGGAGGGACATCTCCCGCAGGGCCAGGACGTGGCAAATTCCCTTTTTTCCTACAAAGGTTCATGTTTCAAAGGGATTCAATCTCTTATCCCTAGAGAGACACATGCTCTCAGCACAATCCCAGCAATGCTGCTTAAGGCAGGCAAAGGGTAATCAGTGCAATTACAGAAGGCAGTGTAACATAAAGCGGCTTGTCCCATTCCTAGAGTGCGCCAGTTCCTAGAGTCAATGCAACAGTTAATCCCTATTACCTCATTATGTTGTAAGATAGCACTGGCACTCAGTTGTGCTACAATGTGAGATGCCATGTATTCTATAATAAACAAGTTAACTAACTATAGTAATATAGCAGCTGCAAAATGTTCATGTGTATCTGTGTTCATGTGTTTCTACATGCTGTTGTGGTGATCATTGAGTAGAGCTGTTTGCCTACAGGTTCATTGGCATTGCCTCTCTGCAGGAGATGGTGAATTAGCTATGCACATTACCTACAAATTTCCACACTTATTTTTTTTCCTGTAGGGATTTGGGTTATTGACACTTTATCATAAGTGTCACACTATAGATAAAGCATTCATCATGCAAACAGATTCAGAAAAAAGCCCTGTCTTTCTCTGACCATTTTAATTGTTGACTTAATTTATAGTATAGTCAGGTGACTATAGGTGTTGTCTGCCCATGCTTTTTTGATATTGCTTGGGGAGTGATTAGTAATGGCCTATGCACAAAATTCAACAGGTTTGTAAGATACTTTAATAAAACAATCTTGAAGTGAGAATTAGACATTTGGGTCATTTAGGCAGGGCCGGCTCTGGCTTTTTTGCGCCCTAGGCAAAAAAGCCCCGCGCCCCCCCCCCCCCACTCCCCCAGCGGGCTGGGGAGGACGCCGACCTGGCCGCGGGCCCGCAATCCCCGACCGGCCGGAGCGACGGGGGGAGGGCAGAGAGCCCGGCCGGGGCTCTCCGCTCTCCCCGACCAGCCGGAGCGCCCCGCCACACCGCCCCGCTCCAGGCACCGCCCCAAGCACATGCTTGCTGGGCTGGTGCCTGGAGCCGGCCCTGCATTTACGGGACAGCTGAGGAAAGCACTGATAAATGTGAAATATTAAGGATGAGCTATATCTCCATGTAGGATGTGCAGTCAGGAGGCCCTCACTGTCAAAGCATTTTACTGTCAGTAAGCGTGCTTACTTGTAGCGGGGTGGTCACCCTGCTCCTGCCCTGAAGGGCTTAAAACAGCCCTGGGAGAGGGCTGTAGCAGTGGAGAAATGTTAGGCTGATTGGCTGCTTCCCCCCACAGGCCATGCCCCAATCAGGCCACAGCCAGCCCTATAAGAGGGCTGAGGGCTAGAGACACAGTCTCTCTCTAGTTCCTGAGAGAGAAGGACCTGGCTGCCTGGGAAGCTGAGGAGGGTACCTAGAGTGGAGCAGGGCTGGGGAAGGGCAGAGGAGCTGGGAAGCTCTAGCCTGAAAAACCCCCAGGCTGCAGGCCTTGCTAAAGGCCTAAAGCAGGTACTAGGGTTGCAGAAGTGCAGCCAAGGCAAAGGCAGCAAGTCTTAACCCCCCTGGCTGATGAGCGGTTTACAGACTGCCCCAGTGAGTGGGGGCTAGATGGTGACTGGCAGTAGCCACTGAGGCAAGATGGAGCTAGAGGGTTGGGGGTTCCCCTGGGAGAGGAGACCCAGATTGTAGGTTACTGCTAGGGCAGAACCCTGATGTAGAGAGGCACGGGGGGGCCAGCAGAGGGTGCTCCGGAGCTGGAAAAGAGCTAATTCCCTCAACAACCAGCAGGAGGCGCCCCACCACACTCCTAAATTAAAAAGCTGATTGTTCAAAGACTGCACTTGGTCAGTCCTGACAAGACCAAGGGGGCGGATTCAGCTGTCCGTTGCATCAGTCTTATGCTGGTGTAACTCTGACTCTAATGGAGTTACTCCTGATTTACACTGGGATTAGGAGAGCAGAATCAGCCTTCATGAGACTATTATTAACAGCTATGAAATTCCAAAGTGCTGACAAAGCTGTCTTCTAAAAAATCCTAGAAGAAAACAGAATGGCTGATGGTTAAACCAGAAAGGCTGCAGAGATTCCCATTAATATCCAAAAATTTAGGTGCTAAATTTTCATGTGAAAATGAGCGTAGACAAGCCTATATTTACTTGTGAACACTGTTTACACACCTATTTACCCAGTGAGGTGTGCATTTAAGGGGCTGCACGCACAGATGTGAACACACATTTTTGAAGGCTGAATATCTTCTCTGAAAATTCAAAAAGTCCTTGGCTCCTTTCTTCTTCCCAATTTTAAATAGTTTCCTTTAGCTCCTTTCTCTCTACAAATATTTCATAGCTATACACAGATTCCCCTTCTTTCTTCATGATCGTTTGCTGCCCTTCCTACCTACTCTATCACTGCCTGTTACCATTTAATTGTGTCCTGCACACTGAATCTTAACATTGATCCCAATATTTCTAGTTGCTCTTAATATATACACCAGGATTTTTCCCTACTGGCTGGTACCACCACCCCACCCCTACCAACCCCAAGCTCTGCCAAACTTAGAATGTAGAAGGCAATTTTAAGGTATAATGTCCTTTCTTTTAATGCCTGCAGGTCTGGGCTCCTTTTCTTTTAGTCCTTTTTTTCTCTTACTACCCAGCACATGTATAGGTACATAACATCTCAGATCTTAGAGGGCAGAGATTTAAATGTCTGACTCAAAGGATTATGCCTTTCTTCATAATAAATCCACCACAATATGGCATGGCTGTCAGATTTTACTCAGGCGAGTCCCAGAGACCTTTAAATTGGCACCCAGGCTGAAATATCTTCCAAGCTCACAAAAGTAAGGTCAGGGTTACTGACAGACATGCGAGGATGTACAAATATAGCTGCCTTGGCTTGCAGTCTCTGTGGAGACCTACTGGAGCAGAAATCTTCAAATGCTCCAGTTTAATCTGCGTACCAACTCTGGTGAGATTCAGGATCGTTACTGGCTGCTTAGCAGAGTGCAGATTGGAACATCCATTGATAAATGGGAACAGGAAATCTCTTACCTTCCTGGAAAAGTTAGGGGGAAAACAAATAGGAAATAAACAGGGATTTAGTAAGCTCAACTGAGAAAATCTTGGTTTAAATTTAACTTTTACATCACATTGGAAAATCTATGGAGTCAAAACTGCCATAAAGAATTACAATTCAGGGTTGTTGTTTGATATCAAGCTTTTTCTGACCATAGCAAAAGTTCCAAGTATCAGACTGCACTTGTAGCACATGTGGAACAGCTGAGGATGGAGAAAAGGATCCAACCCAGACCAGCACTTCAGGAGGCAAGTAACTGAAGAAGCGCTTTCTGAAGCTCCAAAGCTTCTCTCCCAATAGAATTTGGTCCAATAACATCTTACCTCATCCACCTGGTCTCTCTAAGTAGCTCCTTATCAGTCTCAAATGCAAATAGTCCCCATGCCAGTGACTCGCATGCAGGACTTTCAGGACCCATGCACATGTCTAAGCCGCAACAGTGGCATCCGCCATAGGAAGGAACTGGGGCTGAAGGAAGCAAGGGCAGTGACAAGGACAGATTGATGTCCTGATAGTGCCCCCAGCCCCCTTCTGTTACAACCTAGCATGCTGGTGAGGAAACAGAAAAGCCATCGGGGAAAATGCTCAGCAGAGGCATGTTGGTTTTGAATTAGGCTGGCAAAAACACTCACTTTCCACACCGGTATGTGTGAGTTGAAGAGTCTCACACTTGGCCACCATGTAGCTTCAGAGTCTTAATGCACCTCTGAGCAGACAAATCACTCGAGTGCTTTCTCTGGCATGATGGGTTTGTAGATCTGACTCCTGCATGAGGTGGAGCCTGTGTGAATATAGGAGTCCTAGGGAAGACCTATACTGTGACTGTTTCCTCCAGCATTACTTTTTTCTTTGATAAGGCTGATCCAGTTGTAAGTAGCTTCCGATCATCCTCAAAACATATGTGGCCAAGCAGGGCTGTGAGGAGTGTCAGTGGTGCTCCTGTGAATTGACAGAAGTGGGGGGGGGGGGAGGGAGGGAATTATTAGGAATCACTCCTAGCTGCACCCTCCTTCGTGCTTTCTCCTGGTCCTCCGACCCCAAGCCTGTGCACTGCTTCTGCAGTATTTCTAGCTCCTAACTAGATTAAAAAAAAATCCAGGACCCCAGCTCTGGTTCTTCCCGCTTAGTGCAGTGTGGTGTACTGTTGATAGCCCATTGTTGCCCTATGCGGAATGTTGATCAGTCCTCAGTGCAACGTGCTACTGGAAGTTGTTAGGGCGTGCCCTGTTCCGACACCTCCTGGCAGTGTGCCAATATGCTCCAAACAGGATTTACAGTAGCCAGGAGTGTTTCATGAAACTAAGGCTAATGAAACTTTTTATATCATGGGTTGGTCTAATTCATCCAGTTAATGCACACTGCATGCCTAGTTTCCCCTTGTCATGTTATCTATCTTTATTAACAGCTGTGTGCCCCATATGTATTTTTTACCCATGATGATGTCAACTTAATAGTTCAGAGCAAAAAGTTGTCTCCCATTCAAGTTGTCTCCTGTCCATGTTTCATCTCCTCTGCTTTAACGCCAGATTTTCTCCATGCTAAGCCTACCTCCTTGTTAGCCCTGGTCACATGCTAATCAGTGAATTCATTAGGGCTGAAATCCACCTCTCTTTCCCCACCCTCCTGTGCAGACTAGCCCAAGGCTTTTGTAACTCTTAAGTCCTATTTTGTGGACTCACTTGAGCTGAAGGGGGATGTAATTGATGCATACCCCTTGCATTAGCCCCCTGTAGAAAGGTCATTTTTACCCAGTTTGCTTAGTTTTGCCATTTCTTCACCCAACAATTTTTGTCTAATCAGCTTTTCTGGTATTCAGCCAACTCTGCTACTCCTGCAAAATGTCTAAAGGTGGGCTGGAGTCCTTTGAATCAGGCTTGCCAAGACTACAATACTAATTTCATCAAACGAAGCACAGCTTCTGATTCACTAGAACTCCTTTTACTTCGTGATGGATGCTAGCTGGACTGTAGAACAGACGGCTGGGCAGCTGTATGTAGGCAGGGATGCGAAAGAGGCACCAAGCAAAAGTTGTGATTGCCTCCTGCGAGCCGACCCCGATTCCCCATCTGTACGCCATGCGAGTGGTCTTGCAGGAAGTCTAAAGCAATTATGTATCTTCACAACATTTTACATGCCAGAAGCTAAGGATTTCAAATTTCCATTAATTATGGAGAGATCTAACACCGAGCTTGACAAAAGGATATCTCGCTGGTGTAATTCTGGTTGAGAGACAGGGCTTTAAATCTTTCTGAACCACCAGAACAAGTGAAACGGTCTGACAAAGGAGGAGATGTGTTGGCAATAGTGCTTCGTTGATTCATGCTCTAAGTGGTAAATTAAAGTTCCATTTCCACTGAGTTCAGACACTGATTACTAGGAAAAGGCTCTTGTACAATAAAATAACCGAGGTGCCAGAATGTTAAATGCTTAGCCACCTACTCTGGTTTCTTCTATAAAGAGAGCAAGAAGTGGGAGCTTTGTCAAAGATCTTAAGCAAACTGCTCTGAATAAAAGGTCAAAACGACAGAAAACAGTCAAACTCAAGATTCTCAAAATGAGAGGCTAAATTAAGGGTGAATTCTAAAATTCAAGGCAGAAGAAGAGTAACTAAGCAACAGAATAGGAAATCTTGACCAAGTTTCCTAGCATTTTAGTTTGACTATGGGAAATAGTTTACTTCTGCCAAAAGCAGAGTGGAAGGACACGTGGCTTGGTTCTTTCCCTTCAGCTAGAAAACTCTATTATCGTTACTGTAGCACATAGAAGCCCTAGTGATGGGCCAGGACCCAATTGTGCTAGGTGCTGTACCAACACAGAACAAAAGATGTATTATTGATTCCAGGTGTCTTCAAATTGCACACTTATATCCCTCTTAATATACAGCCTACTAATACAGCAACACATGTTGTAACAAGGGCAAGGAAGGACTACAGTGAAATAATCTTAAGTATTTTCCTTGGTACAAACACGATGCAAGGGGACTGAATGACTCAAATGATTGGGTTGTTGAGTTAAAACCCATTACCTCAAGGCTTACAGTGTGAATGTAGCTGAACCTGGTAGTAAACAGAAGCTTTTCTCATCTGAAGGCTGTGCCCACACAAGGGGAAACTTGATCAATGGGTCAAGATGCAAAGAGAAATTAACAGCAATTTGTATCTCAACTTTACCTCCATCAGAGAGAGATCACATTTAATGACAGTTAAATTGTGAGCATGTAAAAAAATTAGCTTTTTCACCTTTGGTTTACACTAAGTGTACTTAAAATATGAGACCATATTTTGGTTGGCTATGGTGTAGATCAGTGTAGAAGTGGTACACCTGTACCCTGATATAACGCGACCCGATATAACACGAATTCGGCTATAACGCAGTAAAGCAGTGCCCCGGGGGTGTGGGGCTGCGCACTCCAATGGATCAAAGCAAGTTCGATATGATGCAGTTTCACCTATAACGCAGTAAGATTTTTTTTTTGGGCTCCCGAGGACAGCGTTCTATCGAGGTAGAGGTGTATTACAAGGAAAGTTGAATCCAAAACCAGTCATACCAGCAACATGCAAACTTCAGGGAAACCACAAGTTTTTCCAGATAAATGATAGATTTGCCCCAAATATAATTCTACCAGCGATCAGATAGAAACACTCATGAGAGCCACCACTGTGGCACACACTGAATAACCAACAGCCACGATTACTTGACCCCAGGAGCCATAACAAGCAGTAGGGCCTCTGTTTCAGGGCCCCCACAATAGAGGTTTCACAGTCCGGTAGCTTGATTCTGCAGTGTTAGCTTCTTTAGAAGTGACAGCTCTTTTTGCAGGAGCTTATTGTGGAGGTATACCTGCCAGATTTCCTAAAGGGTAAAAGCAAAAGCTGATCTGGGTTTTCATTTTACCACAGATGGCAGACCAAGATTAAAGCAGCAGGCTTCCCTGAGCTATCTAGTCAATGGCTGTCTTTCAGCCTAGCAAGGAAGTATGCTCAGAAAATCAGATTGAATAGCTGCCCATTTTAGAGGGGAATTGTTACTTTCCTTGGTACACGAGAGTAAAATATTCTCATCCATCAACCTGCAACAGAGATATAACCAAACTTAAAATTCAGTTACTGATGATAACCCCCCAAACCATATCCTAATATCACATACATGAAATCTCCGTATACAATTTCACACGGGGGGATGGAGATTCATCCTGTACTTACAGAATCCAATAAAAAGTGCTCAGGCATCACTTTATTAAAGCTGTAAACCCTTTTGGTATACAGCTTCTCTAAAAGGCAGAGATTTGAATTCCCACGTTTCTTGCTAACGGTCAACTAGGGCTTTATTGTTCTAACACTAGTACCCTCTGACTACAGACTTGAATTAAATTACAAATCTCCATCTTTTTTTTTGGTTACCCTAACAACTGAAATACAAATGGTATGGACTATGGTAGCTGAATGTGGTCTGATGCTAAATTGACTGACTTGCTGTGTGAACCTGGGCCAGTCACTTCTCTCTCTGGGCATCTGTTTTCCTTTCTACTTTTATTTTGCTTATATAGACTGTGCGCTATTTGGTGTAGAGACTCTGAATGCACCTCTGAGATTATACCTGAACCATGCTGAGAGTCCCAAAATTGCCATGTGAAGAACTCCACAGAATTCCCAAGGATCTATTTCAGGACAGAACAAGTTACTTTCTGAACCTTAGCAGAGGAATGTGTCCTGTGCCACACTGATCTGCCTCACTATTTTGTCCCTTTCTTATCCCAATAACTCTTATTTGATATACAATTCTTTGATATAAAAATCAAGAGACCAAAGAATAAACAGACTATAAATATTCTGTAGAAGAAAAATATAAAATTGACTGCAGTTAGCAAATATTCAGTTTGTGAACTGCTCAAACACACTGAAACAACTCAACTCTTTCTTAGTTAACAAACTGCTACCAAAAGCCTGTAGTCCGCTTTCTCTGCAAGTTAAAAAGAAAAAGCAATGATCTGGAGACCAGGAGTGGTTCTCTAATAACACGGACGTTATGTTGCTTTTGAGTCAACAACTCTGGATGGCTAGTGGCTATCAAGTTTCTCTTTGTACTGCTGTGAGGGGAGGAAAAAAATGGCTTGGAAAGTCAGGATGAAGTTAATTTGGGAACTTAGTGAGGTAATTTGACATATAAGTGACAGGAGGTCCACAAACAACCTAAGTATATGCACCATGATATAGATCTAGTGTTCACAATAGTAACATTGTGTACTACTTGAACTTGGGACATGACTTGTTACTCTGGAAACGTGACTCAGTGCTTAGGCATACCATGGAACTAGGGGTACCTAAGGAGTAATGGGGTGAAGTTAATAAAGCATGTAGTAGTCTGACTTCTACTAAAGAGAAAAGTTAAGTAAACAGCTGGACTCCCACCATTTCCATTGGAAGTCTCAATTAAACTGCAGAATATACTGTATTGAACACTGCACCAGCCAGAGGTAGGAGGGCAAATAGATACTTGACCTAATACTAGGTCTTTTCCTTTTCAACTTCTATTTATCTATGATGCACACAGTGTGAGACTATAGTGTTCCTGCCAGAACCCTCCTGTTAGCCTTGAGATGCAGCCAAAACCAACCTACATTTCCTCTTACTGCCAAAATAATGAACAGAAGAGCATTCTCAGGGTATTTGCACTGGCAGTATGAAAACACGTTCTATAGTGTGATATCTCCCTTTATGGTGGTCATGCTACATTAAAAATAAATAGATAAATAAACCTAACATCCTCTCAGTTCCTAAGTGAAATTCTGTGGCAACTCTACTCGTGTGTACTTCTGCATGGATTGGTAACAAAAACTGTGATCAGGTGTAGGCCCCTTCTTCAAATCTTAAACTATTTTAAGGGCTCTTATAAAGAGGATTCTGATCACTTGTTCTCCATGTCCACAGAAAGTAGAAGTAGTAGGAATGGGCTTAATGTGCAGCAAGGGAGATTTAGGTTAGATATTAAGAAAAATGTTCTAACTATATAGCTTTCTATCTAGAAGTACCAAGGGAGGCTGTGAAATCCCCCTCATTGGAGGTTTTTAAGAACAGTTTAGACAAACATCTGTAACAGTCTAGGTTTACTTGGTCCTGCCTCAACATGCGGGGGGATGGACTAGAAGGGACATCAAGAGGTCATCTAGCCCTATGTTTCTATGATGAAATTAAAACAGAATTATGCTGATTTATCCCAGCTAAGCACCTGGCCCAAAATGGCCAAAAAATAACCAAACTATTTTCCAGAATGAAAATAGGGCCTGAGGTCTGATTCAGTTCATATTTTGGAAAAAGTTTAGGGCCAATGTTTTTTAATCCATTAGAATTGTAAATAAACCCATTAAGTGAACTGGTCCATGTCCCTGTCAGTGCAAGAATCTTCCTGTCACTGGCTGACTGGCCCCTGTAAGATGAAATGGGGCCAACCCCACCCTATAATTAGCAGCCTCCCAGCCTGAGAGTCTGGGAGTAAGTGTCAGGTGATAGCATGATGGACAAGTGAGCTTGATAAAAGGGCAATGAGAATTCAGTTAGCATGAGGAGCTTCAGAATGCATGTTAGATTCCTATGAGAGGCTGTGAGGTAGGTTTTGCAGGGAAGTCCTAGGAGGTGGTTCCTGGGAGAAGAGACAGATAAAACCTGCTAGGGAAAAAAGATCTCCCGGGAGAAAGCCCTGAAAGGCAGCACTTCGCTAAAAGCAAAGAACTCTCTAGGTCCTGGAAGAAGAGTGAAGAGAAGAACTTAATGGTAGCCCAGAAGATGGTCTGAAGTATATCCTGGGGCCACAGAGCAGAAGCAGCGTTTGTTTGCTTGGATGTTTGTTTGAACTTCTAGTTGGACTTCCCTTAGCCTGGGAGGGGTTAAATGTGTTTAGGGAGTTGGCCAGAGAAGCAGTATCGCCAACACTGGCCTGTGTGGAGGAGTTTGAGGTGGACTCCACCAGGAGGAATTTGAGGCAGGGATACTGCAGGGCACCCTATGACATGTGGGGTCACTCTAGAGGTAGTGACCATGTTGCACTTCCTCACAGCACGTTTATAGTGTCTTGACTTTTATATTAAACAACACAAACAATAGTGCATCTGGGGACACTTAGTCTCGGTTTTTCTTAGTCATCAGACTGTATTTTTTTCTTAATTTTCTCAGAGCCCTCCTAGCTATATGCTTCCTAACACTCTAAATGCTATGCATCTTTGGTATGTGCACACTGTCACCATGTAACATCTCGGCCAAATTGCAAATGTTGAGCTTTTTTAGGGCCAGATATTCAGTTTGTGTAAACGGGCTTCATTGACTGTTAAGGAATAATGCTAATTGTCATCAGTTGGTGACCTAGCCTGTAGTTATTCCTCATAAATCAAACCCTCTGGGCTTCTAAACAGTTCTTTATTGCTCTCCTCCGAATTCCCTCCAGTTTGTGAATATCTTCTTATGAACACTGGCAACATGCTTAGCACAGAGGAAGGCACAGTCCCTGCCCAAAGGCAGCTATGCTCAAAATAAGCTAGGTGGGTGACTTGGTGGGGTAGGTAAGCTTTCAAAAGCACCTTACATGACTTAACATCCAAAGGTGACCTAGGTAATGATGAGACTCGGGCTCCTTACTGCTTGAGTTGCATTTGAGAATGGGACTGATATGTTTGAAGATTTTAGCCAGTTTCCAAGAATCTGCCTGTGCTTCAGTTCATGTGCAGCCATGGATGGGGAAAGATGCCATGCTCCCCTCTAGTACCAATTCCAGGCCAATTAGAGTGGAGCTCAAATATTTTATGGACGTCCTACATGAGGCTCTGTCACTTCAGTACAGAAAGGGTTAACCTCTACTGAGATCTGGTCACAAAGGTGGTGGAGATCCAGGTCTCCTGGAAAATATTATCACCATTAGTAATGACCACCGCTCTCTTCACACAATCATTCAAATTCAATCCTGACTTCAGCTGGGTGAAATACCACAAACAGCAAGGAGGCATAATTAGTTATGACTAATTCGTTGCAGGGCATTTAACATTGGTTTCCCCTCCTCCATTTTCATTCTGATAGTGGCTACTGTGTCCCTTATTTTCAAGTGATCTCTGTAAACTAATTACTTTGTACTGGGTCAGTGCTGTTATTAAATTATCATTTTATGAGGCTAAAAATAGCTCAGATCCAGTAAGCAAACCAATCATTTCCTTTTCTCTCCAGTGAGAATACAACATTACTGTTATGAATTTCTCCTATGCTTGCAATGGTGCAGACAAGAAAGGAAGAAATAAAGAAGCTTTGTAAAATATGTTAAACCAATTACTACAGACATTTGCCAAGGTTTTCATGGGTGTTCCTGATGGCTGTATTATCGTTCACTTAGCAGATACTATAATTTAGTCTTATTCATAATTTACCATTCATATCATAACATTTCTTGAGAAGAAAATGACAAGTTGTTCGTTCTTGTTACAAAAAAAATATTTATAAAATCAACAAATAAAAAACCACACCTCATAGAGATCAGTATTTCCAGTAGGTTAGAAAACTCAGCAGATTTAATAGGTCCATCCAAATACATTTGCATCCGAAGAAGTGAGGTTTTTACTCACGAAAGCTTATGCCCAAATAAATCTGTTAGTCTTTAAGGTGCCACCAGACTCTTTGTTGTTTTTGTAGATACAGACTAACACGGCTACCCCCTGATACTTAGCACTAGTAGAGATTTCAGTATTTGGGAGGTGCTGTTGATTATAAATAGTCAAATTGTGATGCATGACTGGGTTTTCATCCATGTAATGCAAAAAAAAAAAAAAATCTTGTTTCTGATTGAAAACCAATTTCACAAGCAATATCTGTAAACTCATTAGTGGGAGACAATTCATGTCCATTTCATACAGGATGAAGCTAGAGTCAAGAGAATGAAGCCTCAAGAAAATGAGTTCTTCATATAGTTTTATCAATTGATTGTTTTGATTGGACTTCCTCTGTTAAATTCAAGCTGTTCTTTGGCTTTTTTTGCAGTATAGGAAATAGCAATGGTAATGACATTTTAGAGGCCTGTATTACAAAAGAAGTAGCCCCCATCTCCACCATCTTCCCATCGGCTAGGTTAAATGTGTGAGGCAGCATGCCTAGGTTTCCCTCCTCCCCCCTCCCGCCCAATTCAGTTTAGTGATATTTGGTCAAGTCCTGACACATAATATGATTACATGGACCAAAATGCAATGCGTTCCTGGAGAATCCAGGGAAGAACAGTCCATAAATGATTTGTTATTTTCTGTATTTTTCCTGCTACCTTGAATTTATATAAAGTGAGTGACAGTTAAAATCAGATTTAGTTTCTGTTATTTTCCATCAGAGAAATAACTTCAAACACATCTTCATTCATGAGGCATATACCTGGCAGTCTTTTACAGGAAATGTGGTCAGTATTCAGTAGTTGTATGCTACTCCATCTGTCAAAGGTCTGCCATTAGGTATTTAACATTCTATTGTACTACTTAAATCTGATCCCACTTCTTCCCTGTGGTTGAATAGCAAGAAAAAACCCATCAGCAAATGAACACTATTGATGTTTTGTTCATTTCTTTTAGGCATTTGGTTAAATGCCATCTCTCATACATGCATCTATAGTGAGTATAGGATACAATCTTGAAACAAGGACAACAACAAAATCCTGCTCCACCAGCAAGCTGGTGATATCAACAGTAAGACATTCCAGATCTTTCATCACTAATGTGAAGTGACATAAGTCAAGACAATTGGCGTGTGCCAAACAGTCATACGTATGTTCTTCATTTCCTAGTTTTTCTTAATATAAATGGCTGATATTGTTTGGCAACTCTATCTATCACAATATTCTGGGGGATTCTCACCTTTTGTCATCTAGCTGTACAGTTAACATTTTCTGCTGAGCCATTATTAGGACTCTTCTGCTGATTTAAGTACTGATCCAAACCAATCAATGGAAGTCTTTCAAGATATTTTGCACCATTAATGGGTAGATAGTATCCATAGCTGGGTAGGTAACACTATATTAGGAGACACTTGGAAGGGAATACCTTAATGGGGGAAAAGGCAAATTCAATCTGATTGTACTTTAATTCCTGACCAGTCTGCTAAGACTGCCAACATTTAATTATTGGGTGTGTAACACTTACCCTCCAGGAACAGGACTGACACTCAGCAAATCATAGGCCACTGGACAATCTCAGTTGATCTAATGAAGAGGTCATTACTGATCTGGGTTGGTTTTGAACCAGTGTGACACTGAGATGAAAAGCTGTATTCCATTTTCAGTCCCCAGAGGAATCAGGTCCCATTTTTGGCAAGACAAAATTGGCGTCGAGAGAGAGGTGGGGCTAGTAAACTGAAAATCTGATGAAAGATTCCTTTTCCAAACCAAAAATCTTCCAAGAGCCCACTTTGCATTCAGCAAAACACTTTGTCATGAATTTCAAAATATGTAGAACAGGTCAACTTTGTGAAATTTTGCAGAATCCCCATGGGTGCTGATACTTAAAGCAGCAAAACGGTAATTCATCCCTAAGCAGTGAGAGGGTAGACTCTCTCTCTCTTTTTTTTTTTTTTAATTCTCAGCATTGACATGCCTCTGTTACCATTGTACCATAAGAACTCAGTTTCCCATATTGCTGAGCAAATAATTTGCCTTATGTAAACTTATCTGATTAAATTTCATTTTTGCCTGTAGAATATCTGATAGGGTAGCAATTTCCTCCAATTTATTCAATTTTTTTCCACAAATTAAGTTTTTCCCTTTCTGGATTGATGACTGGCAGGTCAGTGCATCAGTATTAGGCACCTGGCATGCAAAATTCAAGTTGTATTTGCTTGTCATTTTTTCAGACAAATTCAGTCTTGACATGTGCTGAGCACTCCAGACACAATCTAGCAAAACATGTAAGTACATGCTTAGCTTTAAGCACAGAATCATAGAAATGTAGGGCTGGAAGGGACCTCGAAAGGTCAAGTCCAGCCCACTGCATTGACTCGGCCAACTAAACCTACCATTTCTGACAGGTGTCTTTCCAATCTGTTCTTAAAAACCTCCAGTGATGGGGATTCAGCAACTTCCCTTGGAAGCCTGTTCTGAAGCTTAAGTAGCCTTAGAAAGATTTTTCTAATATCTAACCTAAATCTTCCTTGCTGCAGATTAAGCCCATTACTTCTTGTCCTGCCATCAATGGATGTGGAGAACAATTGAACGCCATCGTCTTTATAACAGCCCTTCACGTATTTGAAGACTGTCAGTCCCCCCTCCCCCTGACAAAGTCCCTGCCAATGTGACCTAAGGGAAAATTCCTTCCTGATCTCAAATTTAATGAGTCAGTCTTTTTTCTCAAAACTAAAGATGCCCAGTTTTTAACATTTTTTTCCCATAGGTCAGGTTTTCTAAACCTTTTATCATTTTTGTTACTCTCATCTCCAATTTGTCCACATCTTTCCTAAACTGTGGTACCCAGAATTGGACACAGTACTCCAGCTGAGTCTTCACCAGTGCCAAGCAGAGTAGGATAATTACTCCCATGTCTTACTTACAATACTCCTTTTGGTAGACTAGCCTTTTTCATAACTGCATCACATTGACTCATTCATTTTGTGATCCACTATGTGCCCCAGATGCTTCAGCAGTACGACCACTTAGCCAGTTATTTCCTATTTTGTAGTTATGCAACTGATTTTTTTTCTTCCTACGTGAAGTACTTTGCGCTTGTCTTTATTGTCTTTATTGAATTTCATATCTTTGATTCGGGACAATTCTCCAATTTCTCAGGTTGTTTTGGATTCTAATTCTGTCTCCCAAAGTGCTTGCAACTCCACCCCTCTTGTTGTCATCTGCACATTTTATAAACATCCACTCCATTATCCAAGTCACTAATGGGGTGGTGGTGGTGGTGGGGGAATTGAACAATACCGGATCCAGGACTGACCCCTATGGGCTCCACCAGATACACCCTCCTACTTGGATGGCAAACCATTAATAACTACTCTTTGGATATGGTCTTTCAACCAGTTGTGCACTAATTTAATCTAGACCACATTTGCCTAGTTTGCTTATGCGAATGCCATTTGGGACTGTACCACAAGCATTACTATAATAAAGAAATATCTTGATTACTGCTTCCCCTCTTGTCCACAAGCAAGTAACCCTTTCAAAAAAGGAAATTAGGTTGGTTTGACATGATTTGTTTTTGACAAATCTATGCTGGTTAGTCTTTGAACCCCATCATCCTTATCCTCATAAGCATGTGAGTATCCTCATTGGTAGCCATGAATGCTCAGCACCTTGTAAAATTGAGCTCTAAATCTTACCCACGAACCTCACTTCTTCAGATGCAAGACATCTGAAGAAGTGAGGTTCTTACCCACGAAAGCTTATGCTCCCAATACTTCTGTTAGTCTCAAAGGTGCCATAGGACCCTCTGTTGCTTTTTACAGATTCAGACTAACACGGCTACCCCTCTGATACTTGACTTTCCACTGGGACTTGTGCTCCTAATGCACATTGGCCACTTTGAAAATTCCAATCCATATTCTCTGTCCAGGGAAAGCTCGCAGATACCAGGATGCATGCAATATGAAAACCTATTAGCATAGAACAGAATGTAGGCCGGGGCATGTATTTATTTGTACTAATCACTCAAAATGTATCCAGTTGGATCAAATGGATTAACATAAATAAGAGTGCACATTCAGGATCTCTGCATTTGAAAAAAATGGCTGTCTTCACTGAACAGCTAAAAAAACCAACTTAACTTGAAAAGCTAGACGGTTATGGATGAAAATTGCTCTGATGTATTTTAAATCCCATGAAATGGGAATGGTACTCTACCCGCAGTATCTGTCTCCACTCAAAAATAAAATGCTACTTAAAAGCAAATAACATGTTAACACAACAATGCCATTTATAACAGTTAAACTGCCTGAATATAGATATAAAACTGCCTGGATATTGCTAGCTGGCTTGAGCATTGTAGCACCAAGAACTGAAGAAGAGGCTTGTCTCCAAATATTAATACTAAGGAGTGAGAACTGTGCCCACAGCATTGGTTTAACTGTGCTGCCATTGTGGAGGTGGATGGTCTAGGTCAGCATCTCATACAGGAAAAAGACAGGATTGTGGCAAAACTCTCATTTATTTTTAATGATGTTTGACAAAAGGGTGAGGTTGCTGTCAGCGGTCTGTAGAGTTTCTGCATGAAGTGGGTAGCTGATTTGGAATTAATTTTGAATAGTTGTTTCCATAATTCAGATTGATTTAAGATGCACCCAAGAATAACACTTTCATTACAAAACCTCCTGAGCAAAATTAAAATCATGCTAAATTAAAAACAGCCTCTCTTAAACCAGGGCTGATGAGCACAGCTGAAGGATGAGGGATGCAGGGTCAGTATAATTTGATTCCTTTTGTTTTTCTTCCCTGCTGCATGCAAACTGCTATTGAATCCAAAAAGATGGGTACACTTGCTATGCAAAGAAGCATGCAAGTCATCCTGGATTTCTCAAAACTCTGGCACCTGATTGAGAAATAATACCACCAAAAGTACTCTTTAATATTAGTGCCCCTTCAATGAGAGCACATTTTTTTGGTTTATTTTTATTTGTGTATTTCCTTATGGGCCAGACTGGAATCTCAGTTAGCCCAATGTAGTTCTGCAGTGACACTACTGGAGATACAATGTGGTAGCTGAGATTTATTAGCATTAACTTCCCACCCCTTGTATGGCTTTTAAGGGAAGCCCCCATTGACACCTACAAAACCCAGATGATCTGATCCAAAGTCCAGTGCAATCAATGGAAAACTCCCATTTATTCCATAAGCTTTGTGTCAGGAGTTAAATATTCAGTAGTACAACTGGTGGATTCTGATGGATGCACCTAGGAAAGGCAACCATCAGAGCAGGAACGTAGTGTTTGGACGTACCCAGAATGAATACATGTAGGCTGTAAATTAGAAGACTGTTTCCAACCATTGGAGGAGTTAAGGTCTGGACTAGCTTCCCAGTGGGAGTTGTGGGGTAAATTATCTGATTTGTTTTATGATGGAGCATCAGCCAGTCACCTGCCAGGGTCAGGAAGGGATTCCCCCCCCCCCATGTAATCTTTTTATCTCCTTCCTCTGAAGCTTGTGGGATGGCCACAGCGGGACATGGTACACTGGACAGGCCAGTGCTCTGAGGTGGCACTGAGAATTCTCTCAGGAGCTTGGCAGGTGGGTCTTGCTCACCTGCTTAGTTTGATCACTAAATTTGGGGTCAGGAAGGAATTTCCCCCTAGGTTGCATTGGCAGGGACTTTGCAGGTTAGGAGATGGTTAATCTTCCTCTACAACATGCAGTGCAAGTCACTTGCTAGGATCATCTAGGTATATTTGACCAAATCAGTTCCCTCTTTCTGCAGGAGCCATGGGCTTTGGTGCACCTCAGTGCCCCCTATTCTCTGCCTGTGGCACACAATAGTTGTCTTCCAAGGGCTGTGATGCTTGGATCTAATTCTGGTTGTTGTGCTTGGTGTGTGGGTGGTGGTGTTGGCCTGTGCCTGATTAAATGAGACGGTCTCTTCTGCCCTGAAACTCTGTGAGCCCACTTCATGGTGGGTGTAGTGCCCAGGAAGCATTCGGTAGCAGCAGCCAGGAAATTAAAAAGTTACACACTCGAACTTACTTTAAGGGGGCCAAATCCTTATCACTCTATCAAAGTCAATGGAGACTCACTAGCCTAACACTGGTGTTACAGAGCAGAGAGTCAAGCCTGGGAATTTAACAGCCATCTTTATGGGGATGGAGGTGGGGGAAGGATGTTTCTTTCAAAACAAAAAACTGGACTACCGCTATTCATTACCAAGGGATAAAAGGAGGTGCAAGGTCCTAGCAGGTGTGAAGTGGTGTGACTTTGGCTTCCATGGAACTACTTTGACTTACATCAGTTGATCTAGCTTTCTTCAGTAGTATTCATGCTAGTCAACTAGAACATATGTTAATGCTTTTCAAAGCCTGGCTTGGTGGGTTTGTTTTTTAAATAAACCTTCCTATTCATCTAAAGTGAGCTTATAGTTGAATGTTTTACTAACATGAGAAGTTCTTGCGCATTCTAAATTCAGTTTATAAACCAATCTGTTAACAATGAGTTTCCAAGATTGCGAAATTACTCAATTACCTGGATTAAATGGGCAAAAGAGATTTTTCTTTGCTAATTCTTTTTTTTAAACACATGATTTCTTCTGGTCAAAACCTATTTCAAATGCTAATTAGAATTTTAAATGCAACTGAGCAAATAATTATAAAATGCTTTATAAAAGCTCTGAGCGCTGTTCAGAGGCAAGCAGCTAACTGGCACATCACTTATGTGGGCAAAATGCTGGCATATGCCACACATAGATATTTTGACGGGGATTTTTGGCGACATCAGTCAGGTAGGGAATTGCAAATACACTAATTAGTAACAAGTTCATTCCCAACAGAGCCAAATGACTCCTAACTTCAGTGCACCTGGGAAAGAGAAATCCTCGGAGGCTTTGCATGGTTCAGCTGCGGTAATGGAGTCTGAGGCAAGAAATCAAAAAATAAATTGTAAATAGAAAACAAGAACAAAGAAGCAATTTCTCCAGGTCCCTCCCTACAATGCCTTAAAAATCAATGGCCATTAGACAGGATGGGCAGGGGTGGTGTCCCTAGCTTCTGTTTGCCAAAGCTGGGAATGGGCAACAGGGGGTGGGTCACTTGATGACCTGTTCTGTTCATTCCCTCTGAAGCACCTGGCACTGGCCACTGTCAGAAGACAGGATACTGGGCTAGACGGACCATTGGTCTGACCCAGTATGGTGGTTCTTATGATGATGTTGTGTCTAAATAGCCTAATCATTTTTTAACTTCAGGAACTCAAACCAAGAATCCATGTCTCTCATCTTTGGGTGTCTTAGGGGGAGAGGCAGAAAGTTGCCTATACGAGCGGTCTTAAATCTTCCAGATGTACACCTCAATATAGATGGATTCTCAAGTGGAATAGAGAGTATGGACAATGGGGGGACATGGCTAGGGCACCCCACACCTCTACAATACATGGCTATTGGAATGGGTCTAGTAGCCAGAGGCAACTTAGAACAGCCTGCAAACTGTATGGAATGTGCATTATCAACATCATTCAATCTTAATAGCATTTATCTCATAGCTTAAAACTGGGTTATCCTATCTCCCCCCAAAAAACACAACCCAGTATTACTATAGCAAAATAAACTAAGGCAGTTCTGTCCCAGCCTCATTTGGGTGCATAGCAGCAAACTAGAAAATGTGGGTAAGATTTGCATACATGGGTGCTGAATGGAATTTGGGACCCCAAGTTAGGTACCTAAACTGAGAAGTTGGTGGCTTTTTCTGCAAGGGAGCGTTGCATAACTAGACAACATTATGTCAAATTAGTAGCAATCCGAGGTTCACATTATGAAGTGCCAGCAGAACATGACACTATGACTCTGTTTCCAGTGGTTAAAGTAGACTGAAACTTAAGGAGGCCCCCTCACTACAGAAACCAAAGACAAGGGGGCACCGGCCGCACGGTGGGGCCGCATTGTACCCCAGGCAACGGAGAGGAGCAGGAGCTCCCTTCTGCTTTTATCAGAGAAGGGGGAGCTGTGATGGATAATCTCAGTCAAAGTTTCAGTGTGGAAGGTAGAAATGAGCTGAAACCCATGGCTTCATCTCTAACCTCACTTTGTGTGTGCATGAAATAACATTCACAGATGTGTTGCAATGGTTGTGCCTGCCATCCACTGGCCAGAAAGTGGAGCTGACATGTCCAAGGGGCCTTGTCTCATTCCAGGTCTTGCTGTGTATGCATCTTGCAAGTCACCACAGCTGAGACTTGAACGGTGTCCTAAAGACCTGCTCCCCCAAATGAGCTCCAAAGGTGCCTTTCTGAAGCTGGTCCAGAAGTTCTGCAGAGCACGTCTTGGGTGAAAGTTGCTCTTTGAGCTACACAGAGTAATGACTCCTTTCTCTCTAGCACAAGACTCAAGTAAGCAATTTTGTAGAGCAACAAAGGTTGTTGGGTCTTAGATACCATTAAGTCACGTTATAAACAAGATGATGATAGATGGGGTGAGAGCACAGGTTTCTGCCCTCAAGATGTCATCCAGTGTTTTGATCTCATGAGATATGACACAACACTTTAAAAACGATATCACAGTAATCTAGCTAATAGTTTGTGCTAGCACAAACTATTTCAATTCAAATCTACACAAAAAACAATACTAGAGGTTTAGGCTTTATCTCTTTGGTAATATTTTACACACAGCTGCCGTTGCTTAAATAGATCTTTCCCGCTAAAACTTACAAAGTCCCATTTCAATTCTCTGTAATTTTTTTATTCTTGTCAGCCAGTTTAAAGCACTCATTCAGCTATAATTTCTATGATTACTGTAGACTGAGAACACTTGAAAGTATTCAGAAAGTCTGTTTTGACTATCATTATATGCAGAAAGAAAAGGTGCTACATGCAAGAGGCCATTTCATTCAGATGAACAAAACTAATTGTACTATAAAGCCTTATGTACATTTTGTCATAAAGTAGTTTGTGTTAGGGAAGGCAAAGGCAAAGAAATGCAGAGTACATGTAACAGATACATGTGTGTCTGTGTAATTTTTAAAATTCCCAAACAAAACACCCCACTGCACCTAATTCTCAGAGGAACAGGATGAGAGAAGAAATACATGACTGATATTAGTCATCTTGTTTAATGCACAACTGGAAGGCACTCAGAAAGATACTATGGTGAAGAGCACAGTATAAGAAATTCTATAGAGTAGAATATAAAGGGCCATCATTTCAAAATGGGGAGCTGAAAGTTATATACCTAAGTACAGTTGTAGGAGCTTAAATGGTCATCTTATCCATTGAAATCAATAGGGGAAAGATGCTCAGAACCTTTGAAAATAAGGCCACTTTTATTTAGATGCTTAAGAATGGATTGAGGAGCCTAACTTTTGTCAGCCAAGTTTGAAATTTGGCCTGACTGGTATAACTGCAGCTTGTGTAGACATACCCCAGCTAGCTTTACCCTTGGTCGATTATGAAGAGCTGTGAAGATACAGCCGCACAGGCATCACCATGGGCTGGCTATATGAGCAATTACTTGGAGTTCAGGGGGGAGGGATAGCTCAGTGGTTTGAGCATTGGCCTGCTAAACCTGGGGTTGTGAGTTCAATCCTTGAGGGGGCCACTTTGGGATCTGGGGCAAAAGCAGTACTTGGTCCTGCTAGTGAAGGCAGGGGGCTGGACTCGATGACCTTTCAAGGTCCGTTCTAGGAGATGAGATATCTCCATTTTTTTTTTTCAGGGTGGACTTGTATAGCCCTCAGTGGAACTCAGGCTGCCCTGGCTTCACTGCTCCAGTACCTGAGGTAAGGAGATTAGAGCCAGCTCGAGTACATCTCCGTGAGC
Source organism: Malaclemys terrapin pileata (assembly GCF_027887155.1). Lineage (NCBI taxonomy): Eukaryota > Metazoa > Chordata > Testudines > Emydidae > Malaclemys > Malaclemys terrapin. The sequence continues at coordinate 10,760,038 of NC_071508.1, read as the reverse complement.
TGCAGTCGCTCCCCGGGAGTGCAGTGTAAAGGTACCGATAGACTACAGTGATGCTCAAGAAGGGGGAAAAGTCTACTTTGGTTCCTCTGGCATCATTCTGTTTGCAGATATGTTTTACATTTAGTTTGAAAAAAAAAATCCAGAGTTTACAATTGCTTCATGCTATGCGCTTTCCTGACAGCTGAATTATAATAATTTTAAAGTGTTATTGTTTTTGTTTGTACTTAATAGGCATAGGGAAGTGTTTAAATGCAAAAGCAGTTCAGTGGGACATCTGGTCACCAGACTATAAAAGAGAATTCTCTAAGGCCAAATATTAAAAACTCTGAATTTTCCAGTAGGAAACATCTCCCTAAGTACATGTAAACTCAGCATATGAGTGTGAATTATGAAAAGATTGCTTTAGTTTATGCAACTTTCGCCCCTGGAAGCAGCAACCTCTAAAAGCTTCCTTTATTTGGTATAATCCTGTCAGAGGATTTGGCTATTCTTCATCTCCCTTTATGAAGGTTTCCATTCTGAGCACCAGAAACACAAATCTATAACCTTAGCAGAAATAGCTGTAATATCAACAGGAGAGAAATTAAATATGAGCAAGAGTCCTCCAGGCTATATTTCCCATGCTTGTCATATCACATTGGCACCTGTCTGTATGATCTCTTCAAATATTGCAACTGCTACAGCATTATTTTTATGATTATTAAACTCACAAGTAGACACAGCAAAGAGGGCCATTTCCTGTTCAGTTAACAAACCATGTCCTGTAGATCACTGAATACCTTCAGTAAGGCGATTATCTGTAATGCCTGCTTGAGTTAGCAAACCTGTAATGCCCATTTGCAAGCAGTCAGATACATTATAGTAAATCTTACTTTTGTAAAAAGACAAAATAAATCCCAAGGGTTTTGTGTAAACCTTCAGGTTGGTCAAATGTGTGTCTGAATAAAAAATATAGGTCCTAGTTCTCAACTGCTTTGCACCTTGTGTTATTACATACACTTCTGCAGAGAGAATGCAGAGTAGTTGTGAAAAACTACCAGACCATAACATCGGGGCCTGATTCTCCACAGCCTTCCTTCTTGTACCCTACTTTGTACCTGTGCAAAGTATTAGCAATGTGGGTATAAGTGCTCGTGATGTTTTGCAACCACTTTGCACAGGTCTAAATGCAGACAGGCTATACCTGGGAGAGGAGAATCAGGCCCATAATAGCCCCCCCAAGCCTCTGGAACAAATACCAAAGAAACCAATACTTAACCTCACAAAGTAACCAAACTCCGCCAGCCACTGTGAGTTTGCCTATTGACTGACACAAGAAAATGCAACACTTACCCAAGGGTTGTCATGGTTACAATAGTGTACCAAAAGGAAGCTGGTATGCTGGTGAATTTGCTGGCTGAAGACCCTTTCTCTGCATAAAACATCACAGTAGCAAAGATGATGATTGCCATAGTGAGGGAAAAGAGAAGAAAGCCAAGCTCCGAGGCACAGCTCTTCAGCGTGTAGCCCAGGATTCTTAAGCCTTGGGAATGGCGTGAGAACTTGAAAATCCTGAAAACCCTGAAAACCCTTAGTGTTACAAAGGCTCCGCTGACGTCCTCATTGTTGGTCATCACCAAGCCAATGTAATAGGGCATGATGGCCACCACATCAATGATGCTCATGACACTCCTCATGAACCTGTAGCGACTCGGGGCTGCAAAGAGCCTCATAAGGTACTCGACAGTGAAAATCATAACGCAAGCTGTGTCCAAGCAGAAGAAAGCCACGGCGTACCTCTCCCCACATGGAAGCTCCTTGTTCCCAGGCACTGTGCCACATGGAACAGTTTCCACCACGTTAGTGATCACTGAGACTGCAATAAAGAAGCCAGTGACGTAGTAGAACACTAAGGCTAAGGTGCTGGTGTGGGGGTTTTCAAAAGCTCGCCACATGGTCTGCCGGAGGTTCAAAGACGGCATGGATCCTTCTTGGTTGTTCTCTGAGTCATTGTCATCCATCAGCCGCTCAGCGTTTTCCCGCTTCCTGTCTTTGTACTCTTCATAGCAGCAGTCCCCAATGATTTCAGGTAGGATCCCATAGAAGGCAAGCTCCTCGTCATAGGCAGAGATGCACTCATACCTTGGGTAATGCAGCTTGCCAGTTCTGTAAAAGTTTAAAATGCACCTAAAGACTTCAGGGTCCCGGTCAAAAAAGTATTCCTTGGTGTCTTCATTGAAGAAGAACTCCTTTTCCGTGCTGCCCAGGAGCGTGTCCGGGTACCTCTCCAGTGTAGTCCTCCAGGTCTGGAAGCGCCTCCCACTCACATTCAGAATGATCAGCTCATCCTGCCTCTTGTTTTTCTCAGTTGGGGCCAATGGCATAGGGCAGTTGGCCACTGGCATCCATCCTATGGCAGCTGCCCTGGCAAAGGGCAACCATGCTGCTACGCCTGCCGCCATGATGGCTTCAGGCCTCAATGCGGGAGAAGACCGTTCTTCTGCTTCTAAAAGGAGTCTGGAGTCAGATCAGTTCCATCTAAAAATATAATATAAACACAGTCAATGGGGGATGCTTTGCCTCATTATTTGTTTCTAAAAGACAATATTAAAACAAACTGGATAAGCACATAGGAGCTTTGACAACTGAGAAACTAAGCTGTTTTAGCCTTCCATTTAGGAGAATAATCATTAAAAGATGCACATGATCCATGTGGGAAGGTTATGACATTATTATAGATTGAAATTTTGACTAGCAAATGATTCCTCTTTAAAAGTAGCATAAACATGCTAATTTAACTTCCTTACAAACAAGACTAATTCATGATTCCACAGGTGTAATCATATATTCATTACAGCTGTCAAAAAAGAATTGGGAACTCTGATGAAAAATGCTGGGAGTTCACCCAGTGGGATTACTTAGTACTAAAAACCCTAAATAGATCAAGTTGGACTTTTGTTAAGCAATAAACAACCCTCCAACTACAGTGAAACTTGCACTAAGGACTATGCCCATTGGTAACCCTCATTTCAAAAAACAAATTACAATCTTCCATGGTTTGCAGTACAATTTTGTTCAACCTTAGTTAGAAACCTCTGGTAGGCTACAGATGGTTTGATGTCCCATGAGTGGTTGCTTGAGACAGGTTTTACGGTACTGAAATATTGCACTACTCCAATGAGCAAGAGAAAAATTCAAACTCTACTGGGCATGGGCCAGGGGAACATTGTTCAGGATGTCTGAGCTTCAGAGGTGTCTGTGGTGGGGTGTGTGAAAAGGAGCCCACTGAGGGTTAAACTATTAACTGTGTCTGATCAAAGAAGAGAAGGGCAAACTGGATGAAGCATCCAAACAAAACCTTGTCATCTTTCTTTTACCAGAATGTTACCTTGACTGTCTAACAAAGGCAAAAGTCTTTTAACCAAAGGGTGGAGTGCATTCACTATAATGCCATTATTAGAGGCCCATCTAATGGAGGAAAAATATCCCAAACTCAGATCCTCTGCTGGTGTAAATTGGCATAGCTCTATTGAAGTCAATGCAATTACACTGATTTATAACAGTTTAGAATCTAGCCCAGCCCTGAATTTTCTTGTTCCTTTCTATAGTCAGGCCTCTTGCTTTATTTAACCTTTTTTGTCATTTGTCTATGCTTTCACTTCCTTAATGTTTCTAACACTGCCATACAAATATTTGGTAAAAGATTTCACGTCATAGAAGCAGTACTAGGGGACCTACCCAAAGTCTGTTAAGTCAATGGAAAGACCCCCATTGACTTCAGTGGCCACTGGGGCACGCCCTGGAAGCTTCCTTAGGGCAAATAGTATTATTCTCTGTAATTCTACTACAAAGTATCTTAATTCTATGAATAGTTCCATTCCAGTTACTGGGGCTGTGGCATTATTGATCTCAACAGGTCATCAAAATACTGAATGAAAAATAGTAGTGGTTTCACCACAGGTTGATTCTGACTAAACTGCTCACAGAAGATGCTTTTCTTGTGTAGTAAGCATTAACATGCTTCATTTTAATACAAAGCATCTTGCTGTACAATTTTGTTTCTAAAGGACAATTGAAATCCCTGGGGCAAGAATCTTACTCGTGCCATAAGAAGTTTAGGAAGTGTAGAATAAACCGTAGTGATGCTGCTCCTAGAAGGATGCTGTCGGTACAGTAGAGGCACGAGAACCCCTATCCCACATTATTTTATTATGCAGGGTTCGTTCAGCATTACGATGCATTCTTTTGCTCCCTTATTCTAAAAAGTGAATTAGTTCTGTAGAAAGGTGACATGGATACCTTTGGGGACTGGAGTCCTTTGTTCATCCCCAGAACAGGCACAGCACAACAGTATAAACTTCATCCACATTGCTTCAAAAATGTGCCTCAATCCCCAATTGAAGAGACAACCTCTAAGGGCTAGCTGGACCCATCCACCAACACTGTCACTTTCTATCGATGGCAATGGTGGATTTTGTGATGGGGAAACTAAAACTAAAGAGAGGCCACCCCGGCTACCAAAGTCTTTCTAAGCTAGTACAATGCCATGGGATGGTAACAACTTCACTCATTATCCAGCTGGGTTAAATGGTGGGTAAGTAACCAGGAGATCTAGACTACATATCCCCTTACCTATTCCCTAAGCAATACAGACCCCTTCTATGTATTTTTACCTAGAAAAGGTCTTATTGACAGTGAGGTCATCCTGCTGAAAATGTATGGAACATCCCTGGATTTTTGCAATAACACTGCTTGGGATCCTGAGTTTCTCTCAAGTCTAATGGGGTACCTCCTTACAAACTTCACACCCACCCCTGGGTGTGAGTGCCAGCTCACCTCACTTTGCAGCCAAAGGCACTATAAGTGCTTAAATAGTTAAGACAACACTGATAACATTTATAAGCCATTAATGAGTTAAAACCTTTGTTTTATTTTTTTTAAAAGTCCTTCCAGGCTGGCTGTGTATATGGAGAAATTTTAAACTGCCACTATCTGAAATGGCCAAGAAATTAAAACACAGGAGGTGGCTGAGTATCTGTCCATAAAGGTTGATTATTCAATTACTGTATCTCAGGGGCCTCTTCAGCAGATGGACTTAAAAGTTCCTAATGTATGTGCTCAGGGTTTACTTTTCACTTGTATTATGTCAGTAGCAAAGTAGCTCTGTTGCTTATCCTAGATAAACAAAGTGATGGAGTCCTTTTTAAAGATTCAAAAACAAAAGTTGTTCTGTGGCCAATTTTTGAGTGCGTTTATGTAAAGGAGGTGATGTGAGAAATCAGTGGAAGGTGAAGTAGCTTCATCGCTGAGGAATGGTTTCTTTTTGTCAGATTTTCAATCAACAATACCATCAGTGAGTAAAGGAGAGAGAGGTTGTGAACGATGCACACTAAGTCCATAGTGATGAGATATAAAACATCAGATTTGTTAGCACCTTCATCTTGCTGCAAATTTCCTGAGGTTCTAATGGAAATACTTGAGTTCTTATAATAGCAAGCAATGGGCTGGTGGAAATATTTTGCTCAAGGCACACTATTTTTTAAAGTAAAAGAAACAAATATATAAGCATCTGTATTGTATATACATACTGACATACATTGTATATAAGTAAACACACATCACGTACATGTTTATATGTATTTCAGTTCTGCTGTAGCTAATTTTCATGTATAATTTGAAAGAAACTAGTTAGTAAAGGTTAGTGGTGGCAGTTAGAAAAGCTTGTGTATAAGATAAAAAGATTTGGCTTTTTTGACTTAACCTAATATCAACATTATGGAAGCACCTAGACTTAGGGAAAACAAAGTAACTACCCTACCACCCAAACTGTATAACTAAAACTACAAGTCAAGCCTCTTATTTTCTAAAATGACCTTTTCCCCGAGCATGTCACCTTGCTGATCTATCTCTACTGGATGATTTTATTCCAATTTCAAAACACAAAAACTAGGATCAGTAATGCATTGGAGGAGAATGTTGTAGAACAAGTTTGTCTTCTCACCCAAAGGTTGGGGGGGGGGGGAAGAGAGGAATAACCAATGGTTTATCTTATTAACTGCTGCTAGCAATGTCAATCTTAAGAGATGCCCCTGGATATTCTTGTGTTAAAAAACTGCATACGCTCATGGTGTTTTCAATGACAGAAGCAGATCTGGATAACTTTAACAAAATGAGAAGCTATGAGTTTCACGATGAGACACGGATTTGACCGTCAGAGGGGTGAAATATTGGAACGGCCTTCCGAGGGAAACGGTGGGGGCGACGGACCTGTCTGGTTTTAAGATTAAGTTAGATAAATTTATGGAGGGAATGGTTTAATGGTAAAACATAGTAGTCAAGGAAAACCAAACAATGGTAGGTAAATCGTATAATGGCTGACAGGGGTCAGGCTGGTGACTCTTGCCTATATGCTCGGGGTCTGACTGATCGCCATTTTGGGGGTCGGGAAGGAATTTTCCTCCAGGGCAGATTGGCCGAGCCTCTGGAGGTTTTTCGCCTTCCTCCGCAGCATGGGGCAGGGATCTCTAGCAGGAGGGTCTCTGCCGATTGAAGTCACCTAAAACAGGATTGGGGACTTCAACAGCAGAGTCCAGGGAAGGGGTAGGGACAGTTTTATGGCCTGCAGCATGCAGGGGGTCAGACTAGATGATCATAATGGTCCCTTCTGACCTTAAAGTCTATGAGTCTATGAGTCTATGGATAACTGGAGCAGAGACAAGAGAAATAACCCTCAGCATACTGTGTCTTTCCCCGCTTTTTTATCCTTTATGGGGGCTAGGCTCAAGCAGCAAAGATCTTTTCATTTAAAAGGCAAAATATGCCACTCAAAGCTTCAGCGTCCTCTTTATACTCCCCTCCCACCCATCAAACAATAAAACTACCCGCTCATGTTTGCAACGGATCAGTCAGCGAGAGATTTACAGCAAAAGCATGGAAAACCACAGCAACAGGCTTAGAATAAACGCGTGGAAACTTCTACCCTTCCACCCCCGACGACAGGAAAAGCCCCATCTTGCTGGCTCACAGCAATGCCTTACCTTGCAAGGAAAGAAACTCTCATCCCCAAAATGCAGGGACTGATCTAGGAACCGTTGGGAAACCAATCCTCAGGATAAAGAGTGAATTGTGCTGTCTGCCTCTCAAATCTTTCTAAATGCAGTCAGGAGTAATCAGAAAGTATAATCAGCCCTGGGGAAGTAGATAGAAATGACTAAACAGCGTCTCCCTTGTTATTGCTGAGGTTGAGTGAGTCTCTGTCTTCCTTCCTCCCCCCTAAGCTTGCTTATTTGGGGAGGGGGGGTCTTTTTTTTTGGCATGTCCTTCAAATCCAGCTTTACTCCTGCTGCCTGGTCAAGCTGGAAATGGTACCCAGTTGCTGAAGAATCCGCTCTCTTAGATGGAGCAGGGATCATGGACTGAGCCTGGAGTCCCCCCCTCCCTCTCTCCGAGACCCAGAGAAGCCGGCTGTAAAACAAGATGCTGGCGAGAGGCGGTGTGAGCTACCAGAGACACACCAGCAAATGGAGTCATTAAATACACACCAGTCCTGACACTGCATGCTAATGGGCCCAGCACAGGAGGGAGGAGGGGAATGTATGTGGAGGAACTTTAGCGTTACCTGTTAGAGCTTTTGCAGTTTGTTACCAGAGCAGCCTGTCCCCCTCCCCGCCGCGCAGGGGTCTCTTCGGAACAAAAAATAAACTCTCTTCTCCATCGCCTCTCTCAGGAAGGTGTGGGGGGGAAAGGGGCCAAATCTTTCTTGGAAGCTCCCCCGTCCCCCTTTATCAATGGAAACACCCGATCTTGCCTTGCCAGTAGGGCAGCTGCAGCGGGTGGGTGATGCTCCGCAGCAAGAGTTAGGGTCCGTCCCCAAAGCGGGGCCAATACCTACATGAAAGAGAGGGGCCCGGCGGCCGTGCCATGGTGCGTCATCTCCCCCGGAGCCGCCGCGTGTACTTAAGCCAGGAGGCAGCAGTTCAGTTACCGCAGCTTCCAACAGCCCCCATCAGCGCCAGCAGCCCGGCAGTGCCCGGACAGGAAGCGGGCGGCCCGAAGACTCTCGCTCTAGCAGCACTTGATTCCCCAGCATCTTGTCTCCACCTTTCGGGGACCGCGGGGGGCGGGCTGGGAAGTGCTGTCCCCTCCCGGCCGAGAGGGCAGGCCTGCCCCTCCCCGCCTGACCTGGCCGTCCCTGGGCAGGAGCCGTGGTGCCCTGCCCTGCCCTGCGCGGACGGACTCTCCCCCTCGGCCGGGTGCAGGGCGCTACCGCGCCCATCCAGCCGCTGCAGGCATGGGGCAGCGGGCGGCGTGGGCGCCCCGGGGGTGGGCGCCCTAGCCCAGCCGGGCGGGGGGCGCAGGGGCTCGGGCAGGCGCGGCTGCAGCCCCCGGGCTCGGGCAGCCAGAGGATGCTCGGGTGTCTCCCCTCCGCCGCCCGGGCTCACCGCGGCGGCGCCGCTCCGCAGGCAGGTGGCGCCGTCCCCCCAGCCTCGCCAGCCCGGCGGAGAGGCGAGCGCGGGGCCGGCCGCGTTCAGCACCACGCCGCGGCGGACAGCTCCGGGGCTGCCCCTCACGTTCGGCCCCCGGATTAGCCCCGGTTTGGGGGTCCCGCCAGGGTGTGAGCCCCTAACTGCTGCGGTAGTGGGGTGAGCTGAGCCGGGCGCCCCGTCTGCAGAGCCGGCACCAGTGGGGCTTGGGGAGAGTGTCAAGGACCCGCGTCTCCCCCGCAGGGGTCACCCAGTGGGTGTGGGCAACATGCCAGGTCTGCCCCCCACCTCGCTTTCCTTGACAGTCCCCCCAACCGCAGCCAAGGTGTGGCCGCTCCCGCCGGGCTGCCATAGCAAACGGCTAGCAAAGGCCCGGTTTCCCTTCCCTCCACTCCGCAGGGTCAGTGCAGGGGGCGATTTCATCAGGCACCAGCGTGATGGACATGGCACAGGGCCCTGAATAGAGCGAACAGAACCCAGCTTTCCCACAGTCCACACCGAGTTCAGACTGGCCCCGGAACAGCCTGGTAAAACAAAACTACTTGCCGGGTTTTATAACGTCTAGCAAAGACAAAACGGAAAGAGCAAACCGAAGAATTGTATGAGCCACTAATGTCTTGAACTGAGGAGGAAAAAACAAGGAATTTAGCAGAAACTAGTGTACAGAGGGGCCTCCATTTTTTTAATATTAATTTTGAGAAACCTGAAAGGGGGCCCCTTACTTCCAAAGGGTGGGTGCTTGAAAGTCCACTTTAAGTTGCTTCAAGTTGGACACCCAAATCACTTTTGAAAATTTAGGCCAGGAGCACTGGATTCCTCATACTGCAACATTGGCCCCTCCACTCCCCTATCCTGGCAGTGTCTAGTACCTGGTGATTCACAACAATAGAAACCTCTGTTAAAGCGCCAGATCAGGAATACCTGACAGTAACTATTCTCACAGTGTCATCTGCAGCAGTGAGCTTATACCCTGAAAAAAATCACAATGAAATATTTGCAAGGTAGCTGACAAGGTTACACAGAGGATGCATATCAGTAAGTTCAGAATCCAGACACCAAAGGAGTTGTTTTAGGGAGATATTAATAGATGCATGTAATATGAAACATAAGACCTAGGACCAGAAACCAAGTGTCTTCAACAGCTAAAGACATTTCAGCACAGAGAAATGTCCTGGATCTGTCCTTATTAAATGACATCAAAAATATCCTCTTAGAATGTTTCTGTTTGTCTGCGTCTTTGTCCACCAGCAGGTGCATAGCAGAAAGTTGGAGAATAAACATAGTGAGGTTTCTACTGATTTGAATGATTGTGTTGTGATTTACAATGTCATCTTTTTATAAACTTCTCAACTGTCCTCCTCTCTCTCATTCCTTCATGCTCTAGCTTCCCTCTCTACTAGCTGTGGCCTGGCTGTGATTTTCAATAGCTTTTCCCCCATGACTCGGCCCCCTTTTAACTTTCAATTTCTATTAAAAAGCTAATTTGGGAGCTCATTTTTAATGCTCCCAATTTTGTATGTTTAAATAGAAAATGAAAGTCAAAAGCAAACTAGCTGCAAATCAAACATCAGTGAAAAACTCTGGTTTCTTTCTTTCTTTCTTTCTTTCTTTCTTTCTTTCTTTCTTTCTTTCTTTCTTTCTTTCTTTCTTTCTTTCTTTCTTTCTTTCTTCTAGCCTAACTGTGGCTCTCTGTAGCACTTCACTTATAGCTAGGCCACTTTTAACTTGCACATGCACTAAAAGAAATGGACAGCATTCAATTTAGAGGTTTTATGTGTATATGTCTTTTATTTTTAAATAAATATGGCAGGCCAGTTGGGGTAAAATATTGTTGATAGCTGCAGACAGACCACTGATGGCGCAAAGAGCAGTAAGAGTTTAGGAAACAAAAGATAGCAACAGGGAAGAGGTGGGGTGTGGGGGCAGGAGAAAGGCAATGATGTGGTCTGAAAATTATATGCATATCTGGAAAACAAAACAAAAAAAAAAAAGGCTGTGTTTCATGCAGAGGGGTGGTTCAGAAGACTGGTAATGGGAGATGGAGTCTTTTTAACATTAGTCTTTGAGTCCAGATCAGATCAGAAGTGACCAAAATTGCCTACCAGCTGACAGCTGTTTGGAAGCTCTTATAAATGAGTTGGTTGGCTAAGTCTGGTATCCAATGGGACAGATGCCCACAACACACCAAAAAAATCTCCATATGCTACAATTGCCACAAAGCCCTCTACAGTTTAATCTACGCTATCTATACAACCTATTATCACAACGTCATCTCCCAGCTTCACTCCATTGGGATGCCAGTCTCCACCCCCCAATTCTCCCATTCTCCAACAAGAAACGTTCAAACTTTCTCCAAGAGAAGCTCCCAGAGCAAATCCAGTATCTTCTCCTCCTTATAGCCCCTCCTCAAAACTCCCCTCTTTGATAATGCAGTCAGGAAACTGCACCCTGATAATGGCTAAGCAGGTGGCAAGTGGTGAGCACTGCTTCTGAGTGGCTAAGAATTGCACACATCCCATTACGTGTGTTACCCCATCTCCCTCACCCCAACCTGGCCTTTTGTTAGTCCCATACACTTGTTTTGTGTCGTCTTCCTCTGTGCAGCAACGAGTGCAATGAGGTCCAGTCTGTTTGAGACTTTTACTGCAATCTAAATATGTACAATTATGATTGTTGTTAGTATTATTATTATTACACCCTGACTGACAGTCAGAAGCGATACTGAGTGTCAAGTAGGCCAGAGAGACAAAATCTCTCTCTCAGCTTCTTGGCATGGTCCCTCCAGGGCAACAGTGAGGAACCTGGGACTGCAGTATATTGGGGAGGGTACATTGCTGCTGCCCCTGCTGTGCCTGTGTGAATAGAGAAAGGACATCAGCTTCAAGGTTAGTGCCTGAAGAAGAAAGTAAGCATAGGGCATAGGCCCTTTAATAGTACAGCACAGCTTAAAGTACAACTCAACCACAGGGGCAGTAAGTAGCATAAGAATGCAGGTTTAGATAATACTAGTCATACTGCCTGTCAGCCAATGGCCTCCCAGCATAGCACAGATTACTCTGTCATAGGGTGCAAAAAAATTCATTTCTTTCCCTTACTTCCTCTTTCTCTAGGGCTGGGTCCAAGCCAAAATCTCACTGCTGAGCTCCTGTGAACTCCAAGAAAGTCTGAATCAGCGTGTGGATCCAAACGTTGAGGTTTGGGCACATTTCTACTTTCCTCCCCTTACTCTATGTTCCTTTCTGATTTGAGAGAGAGGCACTGGGTTGGCACAGGGAGGGCAATACTGCCTCCTATCACTTGCCACCTCCTTTTCACCCTCTGTCAAGTCTTTCTACCCCAGATCATGTTGGTTAAAAAGCGAAATCGACCTGCTGCCAGCTGCTTTGCTGCATCCTGGTTGCTTTGGGAAGAAAATCCAAAATGGAGGCTAGTCCATGGAATGATATAGCCTCTTCTACACGGGGGTTCTGCTAATTAGGGGTAGGTGGTAGGATTCATACATAACTGGTACCAGTTAGTCTGGGTTAGCTCTAGAAACTGGAAAGACCCAGCCTGAAACTCTCAGGCTATCAAAAGACTGCACAGTTACTTTAGAGTTATGTGCATGTTGAGTGTTTTCCTGAATCAAGGACTAATAGAACTAAGAAACTACTGCTCACTTTTACAGGAGTTGTTGTGCAAGTTGCACAGCAAGATTGTGGCTCTTTGGGATACCTTGATCAAACATAAAATTATTTTTCCCATTTGGGTATGATAGACAAGAAAAGTCAATGACAGTTATTGATCTGTTTACCTTTGGCTTGAACATAAATTAGTTTTCAGGATCTTATCTTTATATTGCAAATCGTGACGGTAAACAATTAAGTTAAAATCAATCTGATTACAGGTAGCTTTTATGGAGAATGAAATCATAATCAGTTACTTAACAGTCCTGTGCAAAATTGCTCAATGCCTGCCCTTTTACAATGTATGGACAAAGATTCATACAATCGTGTGGGCTAAAATACAGCATTGGTTAAGAAAGTATTCTGGTTTTTCTTCAATGACTTGTATAACTTTCAGCAAATTCCATACAACTCATATTTACGGAGCTGCAGATTAATAAAGTCAGTTCAGGAAGGCAGGTTCATTAATTATTTCATACATTGATGTGACGAGAGCGATGGAAATTTGGATACATATTTTACACCAGGCATCTCCTGCTAGCAGATATTTGGAAACAAACATGGAAGCTGTTTTAAATGCTAGACGAAGACAAGTTATTAAAAATAATGAGAACATCTTGAGTAAGCTAGATAACTAGTCATCACTGTTTGGCGAAGCAAATGGACAGGAGCGGGAGAAGGGACAGTGGAGAAAGTGAATAAGGAAATGTTATTTACCCCTTCACATAACCCAAGAAGCAGGGGTAACCTAATGAAATTAATAGGCAGCATGTTTTAAAACAAACATATGATCTGATCAGCTATGGCCATCCAGAGGTTCTTTTGACCATGTTTCCCCACCCCACCCCAGCAAAATTTCAAAGCTGCCTCAGGGACTCCCAGACTGGGATTTTCAAGAGTCTAATGGAGTTAGGCACCCAATTTCACTGATTTTCAATGGGAGATTGGTACCTACTCACTTACAGTCATTTGAAAATTCCAGCCCCACTTTGCATTAAGATAAATCCAAATATCCTGGGTGAGTTTGAATATCTCAGCCTGCATTATTATAATACCTTTCATATGAGACTCTTAAAACACTCTACACACAGCCCTGGGCTCACAAAACCCATGGACACTAGATATGTATCATCATATCCTTTTAGAGGTGCCCATATCAGCACACAGGGATGTTATGTCTGGTACAAAATAACAGTGTGATTAACTGATATCATTAGGAATAGATCCCCAGAGTCCTGATTCCCAGCCCCAATCTCTAACCCCTATTTAAGACTGCCTCTACATTGTAAACTATATCAGACATCATTAAGCAGTTTGATTAACAATTTAATTCCTTCCTGTTTGATCTAAAATAAAATATAAGTATTTTTTCAATACACCTCTACCCCAATATAACGCAACCCGATATAACACGAATTTGGATATAACGCGGTAAAGCAGTGCTCCAGGGGGGTGGATCAAAGCAAGTTCAATATAACGTGGCTTTCTGTATAACGCAGTAAGATTTTTTGGCTCCCGAGGACAGCATTATATCGGGGTAGAGGTGTATTTTGTAAAAGTTCAACCATCAGAAATTAAAGATGAACCACAGAATGTGGTCTAGTAGTTTGAGTAGCAAATAAGGAGTCCTGTATCCACTTCTGGCTATGCCACCAGCCTGTTGTGTAACCTTGAGGCAAATTGCTTAGCCTCTCTGTGTCTCAGTTTACATCCATATAAAATGGGCATAATAATACTTATCCACCTCACAAGGGAGGAGGAGAGGGCTGAGTGAATGAATGATTATTTGCCAAATATTCTGAAAAGCATTTTGAGAATGAAAAGAACTGTAAGAGAGAAAAAAACTGCAAATGATTTCAGCTCTGTTCTTCTGAGAAAATGCTTACCTATTGGATCAGAATCATCTTTAAAATTATTTGTTCTGTATCAAAATAGTATACATGTCATCTACCTGAGAATAACTCTAGAACTACTTCGCTATTCAAAAGCTTATGGAGGGTTAAGAGATCAGTCCTATACCATTATCTATCTATCTATCTTGCTGACAGTCCTATAAGAGGTTTCAGAGTAGCAGCCGTGTTAGTCTGTATCCGCAAAAAGAGTACAACTTGAACAGGATTCTGTCCCAAGATCCTAATGTATTTACTGTATGTTTTGTTAAATCTTTATGGAGGGCTTGTCCTTGCTCTATTAATGAAAAGTAGAATCAGCAAACACTAAAGCATGAGATATTCTCAGTGAAATAACTGAAACAATCACTGGGTTTTAAACGCTGACATTGACTGTAGCTTGCATGGTTATTTGTTCTGTATTTATAGTCTGTGTTTCTGTTGTACTTCTATTGCTTATTCTTTACAATAGGCACTATCATGCATTATTTCTGCATGTAACTATCGCATTGACTTCAAGCCCATGCTGTGTAAGCTACTACTCTGAAATTTGTAATGAGAGTTACAGCAATAAAGCTGGCTTGCTTGTTTAAAACTACAGCTTGCTATAATATTGTAGCTTTGTAGTTTGATTGTGCCCTATAGATTCTGCCAATCCCTGCTCAGATCAAATCTTGTGAAAAATTCTGGGTAGATTAAGGAAGTATCATTCATTTGATTAAACTAAGGAGTCAGTCTGCAATCTAAATAGTTATAGTCTAGTGCTCAGAGGCTCCTAGAAGGCACAGCTGCTTAAATATATGTCTGGTTCTGTCACTTAGGGTACATCTACACTACAGGGGGGAGTCGATTTAAGATACGCAAATTCAGCTACATGAATAGCATAACTGAATTCGACGTATCGCAGCCGACTTACCCCGCTGTGAGGATGGCGGCAAAATCGACTTCTGTGGCTTTCTGTCGGCGGCGCTTACTCCCACCTCCGCTGGTGGAGTAAGAGCGCCGATTTGGGGATCGATTGTCGCGTCCCAACGGGACGCGATAAATCGATCCCCGAGAGGTCGATTTCTACCCGCCGATTCAGGCGGGTAGTGTAGACCTAGCCTGAGTCCTTTCAGACCTCAGCTAAGTCTCTTGAAGTTCTCTGTTCCTTAGTTTCCCATCAATAAAATGGGTATAATAATTTTTACTGACCAAAAAGGGTTGTTGTGAGAATTTATAAGTGTTTATAAACTGCTGTGAGATCTTTGGATTAAAGGTGCTGTATAAAAGTACTAAGCTGTGATTGATCAATCAATTAATCAATCTATCAATATCACATTAAGATACTTAACCAGGGTGTGATATTTGTAATTCAGGTAGAAGAACTATCAATCTATCTATCCATTTGCAGTGTTGAGGTAGCTGTGTTGGTCCCCGGATATGAGAGAGACAAGATGAATGAGGTAATATCTTTTATTGGACCAGCCTCAACAGACACGCTTGAGCTCTCCGAAGCTCGAAAGCTTGTTTCTCACCAACAAAAGTTGGTCTAATAAAAGATATGACCTTACCCATCTTCTATGTGTGATTCAGGGAGTAGAACTATCTACCCATTCGCCCTGTAGCATTTCTAATGTATCTCTCATTATGACATGTAAACACCCACCCTGGATACTAAAAGTGAATAAATGAAGGAAAGTCATGAGCAGTTTCTATCAGTTATCCAATAAATGCGATCACACCTATCTATCATTTCCCATAAAATCTCTCCGTGCCTTAGGCACAGCAGAATGAGGAGTTCAAATAATTTGCAGACTTGTATGTCTAGCTAATATATATATATATATATTATCACTGGTAAGGCAGTGGCCTGGAACTGACAACATTCAGCCCCTGATCAAGGTGTTAAGAAGTACATACCGTCTGTATGTTTTCTCTTTGTGATAAAACTGACAACTAAGTACAGTACCAGTTGGATGGGAACAGGGGAGTAGTATGAAGCTAGCTGCTGTGAGTACACTGAGTTTCTCCAGCCCTTCCTTTGGGGTACCAGACCTCAGAAATTTCAAGCTGTATTTCATGCATCAGGCGTTTCCACGTTTACTATTATTTATCATTTAAGTGGTGGTAGCACTTCAACCAGATATGGGCCTCCTAGTGCTAGGAACTATGCATTCGGTACCAAATAACAATCCCTGCCCCACAGAGCCTATCATTTTAAAAGGACTGCAAGCTTTAAAAAAGTATTTCAAACAACATTAGGGTGTGTATGAAATTCCATTGTGGGGGAGAGGGGGGGTGGGTATAACTGATCTAAATTGGTACCTGTCTGAGGGATGCTGTGTTTAGTGATGAAAATTGATTGTTGTTTTTTTACCAGTTGGGCTGTGTCTAGCATTCCACTGCGTACCACATAACACTGGGGTTTTTCAGTGTGCTGTGGAAGTGGCTCTAGAATGTGGAATGAGTTTCACAGCTTTGCCTGACTAACGGGAACAATCATGCTATCCAGTCTGCTTGTGGCTTAAAGAAAACTGGCAGTGACCAGCAGGGCCGGCTCCAGGCACCAGCTTGCCAAGCAGGTGCTTGGGGCGGCCACTCCGGAGAGGGGCGGCACGTCCAGCTGTTCAGCGGACGGTCCCTCACTCCCACTCGGAGTGAAGGACCTCCCGCCGAATTGCTGCTGTAGATAGTGATCGCAGCTTTTTTTTTTTTTTGCACCGCTTGGGGCGGCAAAAACCCTGGAGCCGGCCCTGGTGACTAGTTACAAATGCTTGGAGAGTGATAAATGTTTCACTACATACCAAATGGGTTTTTTCTGCACATGGAACAAGAACACCCTGCAAGACAGGGAAGTGTGGGTAATTCTGCCCTTGTGACATTTCAATTATTCTTTTTGCCTGTATATTTATTAGAAACATAGGAAATATACTACTAGACTGTGGTGCAGTAGCCCATCTCTCATCACTGCTAGTTAAAAAGCCAGAGCGGGTCTGAAACCCAGGCATGTAGAACTGCCAGGTAGCAAATACCTCCATGCTGCCATCCGGCCAAGATAGTGGCTGCCAACCCCCTACTCACATCCTGTTGTGGACACAGACTCTGGGAAGTCCCACCTCCAGGGCTCTGATAGGCAGCAGCCTCCTGGCTCCTGATTGGCTCCTCTCCCTATATAAACCCAAGGGGCTGTTGAGGAAGCATTTAGGTAGAAGGGAGGCCTAAGGAGCACAGTCCAGGTCCTATCTCAATCTGCACTTCACTACAGTCTGCTGGTGCTTGGAGTTTAGGGGGGTTGGGTTTGTGGCTGTCTCCAACTTACAGCGTGTTAAATTTTTCCCAGGACACTTGTATATTTTCCAACTTAAAATGAAACCCCCATAGACAGCTGCATTCTGCCACTTGCTTCCAAAAGGAGTGTGGGGAATGCCATGGATGGCGTGCAGAAGCCCTGCTATCCAGCCAGCAGCTGCAGCCTTTTCTGCTCCAGTGACCTTAATGATTCAAGAAGAGCTCATCCATGATAGCGTAGAGAGATGACCCTAGAAGGGCAGTAGCGATTCCGGATCAATGCTTTGATTTATTGTACTCCGTATTGCTGGGGATGTGTTGTGGCTTTTTCAACCCAATATTCTTTTCTTCCCTGTGCACTTTGCCACACGCTTCAATTTCTTTTCATGCAGCAAGAGAAATAAAAAACCCTGGCTAGTAACGCTGCCCGATTGCAACATCTCATCAGGGATTGTGCTTAATTGACCATGCTCCACATCATCACTATCCAAGCATTTAAGTAATGAGAGTCCAGTGTTAACAACATTCCTGATTACATACAGGACGGTGTGTACTGAGAGGCAGCTAGAGAAAGTCTTATTGGAAAACAAAGCTGGGGTGAGCAAGGAGCAGATTGGTGGGCTGGCTGAAATAAAACTGGCACAGGGTCCATTAGCAGAGCAAGGAGTGGAGCTGCCTGGATGCATGTGACCTGCTTGTGAGATAATGGAATTTGCATTGTGTGTGACTTGGTTGAAAGTCTTATGCGGATGCGTTCTAGAAAGCCATTTAGCTCTGTTTTTTCCATCACGTATATTCAACATTTCTTTAAGGACGTCCATTATTACAAGGGATTTTTGCGTGGAAACAGGACCACTTCTGCAGGAGAATTCACCTATGCTAGGCTGGTTGTCAGAAGTGCTGAGTGAGCACCCACCCAGGAAGTCAATGGGAGCTGTGGGTGCTCAGCCACTCTGAAATGTTCAGAGTAACCCCACTAGCTCCAGTGGAGTTTTTCTGGATCTGGCACTTAGGGTGTTATTGTGATCAGAATAAGGCTCTCAGAATCATCAGGATTTTGCCCCTTTACAGAATCTTTCATCCGTGGCTCTCAAGCACTTCATAAGTATAAGTGAATTAAGCTTTGTAAAATCCCTAGTTAGTAGGAACATGTTGCTGTACCCCTTTTACAGATGGATAAACTAACACAGATCAGAAGAGGTTCCAGTTCCTTCATTATCAGTAAACCGGGCCTGATTCTCCCCTTTCTTATGCACTGTAAATCAGATAACTTCACTGAAACAGGTGGAGTTCAATCAGTGCATAAGTCAGTGAGAGGACCATCAGGCCCTTGACTTTAAGTGAAAACCCTGTATGTGTTTGTGTTGTGCTGCCTAAAACTGTCCCTTGATTGTCTTGTGGTACAGAAAGTCCTACTTTACCTAGATCTGACTACTCCAGACATAGTTTCTTTTGCAAGGTTCCGTTCCCACCCAGTTGGGAAGCTTTACAAGTATGAGCCAACCACAATTACAAAACACCAAACCAAGCCAAGCACATGCTGCTTGCACCTCTTTAATTTCAAAATCATGGTGTTAAATGGTCACCATCAAAGCAATCTCCCACTTATCTGGAAGTTGAGAAATCAATTAAAGAAGAAAAATGATAAATGCTTCATTTTAAAATTATTGGATTATTTTTTATGGTTATGAGAGCTGGAGTGATGCTGAGGATTTCAATGCCTGAATCAACATTACAGTAAATTGCAATTGTGGTTCCTTTGTGGCTCATAACTAGTAAATCAGATCTATGGAACCATACATTTACTGCAAATTTAAGAAGTGGTTCTTTAATTTTTTAAGTGTGTGTGTTAAATCATGTCAATAGTCAAAAGGAATATAGACAGCCTGCTTTGCTTTCGTTTATGAGAATCAATGCGGTACCACAGGGAGCTTTTTTCCTCTGCTTTGCTGATTTATTCTGCTTTTTATTATTGGTTATGGGTTCCCCAGGTCAAGTGTCTGGCACATACACTAAACAAATAATATATTGGGCCTGACTCGCCCAGGGCATTGTACTTCATGTAGTCGGTAACCCCTGTGCTGAGTGAGTGAAAGACTGCCACTCTGATTTGTCAGTGCTTTACACAGGGGTAACTGACTACACAATATGGATGGCATGAAGAATCAGGCCCATTACCTCTTTTGTTCCGCTCTCCTTTATGTCACATAGTGCCCAACACATCAGACCATTATACTATAGCTGCCGGGAATGTGATCTACAGGCAAAAGGTGACAAGGGGTCAAGCCACCTGGCCTGGGTTCTCTTCCTGGTTCTGACACTGACTTCCTAGTCACTCAACTCCTCTCACTATCTGTGCAAGTGACTTTCCCAAGGTCACCCAGCCCATCACTAGTAGAGCCAGGAACGGAATGTTGGTTACCTCAGCCCCAGTCCCTGGGACCTAGAAGGCAACTGAACCATGCAATGTTATAATTAATTAACATGATGATGACTTATCCCTAGTGTCTTAATGCTCTGGCATCTGCCACTGTATTACACATACTAATAGCAATACCCTGGACCTATTTGCTGACCCTGAGCAGGAGACCTGGGTTTACTCCTGAATTTAAGATCCGTACAGGAATCTCTATTCTCTTGCTAACATACTACTTGGACAATAACTTATTTCTCTTTGTTTAATTGGAGACACTGAGCAATGTGAAGCCATTAGCAGGAACTTACCAGCACTAATTACCACTAAAATGGTTATGGCTGGGTTAGCAGACACAAGAAAGAGATTGTGTGGTAGGGGGGGAAATTCTGTCTACTTGGCCCTCCTGAGCTGAGTTTCTGAGCACCCTCTTTGACAAGGACAGAGAGAGTACCCTGCCTTGCACAGGAGAGTTGAATCAGGCAGGTTCTCAGAGTTAGATGAGGGAGTTGTACCAGTCAGAAGAGGAGAGACCGTCTGAGCTGACAGAACTCCACAGTCCCTAGCTAAAGAGCTGACTGTAGCCCTTATTAGGCAAAGCCCTTTGTTCTTAGTAAGTCTTAGCACCAGATCTCTTGTGGCCCAGGCTGTTCTGTAGTGGCCACAAGAGATCTGGTGCTAAGACTTACTAAGAACAAAGTTCTCTGCCTCCTTGTAGTGAGTCGGTGTGGCTCCCCTCCTGCCCAGAAGAGGGAGCCCACGTGCCGGCACCAGAGTGGGTGGGACCACCACCGCCTGTCCCCGCCCCCCGGAAGTCAAGGGGCGGGACAGGAAGTATAAAGGCCGGCCGCCCGAGCTCAGTTGGCGGCCAGCCACCACAGGGAGCAGACGTGCGGCCGGGAGCTCCCGGCCAGGAGACCGTCGAAGACCCTAGCTGGCCTGAGCTACCCCGGGCCCGCTACGAGGAGGAGCCGCCGGAGCCCGTTCACGCCCGCCACTGGGAGAACCCCTGGGAACCGAACCCCGCTAACCCTGAGGGTGAGACTGGACCCGAACCCCTCAGCCCCTGCTGTTATCCAGAGGAGCCGCCTGAGGACCATTGGCCGGACTTCCCGGCAGAGCTACCAGACTTGCCGCCGAGCCCGGGCAGAGAGGAGCCCATGCAGGTGGACTGGCCCGATCCCGGCGCAACGACCGAGGTAGGCTGTGAGGGGGATCACGGAAGTAGCCCGGGGGTAGCCGACCCCGGTCCGGCTGCAACTGAGTGTGAGCCTATGTCAGTGTGTTGCGGTCTGGATACCCCACTGACCAGCAGCGGCAGCAACCGCTGTTAGGGCCCCGGGCTGGAACGCAGTGGAGTGGGTGGGCCTGCGTTCCCCCCTGCCACCCTCCGTACGGGTGGCAGGCTTCCCCCTCACCCAACGCTCGGCTACAGAAGCCTGGGCCTTGAACTATTTGCTCGCTCAGCCCCTGCAACAAGGGCCTGAGCTAACTGTGTTTGCCCCGCCCTGATCCAGGGCCTGGGCTCTGAACAATTCGCTCGCTCAGCCCCTGCAACAAGGGCCTGAGCTTAACTGTGTTTGCCCCGCCCTGATCCAGGGCCTGGGCTTTGAACTATTTGCTCGCTCAGCCCCTGCAAACAAGGGCCTGAGCTTAACTGTGTTTGCCCCGCCCTGACCCAGGGCCTGGGCTTTGAACTGTTTGCTCGCTCAGCCCCTGCAACAAGGGCCTGAGCCTAACTGTGTTTGCCCCGCCCTGATCCAGGGCCTGGGCTTTGAACTATTTACCCGCTCAGCCCCTGCCATAAGGACCTGAGCCTAACTGTGTTTGCCCCGCCCTGATCCAGGGCCTGGGCTCTGAACTATTTGCCCGCTCAGCCCAGCAAGCAAGGGTCTGAGCTAACTGTGTTTGCCCCGCCCTGATCCAGGGCCTGGGCTCCTGAGCTTTAACTGTGGTTGCTCCGACTCTGCACCAAAGAGCCGGAGTTTCAGGACTAACTGACTGCTTATTCCCAGAGTAGTGAGTCGGTGTGGCTCCCCTCCTGCCCGGAAGGGTCGAGCCCCGGCTAGGACCAACTACATTTGGCGCCCAACGTGGGGCACGAGCCCCTGCCCCTGTGAGAAGGGGCTAGAGGGGGAGTGGCAGTTGCCCCCCCCGTTCTAAGGAATGGATATGGAGCGGCTGTTTCAGCTGCTCACGGAGAGCCAGGAGCGGCAGCAGACGGCCCAGCTGCAGCAGCAACAGCAACAGCAGGCCGCTCAGCTCGCACAGCAACAGCAGCGAGATGCCGCCCAGCTCCAGTTGCAGCAGGAGCAGCACACAGCCCAGCTCGAGCAACAGCAACAGCTGGTGCGGCAGTTGGGAGTCCAGCTGCAGCAGCTGCTGGTCACGCTCCCTCGCCCCGCACCGGGGCTGGCAGGGGAGGCGGCAGAGATGCCGCGGTTAGCTGCCCCCCTTCGCTTGACTAAGATGAGCCCAGACGACGACCCGGAGGCATTCCTGGTCACGTTCGAGCGGGTAGCCCTCGTCGCCGGGTGGCCCAGGGACCAGTGGGCTACCCTCTTAGCCCCCTACCTGACGGGGGCGGCCCAGGTGGCCTATCGTGGATTGGCGGCTGAGGAAGCACGGGACTACGACCTGGTGAAGGCCGCGATATTGGACGCCCTCGACGTCAGTCCCGAGACTTTCCGACAAAGGTTTCGGGGCCAGACTTACCCCACCGGGGCTCGACCGCGGGTAGTGGCCCAAACCTTAAAAGAGGCTTGCCGACGGTGGCTACAGCCCGGCACCCGGACGGCGGAGGAGGTAACCGAGCAGGTGGTGTTGGAACAGTTCGTGCACACCCTACCCTCCCGAGGGCGCGCCTGGGTGCTTCGCCACCGGCCGACGACACTGGCCCAGGCAGTGTCGCTAATGGAGGACTTCCTGGCCGCCGAAGATGCAGTAGGACCCACCTTCCGCCGCCCCGGGCCCGAACCAGCCCGCGGCGAAAAGAAAGGGGAACCCCTGAGCGGACCACGACCCCCCGCACCGAGGCCCGACCCCCGCCGCGAGACCCGGACCCGGCACGCGGACCCGGCTCCTCGGACCGGACCAGTGGCCCCGGGCCAGGGGCCCCCAAGGGCTCGACGAAGCCCCCCCCGGAGCCCAAGCCGGGAAGGCCCCCGGAGCAGACGACCTGAACTTGGACCCTGCTTCAGTTGTGGGAAGATGGGACACCTCCGGCGAGACTGTCCGGAGATGGATTGCAGCTATGGGCAAGTGTGGGCGGGCCACACTCGAGCCAGGCCAGCCATGAACCCCAAGCTGACCGTCCCGGCGGCCGTCGGAGGGCGGACTACGCGGGCCTTGATCGATTCGGGTTGTGGCCAGACGTTGGTCCGTAAGGACCTGGTACCGCCGGGTGATAACCGCCTCGGATGTATTCACCTACAATGCATCCATGGGGATGTCCGACCATACCCCAGCGCCCGGGTCCCCCTAACCATCGCGGGGATCACCCGACACCTGGTGGTTGGGGTAGCTCCCCATCTTGCATACCCTGTGATCCTCGGTCGGGACTGGCCGGCCTTTGAGGAAGTCCTACGGTCCACGCCGGCCCTGGAGGCTGATCGGTTGGGGTCCTCCTCCGAGACCCCCGAGCAGGGTCCAGCGACCGAGATAGACAACACGGACGCAGCGGGACCGCCGCCGGAGCCGGCCCCTCAGCCCCGCTTCGATACCGATTTCTGTCGGGACCAGCGAGAGGATCCCACCCTTAGCCGTTTCTACGAGCAGCTCGCGGCAGTAGACGGGAAGGTTGTGGACCCCCAGCGGGCCACCCTGTGGCCCCATTTTGAGCTACGCCGGGACCGGCTCTACCGCCTGGACCGTGACCCCCGCACCCAGGAACCACAAACCCAACTGTTAGTGCCCCTGTGTCACCGGCGGGCGGTAATGAAGTTGGCCCACGATGTGCCAGCCGCCGGGCACCTGGGGCGAGAGAAGACCCTCGCTCGAATCCTGGCGCGCTTCTTTTGGCCAGGAATCTCTCAGGAGGTGAAAGAATATTGCGCCTCCTGCCCAGAGTGTCAGAGGGTCGCCCCGCCCGGGATCCCCAAGGCACCCCTGGTCCCCATGCCAGTGATGGAGACGCCCTTTGAACGGGTCGCCATGGACCTCGTGGGCCCCCTCCCGAAAAGTGCCGCGGGGTTTCAATACATCCTGGTCTTGGTGGACTATGCCTCTCGGTTCCCCGAAGCCATCCCCCTGCGAAGTATTACCGCCCGGTCTATCGCGGGGGAATTGCTGAAAATCTTCGCCCGAGTAGGACTGCCTAGAGAGATATTGACCGACCAAGGAACGAACTTCACGTCCCAATTGTTGCGACAGGTCTGTGCCCTCTTAGGCATCAAACAACTCCGGACGTCCGTGTACCACCCGCAGACGGACGGGTTGGTGGAGCGGTTTAACCGCACTTTGAAAAGCATGTTGCGGAAATTCCCCGCAGAGGACCTCCGCCACTGGGACCAATTCCTTCCACCCTTGCTGCTAGCCATCCGGGAAGTCCCGCAGACCTCAACAAAATTTTCCCCTTTCGAGCTGCTGTACGGACGCAGACCGCGGGGCCTCTTAGACCTGATGAGAGAGACCTGGGAACAGTCAGCGTCCCCAGCCCAGGGCCTCCTGAAATATGTCATCCAGTTACAGGAGTACCTTGCCCAGGCCGGAGCCCTGGCCCGCGAAAATTTAAAGACGGCGCAGGAACGGCAGAAACGGACCTACGATCAGGGAGCCCAAGTCCGGGAGTTCCAACCAGGAGACCGTGTCCTACTCCTCCTCCCGTCTAGTGAGTCAAAATTGTTAGCCCGGTGGCAGGGACCTTACGAAGTCGTGCGTAAGGTCGGTCCCGTCACCTACGAGGTGCGGCAACCGGACAAGCGGAAGGAAACCCAGCGGTATCACGTCAACCTGCTGAAACGGTGGCAGGACCGGGAGGGCCTCTTAATCAACCCATGCCCGCCCGAGCCGGAATTGGGACCCCAGGTACCCTCGACGGATGACCCCCCGGCACCCCAATTAGGACAATCGCTCACGGAAGAGCAATGTAAACAGACTAACTGCCTGCTGCAAACCTTCAAGCGAACCTTCACGGCCGTACCAGGCCACACGTCCCTGGTCAAACACTCCATCCAGACCGAGCCGGGAAAGGTGGTTCGAGAGACGACCCGGCCCCTGCCCTATCGGATGCGGGGTGCGGTCGAGGAGGAAGTAAGAGCCATGCTGGCTCTGGGCGTCATCGAACCGTCCCAGAGCGAGTGGCGTAGTCCGGTGGTCCTGGTGCCCAAGCCGGACGGTACCCGCCGCTTCTGCATCGACTTTCGGAGGGTAAACGCCATCTCGCGCTTCGATGCCTACCCGATGCCCCGTGTAGACGAGTTACTGGGCCGCCTGGGGGAGGCCCAGTATATCACCACCTTAGATCTTAGCAAAGGCTACTGGCAGATCCCCCTCGAGGAGACCTCAAAAGAGAAGACCGCCTTTGCCACTCCAACGGGGCTGTACCAATTCACACGGATGCCATTCGGTCTCCATGGAGCCCCAGCCACCTTCCAGCGGCTGATGGACCAACTTCTGCAGCCCCATCAGGACTATGCGGCGGCGTACATAGACGACGTGGTCATCTATAGCCGCAGCTGGGAGGATCATCTGCCCCGGGTTGCGGCGGTCCTAAGGTCCCTACGACAGGCGGGCCTGACCGCCAACCCCAAAAAGTGCCGGATTGCCTGGCAAGAGACCAACTATCTCGGCTATACCGTCGGGGGCGGGCAGGTCAAGCCCCTCGTCGGGAAAGTCCAGGCCCTCCTGGACTGTCCCACCCCATCAACCAAACGGCACGTTCGGCAGTTCCTGGGCCTCGTTGGGTATTACAGACGGTTCATCCCCCAGTTCGCGACCATCGCAGCACCCTTAACTGGGCTTCTGACGAAGGACAGCCCCCGGCAGGTACGATGGTCCCCCGAATGTGAAGCGGCCTTCCGGACACTGCAGAAGTGCCTCTGCCAGGAGCCGGTTCTCTATAGCCCAGACTTTAAACGCCCATTCATCCTGCAGACCGACGCCTCCGGCGTAGGATTAGGGGCAGTCCTGTCCCAAGAAGTGGAGGGAAAGGACCACCCCGTAGTATATCTCAGCCGGAAGCTGTTCCCCCGGGAGAGGAATTACGCCGTGGTGGAAAAAGAGGCCCTCGCGGTGAAGTGGGCCTGCGATGCCCTGCGCTTCTACCTCCTCGGGGCCCCGTTCACCCTCGTCACAGACCACGCCCCCCTCCGGTGGCTAATGCGGATGAAAGATAATAATGCCCGCATTATGCGGTGGTACCTCGCCTTACAACCCTACGCATTTACGGTCCAGCATCGAGCAGGTAAGGACCATACGAATGCGGACTTCCTATCCCGCATGGGGGAGATGGCAGGACCTGGCCCCGACAGGCGGGAGCCAGTCTTAAGGGGGGGGGGGTGTGTAGTGAGTCGGTGTGGCTCCCCTCCTGCCCAGAAGAGGGAGCCCACGTGCCGGCACCAGAGTGGGTGGGACCACCACCGCCTGTCCCCGCCCCCCGGAAGTCAAGGGGCGGGACAGGAAGTATAAAGGCCGGCCGCCCGAGCTCAGTTGGCGGCCAGCCACCACAGGGAGCAGACGTGCGGCCGGGAGCTCCCGGCCAGGAGACCGTCGAAGACCCTAGCTGGCCTGAGCTACCCCGGGCCCGCTACGAGGAGGAGCCGCTGGAGCCCGTTCACGCCCGCCACTGGGAGAACCCCTGGGAACCGAACCCCGCTAACCCTGAGGGTGAGACTGGACCCGAACCCCTCAGCCCCTGCTGTTATCCAGAGGAGCCGCCTGAGGACCATTGGCCGGACTTCCCGGCAGAGCTACCAGACTTGCCGCCGAGCCCGGGCAGAGAGGAGCCCATGCAGGTGGACTGGCCCGATCCCGGCGCAACGACCGAGGTAGGCTGTGAGGGGGATCACGGAAGTAGCCCGGGGGTAGCCGACCCCGGTCCGGCTGCAACTGAGTGTGAGCCTATGTCAGTGTGTTGCGGTCTGGATACCCCACTGACCAGCAGCGGCAGCAACCGCTGTTAGGGCCCCGGGCTGGAACGCAGTGGAGTGGGTGGGCCTGCGTTCCCCCCTGCCACCCTCCGTACGGGTGGCAGGCTTCCCCCTCACCCAACGCTCGGCTACAGAAGCCTGGGCCTTGAACTATTTGCTCGCTCAGCCCCTGCAACAAGGGCCTGAGCTAACTGTGTTTGCCCCGCCCTGATCCAGGGCCTGGGCTCTGAACAATTCGCTCGCTCAGCCCCTGCAACAAGGGCCTGAGCTTAACTGTGTTTGCCCCGCCCTGATCCAGGGCCTGGGCTCTGAACTATTTGCTCGCTCAGCCCCTGCAACAAGGGCCTGAGCTAACTGTGTTTGCCCCGCCCTGATCCAGGGCCTGGGCTCTGAACTGTTTGCTCGCTCAGCTCCCTGCAACAAGGGCCTGAGCTTAACTGTGTTTGCCCCGCCCTGATCCAGGGCCTGGCCTCTGAACTATTTGCTCGCTCAGCCCCTGCAAACAAGGGCCTGAGCTTAACTGTGTTTGCCCCGCCCTGACCCAGGGCCTGGGCTTTGAACTGTTTGCTCGCTCAGCCCCTGCAACAAGGGCCTGAGCCTAACTGTGTTTGCCCCGCCCTGATCCAGGGCCTGGGCTTTGAACTATTTACCCGCTCAGCCCCTGCCATAAGGACCTGAGCCTAACTGTGTTTGCCCCGCCCTGATCCAGGGCCTGGGCTCTGAACTATTTGCCCGCTCAGCCCAGCAAGCAAGGGTCTGAGCTAACTGTGTTTGCCCCGCCCTGATCCAGGGCCTGGGCTCCTGAGCTTTAACTGTGGTTGCTCCGACTCTGCACCAAAGAGCCGGAGTTTCAGGACTAACTGACTGCTTATTCCCAGAGTAGTGAGTCGGTGTGGCTCCCCTCCTGCCCGGAAGGGTCGAGCCCCGGCTAGGACCAACTACACTCCTCAAAAGCCAATTTTTCTTTATTTCAATGTATCCTTCATTCCTGTGTTTTCCAGTCTTTTGGGACAACTGCACCAGTTTTTCCAGGTGAAGACCACAGGTGCCCCAGCCCATTCCCCCTCTTGGAAGGGAGTCTAATTCTAATCCAACTAAGACGGGTTTGGAGCAGTTTGAGCTCAGAGTCTGAACTAGAACACGCTCAGGGTCCTGCGCACTCTTCTCTAAGAGCCTGCTTGTGGCATTTAGCCGCTGGGAGCAGAGAGAAGCTGACCCACCCTGAGGGGGAGCTAGGGGAAATATCTTCCTCAGGGGAGAAAATTGCTTCTGGAGGAGGAGGAGTGTGAAGGTGCATAATTCCAAGGGATAGAGACGCATGTGCCATTCTCCTTGCCCAGACAGCTCTAGGCCCTGTCACCTTCCCGTTTCTCTTGGGGCACACAGGGGCGTGGTCCCTGGATCACTGAATGTAAGAACTGCACTTCCCCCACACCTTGCAGATGGGGTACAAGTGAGAGGGGTTGGCTCTTTGTCTCCTCCCAACACACACAGACACACACACCTTATGCAAGCCTCAGGGATAATTTGGGCCTGAGGGAGGAAAGGAGTGCTGGAGTAGCACTGATGGCATGCAAGCCAGGGCTGTAAGTCACCACACTCCGCAACTCCAAAACATATTCCTAAATTTCTAGCCTCGTTGTGGCGGGTTTGAGTTCCATGCTCCTTTCTTTCATCCAGTATGGTGATTGCATGATCCACAACCCTACGGGTGTGATTTGGGTAAGGAGGACTTTTTGTTACTATAGTAACATACTTACTTAAGCAGCTCTTTTTCTGATTAAAGTTTTCATAAGGCCAGGGAAATATTGAAAATTGAAGGCCCTGCTTTTAGCAAAATGCAATTTTCCCCCTCCTGCTGCTTAATTATCACATTGAGGATAAAAGTAGCAAAAAGTCTCACTGAAGAGGAGATGAATGCATTGTTCAGCAAGCTCTGTCCCCTTTGAAATTTCATCTACTCTACCTCTCTGCACTCCGTATCTGCTTTTAGGGAGATTCAGATTCAAGGACACAGGCTGAGACGAGTCTATAATCATGGATTCAGCCCAATATCCACTTGTGCTTTTAAAGAAATGCTGCTAAGCCGCATCCTTCTCTGATGTAACTCACCATTGCTCCATTGGCTTCTATAGATATGTACTGATGAGGATCTAGTCCCTAATGCAATGCTACAAGTATCCATCAGATTAGACTAATTGCATGATATACAATTTTAACTGTGATTGTGCTCTCATTCAGGGGAGCCCCCAGAAATTTTTCACACGATACGCCCTAGGGCTCCCCGCCACCCTTCTCCTGGCTGACTTCCCAGAGGGGGCACTCCCTGCAGCTCTTGAGGCTGTCGCTGAGCGAGTCCCACAGGCACAGCAGAGAGGCCCTGGGCTGCTGGAAGCAGGGCAAGGCTGGGCAGGCCCCAGTGGGAGAATCTTGGTGCAGGACCCTGCCCCATAGCAGTGGTGAGGTGGAGCTGTGCCAGCTGGTTTGGCCCCATGGCCACTCTGCCATGATGGAGGCTGGGGATGTGAAAACTGAGTGAGGTGCGTTGCAACCTTGCGCACGGGGATCGCAGTGCTGCTCACGTTTAGAAGGAGAGGCCACAGGACCAAGCATAAAATCATAGAACTATAAGGGACCTCGAGAGGTCATCTAGTCCAGTCCCCTGCACTCAAGGCAGGACTAAGTATTATTTAGACCATCCCTGAGAGATGTTTGTCCAACCTGCTCTTAAAAATCCCCAGTGATGGAGATTCCACAACCTCCCTGGGCAATTTATTCCAATGCTTAACCACCCTGACAATTAGGAAGTTTTTCCTAATGTCCAACCTAAACTGCCCTTGCTGCAATTTAAGCCCATTACTTCTTGTCCTATCCTCAGAGGTTAAGAAGAACAATTTTTCTCCCTCCTCCGTAAAAACCTTTTGTGTACTTGAAAACTGTTATCATGTCCCTTCTCAGTCTTCTCTTCTCAAGACTAATCAAACCCAATTTTTTCAATCTTCCCTCATAAGTCAGGTTTTCTAGACTTTTAATCATTCTTGTTGCTCTTCTCTGGACTTTCTCCAATTTGTCCACATCTTCCCTGAAATGTGGCGCCCAGAACTGGACACACTTCTCCAGTTGAGGCCTAATCAGTGTGGAGTAGAACGGAAGATTACTTCTCATGTCTTGCTTACAACACTCCTGCTAATACATCCCAGAATGATGTTTGCTTTTTTTGCAACAGCATCACACTGTTGACTCATATTTAGCTTGTGGTCCACTATGACCCCCAGATCCCTTTCCGCAGTACTCCTTCCTAAGCAATCATTTCCCATTTTGTATGTGTGCAACTGATTGTTCCTTCCTAAGTGGAGTACTTTGCATTTGTCCTTATTGAATTTCATCCTATTTACTTCAGACCAATTCTCCAGTTTGTCCAGATCATTTTACATTTTAATCCTGTCCTCCAAAGCACTTGCAACCCCTCCCAGCTTGGTATCGCCCGCAAACTTTATAAGTGTATAATCATGAGAGGTGCTGCAACCCCGATGCACCAAGTCCGAATGGCACTCACTCCATTTTGGTCCTGCACTGCGTGCCACCCCTCACCATGATGGCTAAACCTGGGGGTCAGTGGGGTAGCCAG
Source organism: Malaclemys terrapin pileata (assembly GCF_027887155.1). Taxonomy (NCBI): domain Eukaryota; kingdom Metazoa; phylum Chordata; order Testudines; family Emydidae; genus Malaclemys; species Malaclemys terrapin. Next base: position 10,729,623 of record NC_071508.1, on the reverse strand, counting down.
TGCTGCTGTTCCTTGCTGCTGCTTTTCGAAGGCCCAATGCTGTTGATGTGGTGCCTCTGCCAATGGTATGCACCATGTGTACCATGCATGTGGCTGCAGGTAGCACTGCTTTCATTTACCTTGGTATAAACCAGGAGTGACTCCACTGAGCCCAATGGAGTTCAGCTGGTGTAAAATGTGTGTAATGAGAGCAGAATCAGGCCCTCTCGCTCTGTTTGAATTCATAGAATCAATAGGACATGTCTCACTCTCCTTAAAGTCCAGGTGTCTTTAGAGTAACTTCTAAACTATCACATCCTGACAGTTTTATTTCAGTTCTGTAGATCTTGTTTTCCACAAGCCTGACACTCTTGCTGGAAGTCACAGCTGAGAATAACTCTGCCCTCTTAGACCTGGAATAGGTTCCTCCCAAGCAGGGCTGATGCACAGTGACAGGCTGAGTGGAAGCCGGCACTGCCACGTCCCTGCTTGTGGATAAATTAAATACATCCGTCTACAAGATGAACAGTCTGGCATCTTTCAGCAATGCTAACTCACTTAGAAAAACATGGACTCTGACTTTTGGGTTGATACAATATGAAAAACCTCCAGCTCCGCCTTTATCTTTCAGCCTGTTTCCTAATGGCAGACAGGGTCTGTGCAGAGACCATTCAGATCGTTGGCCTCAAACAAAACATGCCAGAGAGAGATGCCGGCCCCAGGTCAGTCCATAGCTCCCAGCGCTGAGAGCCACTATGGATAAAAATGCCAATAAGCAAAAATAGATTTATGTATTTCTCTTGAAATAGATTACAAATAATTTCACCTGCTGATAAAGTGTATAACTATGATTCAGGCTTAATCTGACTTTTTGTGAATTATTTGATTCACTAAGATCATTATTTCTGTCTAGTCATGTCTAAGTGCAGACTCTTAACTAAGGGGGGAGGCGCTTTGTGAGTGTGTGAATTGTTAAATAAAGACTAACCTGGAATTCAAATCTTAAGACTCAGTGGAGACCTTTGATATACAAAGAAGGATTTCATTATTTCGTTATCTTAAACTTGCTCAGGACAGAAGCAATGGCTGATAACTTGAAGGGAATTATGTTAGTATTTTTGGATAAGTCCTGTGTTAAATGCAGTACTTCAGGACTGGAAAATCTCCCATTTAAGCGCCTCAATTGGCATGGAAGAGAGATTAATGCTCGCATCTTTCTGAGCTTGAAAATCTCTTGACCAGAGTTGAATCACATAAGTGTAGCTGAGTCTTTGCTTCTTAACAAGCTTGAAGACCTATCCAACCCCCACCCAATTAAAAGGATTTTGGTAGGTTCAGGCCTTTTGCCAAGATCCCGTTGTTAATGATCTTTGCTTGTTTGCAGGACCCTGTTATACCAATAAAAACTAGCAGGATCTTATTAATGGGGACAAGATAAAGATGCCACATTTATTATGATAACAATTTGATTTATGACCAATAACTAATATCTTAATTCTTATACACACACATTATACCTAATACCCACACACACACACACACACACACACATTCACACACATCCATCAGATGTTCTGCAGCTGCTGCATAGTTACCAGTCCTGCTTGAGTCTGTGGCTTGAGTTTGCAGCTTGGGTTCGTAGCTTGTGGCGGCTAACTGGCCAGGAAAGCCGGGCACAAGGACGAGCTGGGTCTCTGTTGGAAGGGCATCAATGCCTTTCCATGTTGGCAGCAGAACGTTACCCTCCTCCAAAGTTTTCCATTTCACCCATCCTTTTTGTAGGCTTTAGTTTGAATTCAGAGTGTATAGGTCTTGCTGTGTCATGCTGCCTCTGGGTTTGGTAATTGATCACCCGTCAATTGCAGACATGACTTTCAGCCTCGGACCGGGCTTTGATCTTCCTTCTATTGTACCTTTTCTTTTTAGGGTGGATTCTTCTTACTTTGTTAGGGCTCTTGTCTGCATCTTTAGCCGTTGGTGTTTGAACTCTATTTAATCAGGTTTCAGAGTAGCAGCCGTGTTAGTCTGTATCTGCAAAAAGAACAGGAGTACTTGTGGCACCTTAGAGACTAACAAATTTATTAGAGCATAAGCTTTCGTGGACTACAGCCCACTTCTTCAGATGCATATTTAATCAGGACAGGCTGGGGCTGGAGGTTGATTCCATCATCCATACATACCTCATTCACACATCTAAACTAAACTAATAAGATTACAGCAAGGTTTGCAGAAATGAAGGTTGCAGCAAGCCCTTACAAAATGGAGTAAGCATTTTTAAAATGGGGTTTGAATTACGATATGGCAAACAGTGAACACAAGTTACAATATAGACAAGTATAATGGATGGCAAACAGTGAACAGAAGTTACACTGTAGGCAAGTGTAATAAATGGTGAACAGAAGTTACAATACTGAAGCAGTGCAAGTCTCAGTGATTTAAGCAGGAATTGGATTGATAGTGAAATTTACAAAGGCAGCTGACTGAACAGCTATGGCTCTTAATAAGCATCTTAACTGTTAATTAGCCAGTTATTGGGGTAACCGGTTTTATGAATGAATATTGTTTCATTCATAAAACTTTACTTATGAAGTTACATTAATAAAGTAAACAATTAAAAACAATTTCATTCATCAGTCCTACAACCCTCAGTTTCTGAAAAGAATAGAGTTCCCTGGCTTTGGGCTTTGGGTTTTGTTTTTTTAGTCTTTGTTACACTAGAAAAAATCTGCTCAACAGTAAATGTATAACTAGATCACCCCCGCCAGCAATATCAATGATACCTTGTGCCTACAAAAACACCACTTTAACCGAGTGATGCCGGTGAAGGTATAAACTGGGCTCAAACTGGGGAAAAAAGAAGTAGCAAGCTCCACTCATCTGAGATGCCCGAATGAGTCACTAATCACAGTAAATTGTACTGATGTTCAAAACATGACCATGTGCACTGTGCAGGATAAGGGAGGGCCTCTTGGATCTTATCTATACAGGCAAAAGGCACTGTTACAAAACATGTTAGCTCACAGAATGTTAAACACAATTTTGCCCTTAGTAATACAGGCAAGGGTAAGGATCAGCACAATCAACTAACACATTTTAAAATACAACTGTCCTCCTCCACCCTAAGGGCAAACGGCAAAATGTTCAGAAGTGGCTAGAAATTTCAATGCCTTAATTTTGGATGCCCAGATGGAGACTTCTTAAAAGAACATGATTTTCAGAAAACACTGAGCCACCCACCCTCTGAAAACCAGACCTTTTAAAAGTCTCAGATTGAAGCTCACAGAATCACTAGTCACTGTTGAACATGTTGACCAAACCCACTTTTAGCATCATGAACACAACACGTTTCCCCAGTATAGAGAAGCCCTAGCGGTGTGTCAGAAAAAAGCAATAGATCCCAGAATGATGTAGCAGAGCATTAAGTGCAAACCAGCTTAAACAGGAATTTAGGTGAATTTGTTTTCCATTTGAACATGTTATTGATTTCAAATAATAATGATATACCTATCTCCTAGAACTGAAAGGGACCTTGGAAGGTCATTGAGTCCAGCCCCCAGACTTCACTAGCAGGACCAAATACTGATTTTTGCCCCAGATCACTAAGTGGCCCCCTCAAGTATTGAACTCATAACCCTGGGTTTAGCTAGCCAATGCTCAAACCATTGAGCTATCCCTTCCCCTAGAAAATAATGGAATGAGAACTTTAATATTGATTGAAACTGGTAACCCTTCACAATTCCATGGCACCTTTGACTTGAATATCTGTGTTTACAGACTTTAATCAGTCCTCATAACATGCCTTTGAAGCTGTGAAGGGTTATTAGTCAAACTGGAAAATGAAAATACTCTTTTTTTTTTTTTGCCCATCTACACTGAACTGTTTGATGGATATTATCACCAACAATTTGAAAGCTTTGACCAGACTGGTTATCCTTATTTTTAGTAATGGGTAAGTTGAGGAACAGAGTTCAGTGAATTGTCAAAGATCACACATCGGGTTGAACTCAGGAGTTCTGATTTCAGTCCCCAGCTGTAACTGTAACATATAATGCATGTATGTGAGCACAAAGAAGAGATAGGATGGGAAAGAATTCTTGCAGTATCTTATGTGACACATCACACAACTGATAACGCTATAGGTCATTATCTTAGTTATCTTCTTCATTAAGAGTTGAGAGCATGCAGCCCCACACAGGTGGTACTAAACTGTTCAGGGTCAGGCCCTTATTCCTAAAGATTGTGGGGGAAAGCAAGGCACATATTTTTAACCGTGTCTGCATCTTATGTGACCTCCACTCCTCCTCAGCTTTGATCCAAGCTGCTGAGCTGAGAAATGGATTCTGGTTTCCATTTGATAAGGCGTAGGTTTTTGACGAAGGGAAATCCAAAAATAATCCTTGACTGAGCAGATAAATCAACCAAGGAGCTCAGATGTCCATGCAAAAGAAGTGGCAACTCTGCTAGATGAATTCTCATGAGCGCTTAGTCCCTGCTGGAAGATGAATCCCGTGGCGAATAGCAGGAGCTGACCAGATCGTGGTTGCAAAGCCATGTTTTCATCCCAGCTGCATGCTTAGTATATACTCACTGGGAAACATTGCATGATGGCTCTAAACAGAGCCAGTGTGGTCTAACGTGTTCCGTATTTAAGCACTGACAGCTGGATACTGCAAGGTGCTGACCATTCTGGCCCTGATCCAGCAAATTACTTAAGCACATGTTCAACTTCAAGCATATAAATGGTCCCCGTGAAGTCAAGAGGAATGCTAATGTGCTTAAAGTTAAGCATGTACTAAATGCTGTGTTGGATTGGGACTAGAGTGCTCAGCCCCTTGTAGGACTCAGCCCCTGTTAAAATGTAGGGGTTTTTTAAAACCCAGTTGATGACGAAAGCTCTCAAAGGTATTGCCATTCGAACATGTCTATAAGATTGCAGAGCCTCCAAGGCAACATAAGATTGTAAGCTCCTTGGGGCAGGAACCGTCTTTTTCCCTCTTTGTACAGTGCCTAGCACAATGGGTTCTGGTCCATAACTGGGTCTTCCAGGGGCTTTGGTAATAGAAATTCTGATTTTGGAAAGCAGTATAACCATTTTAATCCCACTAATAGCAGCGAAGGGTGGTGAATGTTTCCATTCACATGCTACTCAAATTCATTTACAGGAAACCATTGATTATGGGTTTTTTTTAAGTTACTATTGACGTATTGGGACATTTTGTTACAAACATGGTCCAGATCCTGAATAGTTTGGCTGACTCTCGTCGGATTATTCTCAGGCTTCAAGGGGAAGAACCACTCATGGGAGTAAGGGCTGCAGGAATGAGTCCTGGGTTAGTTTTTTTCTTCTTGCAGAACAATTTTCTAACTCATGAAGGCCCAGTAATAATAGCTCTGAGAAGCTTATCTCAAAGTAATGAGAAATAGCATGCATGCATACCACTATCTTTTGACAAGCAGTGAGCAAGGGGTTGAATGTTGGCTACATAGCATATTACTTGGCATGGGATGAAATGGCAAATGCAAACATTTGAGCGTCACAATAAATCTGGAAAAACGACCGGTGTATACCTGGCATCACTGCTAAATTCTATAAAACAAGAGAAAACAATGCTACGCTAGACATGCGGTAGTTGCACATCTGAAAATACTGTGGAAATGTATTACAATGAGATCAGATCTGGGGCATATTTCTGTCATAGGACCAGACGCCTATACCTACTTGCATTAAGTCCTGTTCTTAAAAAGGGAGGAATAGCAGATCTGATAAACTGCAGTTGTCTCAGGCACAGCCTTTTTTACAGGTCTGACAAATGCCCGGGCTGCAGCAAGTTAGTTGCCTTGTGCGTCATTGCTTGTCATTCCCTCTACTAGCGAAATCCGGCACCGACAAGGAGAAGATGTTTTGGAGCAGGAGTTCTCAAATGTCATTGCACCGTGACTCCCTTCTGACAACAAAAATCACTACACGAGCCCAGGAGTGGGGGTCAGAAGCCTGAGCCTGCCGGCCTGCATGGGGAGGGGGGGGCGCAAAGCCCGAGCCCCACCACCCCGAGTGGAGGGGGGCAAAGCCAGAGCTCAAGGGCTTCAGCCCGAGGCAGGGGACCTGTAACCTGAGCCCCGCCGTTCAGGCGTTGGGGTTTGGGCTTCGGCCCTGGGCCCCGGCCAGTTTAAGCCAGCTCTGGCGACCCCATTACAACAGGGTCACCGCCCACTTTGGGATGGCAACCCACCGTTTGAGAACTGCTGTTTTGGAGCATCCAGGCCATCTTTTCCATCTTTAACTTGAATGGTTCCTGACATTTCTTTGTACCTTGTTTATTCCTCACTGCTGGGGTCAGGTCCATCATGCTTGCCAAGGCGGAGTTGTTTGGAAGAGCTTTTGATTTGTTTTTCCTTATCTAACGATCTGTAACTTTTAGGGGGCAGTTCAAACCGAAGCTGCCCATTCACCAGTGAAAGGACCGGCAAAGACCTCCAGAATAGCAGGTCAGTGTGACCCTCATTGTTTTCCTATTATATTTAAAAGTTGATAGATATAGCCATTTAAAAAACCTATCATTTCAAGCAGGGCTGGATTAAGGCATATAGTCCCTAGGTTTGTGTCTGGGGCCCCAGTGATTGAAGTCCCATGAAATCAGACTCTTGGTTTTCAATTTTTAAGGAATATTATTTCTTGCCCATATGGATGTGAAGAATAGTTTGAAAATGAGAACTGAGTGCAACCTCGTGCCTGCCAGAGTCTGCTGACAGTCTGAAACCTGAGCTCCCAGAGGTGCACCATTCACCTTAACTCTGAATCCTGCTACCATCCCAAGGAGATGCATGGCTACAGGATGGCCATGGGGTTAACAGGGGCCCCATGTTGATTGTGTTTAGGGTCCTGGATTGCCTTAATTTGATCTTTTCTGTAGGTAAACCATTTGGTTGCAAACATAACAGGTCTAATCTCATGATTTTAATGGGAGAAATGACCAACATGGCTAATGTAAATCAATTACTTGTTGCGCTGACTTGTGGTCTAATTTACACCAGTGGAAATCCAGATTAATCCCACTAACATCAGTGGAGCTACTCCTGATTAATACTAGTATAAATGAGAACAGAATGTGGCGTATTGGCCAGTCTATGCTGATATTACTCTCCCTGCCAAATTCTGCACCATATAAAATCTCAATATACCCTGTTACTTTTCAAAAGTAGTTATAGTAATAAATAACTGGCATTTACAGACTTTTAATCCTACCCTGTAGCAGCAAACCGAAATAGGGATGAATTGCCCTTCAGACAGGAAGATAATACACGAAGGGGGCGGAGAGGGGGTATTGTAAACAGTATGCAGGATGACTTCACATAACCCTGACAATATGGTGCTATCCTTCGGAGGCAGATGATGACATGAAGTGCTGAATGAGTTGTTGCTAAGCTTTCAAACAACATTTATTCTTTGGCCACAAGCTACTCCTGTTCTTGGCTGTTAACAAAGCCATTCATGTCAGAAAACATTGTTCTTCCTTTTAAAACTTTCTAGGACAAAATGCACTTGTTAGCGGTCCAGAGTGAGTCTTAAATTAAAACGAAACTGGGTCTCTGCTCAAGGACCTGCTGACTGCTCCATGCTCCTGATTTCATTTTCAGCAGAACGTCAGTGCTTTAGTAACGGATTATCTCCACAGTCTGGGGCATAAAGAAAATTCAAATTAATTTTCCAGCAAGACACACTACCGGTTCAGACATCTTCCCTCCTCGCACTGCCTTAACATCAATGTCTTGTCTAGTTAAATGCCAATAAACAAGTGTAACATTCTAACAAGCCACAAATTAGCTTATTGACACCTCTGTCAGCTGTCTCCTGCTTCTAAAAATGTCAGGTTTCTGAAAAGGGGTAATAACATTGGGAGTCTAACGCAGAGCTGGGTGTGAAGTTGTTTCTTGTATGCATGCCCCTTGACTTATTCCTTCCCCATCCGAAGACCCTTGTTAGCATATTGGATAAATATACTTTCAGTGTGCACACAGCTTTTTGTCAAGCTGCTGAACTTAAAATCACTGACGGTTGCTTCCGCATACAACCTAACTCTTTAGATTCTGCAGGGAATTAAAATGTGCTTTTTCCCCCCTTCAGGCTTTCTTATTTTTCTTATGTTCATTTAGGGGATGGTTAAAGTTGTTGAGTCAGATGCTCAGATGGCATAAGCCGTTGTTGACTTCACTGGGGTTACACCACTTCACACTAACTGGGGATTGGGGCCATTGGCTTGACATCCATAGACATTAGAAATGAATGAACTTCAGACGGCTGGGAAATGAGAGCAAGTACAGAAAAGCACCAAACAGTTCAGATGAATCTAATTGAACCTTCTGAGTCTGCACACTTGGCTTGGACGTCTCAGAACAGGCTTTCTTCTCATGCTGTGTCTCTGCACAGAAGAAAACACCTGCCGCACAGGCAGTAGGGGTGCAATGTCTCTGCAGTACCCCCTGCCAATGCCCCTCATTCTTTCCCAGAAGGCAGCTGAGATGGATGGAAGAAATGGGGGGCATTAGCATCCATAGCCGATTCGGTCCTTGAGTTCCATGCTGACGCAGCCACCAAGGGTGCTAACAAATTCTAATTGCACAACAGAAATCTTTGTGCCATGATTCCTATTTAACTGTGTGCTGGAAGGAACTATTTGCTGGTTTCCATCTATTGAATATTGACGTGCACCTCGGCCCTGCGTCGTTCAGAAAATATCAGAGTGATCTGCCATGACCATTCCCGGGGGTGTGATTGCTAACCTACTTCTCTGGCGCAGGATTGTGTCAAGCTCAGGGGCAAGGAAATGCTTCCCTCTGCTGAGACTACAGCTCACATTGAATCCTTCTTGTAGGTCGACGGCTGCCTGCGCCTTCAGTTTGAGCAGGAACACGGAAACAGAACAAAAGGGAGGTGGGTGGAAATACACCATTGCTTAATATGTTCTGAAGGTCAGAGAGAAAAGTCCTTGGCCTAAATCAAATTGTGCCTGATCTAAAATAAAAAAGACTTAAATGCTTAGAATTTTAGAGAGAGACTCAAACTAAGGGGATTGGTCCTGCTTTGAGCAGGGGGTTGGACTAGATGACCTCCTGCGGTCCCTTCAAACCCTGATATTCTATGATTCTAAGAGCTTGTTTCTTCCTTCCACACCCCCCCCCCCCCCGCTTACTTGTTGCATATATTGTAAATGTTTCCTTATGGGGATAGTATTTAAAAGCCAACTTAAAATAGGTGACGTATTTTTACTATTGTTCAATGCATGAGAGACCGATAACATGAGTCATTTGGTTAGTCACTGTTGGAATCAGCACCTCTCAAGGAAAGAAAAGGGATAGGACTATTCCTTATGAGAACACTTCTTTGCAATGAATTTATACAATACTGGGAATTAAAGACTTGTCACCATAAAACCAAACTGCTGCTGTAAGAACTGCCTCAATCCTTGTTTGTGTGCATCATGCTCACCCTAACTCTATGTAGTGCAGTTCAATTTTTCCTGAAATGGTCCCTTAAATTCTAATTTTCCTATAGAGCAGAGGTTAATCAGATGACTGGAATAACCAAGGTTATATTTTCCCAGTCATTCTTTAACCCAAACTGACAACATACTAGAAAAAAATAAGTGGAGAGGGAAATTTTATTGCCTTCCATGGTGTTGACCTAAAGGTTTTCTTGAATTCAGGGGCAAATTCTGAATTCTCAATCCATCCTTACTTAAGCAAATTCCAAAATGATTTCCTCCACAGAATCCTTGGGGAGTTCAGATTAGAAATCAATGGCATGTTATGACTAGCTAAGGATTTTTGGTAGAGTCATTAATTCTCAGTACTAAAATAAAGCAGTGAAAGTGGGCAAAGTGCAGTACTCACTACAAATGAGTGGATTATAATTAGTCAGGCAGCATTCAACTATGTTTGAATCCCAAACACTTATCCAATCCACTGCAGATATAAAAGTAAGCTCAAGATTTTGTTTTTAAAAGGAAACAAAGTAGATTATGTTCAGCTCTACACAAATAAAAGAGAAACCATCAGCTCTAAAATGAATGTTCAGCCTTCTCTTGTGGGTAAATACTTAGCTACATGTAAATGTGTTACCTTTACCCTATTAATGCATTAAAGATGACAGTATCCACGTATTACATCCTGGTTAGTCACTATGTGCCGAACAGAACATGCTTCTAAGTGAACCCCCAATTATTTCACTCCAAAGGCTCCCTCCCTAATTTTAAGGGCTAATTACCCAGGCACATTTCCATACTGTTGCCAACATACTAACCTATTCCCAGTTTTCTTTAATAGTGTTGCATCATTTTAAAGCGCTCCTGTTCCCTTTCTGCAATAAGGCCACAATCAGATTATTGTATTTTCACTTCCAGTTTAAAATGTTGTGTTGGAAGCATTGCTGAGCATTTGAATGCAGGTGCTGTCTACCATCTCCCCACAGCTCTGCTAAAATCACCTTTTGCTTATGGACAAATAAATGAGGGGATAACAATATGGGTTAAGATCATCACGGGTGTAATCTTAACTTTTATTTGAAATGTAAATACCAGCTTTGTGGTAGATGACTACAGCTGTGATAAGGGAAGGAAAGTAGTTTAAAGGCATGTAATCAGCAACAGAAGTGGGCAGATGCAAGTATTTTTAGAGCATCCTGTAAATGCCAGAGATAGCCAGATCTTATTATTGTTCCCAACATAGTCTTATAGGGTTATTAGCATCTAATGGGGATAGAAATGATCTGGAGCAACTAGGCAAGAAATTAATATGAAAACTGCCGTTTTGTTTTCATATATTTTACTGATTGCCAATGAAAGGTGTCACCCTGACAGTGTGCCTCTACTATGATGTAGAGGGATGATTGCTAAGGGTAAGAAAGATTGGCTCAGTCTTCAAAGTCCCATTCATTCCTTGGCCCATCTGCGGAGGCTGTCAGAAGAAAGTTTACATGGTGCCAGTTGTGGCCATGGTTCTGTGCAATGCACACGTGGGATTGTATTAATGACACACATCTACTAATTTTTCACAGGTCAGGAACAAACTTCCAGTCACTGCTGACTGGGGTCATAATAGGTACAAATGTTCCACATACCATTAATAACCTGGGCAATTCCATTCCTTCACCTGTTTGCATGACAAGCATCTCCTCAACATTTCACCAAACTATGAAGTGACTTTGTACTTCATGTAAAAATCTACTGCAGTTGTTTAGGGTGAGACTATAGGGTATAACTAGTAGCATGGGGTGAAATTAAGGAATAGAAAATTACGCTTATCTTAAGAAAATCTTCTTTAGTGAGCTTCATTATTAGTCTCCCAAGAAAGTGGAGACTTTTAAGGTTAGATAGCATGATTGGCTAGGAAATATGCCATAGGGAACAATTATGTAATGGCCAGGCAGAAACAGACTAGGAACCCTAATAGGTCCTTTCCATTTCCAGCCTGTATGAGTAGGCTGGAGCTGTTCCAACTCATTTCACGTTTGATCCAATACACGTCCGCACAGAGACCCCTGCAACTGAAAGACTAATAGGGCCATTCACTACATGATGTTGGAGCCAAATGAGAATGGTATGTTATGACAGGTGATTAGTACACTATTGATCAGGTGAAATGTTGGTATGACACACCGTTTGAGAGGTTGTTGAAAAGAAGCTTATTCCTGAACTTGACCTTTTTCAGCAAAAACAGTTTAAACCCAGAATTCTTTTAGAGAAAAGAGGCAGGTCAGGGGGTTGCCAGGATGCCAGAGTCTTGTGAACAAACAAGCACAGTATGATTTGGTTTTCTATTGGTGTTGCACACTTAGGCTATGTCTACACTACAAGCACTACAGCAGTGGAGCTGTAGCGACACCATTGTAGCGTTGCACTGTAGGTGCTTCCTGCACTGACAGAAAGGGTTTTTCCATCAGCGAGGCTAAGCTGCCTCTCCAAGAGAACAGAAGAATTCTTTCTTCAACCTAACCATGTCTACCGCAGGGTGGTGGTTGACCTAACTGCAGCACTCATGGGGAGACATTTTTCACAGCCTTGGGCGATGTAGCTGTGTCAATCTAATTTAATGGGAGACCCAGACCTCTGTAACATGAAGATCTTTACAAAGCAATGGGCTGAAAGATCAGTAACTGTGTAGGAACTGCATAGTTAAGCTATTACACTAGCCAGCAATCTGTGCTGCTCAGTGTCACTTAAGAACATAAGAAAGGCTATACTGGGTCAGACCAAAGGTCTATCTAGCCCAGTATCCTGTCCTCTGACAGTGGCCAGTGCCAGGTGCTTGAGAGGGAATGAACAGAACAGGTCATCATTAAGATGAAATTCACACACGTGGCATACAGATGAGCAGCATGTGGTTTTTGCACCACTGGAATCATGTTTAATACCTATTTTGAAGCTCTAAATGGGCTGTCAATGGAATACAGGCCTTGTGCTGACCCTCTGTATAAAAGTGAATTTCACGTCCAAGGACACACTTCACTACTTTCTGTTATCTTTTAAAGGGGGAAGATGATTTACGATAATTTTCCCTGATCATTCTGCCAATCATCCTACCTCCCATAGCAGCAACTGCAGACCAGCGGGTTTGCAATTATCCATCATTTTCTAAGAATAAATAATAGATGCCTTTAATTTTCGCAAGGGGAAAACAGGATTACAGCTTGTGTGGTGGAGTTCAAAGTTAAGTTCAAAGTTTCTTTGAGGTGGGCAAACACAGTCTAATGAAAGCAAATTAAATACCAGCTCTTTGAAAGCCCTTTCCAGCTATATAGTCAGCATGGCATGTGCATCTATTGATAGTTCTGCTCCACCCTCTCTTCCCCCCTCCTCCCTGAAAGCAACAAATCCCAATGTATCCTATGCTGTGCAACACAGCACAAAGAGCAACTGGAAGAGTTTGTCGTGTCAAGTAACCACAGCAACTGGTCCCCCCATTAACCAGCCTTGTTGTTCTGATAGAGAAGACAAAAATAAATTGTGCCAATGCTGTTCTGAAAGACAAAGATGTTGGCTTCCCAGTGCTGTAAATAATAAATTGCAGTGCAGGGAAAGTGACCTGCTCTAGTTTAGGCCTGACCCCATCTGAGCAGAGGGGCATAACCGGCCCAGGCCTTATCCCTGGTAGCCTTGCTTCTGACTGAGTAATAGGGGCTTCAAGAACATGCATCGTCAGTGTTCCAAACAGGCATCTCAATCTATAGGGATCATCTTTCCTGCTGGTGTCTGGCACTGAGGGTTGGCAGGGCTGCGACACACTGGTTGGTTTGTTTGGGGTGTTTTGTTTGTTTGAATAATGATCTGACTCTCAGAAGCTAAACCAATACAAGCCATGTGAAAGCCCAAACCACCCTTTGAGAATTTCCTGAAGTTCACAAGGAGGTGTGCTGACTAATGTTAACATTACATTCCCTGACCAAGGTGCTATTTTAAACTGAAGCAATTTGATTCAAGCTTTTGTCGAGATCCAAAAGAAACAAATGCAAGCTGCAACTTCTTCAACCCCACATGTGGGGAACACCAAACCCTTCTGGTCAGGCTGAAACAGTGCTTGGCACAGCCATGGGCTTTAAGGAGGTCTGTGATTGACTTTGGATCAAAGACTGACCTGATACCAGCCATTAGCAACTGTTATCATAACAATACATCAGCACATGTTTTCTAATAGATGAGTGCTCTATTAGTTCACAGATGCGTCCCAGGCAGCTGGGGAAATAGATTGAAAATGAAACTCATTCCAGTGCAATGGGACAACACAAAGCCTTTGCATCATTTAAGCCCTCAAAATAGGACTTAAATGGGCCTTCAGTGGTTCATCGGCGTTGTTCTGGAGGCTGGGGTGAAGGCATGATTGCATATCATGTTTGGCTGTTCTTTTAATCAACTAGACCCCCAAAGGGCTACTGTTCACTATACTCAAGCCTATGACACAAAGCCCATTGGTGGTTTCTTATTCTCTGTCAGCAACTCTTATCAGGCCTGACATACTCAGTCTACCTCACACTCTGGCGTCATGAGATTTATTTAAAAGGGGACATGTAATATATAGTTTGAAAGCTAACAACACACTGGTCATTAATGTGACAGTGACATGTTTGTAACAACTCTGCAGATGAAGTTATGGATACTCTACGATATTATGCCCTGGAGACTGTGAACAAAGGTGAAAACCAGGTTTCTCCTGTATCAAGGAGAAATAAAATATGGTGACAGATGCCCTGTCCAGGGAAGAGGGCTCTGACCTGCAGCCTCTGAGTCAGACAATGACAAACCCTCCTGCAGCTTTGAAGGGGAGAGGTGTGACCCTAAGAGCATCCCAGGGCCAGAAAGCAAGGGGCTCACTGGTATCAAATGATGAGTTTCAGCTGGCGTGACCAGTTCAGCGGACCCCAGCTCACTAGGGTTATAATCGGTATCGAAAAGGTGTTATGTAACATGGCGTTGGAAAACTAATAACTCACTGACCATTCAGATTCTTGTGTGATGTATATACGTGGTGTGTATTAAGAGTTATGGATGTATGTTGGAATGATGACTAAAATGTGCTTAGGCCAGGCAGGTCCTGGGGAATAGGTAGATGGATCTGCCCTAGACAAAAGAATGAGTATTTGCTTCTCTGACCTGCCCGGTTGTCCAGCAGAGACATATTAGGTAAACGAGCTAACAAGTAGGGGAGGAGACAGCTTCCAGCAGGGAAGAGAAACTTTATCTCTGCTATCAAGACAAGGGGTCTGAACCTCAAGTGATAAGCAAGTGGCTCAACTGGTTGTGTACAATAGTACTGTATTCCACAAGTTTATCAAGTGAGGTGAAAGCCTATGACACATTGGGACTGTGGGGCTGTCGACAGGCTGCTGGGGTCAGAGCTGCTGAACCAGGACTGTCTAGCACACTGACATTTCAGGGTGGGGCCCGGGAGCTGGCAGGCAGGCTGGGAGCGTCCCAGGCTGGGAGCTACAGCAGCAAAGCACTGTAAGGCACCCAGGGTTGTTGGGCAAGCAGTGACACACTAGTGAGGGTTGCACCCCAGAATGCCATCACAAAGCCCCATTGAACTTATCAATAGCCCCTAAAGGGAAACTGAGGCGGAAAGGCTCGCATGGTTCTTTTATGGATGTATCAGATGAAGCTTTACATAAAGCTCTCAGTAGGAAGATGGCATTTTAACTATTCATCCTAATCCTTAGCAAGTCAAACACAAAAGTCACAAGTGCCCAAGTGAGTAGTGATAAGTAGCTAATGTCTCACACCTATTTTGTTGTTACTTATGCCTTCACGGAAAATATTTTTTCATTGCTAATTGTGTAGACCAGTCTTGCAACGTGCAGGGGAAAGCCACGTCTTTTCTCGATCGACGTCTGTCTCAAATAGCTCATTGTTGAACAGCTCCACAGGGTGTCCCTTGGGCATGTAGGTCAGCCTCAACTCCTGCTTTCGCTTCCCCGAATGAAAATTGCATCGTTTCTTGAAGCAGACATCACGTCCCTGGATAACCTGCTTTGATTTTCTGTGCAGATAAATAAGCAGACCGGAGCTCCATTATTTTGGATTTGGCTCAGTGATAATGGAAAAAAGGGCTTCTGATGTCGATTTCTTACAAACAGAGTTGGAGTCAAGGGGATGATGTAGCTTTTGGTGTTTAAACTTAGGCATTCAGAGGGGTCAAGGTTGAATTCTAGCTCCTACATTATAAGCTCACGATTAAAGCCTGGGTGAAAATGAGATTTAAAAGACAAAGGCCAATCCATTTTTATTATTGTAGCACTGTGGGGCCCCACGCATGGACCAGAGCCCCACTGTGCTAGAAACTGTACAAACACAGTAGTAGATAGTCCCCAGAGAGCTCACAATCTAAATAGATCAGACAGCACCAGGGTGAGGGAATGGGTAATCTCACCAGCAGAGTGAACAATGAGGTGGAGACAGGCTAGACAAGAAGAGAGTAAGAGAAGCAGGTGTGGGGTGAAGCAGAGGTGAAGAGACTGTGGGGGAGGGGGAGAGTGACCATATTTCCTAAATTAAATATGGGATGGCCTGGGGCTCACCTAAATTGCCCCTCCTCGCCCACAGGGCTCACCAGAGCCGCCTCCCTCCCTGCCACCCAGGGCTGGGGTTGACCCCCATGAGCTCCCAGCTCTGTGCCTGGGTCTTGGGCTGAGCACCTCTGGGGCTAATCCCCCCCGCATCCCTCCAAGCTCTGTGCCTGGGGCTGAGCCCCCCAACCCCCACTGCCTGGCTCCTTGCATTCCCCCCCCCCCCAATGTTCCTCCTGGTCAGTTGGCAAGAGCAAATGGTACAAAAGCCCATTTCTGTCAAAAAAAAAGTTGGGATGTCCGGGACAGAGCTTAAAAAGGGGACTGTCCCGGGCAAAATGGGACTTATAGTCACTCTAGAAAGGGGTGTATTGGAGAAAACAGCCACTCACTCACTAGGGTGACCATATTTCCCAAAGAGAAAATGGGACACCACGTGGGGCTAGCCAGAGGGCCGCCCCCCCACACACACACATGTAGGGCTGGCCTGAGCCGCTTGCCCAAGCGCCCGAGCTCCCCTCCCCACGCAGGGATGCCCAAGCCCCCCCCCACGATGCATTCCTCAGCACCCCACTTTTTTGACAAAAGCAGACATTTGTCCCATTTGCTCTTGACAACTGATCAAGTCGGCAAGAGCAAACAGGACAAATGCCCATTTTTGTCAAAAAAGTCAGGACAGCTGGGACAGGGCTTAAAAAGGGGACTGTCCCAGTGAAAATGGGACATCTGGTCACCCTAGTGTGTGGTCTCCCCTGCACAGTTCAGGACCAGAGGGTTGTTGGGGGCGGGATATCCCAGCCGGGCCCCTTGTTAGCCTCTCTTCCCATATGCAGCAGTTCCCAAGCTTTGCTCCAAAGGATCTAAAGACGCAGCAGAGGAATTTCCTATGCCACAGGAGTGTTTCAGGTCACCAGCGGCTTCCCAAGGCAAAGCCCTGAAATATGATAGCAAAGTCCGCAAAACATGAGTTTTGTTGGTCTTGGCTGCACTGCCTGAATATTCACATGGGATGAAATTCCCACCCTGGGCGGAGAGCTAGCACATAGCCTATGTACTGCTCCATCTCACACTGTGGTGGGGTTGTATACACTCCACACTGGCTAACCATGGAATAAGAGAAGCCTGAGCCCAATTAAGCCAGTGGGTGGCACCTTGAGGAGTGTTTAGGCATAATTGGTGATCAAAGGCAGCTGGGGAAAGAGCTGGGCTCAGAGACAGAGCGGAAAACACAATCTTAGAACAAGCTCCTAACCTAATGGCAGGTACTGGTTTTGTGGGAAGAAACCCTGGGATTTGTTGCTCAGCGCACAGAGACAGGGAAGGGTTTGGGGAAAAGGCCTGAAGAACAGTTAATGGGAGGCAGTGGCAAATGTCTGCTCGAGCGGACTTCAGCTGTTCATTTCTAGGGTCCCTGGAGTGGATCCCAGTGTAGGCAGCAGACCTGGGGTGCTCTGCCAGCTCCTTGGTGGGAAGCCCCTGATAAGGACAAATAACACTCTGAGGGAAGGTGAGGCTTACAGAGCCTGGAGCTGAGGGCTGAAGATGAGATACAAGGATTGGGTGATACCCTGGAAGAGGTGGGAATAAAATGTGACTAGGCTGGGGGTCTGAGTCACAAGAAGAGTCAGACTGTGGCAGGATCAGAGCGACAGCCTGGCGGGGTACAGGAGAAAGAGGCCCTGCTACGTTATGCCCAGCCGTGAGAGGGCAAGTCACTGGTGAGTCCGCTCTTTTACATGTACACAAGACCGATTAAGTCCTCAAAATTTTGTCTCCACATGCACTGGGCTCATGAGTGGTGAGATACAGTCCCTCTTGTTTGTTCCACAGCATTAATTAGCAATTCATAGATTCATAGATTATAGGACTGGAAGGGACCTCGAGAGGTCATCGAGTACAGTCCCCTGCCCGCATGGGAGGGGACATCTCAGGAGGGCAATATAGTTCCTGTCTCAAAAACTGGTGCCATAGAGAGAGATGTAGCTAAATATAACAATAAGTCTTAATGGACTAACATATAGCTACCCTAGTTTTACTCTGGTATAGCTGAGGTCAGAAACTGGGTTTAAATAACACTCTACAATTATAAAGTGCCAGGTAATAAGGATCTTGATGCAACTTACGGAACTGTAGCATTACTAATTGTGTGTGTTTGTTTCATTTTCAATAACTTCAGACGTGTCCCTTTGTTCCTTAATCTTGCATAGTGTCATATTTATAGTCAGCCTGAGCAGATCTCAGTATCTTCCTCTAACCAGCAGATTATTGCACAGATACTTGGGGAACTAAGAGAAGGAAAAAATTCCTACTGCAGTTGATCTGTGGAATTAGCTACCTTGGGAGGAGGCCTATGAAAGGGTTGGAGGGTTCCAGGAACATCACTAACACTTGTAGTGATTTGGGCTAAGGCAATGACACAGCTCCATAACCCATTGCAGTGGCGGCAAATCCTGCCTCTAATCCATGGCTGAGGATTGTCCCACACTATTGCAGTTCTGCGGAGTAAACCAGGGAGGGATAAGCTTTAGGGGGAGTATACAGGGACCCATGGTGCTGGGCCCAGACCTAAATGGGTTTCTGTGCACCAAGGGGCAGAGGGATTTAGGAAGGAGTGGGGGTAAGGATAGTTTCCGTTATGCTGCTCCAGGCTGTGGAGCAGCAAGGAGGCTCTGACAGCCTAGTCACGACAGTAATGGTTGTGGCTGAGCTCTGTAGCCTTTGTGAGTGCATTATATTCCCCACCAGGGACCCCCGTGCACAGCTTGAGTAGGGGGTGCTGGACTGATATGCAGAGTTGAGTTTTTTTGTGTGAAGATGATCCCCTTGGGTGGGGGTGGTGTCAGAGAGGAACCTTCCCCAGACACATGCAGCATTGCACAATCGTTCAGGTGCATTAAGGATGGAAAGTTCTTCTGGTATTGACCAGTGTCAGAAGCTGGCTGCATGACTAGGCAGCCCTGTGATCTGATCCGATAGGACTCCTCCTATGCTCCTTCAATAGTTCCTGATTCCAAATAGCCCATGGCCTCCTACTGCATCTTTGCCTGCTAGATTTTTGAGTATCCTGAAACAAAATATTGCATCAACCATAACTCCCCAAACAGGCTACAATGGAAATACCCAGAGGAAAATAGAGGAGATTATGTGACCTTCTACTACCATAAGGAAAAGAGAGAGCGCAGATGGTTGGTAATAGAGCTAAGTACCTCAGAATTTAGTCTGTGAAATCTATCATAGTTGTCTGAGATCTCCTGAATAGGAGCTTAATCAGCTGTTAGATTCTGTTTTTCCAACTCTGTCATCTACTTTGTTCATTTTTCCCCCATCAGCTAAGTACAGCCTCCCTGGCAAAACATCCATTTTATCACTATTGCCTGTTTCCAGAATGTCTCCTTATCCTGATCTCCGTGTGCAGCCCACAGACTGGCATGGGGCTGGCTGTATTCCTTCAAATGCTTGCCTCCCTCTCGCAGGAATCTTGCCCTTGCCCTTAATCTTCTCTTTCGATATCACTGGTGTAATGTAGAGGAATACCGCTGAAGTCAATGGAGTTACTCCAGATTTACACCAGTGTAATTCACAGCTGGATCTGGTCCCAGAGCCAGAGAATTGATAGTTGCTTTATTTTTTAAAGAAAAATTAAAATATTTGTTATACACAGAAAAATAATAGATTTGAAATGACTTGCTGAGCGAACACCACTGTCACTACTTTTGTTTTCCCACTCTGTGCATATGAGTCTATAAACATGTGCCTACGTCCCACAGGTGCCTTGAGGTATTGGTATTGTTTGTGTGCTATGATGAACTCGGATAAATAGTTCTGTATAAATACAAAACCAAAGTAGTACCATACTGTTCATAACAGGAAAGTTGGCCACATCTAGGACCTGATCCTGCAAAGTGCTGCTGTATAGAACTGGAAAATGCATTCTCTTCCCCTCCCTCCCCTGCCCCCCCATTCTTGAGGTCAATGGCAAACAAGATCTCTCTCAGTGTGGACTGATCACCGGGTTTTTAAGAGCACTCAATCAATTTAATTGAAATGTTCAGAGTATTTAACAGCTCTAGTAATTCTTTGTCAGTTTATAATGACAGCTCCAACCAAAGTGGGGTGGAGTGGAGGCATTTGACAGGTGTTATGACTTGAAAATCCATTCAAAATAACGTAGAAAAGCCAGGCCAATATGCCTCTTATTTGCAGTACATATTATTTAGGTTTCAACCTATGAAAAGCAATGCAGCTTTTTAGGCTCTGCCTGGCGAATTCTCTGCCTCAGCATTTACACATCATAATAAAAACACTTAGGCCTATTCGGAAATGGATACAGTTCCTTTCGTTGCAGAATAATTAAGGGTGACCCTTGTCAAAGGCATGGTGTACACTATACATCATTGGATTACCTGTCAGCTTGGCAGCATTTTTCAAGTGTGTTAAAGTTGTTATTATCTGATGTTTATTCATTTAGATGCAATTTCTTTTGTAATGAGGCAGAACTTATTTTTCAGCCCCTACAGGTGGCTTTGTCAGCTATCCAAACCATGCATGAAAAGGCAGATTACCAACTGATCTCTCACTTAGAGCAGGGCTAATATTGGATAAGCAAGGTTTCACCTGGTTTTGATTCATGCCTGGCTGTTCCAAGATTTGGGGCTTCTTAAACACAAGCTTAAAAAAGAACAAATCACCTTGACATCGAAGGACCATCTTTTTGTTCTGTGTTTGTACAGTACCTAGCAAAACGGGGTTGTTGGCAATAAAGTAATGTAAATAAGTACATGGATAATATTCTGTATAATTATCTATCTTCTTTGAGAGAGCCTTTCCAACATGTGATTCTCACAATGTGAATGCACCTTTTATTACACACACACACACACACACACACACACACACACACACCACCTAACCCAGGCAGAATTTTGACCACCAAAAGGGAGAAGAGACAGAGAATCCATACAGACCACTAGGGACTTGGCTATTAATTTTTATATGGAAGACACTCAGCTACTACAGTTTAAAACCTAAAATTGAGATAATACATAAAAATGAAACTTTCAGCAGGATTCTATTAAACCCAATCCTGATCTCAAAACTCAAGCCTAATCCCAAATTCTACAGCTACACTGGATTTTAAGATTAGGGTTGATTTGGGGGAGGGTTAACTCCTGGAACCCAACCAAAATTTAAGGTTGGGAACTAATCTCAAACAGGATTTGCAACAAAACCCACCATAATAATAATACTAAAAAAATCCAATCCTAACTCTGAGACTGTCTAACCTCACCTGAAACAAAAACCCCTAACTAACACTTGGATAACTGCAGTGTTCCAAGCAGCATTAATGGTGGGTAGTGCTTTTCATCCTAGGTTCTGAAAGTGCTTTTAACAAGTGATTAGGTGGTCTTATTCCTACTTTGCAGAAGGTTAAATCACGTAGGGTTTTTGAGTTTCACATTACCTGAGGTCACATGGTCCAGATCTTCAAAAGAGCTCAGGACCCAACCTTGAGCACTTCAGAAAAATCAGAACCCAATGTGCTGAGCTCATTGGAAAATCTGACTCCTAATGAGTCAGTGACAAGACTGGCGATAGAACCCAGCAGCCCTGACTCCCCTGCTCTAACTACAGAACAGCCTACCTGTTACCTTCCCAGCTCAGAAAAGAAAGCTCGCTTCTGATTGCTTAGATCTGGTGCTGAAATACTCAAATATTAAGCTCCTAAGTGCATATTGAGGTTTTTAGTGCACGTGGTCTGTTTTTTTTTTTTCTTTCCCCTCAAAAGTGCCACACACCAGTAGCTGTTAGTAAAACCAGTGAGTTCCCATGGCTCCTGCACCTCTGAAAATACAGTTGTTGATTTAGTTGAAATATAGAATTAGGAATCATCTAACTTTAGACACTCAGGGCTGTGACATGTGACTCTGGGTTATGTTTTATAATATGCTGCAGTAACTGAAACACAATCAAATTGTAATCAAACAGTCTGCTAATGACAAACCAAGCATCTTCATGTGTTCGCAAACAGTGAGCTGCATGCTCATCTAATTAAACTTAGGAAACCTTTTCCTTGTAATAAGAATTGATTATTTTAAGTCTGGTCAGACAGGATTACCCTTTTAATCTTTTGCATTAGTACTTCTTGTCATGGAATCTGTTGCTTTATGAAAAGAGGTTGAACACTTGGTGAAACTGACACCTGTATAGAAAGCCAACAATTGGTTTATGCATCACTTAAGTTATGTTTTTAAGAACATAAATGGCATGTAAGTGGTGCGTAGACCTTTTGCTGGTCCTCTATGCAAGAACAAATTCCGCCATAGATGTGCAAAATTGAGCAAAGTGTTCAGTACACATGGGGGGGGGGGGGGGAAGGGGGAGGAACTCCCATGAGGGAAGCTGCATATTGCATTAATTTTCACAAGGAAGATTGATGTGCTGCATGAGCACAGCACATACTGTGCGTTCATGGCCATAACACCATGTCCAGGGCTGACGACATGTGCATAATTCTAACCTAGCTATGTTTAGTCTCTATGCAAGCAAACTTGAAACATGACTGAACTGTAAATTATGACACAATCATGGCGTCATAAAATTGATGCAGTCGGTACTTCTTTTGGGACACATCCAGTATACCAAAAGCAGCAAATGCAAAGGACGCCCTCCCTGTGCTTCAAAAGCAAGGAAGCTTAAATGTATGTAGACTCGGGTTACCATACGTCCGTTTTTTCCTGGACATGTCCGGCTTTTTGGTAATCAAACCCCCATCCGGGGGGAATTGCCAAAAAGCCGAACATGTCCTGGAAAATGCCGGGCACTTCCCTCTCCCGCGGCTGCTCTGCTCCTCCCCTGACTCTTCGGCTCTGTTTAAGAGCCGAGCGCTATGGGCTTCGGGCAGCCCCCATGCCTCCGGACCCTGCGCCGCCAGAGCCCGGGAGGGGAAATGCCCGGCTGGGGGCGCAGGGTCCGGAGGCATGGGGGCTGCCCGAAGCCCGAGCGCTACCGGCTTCACGGTTTGCAAGGCAGCCTCTAACCCTGCGCCCCCGGCTGGGTGCTTCCCCTCCCAGGCTCCAGCTGCGCTGGGGAAGCGCCGGCCAGGGGCGCAGGGTCTGGGGGCTGCCCGGCAAACCGTGAAGCCGGTAGCGCTCGGGCAGCCCTGTCCACGTGGCTGGGAGTGGGAGGGAGGAGGGGGCGGGGAAGGGGCAGAGTTGGGGCGGGGCTAGGGGTGGGAAATGGGCGGGGCCAGGGCCCTGTGGAGGGTCCTCTTTTTTTTATTTGTTAAATATGGTAACCCTAATGTAGACCTAATTCTGGCCTGCCACACAGGGGTGAACTTCATGTTGCCGGGATGGGATAGGGAGCCTCTCTGTCTGTTTCCAATGCAGAATGCTGGCTGGTTCGCACATAAACATGCTCAGATTTCAAATAGATAATTAATTCAAACAGCTTATTGATCACAGCTAACTCTCCTAATGGAGGTAGTCTGGAAAGCGTTTAAGTGAATTTTTTCTTGCTAACTCACAAGCTAACTCTTGCCTGAATGAAAAATAGGTTAATTTTACAAAATTGGTCAGAAAGTTGAATAGCAATTGAATTTTTTTGAAATATTAATGTATAAGTGTAGGTTGGCACCATGGAGGAAATTGCCTAAGAATTGCAACAGTTTTGCTGTGTAATTTTACTCCCATAATATGCCTGGTTGGTTTTTAATGAGCTTCAATTCATTTGATGGAAGACTAAAGTTTAATTGCATAGTAAAAACTGATATTAGGTTCTACGGACATTCTGAAGGTATGTAGTTTGGACGCTGTACACACGAGACTGAATTTCTACTTCCATAACCTGCCAATTACCCATGCACATGTCAATTTAATGACTGGGGTAAATGTGACTGATTGTCTGGACTGTCTCTATCTATAAGCAGTCTCATCCCCATTCAGTGCTGTGACGTTGTGCAGTCTATATGGTTTTATAAAAATATAAGTGAATATAATGTAACTGGGATATGCTTCATGCAAAAGGTCTCTTGTAAGGTATCATTACAAAGCTCATAATCTACTGAGTGTGATCATCCTATTTGTAGAAATGTACCACTCTTGTATCTAAAACTAGAAATATAAAACATAACTCTGAGGGCCTATTGTAATTATGTAAAGTGTGGGCCATTAAGGATGGTTTGGAATCTTGATGACTCCCATTATCTGCAGATGGCTGTATTTACCTGTGAGTCTTCCTGTATATGTGTGTGCTGGCAAGTGAGTAATGAAGTCATGCAGTGACATGTGATCATGTCACCTGAACTGGAATCCGTCTTTAACCTGGTGCTTTTCCAGGGGGGGGGGGGTGGGGGGTGGAAACCCAGAGGGGGCGTTCCCGCCTTATGCAAAAGATATATAAAGGGGTGGAAGAGAACAAGGGGGAGAGGAGACGACATGAAGAATCCCCTAGCTATCACCTGAGCTGCAACAAGAGCTGTACCAGGGGAAAGAATTGTGCCCAGGCCTGGAAAGTGTCCAGTCTGAGAAAAACTTACTGAAGCATCTCTAAGGGTGAGATTATCTGTATTCAGTTTGATTAGACATAGATTCATGCATTTTATTTTATTTTTCTTGGTGACTTACTTTGTTCTGTCTGTTACTACTTTGAACCACTTAAATCCTACTGTCTGTATTTAATAAAATCACTTTTTATTTAGTAATTTACTCAGAATATGTATTAATACCTGGGGGAGCAAACAACTGTGCATATCTCTATCAGTGTTATAGAGGGCGAACAATTTGAGTTTGCCCTGCATAAAGCTTATGCAGGGCAAAACGGATTGATCTGGGTTTAGACCCCATTGGGAGTTGGGCGTCTGAGTGCTAAAGACAAGCACACTTCTGTGAACTGTTTTCAGGTAAACCTGCAGCTTTGGGACAAGTGATTCAGACCCTGGGTCTGTGTCTGGAGCCAGACAGGAGTGGCTGGCTCAGCAAGACAGGGTGCTGGAGTCCTGAGCTGGCAGGGAAAACGGAAGCAGGGGTAGTCTTTGCACATTGGGTGGCAGCTCCCAAGGGGGTTTCTGTGATCCAACCCATCACAAGTGCACTATCTGAAAGGTGTGTTTTAACCTGGTTTTATCATAAGGCTAAAAAGGGCAGGATCTCTCATTGGAGAGTGATGGAAAATCAAATATTTTAGGGTTTGGCTGTCTTGGGCCTGAGTCTTAGGCCTGGTCTACACTAGGAGGTTGTCGAATTTAGCAGCGTTAAATCTAATTAACCCTGCACCCATCCACACAGCGAAGCTATTTAGTTCGACATAGAGGTCTCTTTAATTCGATTTCTGTACTCCTCCCCGACGAGGGGAGTAGCGCTAAATTCAACATGGCCATGTCGAATTAGGGTAGGTGTGGATGGAATTCGACGCTAATAGCTCTGGGAGCTATCCCACAGTGCACCACTCTGTTGATGCTCTGGACAGCAGTCTGAGCTCGGATGCTCTGACCAGCCACACAGGAAAAGCCCCGGGAAAACTTGAATTCCTTTTCCTGTCTGGCCAGTTTGAATCTCATTTCCTGTTTGGACATCGTGGCGAGCTCAGCAGCACTGGCAACGATGCAGAGCTCTCCAGCAAAGGTGACCATGTAATCGCAGAATAGAAAGAGGGCCCCAGCGTGGACTGATCGGGAAGTCTTGGAGCTGATCGCTGTGTGGGGCGATGAGTCTGTGCTTTTGGAGCTGCGATTGAAAAAACGGAATGTGAAGATCTACGAGAAGATCTCCAAAGCCATGACGGAGAGAGGATACAGCCGGGATGCAACGCAGTGCCGCGTGAAAATCAAGGAGCTGAGACAAGGGTACCAGAAGACCAAAGAGTCAAACGGACGCTCTGGATCCCAGCCCCAGATATGCCGTTTCTACGAGGCACTGCATTCCATTCTAGGTGCGGCCGCCACCACTGACCGTGGACTTTGAGGATGGGATATTGTCGACGGACGGGGAAGATGAGGAAGGAGATGAGGATGAGGCAGTCGACAGTGCTTACAATGCTGATTTCCCCGACAGCCAGGATCTCTTCATCACCCTCACGGAGATCCCCTACCAACCCTCCCCAGGCGTTAACCCGGACCCTGAATCAGGGGAAGGATCAGTTGGTAAGTGTTTTAAACATGTAAACATTTATTTTGATCAGAACAGGAATATTAACAATGGGTTTTTCATGATTAGTTTGCCCTAGGCGCTCTACTTTTTAGTCCTTGCTAGTGTAGCTACTGGAAAATAAGGTCTATATGTCCGGGGATAGAGGTGAAATCCTCATGGGACATCTCCACGAAGCTCTCCTGGAGGTAATTGGAACGCCTTTGCATGAGGTTCCTGGGGAGAGTCGCCTTATTGCATCCTCCGTGGTAGGAAACTTTTCCGTGCCAGGCTAGCAGCAAGTACTCTGGGATCATTGCCTCGCAGAACATAGCGGCATACGTGTTTTGCTGGCTTTCACGCAGCATGCAGTCTTTCTCTGTGTCAGAAATCCTCATCAGAGTGATGTCTCTCATGGTGACCTGCTTTAAATTAGGGGAATGTTAGTATTGGGACTGCTTGCCTGTTCCTTTACATAACCGTAACCGGCGGTTTACAGCCACGCGGTGCAGGCAGAAGAGGGGCAGCATACAGGGATCTTTCCCGGGGACAGCCGTGAGGGGGTGGGACAGGGGCAGAGTTCATGCTTGCCGGATTGCCGGCAGCAGGAACTGGCCAACGCTAGGAGCGTTGCTTTGAACGTGAAAGGAGGGCACTGCTATAAATTAAGTTTTAAGCAGCCAAAAGTCTACGGCTTACCATGTCAGCCTGCTACCCAAATTCCACTGTCCTGCCCCGCTTGTCTGATCTCCACTGCAAGACCCCAGGCACTGAATGCGAAGGCCAAAAATTTGACCTTGTCCTGAGTGCGCATGTGATAGGTGCTGTGCATGGTCTTCTTCGCAAAGAGAGACTATGTTCATAGTTCACAAAAATGTATCTTTGTGAGGAATTCACTCCCTTTTTCCCATCCCACAGCTGCAAATGTCTCCCGACCTACCCCGGCATCCTGTCCCAGAGGCTGGTGCAGATTAGGTGGAGAAAGAAAGGGACATGGGACAACATGTTCTCAGAACTTATGGGCCGCTCCCGAGCCAAGGTGGCCCAGCAGACCGAGTGGAGGGAGAACATGTCGCAATACCAGGGATCACACAGCAAACGGGAGGAGAGGTGGCGGCAGAAAGACGAGCAGGCGACTCAAACGCTGCTTGCGCTAATGAGGGAGCAAACGGACAAGCTCCGGCGTCTTGTGGATGTTCTGCAGAACAGGAGGCAGGAGGACAGAGCCCCGCTGCAGTCTATCTCTAACCGCCCTCCCCCGCCACAAAGTCCCATACCCCCCTCACCCAAAGTCCCAAGTAGGAGGGGAGGCAGGGGCTGTGAAAACTGTCACTCCACCCCTGCAGACTGCTCAAGTACCATAGACTCTAAGGTCAGAAGGGACCATTATGATCATCTAGTCCGACCTCCCACATGATGTGGGCCACAAAAGCTGACCCAGCCACTCCTGGAAGAATTCTCTCCCTTGACTCAGCTGTTGAAGTCCCCAAATCATGATTTAAAGACTTCAAATCGCTAAGAATCCTCCAGCAAGCGACCCCTGCCCCATGCTGCGGAGGAAGGCGAAAAACCTCCAGGGCCTCTGCCAATCTACCCTGGAGGAAAATTCCTTCCCGACCCCCAAATATGGCGATCAGCTGAACCCCGAGCATGCGGGCAAGATTCTCTAGCCAGACCCTCTGGAAAAAGTTCTGTAGTAACTTTTAATATCCCATCATTGACCATTGTTACTAATTACCATCGATGGCACGTTATTGACCTATTGACTAAAATCACTTTATCCCATCAAACCATCCCCTCCATAAACTTATCAAGCTTAATCTTAAAGCCAGAGAGGTCTTTCGCCCCCACTGTTTACCTCGGAAGGCTGTTCCAAAACTTCACCCCTCTGATAGTTAGAAACCTTCGTCTAATTTCAAGCCTAAACTTCTCGACGGCCAGTTTATATCCATTTGTTCTCGTGTCCACATTAGTACTGAGCTGAAATAATTCCTCTCCCTCCCTGGTATTTATCCCTCTGATATATTTAAAGAGAGCAATCATGTCCCCCCTCAGCCTTCTTTTGGTTAAGGTAAGCAAACCGAGCTCCTCGAGTCTCCTTTCATATGACAGATTTTCCATTCCTCGGATCATCCTAGTGGCCCTTCTTTGTACCCGTTCCAGTTTGATTTCATCCTTTTTAAACATGGGAGACCAGAACTGCACACAGTACTCCAAATGAGGTCTCACCAGTGCCTTGTATAACGGAACCAGCACCTCCTTATCCCTACTAGAAATACCTCGCCTAATGCATCCCAAGACCGCATTCGCTTTTTTCACGGCCACGTCACACTGACGACTCGTAGTCATCCTGCGATCAACCAGGACTCCGAGGTCCTTCTCCTCTTCCGTTACTTCTAACTGATGGAAGGCTCTCATTCCCAAAGATTTGATAAGTCCTTTCCTTCCCGCCTCACCCAAGCCCTCGTCCCAGTTTCATCCCCTAACTGTGTAGTTACTAATAAAAAATACGTTTCTATTAATTACTGTTTCTGTCATGTTCTTTTAGAGGAGAGTGTGTTTGGAGGGGGGGAAGGGGGTTGGTAACTGGAGAGGACAGTCACCTTTACCAGGGTACAGACACGGGGGCAGGTTTAGCAGAAGGTCACACACATTGCAGTCACTAGGCACCCTGGTCAGTCTGGGAGGTGGTTTTCATGTTCTGTGGGGGGGGGGGGGGCGGGAGGCGGCTATGTGAGTTTGTGGCGGGGGAGGGTGGTTAGAGATCTTATGCAGCGGTCCTCTGGATCACAGAGCCACGCAGCAGGGGATCTGTAGCCCCTCTCCCCCGCCACAAAGTTACATAGCCCCCACACACAGAGTCCCGAAAAGGAGGGGTGGCAGGCTCTGTTGAAACAACCAGTCCACCACTGTGGACCGCTCTAGGAGCAGGAGCCTGTCATTCCTCGAGTTTAGAAGCATCCTTTCCATCACTATACCCGCTCCCCACCACAGTCTGCGTCCCAGTTTCAACACTTTACCGCGAAACCCTTAATAAAGAAAACAGTGTTAATTAACAGTTCCATTTATTTTATTTTTAAAGGTGTGTTGGAAGGGGGGCAACGGGGTGAACGGGGTATGTAGCTGGAGAGGATAGTTAACATTAAGTGGGTAAAGAAACGGGGGCAGGTTCAGCTTCTTTTTAAACAAACTTAATAGTCACAGGTTACCCTGCTCACTGTGGAACCTATCTTTCAAAGCCTCCCGGATGCACAGCGCGTCCCGCTGGGCTCTTCTAATCACCCGGCTGTCTGGCTGGGCGTAATCAGCAGCCAGGCTATTTGCCTCAACCTCCCACCCCGCCATAAAGGTCTCCCCCTTGCTCTCACAGAGATTGTGGAGCACAGACCGAGCAAGCTGCAATAACAATGGGGATATTGGTTTCCCTGAGATCAGAGCGAGTCAGTAAGCTTCTCCATCTCCCCTTGAGACGTCCAAAAGCACACTCCACCACCATTCTGCACTTGCTCAGACGATAGTTGAAGAGTTCTTTTTCACTGTCCAGGGCGCCTGTATAGGGCTTCATGAGCCAGGGCATTAGCGGGTAGGCTGGGTCCCCGAGGATCACTATAGGCATCTCCACATCCCCAACAGTTATTTTGTGGTCTGGGAAGTAAATACCTTCCTGCAGCCATCTAAACAGACCAGAGTTCCTGAAAACACAAGCGTCATGAACCTTGCCCGGCCATCCGACGTTGATGTTGGTAAAACATCCCCTATGGTCCACCAGTGCTTGCAGCACCATTGAAAAGTAGCCCTTTCAGTTATAGTACTGGTCCGGTCCCAGGCTAGGGATGTGAGTTCCTTCTATAGCCCCACTGCAGTTTGGGAATCCCATCACGGCGAAGCCATCTATGATGACCTGCACGTTTCCTAGGGTCACTACCTTTGACAGCAGTAGCTCAACGATTGTGTTGGCTACTTGCATCACAGCAACCCCCACAATAGATTTGCCCACGCCAAAGTGGTTCACGACTGACCGGTAGCTGTCTGGCGTTGCAAGCTTCCAGAGGGCTATGGCCACTCGCTTCTGGACAGTTAGGGCTGCTCGCATCCGGGTGTCCTTGCACTTCAGGGCAGGGGACAGCAACTCACAAAGTTCCAGGAAAGTTCCCTTACACATGCGAAAGTTTCGCAGCCACTGTGATTCATCCCAGACCTGCAGCACTATGCGGTCCCACCAGTCCGTGCTTGTTTCCCGGGCCCAGAATCGCGCCACAGCATCAACATGACCCATTGCCACCATGATGTTCACGGCGCGGGGTCCCGTGCTTTGTGAGAGGTCAGTGCCCCTCTCAGACTTAATGTCCTTCTCGCCTGATTTCTCAGCATCTGACTCTGGAAAAGGTGGATGATAAGGTGCGAGGTGTTGACAACAGCCATAACTGCAGCGATGGTCGCAGCAGGCTCCATGCTCGCAGTGCTGTGGCGTCCGCGCTGTCACTCACCAGAAAAGTGCGCGAACTGATTGCCCGCCAGCGCTTTCAGGGAGGGAGGGCGGGAGTGACAGTTGAATGATGACAGTTACCCAAAAACACCCTTGACACATTTTTTTTGCCCCATCAGGCTTTGGGGGCTCAACCCAGAATTCCAATGGGCAGCAGGGACTGCGGGAACTGTGGGATAGCTGCCCACAGTGCACCGCTTCCAATGTCGACGCTTGCCCCGTTAGTGTGGACTCACAAAGTCGAATTACTGTCCTTAGTGTGGATACACACGTTCGACTTTGTAATATCGGTTCCACAAATTCGATTTAAGTAAAATCGGACTACTCTTGTAGTGTAGACATACCCTTAGTTACTACTTTCCTAAACTTGAGGTGGGGATGACTGTGGGTTGGGCTGGGCTGGTTTTAAGCCAGTTTTGCAGTTATGTATTCTGAATTGCTACCACTGCAGTAGATGGCAGAACTGCGCTTTGTTGCAGGGGAGCAGGTGGAATTTCAAGAGACCTCAGCGGTCACTGCACCATTGTACAAGAGCATAAAGCAATGGGGAATGGTTGCCACAAGTAATTTGTGAGAGGCTTCAGCACTTGGTCAATGCATCCTAGTCACCTTTTGCCTTCAAACTGGCCTACAGCTGAAATTGCTGTTGTCACTTCTCCCCCAACGATAAGTGAACACTGCATCTGCTGCTGGGAACAGTCTGCTTTAACATGATGGCTCTGGTAATGCAAAGAGATCATTGCTTCCCAATAGCTAAAATGATCACCTTGCTTTGGCAGCATAAATAGTTCTGAACCATTCAGACTCTACTATTCTTTTTGATAAGGAAGGAGAGCTTGTATTTAACAGTTGCATTCTTTCATACACTACATAACTCCAACATCTCAGACAGAGCCTACAGTTGCTTGCCCTGCCTTCCAGTCCAAACCCCCACTTTCCGATGTGAAGCTTGACCTCTTTTAACTTCTGCAGCCGCACTCCACATCCTTAAGCAACAAGAGCAGCTGCTTGGCACACACATTCTTTTCCTACCTGCTGGAAAAAGTTGCCTTCCAATCCAAACGGGAGTGACCTCTACAGTTAACAGAAAGGTATACACAAAGAAAAGGAATTATTTGGGGATGTATGAGAGAGGTATAAATGGGAGTCAGGAAGTAAAGCTAAAAATTAAAATTCCGAGTTCTGCTGTCTAGTAGTGTTGCTGTGAGCTGTTAAACAGCTGCTGTATTTCATCCCAGAGAGGGCTGCATTTTAGTGAGATGATGTAATTCCTCTATGCAGACTTTGAAATGCACATTAGGATCCTTTGGTATTTAAGATAAGACTATATTATCATTGTTACTATTCTCTCTTACTAGTAGTTGGTGTCACAGTTAAGCGTTTTTAAAGGTAATTACTTCTGTGTCAAGTCTGTTACTGACATACTCCCATTGATCACACGACCCTAATGAATACATATATTTTTGGAAAGACATTGTTTAATATCCAAATGTTGAAATTGGCTTATTACGTAATTTCAATGAAATGGCACATGAATTAATAATGAGATTTCTCAAGGAACTGCAGCTTCTTCAAGATGCATGAATTCAGTAATCACTGTAATTATTATGAAGTTATAATAAAACATGATGTTTTACTTGGCTAATTCAAGGGCAATAAGTATGAATAATGGTCTTTTTCTCCTGACTTCATGTTAGTCATTCTTTCCTTAATTATGGAGCAATTCTCTGATTTAGAGGGACAATGCAGCAGCTAGGTAGCTCTGCTAATGATGTCTTAGTCTTTCTATAGCTGGATACATGCTGTCAAACACAATTTCTGTTCTTCCCTAAGCCCCAGTATCACCTGTCTCCATGCTTACTACAGAGATGGAATTATCTTAGGTACTTTTAAGGCTCCAATCACCATAGTATCTGAGCCCCTAAGTCTTCCGTTCACTCGAAGAACTCAAATCCCAGGCGAGCACCATAACAACGGGACGATCTTTTCTCCCAGGAATTCAAGATAAGGAGCCTGTGGTGTTGCAAGAAGTAATATAAGTTAGGCAGGAAACAAGCTCACCAAGTCCTGTTCAATAGCACAAAGGTTACTGACCTTTTGGTGAAATATACCCCTGGGCAGAGGTGCAGCAAAGGGCTGAGGTAGCATTTATATCCACTGAAATCCTCAGAGTAGGGACTTGTGCGGTCTTTCTGCATGGGCTGAATTTTGCATTTTCTCAGTGCTATATTGATGGGGTGTCCACAGCCTCTCCTGGCAACAGTTCCATTATCTGTATAGTGCTTAGCAACCCTAGTTATAGAGCACGGTGGGGCTCTGGTCCAATTAGGGTGACCAGACAGCAAGTGTGAAAAATCGGGACAGGGAGTGGGGGGGTAATAGGAGCCTACATAAGAAAAAGCCCCAAAAATTGGGACTGTCCCTATAAAATCAGGACATCTGGTCACCCTACTAATGCTGTACCCACACATAACAAAAAGTCACTCCCTTTCCAAGCCAAGTAATTTGTGGCTACAGCCCTGGACTCGAAATTGGGAGATTTGGTTCAACTTCTAGCTCTGCTACTGGCCTGCTGGGTGACCTAGGGCAAGTCACCTAACCTCCCTGTGTCTGGTTTCCCCATATGTAATATAGCAGTAATGACACTGACCACGTTTGCGAAGTGTTTCGAGATCTGTGGGTGAGAAGTGAGCGATAAGAGCTTGGTGGTGGTGGTGTCAAAGCCTCTCTGTAGTTTACTGGGGGGTCATGGCTCATTTGGCAGGTAAATGCACTGCATCCGTCTTTCTTCCCCTTGGTCTTTAAAATGCATTTCTTCCTGGATTAAATATCGAGACTGCCACTACAGTAGTAGCACTGTATCTAACTAGGCAGATGACTTTGATCACTCACTTCAGCCTTGCCTTTGTTCTATTTATTGCCTCTCTTTTTAAAATATTTCTGCTGAGTCCATTTGCTTTCTAATGCAGGAGATGAGAAAACCTTGTCAAGGCTTTCTTACGATTCTCTGCCAATTATGCTGATGCGAGATAAGAGCCTAGCAAAAGCGAAGAATCTTTCTTGGGGGGGGGCGTCACTCTACCTTTTGGTTGCCTCCTGCACTGATTATTTCCCCCATCTTCAGAAGATGTCGCTGCAACATGCTATCTTTCAGAGAGGAGAGCTCTTCTAGCAAAGTGACCTGAGGCACAGGTGATAATGAAGGGAACCTTGATACTCGCCTATTGTAGCTGAACCTGAAAAGAGAGGCACTCTTTTTAATCAAGTGAATCACTGGTTAAATTAAAGCCATCCCAGACTGTGGTGGTTTCATGGTGCTCCAGGGACCTTCTGTTTCAGTTCCATAGTCCCCAAAGCAAAATCTCTGTTAGCTGTAGATATATATATATTTTTTAATCTCCATGTTTGGCTTAGAATGTTGAGCACAGAAATTATGGTTTCACCAAACCTTTATTTCCTGACTAAAAATAGCTGTTTTTAAAAAAACAAAAAACCCCTAATCCTATATAATTAGTCTTGTATTTATTTTTCAACAGCTGTTCTCTCTGATGCTTTCGAATAGCTGCGTTTTGAGTAGTCTGTGTGTGTGTGTGTTTGTGTGTGTACACACACTTCAAGTGAGATGAACTGTGTAGGATTTCAACTGTTTCTTCTGGGAATCCTTGATGAATGCAGCATGGCATTTCCTCCTCCTCTCCCCCCTTCCCCCTGACACGCCCCAGTTCTCTACAATGATTGTTTCTTTTCTATGGTTAAAGGGTGAATCCCTGGAAGAATTTGCACTTTGGAATTTAAGGATGAAAGGTGTTGCTACGAGGAAGTTCAGTTCTCCTGCCCAGAGGTGTCTGGGGAATTAAGGGTGCCACAAGACTATGGATGAGCAGAAGCTCAGATAAATAAGAATTATATAAAAGTTCTCAGTGATTAGTGCATTTATAAAATTAAAAAATTAATTCCTCCTCCCCTCGAACCGGTTGTAAATCTGTTTTCCTAGTTAAGAATAACTGCATATAACCCTTTTATAGGGTGACCAGACATCCCGATTTTTGGGTCTTTTTCTTGTATAGGCTCCTATTACCCCACCCCCGTCCCAATTTTTCACACTTGTTGTCTGATCACCCTCGGCTTTTACAATCTGTGTCTCTGAAGGCTTCCAAATTCATGGTGTTTTGGCTACAGAGTAACTACTCCAATCTTCCCAGGTCGGTTTTGTTTAGCGCTTGCATCTGGACTAATCAACCCCAGAGGCCTATTGGACAAAGCAGTGAAATCCATAGTGATTCAGAAAGGGCTCATCTGGAGAGAACCATAGCATAATTCATTAAAGCCTTGCCCATTTTGCATGAAATTCGCCTCCTGTACAAGGGCTATTCGCTGCTTCGGTCTTTCTTACAACCTACTTTAAGGCCTGATCCCCTTTAAGTAAATGTCAAAACTCCCATTAGCTTCAATAGTTCAGGATCAGGCCCATAACCATGGAAGCTTTTTAAGGGCATGTTGTAGCACTGAGGGATTTTGGAAGTTGACTTCGACCCATAGGGTTAGGTCTTTGCATTGTAAACTGCTTGGGGTAGGGGCTGTGGGTGGGATTTTCTCCAGTGTCTAAGGGAATTAAGCACCTAGTCCTCATTGACAGTCAATGGGGTTTGGGCACCTAACTCCTCTAGTGCTCTGGCAATTCCCATCCCATCTAGCTGTGGTAATTACACAGCCCCCCCCCCCCCCATTACTGTAATATCTGAGAACCTTGCAATCTCTAGTGTTTCTCTTCCCATCACCTCTGTCCTGTAGGGCAGTGCTAATCTCCCCATGGACCAAGATGTAAATTGGCTTGCCCAAGGTCACACAGGAAGTCTGTGATGGTGCAGGGAGCTAGACCCGGGTCTCAAATCCTCCATTAGTGCCCTAATCGCTCGCTCATCCGGTGGCGTTGGAACAATGTGTATGGGGGCGGGGGGGGTGTTGAGAGAGAGAGCCATTGAACAAAACTGTAAACCCTGTATATGATGGAAACCACTTCAAGTCCGAGGGATGCTGCTGCTACCCCAACAGCCCTGCAATCCTCTTTCTCTGTCACCCTGTGCCTTCTGCTAAGCACTGTAGAGTGAGGAAGACACTGTTAATGATCAGCCTAAAGACTAGTTAT
The DNA here is from genome assembly GCF_027887155.1 of Malaclemys terrapin pileata. Classification (NCBI taxonomy): domain Eukaryota; kingdom Metazoa; phylum Chordata; order Testudines; family Emydidae; genus Malaclemys; species Malaclemys terrapin. The sequence goes on along the minus strand of NC_071508.1, from coordinate 10,693,840 downwards.
CTATTTTCTGGGGGGGGCAGCTGGTTAATACCCCCATCCTCTAGGGGCTTAGACTTAAATCAAAGGATTGGAAATAGGTTTGGGACACTTTCCCTTCTGCTTTGAATCTCTTATCCCCATCCCTCCGGACATCTAGCCTCACATCACAGCACCGCCACCACCGCAGTTCTCTCTAGATTTTACCCCATTCATGTCGACGCTGCTGATTTGAATACGTGTCTTGGAACAGCAGCCCAGACATGCACTGAGGATAGCTCAGAGGGACTCTCTGCTGCAAGCCCGGAGCATTGAGCGAGGCTCTGTAGCAGGATGGAACCTTTGTCATCCTCTGAGTCTGCATTGCTCAGCTGCCGTTCTGACCCCTGGCATAAATCATCCCCAGTTCACATCTGATGAATGTGTCATTTGATGTAAAAATTAACCCAATGGCATCGTTGATTAGATCTACACTACGCAAATAAGTCCCTCCATTTTTTTTGAATGCAAATGACTGCTAGTGTCAGCCTAGTCTCTGAAGCAATGTCAGTCACTTTGGGGAAGCTATGTTCTTTTCTAACATCAAATGAGGACAAACAGGTTGCTCCTGTGGCCCCACAGATCCCACAGCTGGTTGCTTCCAGGGTGGAATAAAGGTCACTGACAAAGAACACCCAGCATGCCCGTGACAGCAGCCAGCTAGATATATTTAGCACCCTTATTAAACTGCTGAAGGCTGCTTGGTTCCAATTTGTGCCTAATTACACGTGGCCATAATGTGCCATTTGTTTTAAGCAACCTCCCTTTTGAAATCAAGGGGGCAAAATGCGTTTGCGCTTCAATGGAGTTTCACTTTTAAAATAGCTTTGTCTTTCAACGTGTTGCCACTGCCCTGTCCAGCACAAGAGTTTTGGGGGCGGGGGAGAAGGGCTCAGACAACTCTAAAATAGCTCCCACAGGAAACCCGTTGCTTTGCAAGTAGAAGGTGGAAGCTGCCCTGCATTGGGGATTATCTTTGTTCTTTGAGTCTATTGCCGATTTTCTTGAATGAATTAAAGGCTGCCGGCATGCATGGTCCCAGCAGAATGGCAGAACAAAAACACATGTCCTGGATTAGTAATTTGCCCACAAAAATAGGGCCGTGGCTAAAAAGAGTTGTGACATTTTCCTTTGACTTGCGGAGGGGCTGCCAAGATTTTAAGCTTTTTATTTTGATTCATTTGTTCCTTCCCCCCCCCTTCTCTGTGGATTGTTTGATGCTTTCATACAGCACAGCTGTGTCTAGAAAGTGAGTGAGCCTGAAGTGAAGTACCTATGTGTATTTAAGGGTTTACCTATGCTTCCAATATTTCCCCCTGAACCCATAAGAGGCACTAGTCCAGCCCCCATCAATGCTGGAACAGGTGGCGAGAAGGCATAATTGTCAATTGAAAATAATGGGCTTCCCCCTTACGTATGCATGGTAATTTCTCTCTCCCCTACTATTGTCTAGACAAGTATTTCTCAACCTTTTCAGGTTGGCGACCCCCTTATTCAAAGTCAAAAACTTTCACAATCTCTCTTCTTCCCCCCCCCCTTTACATTTACTATGAAAGTAGGAGTATAAAATATCCGTGCTCCAACAGATTGACGGAGAAAGGTTGACCTTGAAGGGGAAGGGTGTGGGAGGAGAAACACATCCATGTAGGCCGCTAAGGGGCGGAGCTACTTCAATTAGAACGACAACTTCTAGTTGTCATCTTTTTGCTCTCCCTCAATACAACTTCTAGTACACCCTGTGTACAACTAGTACACCTCACAAATGTTTAAGTATTTGCCTAGCGGTGAATTTCACCCCCTGCCTGCAGTTCTATTGCTTGGCTTGGGGGCATGCTCATTTGCTGCTTTGCTTGTCTGGGAAGGTATTGTATGGGTCATTGTCCTGTATTTTATTGTATGGGCCCCCTGTTAAGCATTCTCTTCCTTACATCAACTGAAGTGATGCAATAAAGTAATTAGATAGTGAAGCATGGGTGAAATTATTGGACTGAATAACACGGGCAGTTCTCCAGACTGTGGCTACAGACCAAATGGCCCTCATGAGTTTTTAATATAATGGTCCTCTACCCCGGGAATGGATTTATGTACACTGTGGTATCCTCATGTCCTATATAGAGAAACAACTCGTAAAACTTTCATTCCGACACTCTGCTTATTTGTGCCACTCTCCCTTGGAGGCCAGATTGGTGTATCCGCAACAATGCGCAAAGCGTGAGAGTCGGGCCTGTGGAACTGAGCTCTCATTTGGTTTCAAAATCTGCTTTATAATTCATGCTTTATCTGCTCACTGGGCCAATTGCTCTCCAGTCACCAATGCTATTCCTCTCCTGACCCCTTCTTCTGGTTATATAAGTGACGGCATGACAGGGTGTCCAAACTCCACAAGTCAGGAAAGGGTTAATGGACTCCTATCAGCCCCTCCCTGGGACCACCTTAAGCAAGTGTGGAGCTTTGCGGGAGGAGATGAAGAGGGAGAGCCTGTGTCAGGTGTTGCTGGGCTGGAAGGGAGACCAGACCTTCAGCTTGAGCTGGGGGAAAGAAGGCTGAGGACTTATCAGAGTAACCCAATGAAGGGGAAGGCAGGCAGGCCTGGTATGGGATATTTGCCTCGTTGAGCTCGTGGTGGGGTGTGCACTCCACTCTGGCCCTGAGCTGAATGAGGCCAGGAGAGCCCAATCAGCTAATTAGGTAGCAAATGGGGGATATTTAGGCTGGTGGCAGCTAATTAGAGGCTCACCCGTGTGGGAACAGGTAGGACCTGTGTAAAGGACAGGAAAATGGAAACAGAAGGAGGGCCTGCTGGGAAAGGCTGTAGTCACTCCCTGGGAAGAGGGAGGAGAGTCTGGAGGCTGCAGAGATGAGTTGTCTCCAGTCCATCCCTGGAAGGGACTGGCAACCCCAGAGGAGTGGGGAAGGCCAGGAGGTATGGAAGTGGCTGAGGGAAAGGCAGCAAGGTTCAGGAAGGGAATGGACCTTGGCTGCTGCGTAGAGGGTCCCTGAGCTGGCACCTGGAGTAGAGGGTGGGCCTGGGTTCCCCTGCCAGCCACTGTGGGAAAGGCACTGGGAGACAGTGAAGCAGAAGACTGCCTGAAACTGCTGAAGAGCAGGAATCTTGATACACTTCCCTTCCCCTACCCCATCCCTGGAAGAGGAAATCGCAGTAGTGGCTGGAGGGTTGAATCGCAAAGAGGACAGCTTCGGCTCATGAGAGCAAGAGACTGGCTGCAAAGGAGAAACCGAAAGGGGGTAACCACTGAAAGGGGCATTGGCTGACCAAGCGAATTCCCAGAACCTCCAGGAGGTGGTGTCATCTAGCGGTGAGTAGAGCAAACCCATCACAGGGCCAGGCTTGTGCCAGCTCAAGCAGGGCAGAAGTGTTCGGTTTTCTTGGGATTTTGCAGAGCCAAGGTGGCAGGAGGGGGTGAAGAGTCTGCTCAGGGGTGAGCCCACTTCTGCTGGTTCTGATGTCATGTCTGGTTAGGAGACCACTGAAGTGTGGAGCCAGGGAAAGTGGTGGTGATTTTCACTCTGAGTCACTACAGGCAGCCATCGCTTGTTACATGAGACATGATGCCAAGGTCCCAAAGATCGACCCCGTAGCACTTGTTGTATGAGTGGCGTCTTAACATCAGTAGCCTGGTCGAATTCTGCCAACTTTATTCTATATTCAGCTGAAAAATGAATTAAACTGCTGCACTGTGTCACTGTGCAAGGCTGGTTCGAGGGCAGGCAAGCAGGGTGGTTGCCCTGAATGCCAATGTCCAGCGGGTGTGGTGCTGTTATGCCGTTTGGCCACTGGGAGGGGAGAGCAAAAATATTTTCTGCCTTGGCCAGTGAAACCACTACAGCCACTCCAGTCACTGTGCACTGTTAAACAGCTACCACCAGGGCCAGCTCTGGCTTTTTTGCCGCCCCAGGCAAAAAAGCCTCCGGCCGCCTCCCCCAGCGCGGCAGGGGAGGGCGGCCGGAGCCTCGGGGGGAGGGCAGCGAGCCCCGGTCGGGGCTCCGCTCTCCCTGGCGGCCGGAGCCGGAGCACCGCGCCGCCCCCCTCCAGGTGCCGCCCCAAGCACAAGCTTGGTGGGCTGGTGCCTGGAGCCGGCCCTGGCTACCACACTCTACCCAAAGGTGGCTGTGTAGCAGTGGTGGGTGATGCGACCTGTGCACATCGATTTTTTTATATCCTTTTGAGTTTGGAAAAGTTCTTCGGAATGCAGCTGTGTTAGAAATTGGTATAAATGTCACAGTAACTGGCACTTGATACATAAATGGAGACAGAGTGGGTCAGATTTTCAGATGGAGTAAATTAGCATACCTCTATTAGATTCTGGCTCTCTGGAATTACCTAGATATGTATTGTATCTATTACACCCCTTGTTACAGTGGGTCTCTGACTCTACAGTGATTTACGCCAGCGGAGGACCTGGCCTAGAGAGATTACTATCCTACATGGAAGAGCTGTCTTTCCTGGAAAGTGGAGGAACAATGTGTACACAGAGCAATCTCCATGTGCCCCTGGCTTCACTGCTGATATGCAACAATGTGATGTGCGCATCACGCTGGTACGCGTGTGTGTTAAAGCAGTAGTGTGGTTTCCGTCCGGCTGCTCTCTAATGAAGAGAGTTAGCATTTAGTGAAAGGAGATGCGTGTCTATGCAGAGCTCCTGCCACCAAGGCCTGAAATGTAAAAAGCTGATTGCTAAGTAATGACTCTGGCAAAAGTGATAGGGCTGTATATGAAATGCCAGCTTGCCGCCTTCTACTGCCTCTGAATGTTTTAACCTCATTTATCCTTTGGGTACTTACAGAACCATTTTACATTTGTGCACTTACAGGATTAAATGAAATAAATGGAGATGATTATTACTGCATAGCAAAGCTAATGTTTAAGGATATGCTGTTTTGTTGCAACTGGAACTCCATTTGCACTGTTTAGATACTTTGCGAGCTTTTCAAAGAGGGGATGATGAATCATACAGTCTCTAGCACTCGACTGCTAATGAGAAAACTGTTAGTAATATGCCTTTTATATCTCTCTCGCTCCTGAAGTAACTAGAACACTGGTTCCCTTCTCATTTCATGTTTAAAGTCAAGCAAAATAAGAAGCAAGCCACATAATGTGTACATGACATTGATGTATGGTGTTCATATTACCTAAATGGCTCTGGTATTCTACCAAAAATAATGAAATATATAAATATAATATTGAACACATCTGAATGAAGGGTAATTTTTTTTGGTATGCTTGTGTTCAGCTGCAGACGGAAATGTGAACCAGGTTCCGTGTGATTGTTTTTTCTGTAATTTGGAGCTTTGTCTGGAATGCAAATCAAACCTGCATTGATATTGAAATTTGGAAATCTTGAGCAACTGTTTTATTCCACCTCTCCCCACCTCCATGTTTTCATGTGACTCGGCATTTCACTCAGGACTAGAAATAGACCCATTAACATGCTGTGATGTCTTTGGCCTATTCAGAAACAGGACATTCTGGATGTGTCCTGAGGACAGCAGAGTATCTTGAGTTTTCCTGGTAATATTTATAGACCCCTGAAATATCAAACAGTAGTACGTGCACATAAATTGAAGGACTAAATCTCTTGAGTTCCATCTATCTGTACAACAGCTGGGTCTTTATAATATAATACAGTGTTTATATGGAAAGCAGGGGATGGAGCATTACCTGGTCTGTTCATTCCCTCTGGAGCATCTGGCACTGGCCACTGCTGGAAGACAGGATACTGGTCTAGCTTTGGTCTGACCCAGTAGGGCCGCTGTTCTTATGTTCTGTCTGAGCCAAGAACTGGGCATCATGACTCGTGAGTAGAGCTAGCAGGAATTTCTATTCTGTGGGTAAATTTCCCAGAGTGCTGGCTGGGAGCCTATGAGCCCTGGGAACCATAGGTGAGCTGGAAACCTCCGAACTTGGGAGCCAGGCCTTCCAGGCTTCCTGCTGAGGGACGTAATTCAACCACTACCTGGCTAGGGTTAGGATATGGTTAGGTAAGGCTGTTGCAGGATTGTCCATTACAGGGTGCTTGCATCTTCATGGGAAGCATCTAGTACTGGATACTCTCAGAGGCAGGATACTGGACTAGAGGATCATTTGTCTGATGTGGCATGGCAATTCCTAGGTCTCTCTACAACTTCCATTATTATGCTTTGTATGGCCAGGTAAAATCCTTCCTGTTCGCTGCTTTGCAGAGTCTGTACTGAATAGATATCCCAGATTGACAAGGCCACTATCTCAGACCAGACAACTTCTGGGACTGTCCTCTCTGAGCAATTAGCATTCTGTGCAAGTAACAATGGAGGCCGTGCTAACAGTAGCTGACCTCACCCATCATGAAAAGAGAGTGGGCTGCATGAATGAGGCAGTGGTGCCAGGGAGCGATCTCTTTAACTTGTACTTATCCATCCAGAGCAGAAAAACAGCTCTGCTTCCAGCACCGTGGGTTCCTTGAGTGCTTGTCATTGTTAAGGTGTGTCCTTTATAATTGTGTCTAGGTGATTCAGAGCTTTGCTAAATTGGAACAGAGACATGCTTGTCAGACCCTCTCCAGTACTGCGCTTCCATCTGGTGCCTTTGAGTGTCTCATTCTTACAGTGCGAACTCTACTGGGTGTAACTAATGCATCTGGATTCGTTTGCTGTATATTAAAGGCATTGTTTTCCTCTGGCTGTGCAGTACTCAGGACTTGCGTTGTGACAGGATCCAAGCATTCAGATGTCAGGCTGACTTGCTTAGGTGGCTGATTTCAAAAGGTTGGCTTGCAACCACATGAGGAGAAAGAAGAGAAAACACAGAAGGCAAAAAAGCACATCTCCTCCCATCAGCTGCTTAAGGAACCCCTTTACTATGGAGAGCCTTGCTTGGAAGCAGTTCAGCCCCGACAGCCTCCGGGCCTTATTTGTGAGCATATCATGAGTCCATCTATGGGCCGAATACCTATGTCCTGGAGTCTCAAATGCCACATCCCATGCTGCAGTGATGGGGGCATGAAAAACCTTACATGCGCACAACTGGGCCCAATTCATCTTTTTTGCATATATCAGACTAGATCCTCAGTTGGTAAAATCAGTGGAGCTTTACTGCTTTACACCAGCTGATCATCTGGCCCTCTGCCTGTGCATTGCATAAAGATAACACTTTGTGCTTAGGTGTAGGACTTTGCTTCAAAGGGTTTCAAATTAGTCTAACCCTCTCCTCACCTCTCTGAGGGTAACCACTCCTATTTTTACATGAACTCACCAAAGTAAAAAGCATTGGAGAAGACTGACCAAATAGCTGACCATATTATTGTATCTTTTTATATTCAGTTTGCTCACGGCATAGTGTTAGAACGCTATGCTGTTCCCTAGCGCTTGGTATGATAGTCCCTTTTAAGGCTGGGTTAACAGAGCAACAGGATGCTATAATACAAATACAATGTCTTGTAATCCAAGACAACCTTAACATAGCAGAATTTTGCTATTGTGGGGTAAAAGTGTGTGTGGAGGGGTGCGCACATGTATACACCACTGCCATCTATTGGATAGAATCAAAACTGCTCAATTCTGTGTCCTAGTCTCTGTACTGATAAAATACAGTAAATCCTCCCAGGAGCAGTTACCTGGTTGAGATGGCTAATGTAGTGCAGGGGGATTGGAGTTCTGTCCCTGCTATTGCTGTGCACTTACAAGGGGTCACAGTCTAGCGTGCAGCATCATGATATAATGCTTTAACTGTGACTTCTCTTAAACATATGCATCTGTTTGCAGGATCGGAAACCTAATTTGCTGCTTCAGCATGCAAGCTAGGCACATGGAATTAGGGTGCTGAATGTTAAGATACATGTTGAAAATCAACATTGAAAATGTTCAGACTGAAATAAATTTTTCTAGCCACCTCTGTCCACAGTAGGCAAGAGAGGAATTAACTTTTAAAAGGTTGCCGTGTCTGATTCTCCCTTTTTACCCAAGTTATATCAGGAGTAAATCTACTGACGTTTAAGGAGATAACCTGTTTTTATATCTGTTTAAGTGAGAAGAGAACCAAGCACACAACTCTCTTACTAGAATAAGAGGCATATTGCTACAGCTCATAGACTCAGACTTTAAGGTCAGAAGGGACCATTATGATCATCTGGTCTGACCCCCTGCATGCTGCAGGCCGCAAGACCCTTCCCTGGACTCTACCGTTGAAGTCCCCAATCCTGTGTTTTAGTGACTTCAATTGGCTGAGACCCTCCTGCTAGTGATCCCTGCCCCATGCTGCGGAGGAAGGCGAAAAACCTCCAGAGGCTCAGCCAATCTACCCTGGAGGAAAATTCCTTCCCGACCCCAAATATGGCGATCAGTAAGACCCCGAGCATATAGGCAAGAGTCTCTAGCCTGACCCTAGCTGTCTCTAGCTGTAAACTTGTATTTCAAAGTACGCTGAGGCTGTCACTTGATTGTTCTCTGCACAAGTGTTCTTTGCTCAAGTTGTTATAAATAATTTGAATACATCTGCTTTTTTTCAGTTTGCCCTTTGGGTTAGTTTTAGACATAGTGGTTCTGTGGAAGTTGGGGATCTACATTATTTAAGATGTTTGTCAGAAAACAGTCAGCATCACTGGAAAGGTGGGAGCTATTTTTAAGAGTATTGTAAGGTTTCAAGGTATTCATTGTTTCTTAAAAAATATTCATGTGTGTATGTGTAATATAAATAAAGTGTGTTTTTAAACCCTCAGAGTGGCTGATCCAGAGCCTGGCCTGAAAAATCCCCAGAGGCTTTTGACTGTGAGGGGAGATCTTTCATGTTTAGCATTTTGATAACACTCCAGTAGCCAGTGCTAGTAATTCACCATGATTATGAATTCGCATTTCTGTTGCAGTAGTGCTTAGAGCTCTCAGTCAGGATCAAGTCCCTGTTGTGGTAACTGCTTGTTTGATATGAGACTGCCTTTCTTCCTGTGTGACCCTCCTGCGGCAGTGCTCGGTAGCGCTTTGAAGTGCGAGTGTGGTCGCGCGCCAGCGCAGGGGGAGAGCTCTCCCAGCGCTGCAGGTACTCCGCCTCCACGAGGGGATTAGCTTACAGTGCTGGGAACGCGGCTCCCAGCGCTGGGGCACTGTTTACCCTGGTGCTTTACAGCGCTGTAACTTACTGCATTCGGGGGGATGTGGGGTGTGTTTTATTTACACCCCGGAGAGAGAAAGTTGCAGTGCTGTAAAGTGCCAGTGTAGCCATAGCCTAAGAGTCTAATCATGCACGTAACACCTTCCCTGCCCATTGGCTTCAAAGGCAGTTGAGGATGCTCCACACCGCACAGAACTGGACCATGACAGAGTGATGTAAATCAGTGCGTTTCAACCAGGGGTATGCATACCCCAGTGGGTACAGAGAGATCTTCCCGGGGATGTTTCCCTAGTTTTAGAACCAGCTACAAAAAAGCACTAGTGAAGTTAGTTCAAACTAAAATTTCATACAGACAATGACTTGTTTATACACTGAAATGTAAATACAATATTTATATTCCGATTTATTTATTTTTACAAGAGAAAGTAAGCAACTTTTGAGTAATAGCGTGCTGAGACACTTGTATTTTATGTTAGATTTTTATAAGCAAATAGTTTTTAAATGAGGTGAAACTGTGTCCTGTACACAGGACAAATCAGATTCCTGAAATGGATACAATAGTCTGGATAAAAGGTCGACAGCCACTGATGTAAGTAAACTTATTCTAATTCAAAATAAGTTGGTAAGTCTATTATTATGGAAGGCTGGGAAAGTGCCATTTAATTGTGTGGGCAGTCTCTTTGCTGTTACGTTGCACTGTATTTCTGTTGAGGTGTGAAAAGCTTGCTTACCCGATTGGAAGATCACCTTTGTGCACTTTCTGTCCCCAGAGAATAGCCTTTGGCAGTGACTCAGGTTCCATTGGCAGAACGTCCTTTGCAGGGCATGAAATTCCTGTTTTAACAAAGTAGATCTGAAATAGAGGGTACCTGATTGGTCCCCCTGAGTCTGAAATGGGAGCGAGGGGACAATGACCTCTGAGTAGCTTCTGATTTCTCTGGGCAGAGTCAGGCCCAAATTCTTGGCTCCTTTTGCATTTTAACTGCAGATCCCTTTGCCTTTGTTCCAGGATTTGGAGGATGAGTTTGTTACAGTTTCTCACTGTTCCTGTTTTTCATACTTTGGTGGTTCAGCCCAGGCTCCAATTAATAATTTAGTCACTAATTTATCTTAGTGTATGAGCAATAGAAAGTTGTCTAAATCAGAGATTATTAATGTAAATGATTTTGCCTTTTAATCACTCAGAGGCTCACATCCTTTACTAACAAACGCTCGTGGTAAATGGTACCAAATGTCTGTCTCGTCTCGTCTCCTCTCCTTCCTCTCCCCCCCCCCTGAGATTTTAAGGTAGTCTGCCTAGTGCCTGAGCCCATCACTGTTTACCTGATGCTTCCCATGTGGAGTCTGCTCTTTAGGCTAGACCAAGCTGCTAATCTCTCCCGAAATATTAATAATGAACCCCAATCGTCTTCTGGCACACAATTCTCCTTTTCCTGCTGGCTAAGAGCAGCTGTGGCGTGTTGCATGCAATGTGCAGGCCCTGATTCAGCAGTCCACCTCTGGTCAACAATAGACACGAGCGCACGCCTAGCTTTAGCATGTACTTAAAATTTAGTGCGTTGGGTTTCAGAGCCTGAGCCCAAATGTCTACACCGCACTTTTTAGCACCAGAGCATGTGCTCTGAGGGATCTGAGACAACCTGCCATGAGCTTTTTTTATTATTATTATTATTTTTTTTTTTTTTTGGCCATCTAGACATAATCTGAAGGGGGGGACCTAAGTCTTCAAATATGCTACAGGCTATTATAAAACAGGAGATCAATTGCTCTCTATATCTACTAAAGGTAGGACAAGAAGTAATTGGCCTGATCTGCAACAAAGAAGCTTTAGGTTAGATGTCTTTTTTGTGGGGGAGAGGGGGGAGGGCATTGTAACCAAGGGTAGTTAAGCTGTGGAACAGGCTTCCAAGTGAGACTGTGGAATCCCTGTTGATTGGCGGGTTTTAGGGACAGATTAACAAACACCTGTCAGGGATGATCTAGGTTTACTTGTTCCTGCTTCAGCAGAGGTGGTGGACTAGAAGATGGCATCTCAAGATCTCTTCCACCCTTACATTTCTGTGATTCAATAGTTATTGTTCAGTTTTCTTTTTGTTAAACAAGGACCCTGGGCTTGCTGTGTGGTTTAATATACAACAACGCAGATGGGCTTCTGGGGTGTATTATTAGAGAACTTCTCTGTGTGTCCGTCTCCTCCATACATGGAATATCCTAGAAGTCATATTTTTATGTTGTTTGAGTTGTCTGGGTGCCTAACAGGTTTAATTAAAGCAACCTAAAAATCTTGTTTTTTTCTATCTGTACCAGTTTAATGAGCCAGAATGGACAGGTCAAGGTTTTAATCCATTTATCTTGATGAAAATTCTTCCAAAGCATGCACGCGCGCACATGCACAGTAAAAGAAGAAAAAAGAACATTCCATTGACCTGTAGGACAGCATAACTAGAAGAATTGAAGACCTATTTGAAACTACATAATGGGCAGTGTATTTTATAGTATAAAGAGATCTACAACTACTTCATATAGCCCATCATCAACCTGCAGAACTCAATGTAGCAAGAACAAAAAGGGAAATACGATTTGGCTTTTTAAAACAAGTACTGATTAATATTTGCGGCTATTAAAGCCATAGTGATGGTGAGCATAAGTGAATTGTGCTGGCATTTTAGACCAGAAGCTAATTGCTGTAATATTTTCCTCTTATGATACCACACTGTACAATTAGGCAGGTGCATTATGGTACTGCTTTTAGTTCTTTCCTTTGAAGCATCAAGCATTAATCATTGCTCAAGGCAGGATGCTTGACAAGAGGAACCAATAGTAAATCCTAGGTTCCTTCCTATTCCTGTGTATGTGCATCGCTAGAGACTGCTGTTTTTTCAGAAATAATTTGATTATATCAGTACCACTTATCTTTTAAGTGGATTTTCAGGGTTGTGCTTTGTAAATAACACTGTGAAAACCCCTGTATGCTGTAGAATAAATGATAGGCAGTTGTCATGGTTACTACGGAACTGTGTGTGTGTTGGGTTATGCTGTTAGAACCACAAGAAAAAAGAGCATTCAAGTTTTGTCTGCAGTTTGGAGGTGTGATGTCTAATAAACAGACATCAATCTGCACTCAACCATGCACATGCTCTGGATCCCAGGCAGGCTTGGCATTTTGAACATCACAATCTGGCTTGTTGGTTTTGAAACTTAAAAGCAAAGTAGAGATCGAGAGAGAAAATGTCTTAAATTGTCAACAAAATCCTGCATTCTGAAACTAAATGACACCAAAAAATAACCACAAGTCCAAAGCCTGATCCCGGCAACCCTTAAACATGACATCCTAACTCGGGTTGAGTCCTGTTGAAATAAATAGAAATGCTTGACTTACACAGCTGTGCTTAGAGAAGCAATGGTTTTTTAGACAAGGGTCTTATAACTTTTCTTAATGTTACAAATACATCTATTTATGACTTTCATGCTCCTTCAATTTCCTCAATGTTACTTCACCTTCTGTTAAGAAACATTCTTTGGTGAATGTGGAGGCTAGAGGCCTGAGTGACCAAAGAAATAAGAAATCTCAAGTTTAGGATTTGTTCCAATTTGGATTTGAAGTGGCAAGAACTTTTCAGGGTTGATCATGTACAATAAAATGGAGGCATGGGGACTGTGAGATATCCCATGTCATCTAAGATTCTAGGGCAAAATTCTCGTCTCAGGTGCAATCTTGTAGCTCCCAATGATTTCAGTTTGAATTGGGCTGCCATAAATGAGAGCCAAATTTAGCCTAAAATTTTTAAACCATAAAGGTTCAAGGGAAGGTGTGTAGGGGTGTTTCCTATGTATAAAATATCTGGGTGTTCTGGTGGATAATCAGCTGAACATGAGCTCCCAGTGTGGTGCTGTGACCAAAAGAGAGTGCAATCCTGAGCTTCATAAACGGGGGAATCTCGAGTAGGAGTGGAGAGGTTATTTTAGCTCTGTATTTGGAATCCTGTGTCCAGTTCTGGTGCCCACAAGTCAGGAAGGATGTTGATTAAATTGGAGATGGTTTAGAGAAGAGCCACAAGAATAGATGAAGGATTAGAAAACCTGCCTCAAAGAACTTGGTCTATTTAGCTTAACAAAGAGAAGGTTAAGAGATGACTTGATGAGAGAGTAAGTATGTACATGGGGGGACAAATATTTGATCCTGGGCTCTTCAATCTAGCAGAGAGAATCTCTTTGAGAATCTGTTTCCATTTAAAAATAAATTAGGTATTTATTTATTTTTTCCCCCTTGCGGGAGTGGAAGTGGGAAGTGTGAATGCAACCCTGAGCTTTCAGCAGGCAGCCCAATTAACGTGAATAATAGAAACTCCTGCCTATGTTCTCTTCTGGAAGAGACTACAGCAACTTCAGCATCCGAAGAAGTGGGCTGTAGCCCACGAAAGCTTATGCTCTAATACCTTTGTTAGTCTCTAAGGTGCCACAAGTACTCCTGTTCTTTTTCAGTAAAAAACTGTTCCTTAAGGCCCTAGCCTAGCCCAGCTTAATGGGCACCCTTTTATCTAGTTCCTCCCTCCCTTGATTTTATTTATTATACACACGCAGAGTACTACTTAAAATATTACTCTACTATCAAAATACAACATACGCCAGTAAAGATAATATTCATTTAATGCTTGACCCAACATCCATTGGGAGTTTCTGTTGAATCAGGCTCTCATTGATACTGACTGACAAGATCCTTGAAAAATTAGTCTTAAAAATATTTAAATAGGGAAAAAATCTACTAATTTAACCATAATTTCTAAGTCAGACAGAAAACCTGTTAATTAAAATAACTCTTCTTAGCATTACAAAGCGACACACTTACAAATTGCAAGACCAATCCTCTTAGATTCTTCTGAAAAGAGAAATTAAAAACCTTCGTACATTACTAAAGGGAAAATGCATTAAATTAAATCCTATTAAATGCTATACAATGTGTGTTGTGTGTTTTTTTTTTTTTTTTTTTTTTTAAGTCTATCCTAGCTAGTCTTGGCAAACACATTGCAATTTGGCAAAGGTTTGGCTTGGTGTGTCTCTAATGGGTCTTCAAGTTCAGAACAAGAAAAGAACTGTCCCAATTTCAAAGTGCGAGCAAATCAAACTGGCTGCCGTTTACGGTAAGTGACTGCACTAGGTGAAAGGTGACAGATTCAGGCCTTCTGCATTTTCCTCCAAATCTTCCCATCCAAGTGCTGGACTTCCTTGATTCCACTTAGCATAGTACAGATGGGCAAGGTCACAGGTATGAGTGCTAAGGCTGCATCACAAATCCCTGCGGCTTCCACAGAAACAACAATGGTGGTGGTGTTACTGGTGAAAAGTCATCAATTTGCTTTGCTCTTGATTGGAGCAATGTTAATGTTGGCAAAACTTTGTTCAGGGTAAAGTTGTACCTTGGCTGAGTGGCTCCAGTTTAATTAACCTGAGTCTGAGGTAAACATTTAAACAGTGTTGTAAAGAGCTAAATGACTGTTCTCTAATCTGTAGGAATACTTCATTGGTTGAAATGTTTCTGTTCTGTATTGTAAGCATGTCTGATTGAAAGCTTATGGCTTGGGGTATTGGGAGAATGCCAGCATTGAAATAGGGAAGAGTGGAGAGGAAGATTAAGGCGCACCGAATATGAATGGTTTGACGTGCAATATAGACTTTTGTCTCTCACACAAATTGTAGTGGATTCCTTTGTAGAGAGAACAGGAGTACTTGTGGCACCTTAGAGACTAACTAATTTATTTGAGCATAAGTTTTTGTAGGCTACAGCCCACTTCTTCGGATTCATGTAGTGGAAAATACAGTAGGAGGGGGGGGAGACACACACACACACACACACACACACCATGAAAAAATGGGTGTTACCATACACACTATAAGGAGAGTGATCAGTTAAGGCTGTAGCCCACAAAAGCTTATGCTCAAAGTTGTTCGTCTCTAAGGTGCCACAAGTACTCCTGTTCTTTTTGCGGATATAGACTAACACAGCTGCTACTCTGAAACCTGTATTTGTAGAGAGGCAGAACAAATCTACATTCTGTACAGCGCCAAGCACACCACTAAATCTCCATGTACAAATAACATTTTTTCTATCAGGAATCACCTGAGCCATCCAATTCCCTGTTGGGCTAGCATTTTGCCTTAGGAAACCTGTGGGCCTTCTGGCTAAGTGTAAAGACTTTATTCAGAATTTGGCTGTGAAGGGGTTAATCCATTCCCTCTGCCTTGCCAAGCAGACCCTTTGCAGAGTATCCAGGCTGCACCAGCTTTGGGTAATGCGTTAATTATCCCTGCTTCCCTTACCTCACCAACCACACCCTAGAAGAGGGATGTGCTATGGGGAATGTGAGGGGGGCACCTGTTTGTGGGTGGGTCAGGATCTCTAAGGGTGCTCTAGCTCATCTGGGCAGTGGCATGGGTAGGTGGGCTTCTTTGACTTGATCATGAGTGGAGTGAGCTGGGCTTTCAGACCTAGGCTTTGGCAGAGGGAGGCAGTCTTGTATGTGTTTGTCTCTTTAAAATGGGTAGGGGATCCTTGATGATTTTTTTTCCAGTAAAAACCCACCACAAAGGTGGTGGTGGTGTTGAACTCCTCCTAAACAGCCTGAAAACATTTGTGCTGGAAGCCAACTGTCTCACCCCTCTAGAAGGGACACCTACAAATGCTTCTGGAATGGTGGAAGCTGCTGTCCTAGCCATACGCATTAGCCTTTTGGGAGGTGTGGTATGAACCGGAAACTGTGCTCACTAGCAGGGCCTATAGGTCCAAGCGGAGCAGCATTATCCTGTCACTCAAGCATCTTGATCCTTTGGTCATAAGACTGCTGCCCCAGTAAGGATGCAGAAGATGAGGAGAGGTGATAACTGTACCTGACTTGAAGCTACCCACTAGCAGACTATCACATTTAATTCATTCATCTATAATGTACTTATAAATCTTAATGCATCCATCTGTAATGTGTCAAAGTTAAATGCATCCATCTCTTATGGAGAGTACCCTACAAAGTGTGCCCCTTTTGTCTTATTTTGTTGGGCTCCCTGTTGGGAGGTTGGTAAGATGGATATCAGAAATCACCCCCCTCCCCCAAGCACTAACACACACAGGGCAGACACCCCCACGTAAACGTTGCACTGAGAGCCATTGACATTAGAAAAGGTCTGATCGTGCTGATTAGAGAGAATGTCTGGGTTACTGGGCAGATACAGGGTAAAACAAGGGACGAAGCTACAGACTGGCGGTGGCTGTATGTCTGAGCAGGGCATTGCTACTACCTGCATTGAAGGAACAACTTTAAAAGGCATCGGGAAAACAAAGGCTATACAAAAAGACACCGAATTCAGTGGCTAATAACTTACAGATGAGATGCATGATGTGATTGCTCAGAAGTGGTGGTGATTCTATGCTGCGCAAGTCCAAAACTGCACAGCATGTAAATTCCACTAGTGTATGCCTGCTTAAATTCCCTGAAGCAGATATTGACACAGGGAGACACTGTAGGTATTTGGGCATATGGAACAATTTTCATAACAGAACTTGCCAGCTTTGTTTTACATTTTAAATTGGTTCAGGTTATGAACATGCTTCAGTTTGCTGTAGATTATTTTATCTCTTTGAAAATACCCAAATGGCCCTTAATTGCTTAAAGCTTCCAAAAACACCGGTTAGAGCTATCAGAAGAATGATCAAAGCTTTTGTTTCCAAAGACCGCACATGTACAGACCTCTCTCCCTTTCCCCTCCGCGTGCACACTGCCAACTTTTATCTCAGTGGGTATTAAATTCCAATGTGGTGTGAACTGGAATAAAAAGCAATAGCCTGAATCTATATTCAAATAGATTACACTAGTTTGTATTATGCAGGCTGTGAAATAAATACCCAGTTTTCTCCATAGGTTAGAAGTAAACATCCACTATTTCTGGATTAAAAACTGCTGCCTTTTTGAAAAGGTTCTCCTTCCTTAATAACCGATCCCAGTAACCGATGCTTGGCCAAGGTCAGAGGATGCTCTGTTACTCTTTATCCCCTTCCCTCCAAGATGCGTACTGTACATCGAGGTATATTCTAGAGGCTTTTATCCTTCCTCTGAAACACACACACACACCCACCCACCCACCCACCAATATCAAAGAAAGGACACACCTGACTAGAATGGATCTTTGGCCTGTCCCAGAATTGCAATTCTTCCCTTATGTTTTAAGCTTTCATGCCAGCCCAATATTTCTAATTACTTTCTTTAACTGTTTTGCTCCTGCTTTTCCCCCCCCAATGTATCCACTGTGTATTGGAATGACCACCCTTCCTGAGATGCAAGAGACCCTGACTTTGCTCTGGTTGAAATTCCCAACAGTTACGTTCCTTAAACATTTCTCTTGTATAGCAATTTAATCAAAGGTGTGGCACAATAAGCAAGGCAGTAGCCATTAAACAAGATTGTTAATGCGGCAAAATAGTTTTGCTGATGGATGGCTTAGGCACCATCATTCATTATAAATTAAAGCACAGCAGAAATCCATTTGCTTCCTGGCGGTGAACAATGTTATTACTCTTTAATGGGAGCCATATCTTTGTACAGCATAATGTAGACATATGAAGGAAGGGTTTGGGCATTCTGCAGAAGTTTAAAAAAAGCTTCTGTTTTATTTATTTTCCTTAGGACCATGCCTGAGTGATTGCAATTTAATTGTATTGCTGTAGACCACACCAGGACCCCATTGCGCTAGGCCCTATACAAATGCAGAACAAAAAGACAGTTCCCTGCCCCACAGAGCTTAAAACCCAAGTGTAACACGAGATGAGAAACAGACGGATGGGAGCACAATGAAACAATATTGGCAAATATTCCAACATATTTCTAAGACCTTCTGTGTGGGGGAAAAAAATTGGAGACAAGGGGGAAAATAGCTGGCCATGAGGAGTTTTATTTTATTTTATTTTTATTAGTTGCAACACTAGTGCTGAAAGACACCTGTTTGTGCTAGGTGCTGTACTAACACCTAGAGAGAGAGAGAGGCCCTTTCTCAAAGAACTTAGTCTAACTAGAGAACACCAAGATGGGAGATGGTACTGAGGCCAAGTCACTTGCCTGCAATCATACTGCAAGTTAGGAGGATTGAGAATTGAAAACTGGTCTCCTGAGAGTGCTACCCACAAGACCATGCTCTTTCCAGCTATTCTATAAACATTTTCTTTTTAAAAAAATATTGGTGTATAATAGTTGCATAGTGGTGGTGCACTTAGTCCCTGGGGAGAGACAGAGTGGACCTATTAGGACATTCTAGTCCATCCCTTGGCCAATATGGCTGTGAAGGGAGAACCTCCCTTGGCTGGCTTCTCTGGCCAGCCCAGGAGAAGTCATGATGGGTATCAGACAGAAATCCTCTCAAAGGAGGAATAAAAGTAAAAATTGAGGGAACAAGAGAGAATCCCCTCATTTCCCCTCCTTCCCCTAAGTGTTTCTCTTGTTTTTAATCATCCATAGCTTTGCCGCTTCCCAAATGCCTGTTATGAAACTGGTAATCTGCTCCTCCTAGCTATTGATCTCCCACTGATCCCTATCCCCAGTACATCTGGTACCTAAAAAAGCAGTTCCTCAAAAATGTCTGCCTGGGGCTAGAACAAGCAATGTTTCTGCAGCATTCAGAGCCTGGACAGATCCACCAAGAACAAGAAATTACCACCACCACCCTGCCACACACATACACCTTCCCAACAGGAATGTAGAGAAGATAACGGGAAGGAAAAAAGCAACCCAGCGGTGTCTCTACTGACTGAGCTTGGGCAACATATAAACCAGGAGTAACTGCATTGAAGAATCATGCTAACTTTCTGTGGAAGTATGGTGGTGAGATCTGAATCAGCACCTTGGAATGGGAAGGAGAATGAAACATCTTTGTTCTTGGAAACATCAGAGCTTTGAATTAGGAGTCCAGTGGGAACATGATGCCACCTCCAACTCGCATTCTGCAAGCAGTCACTGATAAACATGCTGAAGCAGCATGTGTCAAAGCTGTGCCTGGTGCGTATGTGGGCCATTGTTGAGTGCTGTGTCCAGATCACGCAGTGGACCAGCTTTTCATAGGAGCGCAAAGCCAGGTTTTAAGGTCTCAGCACCCACAACTGGGACTTGGCTTTCGAAGGGGATCACGTCCCCTTTAGGCACTAAAGTAAATAGGCAGGTTATCCAAACAGGTCCGTGCCAAATACGCATCGAAGGTCCTGTGAGTTATTGTAAATCTGGCCCAGTGTGTCATAGGGTACGTCTGCACCCCCGCAACAGTGGGTCTCAGAGCCCCACTCAACTGACTGGGGCTCGTGCTACGGGGCTGAAAATAGGAGTGTGGGCGTTCCCACTACATAGTGTGAGCCTGAGTCAGTGGAACTGGGCATAGAGACTCACTGCCAAGGGTTTGTTTTGTTTTATTTTCCTTTTTCAGTGCAGATGCACCCAAAATTGTGTTATGGGACACGCTCTCCCCCCTTCCCAACAAATTCTGTGTGAAAATAAATGGGTATAGGAGGTGGTGTGTACTGTACTTCGATGAGCACATTTGCACAGATATAGCTGTGTGTACCTGGTAAGAGTGTCTTGCCTAGTTGGATAAAGCAGCTGTTGAGACAGTGGGCAGATTCTCAGTTCCTGTAGGATTCCTATGGCAACCTCACAGAGAATATTTATGGAAATGTCCCTCCTCCATAACAACATAAAAAAAAAAAACCCTGAGTCACAGCTCCTCTTCCCACAGCCACACTGAGTCACCGCTCTCTTCTCCGTCCTTTTTCTGCCGGGGAGAGTGACTGAGCTGGAATCAGGTGGCTAAAGGTGTTCCATCACCACCAACAAATCCTTTAAATTTGGGGCTTCCAGAATTAGACCTAGCACTTGAAAACTTTACCCATAATCCCAAAGCACTCTAGTCCTGTTGAGCCTAAATCACTTGGGGCTTGTCCACATGAACATTAGTCCGTGGCAAGCTGGGGTATGAATCTAGCCTGCTGTGGACTGTCATGTGGACCCTGCTGATGCACATTAAGTTTGCTGGCATGCTTTGATCTAGCCCTCTTTGAAAGGGGAATAGATCAAAACACGTTAACGAACTGTTCATCTGTAGCAGTTAGGGTGCAGCAGGGCAGATTCACACCCTATCTTGCCATGAACAAAGTGTGGAGTCAAGCCCTTAGGTGCTTTTGACAAGTTTGCATTTGTGAGCTCAGCAGGGTGGAGTCCTTGTTGTCTTCTGTGGGTAGGATATCCAGCACAGTGGGGCCCCACTTCTGCCTTCGGTCTCTGGAGCACTACTACAGTATAGAGAATAACTAACTCCCTCAAGTGGGGCAGGGAAAGTGTTGTCCTCACTTCACAGACAGGGGAAGTGGGACAAAAGGGCTCAGTGACTTATTCAGGGCCACGCAGTGAGTTGGTAGGAGGGACTGGGTGAGAACCCAAAAGTTCCTGGCACTCTAGTGGATTGTCAGTAGACTACAGCATGCTGCTTCTGACAGGGAGGCCTATAATGCACCTTTGAGAGAGGTGAAGAGGAAATGAAAGGTTACCATTAGTGCTCTTAAACAATGTGGCTATGTTCCCAAGTGAGCAGCAGCTGGCAGTCAGCTCAGGTCGAGCTGTTGTGGTCTTTTGACAGGCCAGTGGAAACAGTTAATGAAGGTAGTAACAGGCTCCCCTCTGTGAGGCCTGGATAGTGACTGGGGGAAAGAAGAGTTCAGGAGACAAGCAGCGGTAGGACAATGACAGGTACGCAGACTACATAGTCATTTATTCCAGCCCTGGAGACAAGTGTATACTCTGTGCTAGACCATTCAGAGCTGTCCACTAACGAGGGGTGTGGTGGTTCTTTGCCCCAAAGAGGGCTTCAGCTTGTTAAGGTAACTGAGGCAATCATTGTGTTGGTCATGGAAGAACATTTTGTCCAGTGGGCTAATGGGAATTAATCAAGCGAACACTACTCCTATACTATAATTTAAGTGGGTAGAGAAACTTTGGGGGCAAACTGTCACTAAAACACCTGGTTGGTGTTTTGATTAGCTGCTAACTTTAAAACCAGTCCTTTCCTGGAGGGGAAAATGCAATATAACTTTTGAGTTGCTGTGAAATGCATTTCTATTGAAGATGATAAAATAAGCATGTGTGGGTCTGAGTCACTGGTGAGTTCTGGCTGCATTGCATCTTGGGAGGGGTACAAAATAGCTGGAGTGAATCTGGCCCATGCGTTAATATTTGACACCCATAAATATGTTGAAAAATCTCTCGCCTTTTTTATCTCTCACTCTGTGTGTGTGTGTGTGTGTGTGTGTGTGTGTGTGTGTGTGTGTGTGTGTAATATATAATGAAAATAAATAAATAAATAAAAATGCTTTTTGTGATTCACCAACCCTGCCCCGTTGACTATTTAAAAACTAAAACAAACACCTGGAAACTGTCCATCTGTCCACATGTCTCTTCTGTTCATAGTGTCCATTACTTGAGTATCTCAAGCTTTTGTTGGGGAAAGAGGTGGGCACGTGTTTAACTCTACACAGGTGAGTATTCCCAATTTCAATGGCACAAGGAGCCAGGTCTGGGTAGAGTAATACTGTCATCTCTAAGACCCACTTTTCTATAAATCAGGCATAACTTCTTGTGGATTTCTCTCTCAGCTAAGTCAAATATGTCATAGTGTGAGATAGTGCTCCTATTTGTCTGCTCACATCCTTACAAAAACACAATAAGTTGTTAGAAGAAACATTAAACTATATGCAGAGGTGCTAAAATTTTAACTTGCGAGGAAAAAATTCATGGATTTAAAAAATGCTACTTCAAGTGCTAGGAAAGCTTTAGTTCTTGACTGCTGTGAGCATCATTAGTTTATAAATAAGAAACTTAATTCTGTACAGAATCTATATTTAAAGGGAAAATGTCTTCTAGATACATTGAAAGAAAACGGAGCCAAAGGGAAGGACTGTGTATCTTTGTCCCCCACCCCACCCCCAAGAATAAAATGTCTGTCCTATAAATTTATTTATTCACAGTTCATTAAGCTAGAAACAACTGTATCATTAACAAACAACAACAATTCATTAGTCTTAATGGGATTTAATAAAGCTCCTAGGCAAGGATTCATCAGAGAATTAATTACAATATACTAATCAGGAGAAAAATCCAGTTAATCAGTCAGATATATTTATCCAATTCATGAACCATGAAGCATCAACAATTCAAAAAAACAAAACAAACACTGGTTCTTCAGCAGACCATAACGATACATGCTGCAAAGTGTGGATACTTTACGTGTGTGTGTGTGTGTGAGAGAGAGAGAGAGAGACAAGTGAATTTGCAATGGTAAACAAATTCTTGTTCATCATTTCACAGGTGTGTTGCAGGGAGGAGTTAAATTCAAGAGGGTCATAGTAGGCTGAACTCACCCCTATTGTAACTCCATTGATATCAGGAGAAATAAATAATATGAATGAATTATTTTTTTTATTTTATTACTGTGGGTCTCAGGCTCCAGCTAAGATCAGGGCCCTGTTGTGCTGGGCCTTGCACAACCTCAGTCAGAGCCGGTCTGTGTCCCTAAGTGTGTACATTGTAAATAGACAAGACAAAGGAGGGAGGGGGATCGGAGGCCCAGGGAGGTCAAATGACTTGCCCAAGTTCACATGGCAGGTTGGTGGCAGAGCTGGGATTAGAACCTTTTTCTCCTGACTCCCAGGCTATTGGTCTATCCACTAGGCGATGCTGCCTCCCACCTAGGGTGCTGTTCTGTGGCCACTACCACCTGAGTCAGTGGAAGCTGCATGGAACCCTGCAGAGGGCAGAGATGGCGCAATCTGCCTACCAGGCATGTTTCTTTCTTAAACCCACTTCTAACTATTAGGGGTTATGCCCTGAAGCAGCAGAGTTTAGACCTCTTCCAAGACAACTGGACTGAAATCCTGGCCTATTAATTTTAAAACTCCCATTGATTTTGTGTGTGCACCCTTCTCACCCCCTACACATATACACACACACACCTTTTTTCCTCTCTCCTTCCTGTTATAACTCTGGATCTCTTCCATGGAAATATCCAATCCATTTTTTAAATCCTGCTAAAAATGCAAATAGCAATGTCTGGATTTTGCAGCTCTTAGCTCTGTATCATTTCTCATCAAGGATTTTTCCATAGTCTTTCTTCCCATTCAGTATGTTTTTATTAATTAAATAGCAGCTTTCTATAGCCAGTGATTAAATTATTGAGTAACACCTGCCTCAATTGATCAAAATAAAGGGAATAAGATCTATTATTTTTTAATGCAAATGGCTTAGATTTCAGAGGTTTTGACCCGACTCCACTGATTAAATTTTGTTTGAGTAAAGTGGAAGGCCCGTAGATATGAAAAGTGACTTTGATGTATGTCACTTGAAGGCAAACCAGTTTTAAAAAAAATGAGTGACAATAGCAGATGAGAACCCTGGCTCTGAAGAAAGGCATCCAGCAAAGATTTTTAAAGTTTCCTTGTGTAAGTGAAAGGAGAATTTGACCTAACTCAGTTTTCTCTGATGGGAACTCCCATTAACACTGGCCAGCTTGAATGAAGGAACAAAAGTAGGCCCTGATTCTGCAATTTACCCAATGGGTACATGTCCACTGCACTTGAAAACCCAAAGCGGCAAATCTTGGAGCGTGGGTTTACGGACTTTAGCAGCATTGTGCAAATAACATGTGCCTCAAACAGCTGTGCAGACGCTCAGGCTCTGAAGCCTGGAGAGGAGAGGCAGGGGAGACTCTGCTGGGGGTTTTAAAATGCAGTGTAGACATACCCTAAGTGGTCAAACCTCTGCAGCTAATCAGAGCCCCTCTGACTTCTCCATTGCAGGAGTGCGGCCCTAGCTTGCAGTTGTAGACACTGTGGTGACCATTTTATTATTAGAGCCTATCAAAGAACTGACAATTTTTCAGACAAGAATGTGGTGGTGTGTGTTTTTTTTTTTTTTTTTTTTTTTTTCTTCCCAATTTTAAAGGTTCCAAAAATTGTGACTGGGTCTGTTTTGAGTCAAAGTCCTCTTCTACTCCATGTTTCAATGGTTGGAAATCGGGCCTTTGCGAGTGGAATGATGATGGTGCATCACATGGCCTGAGAAGTCTGAACAGTTTCCTTTTGCCCCCCTCTCCCATAAAGTAAATAAGGAAATACTTTCCTCCTCTATAAGAAATTTAGTTCAATTACATGTTTTAATCCCGAGTCTGGGTGGGATCATTGTTTTCCAGGCAGGCTATTCACCCACGTTAAACATACTTGTCCACAGCACCTTTATCCAGCTACTACCGTGATGTTCATCATATAAATCTGAATAGACTAGAACAGAATCTACAGTTGTAGAGCAAGGGAGTTCTCTTCCTGGCTGTGATACTCGCTCATTAGGTCTGGCATATCCCACCACTTCTCCATGCTGCAGGCAGCCCATCTGTAAGTTGGTTGTAATTATACTTGCCTACCTCACACAGGTGTTAATGTGGGTAAAATGATAAGGCTGGAGAAATTCAAAGTAGCATTATTTTAATACACACCAACCTGCCTTAAGTGATCAAGCAAGGTCCTGGCTGCTTAGTAGAAATGGTCCCTACGAGTGAGTAAACATCCTTAGAAACTCTGATACCTTAAAATAGTTAATTGGGATAGGTGTGAGGTGGACCTCTAGTTCGGATTTCACTGCCTGTCTCTGCGAGCTTAGTCGGCCTGTTCCAATGAAAGCCCAGTTTGGTGCAGACTGGTGCAGTTTGGATTGTTGAGCAGGATGTCTGGGCAACTCATTGGAGTCCTGAAGAGTAGTAAATTGCAGATGAAGAGCAGAGCACTGGAAATCACTAATGGAGCCCCATGTGGGCAGTTCGTCCTGGGAGCACGCCAGATTCGTGCATAATGCATGTAAATGAATAAATCATAATGTACAAGCAGAACTCCAAGCTGGCTGTCTCACACTGGATAATTTAAGCTTAGTTTTATGTTCATTACAAACTAATCTGAAATAATCCCTGATGCAACTGCATATGCACTAAAAGAGCATGCTCTGCCTTCTCCTCTGGCATCTGATGTGATTCAGTAAGTATCTGGATAAGAAGTTAAGAGCAGCCCATGTGGCTTTCATTCTTTGACCCTAGGTATTATACTCAGCCACATAGAGCAAGGAATGCCTGATGTATACACATATCACTAGCTGGTATCAGGAAATCCCCCTCAACCCACTCCCATCAGGAAACTCCTCCCCACCCCTATGGTACAGTATTGCAAATTTGAACTTTATAAGGCTCTTGCATATTCCTTTGGAGTATGCGGCATTTCCCTCTCTCAAAGAAAGGGCATCACAGTAGATAGATCCTTGGTCTAGTCCAGCCTGGTAACTGTTCTGGGACAGATTTTCAGCTGGTGAAAATCAATGTTGCGCCATTGAAAATCTCAAATTTCTTTAAAAAATAGGGAGCAAAATCTTCTGTCCTAAATCTCTTGCTGCTACCTGTTTGTGGCACTTACTTATATGAGAGTGTAGAATAAATTATTCACTGCAGAACAAGATACATATGTGAACAGACTACAGTCCCTGAACTGACCATCTCAGTGATGATCAACCAGCTATTCTGAATACTGATTAACTGTCCTTAGCTTCTAAGGATTTCCCATTATAAACAAGGCAGGCAGAGCTGTCTGTAGATAAATTCTTCTGATGCATGTACTACTAGGCTTGGTGTCAGCTCTGAGTTGGGCTAGACCCCTCTCTATTCTTCTTGTGGTTCAATCATCACTTTACTTGAGGGTCATTCATTGACATTTAGGTTCTCATGGACAGTATATTTGATTGGTATGTTTTTCCTTTTGATACAGGATTTGCTTAGCCTGGTTCAGAGGGTCTCATTGCTCTCAATTTAGGTTGGAGGGTAGGACAGGACAGCTGTGATAATGGGGGAGCATCTCCACAATTCGACAATCAAGAAAAAGGCTTTTAGTAAAAATTCTCTTACCTTGGTTCAGTGGTGAAGTATAAGCAGTAATTAGAAGAAAGCAATATATAATAAATAGGGGTAAAGAAAATTAGAAGTTATGAAGTGTATAAAATTGATAAAGGAAGCTAAAGACACCAAGAGCCTATCCATGGCTGACAAAGCTAAGGACAATAAGGAGGCAGTTCTTTTAAATGTATTAGGAACAAAAGAAATCCTAAAATGATATAGGCCTATTACTAAATTGGTATGGGAAATTGTTAATATTGCAGAGAAGGCAGACATTCAATTAATATTTCTGTTTTGTACTTGGAAAGAAGCAGAGTGATGTAATCATATTATACGACGATGTAGGGATACCTATTTTACAGTCAGCAGGCCTGTGGAACTTGCATCCAAGAGTCCAAAAAGAGCAGGCTGAAGAGATCTCTGGGCCACTGATGTTAATTTTTAATAAGTCTTGGAATACCCAGGAAATTCTGGAAGAGTGCTAATAGTATACCAATATTCAAAAAGGGCAAGTGGAATGACCCAGGTAACTCTAGGCTGGTTAGTCTGATCTCAGTTCCGGGGACAATAATGGAGAAGCTGATATTGGATTCAATTGATAAAGAACAGGAATATAATTAATGCCATCAACATGGTTTTATGGAAAATAACTCCTGTCAAACCTGATTTCATTCGTTGAGCTTACGAGTTTGATTGCTAAAGGTAACTATAGATGTAATATACTAAGACTTTTTATAAGGCATTAGACTTGGAACCTCATGGCATTTTGATTATTTCTATCGTACAGTGCTAATTTTTAAAGCATGCATTAAATGGACTGAGAAACGGGCGTGATTTTTTTTTTTTTTTTTTTACTTGTATGGAATTGGTGAGATGGATACTGGATACTGTGCCCAGTTCTGGTGTGTCTTTTTAAAAATTATTTTGGAAAAACTGGAGGGTGTGCAGAAAAGGGCCATCGAACTGATAGAAGAATTGGAGAAAATACCTTAGTAACATATTTAATGAGCTCAATCTGTTTAGCCAATCAAGAAGGAGATGTGGTGTGATTACACTGTATAAGTACCTTCTCAGGGAGAAAATACCAGGTACTAAAGGGCTCCTTAATCTATCCGAAACAGGCATAAGAAGAAGAACTGGCTGGAAGTTGAAGCCAGACCAATTCAAAACTGAAATAAGGCACAATTTTTTCACAGTGAGGGTGAGCAGTGATTGGCACAAACTACCAGGGGAAGTGTGAGATTCTCAAGCTCTTGGTGCCTTCAGATCAAGACTGGATGCCTTTCTGGGGGAGATGCTTTAGTTAAACAAGTTATTTCATTCCATACTGGCGTAACTGATTTGAAATTTAATGGCCCGTGCTATACAAGAGGTAAGACTAGATGTTCTAAGGGTACCTTCTGGCCTTAAACTCTAGATCTATGAATTCCACAACTTCTTCCTGAGACCTTTTGCTTGGTGTCTGGTTTGTAATGGGTTGCACTAGCCAGAACATTCATTGTCACTGTTGCACATCAAGCCTATTTGCAGGCACAGGGGTCACACCTCCTCTCAGTCATACCAGTGTGAATCCAGAGCAGTGCTACTGACACCAATGGAGTTACATCGCTGAAAATCCAGCGTAGCAGAGGGGGAATGCTTTGAGCTGCACATCTGTTCCAGGGTGTGACGATTTCACTAAATTATTCAAACTTTGAATGTACGTTTATTATGGCGGCAGCCAGGTATGATTAAGATGCTAATATCGAAAGGCAGCGTGGCCCAGGGGATAAGACACTGGGGTTGGCACTCAGAAGACTAAAGTTCTATTACTGGTGCTGTCATGTGACCTCTGGCAAGTCATTTGGCAGCACATGATTTATGAGGAGAGGCTGAGGGAACTGGGATTGTTTAGTCTGCAGAAGAGAAGAATGAGGGGGGATTTGATAGCTGCTTTCAACTACCTGAAAGGGGGTTCCAAAGAGGATGGACCTAGACTGTTCTCAGTGGTGGCAGATGACAGAACAAGGAGTAATGGTCTCAAGTTGCCGTGGGAGAGGTTTAGGTTGGATATTAGGGAAAACTTTTTCACTAGGAAGGTGGTGAAGCACTGGAATGGGTTACCTAGGGAGGTGGTGGAATCTCCTTCCTTAGAGGTTTTTAAGGTCAGGCTTGACAAAGCCCTGGATGGGATGATTTAGTTGGGGATTGATCCTGCTTTGAGCAGGGGGTTGGACTAGATGACCTCCCGAGGTCCCTTCCAACCCTGATATTCTATGATTTCATGTCTGTGTATTTGTTTTCCTCCTACCTTTTGTCCTGCCTATCTAGAGTGCAAACTCGTCAGGGTCGGGACTGTCTCTTAGACTGGGCATTGTATATACATACAGTAATGGGACTCGAGTCATGGTTGGGGCCTCTTGGCGAGACCATAATCAAAGTGATAAAAATACAGGCAAGAATTCTCTTAAAAGGTGCTAAGAAGAAATTGGCATGGGGTTGGCAACAAGTTTTCTCCTGGGAAGGATGGGGGGAGTTGTTGAAGGAGATGACATTCATATGTTATAAAGCATATTGATTTCGTGTCTCAGAACAGTTACAAGAAACAAAAAGGTACTGGGCAGAGAGTGGCCACTAAGTATCATCTATCTTAACCAGCAGGCAAATTGGTTAATAAATGTGTAGTTCCTGTGCTGTGCTGTTTTTTTGTATGCAGCTATTGATCAAACATTAGACATAATTAAGGCTCAGAGGAAGGAATCATTAACAGCAGCCCTGGATCTTAACTGGACTGTTAGTTGCAAAAGGATTTGGATGTTTGGTGCCTGTTAGGTTTTAAATTGTGGGGAAACTTTGATGTTGCTGGATTATTTGGCTTCTCCCTCAGTTTCCCCAGCATGGAGCCCAAACCTGCAGAGGATAATGTGAGGCAAAAATCTTGGTTGTGATCAGTGTTACATTCCTAATATCTGGTCAGTCCACCTTTTGAAGTAGGAATCTAATAAGTGTGTTCAGGGAGTTTGCCAAACACTTTTGAAATACCACTAGCGTGTGGATTACAAGGCTAGCTAGTCCTAGAAAAGAGTTCCCACTGTCAGGTGTTGATGGTTTGGAGGATGGAGTTATATCTGCCCTCTGATAAGTGGTGTGTGGTTTTACGTTTTTAAAGAATACTGTCTCTTACTTAGCAAGCTGGGAAAGTATCTTCAAAGTGGATGCTGCCACTAATTGGTCATTTGAACTTTGCCTGAAGGGTCCTTTCAGCAAGGTCCTTAATCTCATGATGACTCAATTTGGCTAAAGTTTTAAAGGAGACTTGTCCGTTTTTTATAAGAATAGGAAGCAAACCAAAGGAAAAGCCTGGAGTGAGACCCCTAGTTCATGCTAGGGCTAGTTTGTTACACCTATTGTTTGCCTACACAATGGAGATAAGTGGCATAAAGTCCTCTAACTTCCTGGATTGCAACTTTGGCCCTGGGTGGGAAAAGCAGGGATTACTCTCCCAGTATTCCTCACTCCAAGCAGGTGGGTGAGGGAAACTCTCGACCTGCCACCATGACCCTTCGTGCACTGGGCATGCAGTGGGGAGTCAGCTGTTTCATGAAAAGGGGTGAAGTACCTAATACTTCCACTTCCACCCCCTCCCCCACTCTAGAGCAAAGTGGGGAGCAGGAGAGGATTGCAATAGGTCATGTCTGCTCTGCTCTACTCACAGATTGGTGCAACTGCTCTGTCCTATTCACAGGGAAGAGTGTCAAGTTACAGCTCAGCCCTCTGTGATGAATTCACACTGGCCACAGTAATGTCAAAAATGATTTAACACACTATTGTGCTGCTTATTAATCATTGGAAAACACTGGTTTTACCCCAGTTATCTCATAAGCTTTTCAACATATCTTAACACTATATATCATGTTGTAATTTTACTCGTGTTGTTAAAAATACGAACTTTCTTTGATTGGGGGTAGGGGTGGAAACTTATTCAACGAAAAGGCATAAAATCCATAGTATAATATTGCTATCCAGTAGGCTGGTGGAACAAGAACCCCAGGACGGGTCATGAAAGGCAATCAAAGGAGTCATAAGGTGGTGAAAATTGTTTATAGTCTAAAGCAAAGAATCTCACTTTCCCTCTCCCAGTACATCCTTACCCTTCAAGGCCAACTGTTTTTTCTCAGCTGCTAACAAGCCACACGTAGAATTAATTCTACCAGCTTATCATTGAGATATTTTATTCTTTTTATAGCAAATATAAGGGTGTCCCCAAAAAATTCCTTTTAGAATAAGGGGTAACCAATCTGGAAAGAGAAAAACTGGACTAGGCACTACCACCAGTACAAGTAATTAAAAGGAATAATAAAGAGAAACTCGTATATTAATAATTTTACCTAGTCAGTCATCTCCTTTACTCACTTTCCCCCCCTTGATGGAATATATCGCTCTGTGACTTAACCCTCTCATCACAGCTCCAGTGTGGCTTATAGTGAGGCCTTTATTCTCTTTGAACTGGTAGCTTCAGAATATTCACCCCATTATTTTCACCAAGGGGAAACATACATTTGAAGGGAAGAGTTCGGTAATGTGTATAGTCTAGTGCACGTACCCTTTTTTTGGTATTCAGAAATAATCTCAAACACCTCAAGGCTGGGAATTTCAGAAGTGCCTAAGGAGTAAAAGTCCCATTGGGAATTTTGTGCTCCTAAATCAATTGTGAAAATGTTTCCAGTAATAGACAAGGCCGACCGAGGGTGGCAGGGACAATGGGGCACAGAGAAGAAGAGGCTTGCCCGAAGCACACAAGAGCTCGGGGTCAGAGCCCCAAATAGAGCTGAAGTCTCCCGACACCCAGTGCAAGTGCCCTATCCATTAGACCACATTACCTCCCCAATACTCATGAAAAACACACAAATGTGGGGGAGAGGAAATCATAAGTGACATGAATTAATATACTAATGTTACTTTTATATATCATTTCCCCAGCGCTGGCTACAAATATGAACCAGATTTTTAAACAGCTGCCTCCTTTTACTATCTTCAACTCAAAGGCACAAATGACTGCAGGTGCAATTTTGTGCTCACTATCATCTGTAGATTCATTTGAAGTCATTTAGATGTCTAAGTACCTAAACGCACCTGCAAATCTGCTCCTTTGACACAATTTAGCCAATTTAGATGTCTGCAATTATTTGTGTGCATGAAATGGCAGGCACAAAGAAGGAAGCCCGTGTATAGCTGGGCTAAAAATCAGGCCATTACTCTTTTCCCCAGAAAGCATTACAAAGATTATAGAGTTATTTGTGAGTAGTGGGGTGTAATTTCTGCACCAACTAACCTAAAGGAACATGGATTTGCAGGGGTTTTATCAACTGAAATCTGTGTAGGGTGTTGCCATGGAAATTGAAAGTTGCTGTATGGCATTTTTGTTCTGAAAACAAAGATTACCAAAGCTGCAGAAGATAAATGTGGAAAGAAAAAGGAGTAAAAGCTGCTTTTCTCTTTCAAAGAGTTGACTCTGAGGCCTTTATATAGAAGCAAAAATAGTATTTGTTAGAGTCTGAGAGCTCCATGTTATCCCATCAAGCAAAAATCTGATATAAAAGTAGAGGTGGAGCTTGCAGAGGGTGTGTTGTTTTGTGTGTGCGCGCGCACACACAAAAACAGGCCCCAGTTAGGTGGCCTCTGTTAGAAATAAACGCAGCAGCTGTCTCTGTGTGGTTTAAGTTCCTATGCAAATCCAAGGTCACCAGAACCACTCCTGTTGTGGTTGCTTATCATTTAATGAAGATAAAAAAGAGCAATTAGGTTTAGTCTGGCAATTTGGCACATTAGCATTCAGCTTCAATGAAATCATGATGTTTGTTTTGCGTATGCCCAGCTGATGTAGTTTACTACTGACAAGCATGAACCATAATTACTCTTTCATTTGACGAAGTTTAGAGATTTTTATCGACGACTCTCTGTTTTGCATATACGTAAGTCACTTATTTAAAGGACCGCATTAACTCAGAGAGCTCACATGAAGCTGGGGTTTCCATTCCTACTTAGAAAATTGTAGGTCTTCTGGGTGTTTCATTTTGTGCAGCATTTCACCTGTAGTTCAGAAATAGCACTGTAGATATAAAAAGCTAGAAGTCTTGTAACCACACCTACAAAAAATACTTGAATTTTTTGTATGCTGTTTTAAATTTTTTAGGGCCGGATTGTGGAATTTTTGAGTGCTTGCTCAGACAACTAGTCCCACTGGGATTACACACTTAAGTAAATATCTACCACCAAGAGTAAGGGTTGTGTTTCATGCAACACATGCCGGGTAGTAACAGGACTGGACTCCATATTTCTAAAACTAAACTGGCTCTTTATTGAGAACTACATTTACAGAGATGCTACAATGGCAGCTGGTCATCCAGCTGTGTGCGCACACTGACTTCCTGCTGCCTTCTCCAAGCGCTTCTCTCCTGTAGCTGGTACTCCTAAATCCAAGTTCTAGGCATGTTGCTACAGGTTGTCCAGCTTAGGATCTAATGCAGCAAGGCATTTGAGCATGTGATGTCAATAGGGCTACTCATGTAGCTTACCTGCTTAATGCCCCTATTCTTCTCCATAGCTCTCTGGCTGGACAGCAGCTCCCATGATGCAGCACAGTCTCTCCTCTGGCTGGCATAAGGCGTTGTCCATCTGAGGAGCCGGGTCCATAGAGGAGACATGAGGTACCTGAGCTACCACTCCCATAAGGTACCACAGTAGCTCAGGCAAACACACGATGAATGTTGAACTTCCGTGAAACTAAACATTGTGAAACCTATTGACTCATTCAGTTTGATCTGCTCTAACCCCCAGATCCTTTTCAGCAGTACTACCACCTAGCCAGTGATTCCCCATGTGTAGTTGTCTTTGATTTTTTTTTTTCCCTTCCTAAGTGTAGTACTTTGCACTTACCGGTACTGAATTTCATCTTGTCCATTTCAGATCAATTCTCCCATTTGTCAAGGTTGTTTTGAAATCTAATCCTGCCCTCCAAAGAGTTTGCACTTCAGCTGGGTGTCTTCTGTAAAACGTATAAGCATACGCTGCCTTGCATTATCCATGTCATTAATGAAAATATCGAATAGTACCAGACCCAGGACTAATCCTTGCAGGACCCCGCTAGATATGCCTTCCCAATTTGACAGCCAACCGGTGATAGCTAATCTTTGAGTACAGTCTTTCAACCAGTTGTGCACCCTTCCCTCTAAAGAGAAACGTGGTTTGGATGAAATGAGTGTGCTTATGAGATTGTTATACGGGACTGGATCAAAAGAAGAATTTTTGATGATCTGTAATAAATGTATATGAATTCAATATGACTCCAAAGGCATTTCTGGAATGAAGTCTTTAAAAGTGGCCTGGATAAAAGGAAAATTTGCTGAAACCTTGGCTCTAAATTAGAACTGAGCCCAAGCCCATTTTGTGAGATTGGAGAAAAGTGTAGTCATCTACTTGTTATGTTTTTAATGTTTGAAGCTGTGAACTTCTGGGATTTATCTGGGAAATGAAAGGGGAGAAAAATACAGAAACACCAACAGAAAGCCCCTTCCTGTATCACCAATGGGGGGGGGGAGGCAGAAAATGGTGACTCTCTCTTCTGAGAGATCGTACTATTGTGAGAAGTTTCCAGACTGATTCTCATTGCAAATATCTTTAGTTTAAGAGACTCAATTTCATGTAGCAGCTCTGGCAGTTTTGGGTGGTGGTTTTGCAGCCTCAGCTCCAAGAGTCCTGTTACTGCATGAGAATCTCAACTTTCATTCAAAAAATATAAACAAGTCTCTAGCCCACATAGCTGTGGGGAAAAGCTTGAAAACCCTTATCCTAAGGGCTCAAAAGCCTGAAGGGAAATACAAATTAAACCAAACTTTATTTAAACACATCTCATTATTTTAAATCCAATCTCCTAGATTTTGGGAGCCTCAGGACATAACTTTTTTGACTGTTTGTGATTGGCAATACTCTAGGCAGGAAAATACCACGTGTTGGACCATTTGCACAGGGGCAGAGAAGGCTGAGGTGGGCAAGGAGCCTTCTCGTCATATTGTTCAGCCCCTGTTAGTGCCGGACAGAATCACAGCCCTTGCATGGTCTGGGCACAGAGGACTGTTGTGGTCCTGTTCTCCTGAGAGTGGAGCCCTGGTTCTACTTGCCACTATTAGCACGAAGTGATAGAAATGGCTGGCTGAGCCAGAGGAAACAAGTTGCACCCCATAGAGGGGTGGCTGGGATTGCAAACCTGGAAGATCTAGGATGCACTCTGTCTTCTGGGGACCAAAATGTCATCCTGTATCTCTGCATCCTCCCAAGTGCAGGGCTGCGCTTAAAATCTTAAAATCCCCCACAATTTGCGCAAGCATTTAGTTCATTTGCATGCACAATCACAGTAACTGTACATGCATACAACTAGTTAGGCATTTTAAAATGTTCATGCTGGCCCTCGATAGTTCAAATTGTTTCTGGTTGATGCACTTGTATTTTGGGATGCTTATGCAAGCTGAACATCAGATCTGCATGTGAGATGCTTTTCCATCCATAAAGCCAAGTGACTTGAAGCCCCTAAGAAGTGCACTGTCCACTTATACACACAATCCATGGAGTGCAGTTTTCTAGTATGAAGTGGAATTTCTGAATGTGAATAAGGAAAAGAATCACTCTGTCCAGGAATTCCACTGGGCAATGTACTAGAAAATTAATTTCTCTTGGTTTTTGAGTTTAGAATTGAGCCAAACATTCAAAACAAGGGGCTTGCTTTGGCTGGTGATATATAGGCAGGGCTGGCTCTAACTTTTTTGCTGCCCCAAGCGGGGGGGTAGGGGGGAGAAGCACCACTCCGCCGTAACAACCTCCCCCCTCCCCGAGCACCGCCCTGCCCAAACAAAAGCAAACACCCCCCTGCCCGCCGAACCGAAAACAAACAAACAAAAAAAACCCTGGAGCGCCGCCCCGCCACCCCAAGGTTGGCTGCCCCTTACAAGGGGCAGCCCCAAGCACGTGCTTGGTCTGCTGGTGCCTGGAGCCGGCCCTGTCTATAGGCAAGGATCATTCTCCTTGCTGCCTTATAATAATAAATGATAGCAATATATGAATGGGCCTTACCATATCTTTAGATCCATTCTTTAGTTTAATTCCTTTCTTATGGAGGAGGATTATCCTACTGGGAACAGCGTGCACTGTTTATTTAGCAGTGCACAGAACCTTTTATAGTTCTAGTGCATGAAGAATAAATTTTAAAATCTATTACAAGTGGGGCCTTACTTACAGCTAGGTTATGCTAATAGGTTGTACAGGCAGTATTTGGCATTCACTGCTGCTTTAAGTACTTACTTTAAAGCTAAGTCGTTTTATTTCTTTCTATTTAAAAAAAAAAAAAAAAACCCACCAGACTTGGCTTATGGGGAGAGGGAGGGAGCACTTTTAAAATCATTAGATCACTGTATGTTAAAAATTCATCATAACTGCACCTACCACTTGCTCTTGATAAGGACATAGATGTTCTTTGGAAGCCTAAGAAAGCCACCTTCTCTCCAATATAAAAAGAATGAAAAACAAAGGTCTGTTTATGCTGGTAGGTAGATACCCCTGTCAGTCTGGGGCTTAATTTTACCTATTCTATAATTCAGTTCAAGTCATTTTTCCTCACAGCTGGTTATACTAACACAGAAAAGATATAAAAAAACACCTAGTAACAACCAGAAGGGACACCTTTCCACCCTACAGTAAGCTGGGGTGAAGAGAGGGTGCATCCTTCCCTCTAGGTAGCTTCTGCTTTTATTTTATAGCTCCATCCCAGATCACCTATGCTATATGAAGGGAGCCTGGGCTCCCCTTGTTTATAATTCCTACCCAGTTTATACTTAAGGGAGCACTTTTGTAGCTTGTCATGTTTCAGTATTGGAAACAAGGTGTGTCTGTTCCTTCCAGGTCAGCACCTTTTCAGTAATAGATGAACATCCTCTACGTGGCTGATATACAAGTAAGTGGAAGTCACCCCGTCTAGAAGGTCTACATAATACCTGTGTGCCACCCTCAAAATAGGGCTTACCTGGGAATTCAGTGGCACCAGGCACACTGACCACGGGAAAGCTCTCTGCACATAGGAGGGGGATGGTGGATCGAGGGTCTCCTGTGATGCTGAAGGAGAGGTCTGAGCTGGGGACACAGTGGTGCAAGGTATCTTCTGGGATGATGCAAGGCAGGAATGCACTGGAGGCAGATGGGAAAGCTTTGGCGCTCTTGTGACTTTGCAGTGCAGATCTGAGGAGCAGCAGAGTAATGGGTATTCTACATGAGCACTAGAGTGCAAGGCCACCGTGGAATTAGCCTCCCAAGGGAAACGGGAAAGCCCCATCTCTTGGATCATTTAAAAAATGGATGGAACAAAGTGCCAAAGACAAATCTACTGTGGAGAAGAATCCTGCACTGGCTGACAGGCAGAGACTTCTCTGCCTCTAACTTCAATTGTACAAACTGTTTGTAATATGCAAGGAGAATAGCAGGGCTGTTGCCATTGCTTAATGTCTGGCGTTCTCGCTGAGATGTTCTGATACTCAGCAGCAATAGAACATTCTTACTCCGCTGCTTTTTCATTTGCTCAGGGCAAATGCGTTAATATGTTTGTCTGTTTTTTGTAGGCAAAGCTCCTTCAGGCTTCACAAATGCTACCGGTGGCTGAAAGAGAGCTGCCGAATGACTGAGAAACCCTGACATTGATTCTTCTTATTGATACTGCTAGGGGAGAGGGATTTTGTTGTAATGAAGAGAGCTGGGGAGCAGTGTGATTTGAATGTCAGCACTGCAAAAAACAAGCAGAACTATCTTGCTTGTATAAAATGCTTTTCCAAGTCACCTCTAAGGCAACGTGTGGCAGCTGTTTAAGAGGGCACAATAAACCATGCACGCAACAGCTCTCACAGAAATATCGACTATTAGAAGTGCAGGGGAATTCGGTTCAGGAGAATGTAATTAATTACCCATGTTATTGCTTGCCCTGGACATCGGAGATTTCAAGCCTGCTCTTATGGAAGGTGTCAGGGGATTGCACCTGTCCATACAGAAACTTGCTTTTACATCTTAGCCCAAAAAAGTAAGCTCAGTGCTCACTAAAACTCTACAAGTGCCTCAGTGTACAGTCAAGACGAAGGGGGAGGTGTTTGTGCATGGTAAAGTGGGTGTTGGCACACCATATGAATGTCTGAATTACTGTACCAGCTCCCAAACTTGCTGGTTCAGTTTCACTGTCGCCATTGGAATGGGTCTCGTGGCTAGAGGTATTGCCAAGGCAGAGTGCTCAAATCATGATTCAGGCCCTATAAAATCATAAGTTTAGATGCATTCTTTTTCAGGTTTCTGAATATTTAGATTACGCTTGAGTCCCTTTTTCATATTTTCAAGCTTTTCTGTATAGCCATATGGGCTAAAGACTTAATTTTTTTTTTTAATGAATGCTGAGACTTTCACATAATCACGAGAGTCCGGAAGCTGGGGCTTTAACCAAAACACCCAAGATCACAATCACATGGGTAAGAAACACTGGCCTAGTCTATTGATGTGTAACTTAAAAAAAAATAAATAATAAAAAAAGTCCCTAAAAGTGATGCGCTTTGAATCGGCAGCACTTTGTCTGATAATGTCGAGAAACACATTATAAGCACTGTCCAAACTCTGGGCTCTTTGCAGTTGCAGGATCCCATTCCCCCAACCCTGCAGGAGTGAGGTAAGCTCAGTTGCTTACTGAGGGAGACCGTTCTCCCATGGCATCTGCCTTCTCTCTACCTGGGGTTCTCGGCCTCCTGCCATTGTTTCATTTCCAAAGATCCGCACTGAAATTAAAAATGAACAGAAAGGCACCTAGAATTCCAGGTGAAATCCTGGCAGTTAGCTAGAGCTTGGCACAGACCATTAGCTTTAAATGATGCCTGGTCAGTTCCCTTTATGAATGCACCTTTGATATTGTGTAGCCCTACAGGGTCAAAAGACTTGGGCTTCCCAGTCTTCCCACTTGCATTGCTAAAGTATTTGTCTCCATAAGGGCTGCGGGGGGGATGCTTATTTTCATCATTAATATGGGAGCTCTGCATTGAGTTGGAATCCTGCATAGGTGTATGGACGGAGATGTGTGTTTATGTATATAAAACATATAAATTTTTGTATGAGTGGTCTCTCTCTCTTCATCCAAGCATATACCTGCACAGAGGGTCATAACCCATGACTTAGTATTGTCTAATGCCTGTAGAGGCCAAGCTTGATGTAAAACCATTCCCCCACAGCAGGGAGCCCAGCTGAGCAGTAAGCAAAGAAATAATGTTCATTTCTCTCCCTTTTCATCTCTCTGACACAAGTGTAGCTGCCTTCCAGGAGAGGAGACTTTTTTTTTTCCTTTCCATTCAGCAGTAACTTGACACACTGAATACACACGTGAAAGACCTGATCTGACATTCCGTAGGGCTCAGAGCCCTAGTGTGTATGAGAGAAAAGACTTGTGATGGGTGAATAGTCAGAACTAGATTTAATCGGAATGAGTGAAACCCACCGCTGTGTGTAGGCCTGTGCCCTGCACAAGTCCCAGCTCTATTTTGAGAACTGAAGTGGAACATAAGTGGTGCACAGGACTTGTGTGCATGCACGCGCGCGCTCTCTCTGCACTGGGGTGAATTTC
Source organism: Malaclemys terrapin pileata (assembly GCF_027887155.1). Lineage (NCBI taxonomy): Eukaryota > Metazoa > Chordata > Testudines > Emydidae > Malaclemys > Malaclemys terrapin. The sequence goes on along the minus strand of NC_071508.1, from coordinate 10,655,078 downwards.
ACCCAATGCGATTACTCTCCAAATGTGCCATTTAGCCAGCTGAGATTAACACCCCTGGCTCTTGTGAAAATGTTGCAGCAACCTATCTATTCCCTGGGTAATCTCCTGCTGGCTCACTTGTGAAGTTTGTTGAGCTCACACAACCCAAGGAGGTTATTCTCTACTCAGGCTATAGAAATATTCTCTCACACAGCACGTGGCTCCCTTTGGCCATGACACACTATATGTCAGCTCCACCTTTGAGAAGAAATCTGCACTCAAGTCCATTCTGGTTTCAGAGGCGTTCCAGTGATTATTCCCTGTAGTCAAAATGGGGGAATATCGCTAGAGCGAGTAATATTTTAAAGTGTGTCCACTCTGTATCCATGTACTCTGGAGATTCTATCCTTGAAACGATTGATGGCTTGAGCTAGAAAACAAAAGCATGAGGCTTTATGATGTTTTTATATGCACGGCTTATTATTTCACTGCTTATTTGAGACATGAATGAGAAATGATACAAAGAGAACGAGAACAAACCACAACTCCATCCTTTGCATGCTTGAAGTCTACATAGTGGGGTTTTCTTTAAGGAACGCTGTTCCCTGAGCAACTGATTATTGTGTCAACTATGAATGGCTTTGCTCTGGATGGGATGCCATAACAAGAAGTGTTTGTAGTACATCACTGGGAGCCCTGTGGGAGCTTATCCATATAAATAATCTAGATCCTGTCAATTCATGTATTTCCCATTCTGGTAAGAAGGATGGCATGGAATGGGGAATTGTAATATCTGGATGTTTAAAATGGAGTGAGACTCTGCAAAAGAGCTCATTTATGCAGTATATTAATGTGCGCACACAGGCAAAAGTTGGTTGGGTTTGTACCAATCTTGGTGTGGATTAGACTGGTGCCAGACATTACCAATCCTTAGCATTTACTCTAAAACCAGAATCCTGATCCTGCAGCCTTTGCTTACCCAGATAGTCCTGTTTGGGAATTGGAATTTCACTGTGGCACTGAAAGAAACACTTCTGTCCTTATAGACTTTAATGCTTAAGCACCTCAGTTTCAGGTCTCATACAAGGTGGCCCCTATGGCATTGCTATTAACATGGGATCCCCAACATCACTTGTCACATCAGCTAGCTGTTCCTTGGTGGTGTCCCCTCCAAATAGCAATACAACCTAAAACTGCTTAGGCTGTGAGATCCAATAGGTTCCCAACCCAGTGCAGGGAGGAGGGATGGAAGCCAGATGTCAGCCTGTCAGAGAATGCATTTGCTGAGGTTGGTAAAACACAAATTTGTAAGTGTTGCATCTTTTCAGCTCTTGTGCCCCGGGTCCATAAGTGCAGACAGGAGAATGACCCCATTCTACTGGGTATAGAATGTGAGGAAAGATGACTCATCCCACCCTGTCTGCGTTAATCAAATCCATCACTATGATGTACCTGCAAAGAAAATGTGAACATCTAGATTTTAATAACTACACAATAGCTGGAGAATCAAATGTTTCAGTTGACGAAGTACAGTAATGGGCTGACGAGGAGTGAGGCTAGGAAGTTAACTTTCCATTTAAAGGGTCTTCAGTGATTGTTGGTTTTTGGGATTGGGTAAAAGGGCTTTATACACTTTGACAATGTTCCTGTTTTGGAAGGGGATAGGAAAGAGGGGTTTGCAATCATGCTGGGGGAAAAAATCCCTCTTCTCCAAAGTGAGGATGGGCTGTTTCTCATGTAGGTTTTACAGTTCTCTTGTGCAATAAGTAGGGGAAAAAATCAGGTCCATAGTCCTCTGCTGATAGACTTCCTGGCTTGAGCAGCATAGCTCTTCTGCTCTCTGGCAAGAGGTACAACCATACAAAACTGTTTTTAAAAACAATGTTCCCTATAAATGAAACAACTGAGCCTTACTTGGGTTGTCTTATAAAAAGGGAAACTTTGTATGAACTGAGAATGGATTGTTACGTTGGGGCTGAAATTCACTTCACCTGCCTAAAGTTGGGTTAGTACCAAGCTTTGTTTGGATGAAACATGGAGAGTTTGGGAAACAAAATCCACCCCCTTCCAACCTGCTGCTGGGGAGCAAGTGTGAGCTGGAATATAGGGCTTGACCCCTCCATGCTACGTTTGTGAGATGTTAAGGCATCATAATCCCAGATTGTTGCCCTCTAACTCCATCTTCTGTCAGGTTGGCACGGAGACACAATCCTTGTGTAGCAACCTCATGCCACCATGTTGGTCAATGAGTAAACCCAGGATTTTCATCACCAAGAACACAGGCCTCTACCACTTCTTTGACTCCGCTGTTGGCAGGTCATTGATGTAAAGGTTGAACAGAGTTGGAGACAGCACAGAGCCCTGGGGTAACCCATGGCTCTGTCATCTCCAGGCAGTCGTCTTCTCCCCCATATGGACTCTGAACTGCCTATCACAGAGGAAAGTTCAACGACACCTGTGACCCAAGGTAGCAGGATCAGTGATACCTTCACGAGCAGGCCAGTGTGTCATGCCATGTCGTATGCCGCTGTTAGGTCAATGAAAACAGTGCCTGTTTTCAAGTTTCTCTGGAAGCTATTTTCAACAAATGTGGTCAGCACAAGTACTTGCTCGCATGTGCCACGGCCTCGGCAAAAGCCAGCTTGGTCAGGACTCAAAATTCTCTCCATGTCGGGTAATATGCGCTGTAGGACCATGCGTGCCAGTGCCTTGAAGCACACCGACAGCAATGATATGGGGCAATAGCTTGATGCTTAACTTGGGTCCTTTCCAGGCTTTAGGAGGCCAATTACTTTTGTGGTGTGCCATATCTTTGGTAGCCTGCCTTCACTGATGGACCCCAGTGAAGAATTTCACAAGCCAAAGCCAAGCATGGGGGCAAGGTTTTTCAGGAATTCTGGAGATATGTTGTCATAGTCCACAGCTGTTCCACACTTGATGCTACCCATCGTCTGTTCCAGCTCTGTTACAGTGAATGGTTCTGGGCAGCTTCTGATCTGGTGTACATGTTTAAACATATGCCATTCATTCCTCACTTGTCTTCACACCTGTTTCTCCAAAGTTGCTCTGGCCACTTTAAGTGGGTGTCCGGCTACCTGGCTGGGTGTCCCTGAGGGTCGGCAGAGTGCAGGTGGCTGCTGTGCTGCTCCAAGGCATAGGCGCTGACTCCAACACTTGTGGCTGGAGTGGGTAAAGCTTATCCTCTCTGTTGTCTCCTCCCATCTGGCACGGCGAGCAGTGTCCCAATGATTCGGTCAGATGGTCAGAGACATCTGGGTCACCAGATGCCTCTCACTGCTCAAGCAAGGCAGTGCTCTCCTCGTCGAGAGAGGGGATGTAGAGCGGGCGGCAACTGCATGGGATGGCTCTGCAGGTTGTTTTGTAGATAACATCACAGAAGCGACGGTAGGTCTCCTTTACTGAGAGATGCTGGGTGGATATTGTCACCTCACTCTTCTCCAGCACTTCCCAGTATTTTTCCCAGTCAGCCTTTCAGAAGTTCCACTGCTTCTTTTTGGAACTCTTGACAGCTGGGAGCGATAGCCCGATATGGATCAGCAATGGTCTGTGTTGGCTGCATGGAAAGTTATCCAAGACTTGGCATGTTTCTGGCTGAGGATGGCCATGAACTGAACTGACCCAGCACAAGTCAGAAGCGTAGTCACAATCCCATCTAGAAGAATGGAATGTGCCTGGCTGCTTAGCATCATAGATAAGGGTGAGGTAGTTCCAAGATGCCCAGTCTGCAAGTTGTTCACCATTGGTGTCAACCTCCTTATACCCCCATCTGTGTGATGGCTGTTGAAGTCTCCAACATAGACGGCTGGGTGTGGCAGGCTTGGTAGAACCTGTTGGTTCCAGCTGACACTCAGAGGCTTGTAAACATTTGTCAACCAGAAACTGCCAACCTGGATGGTGTCACAGAATTCAGTAGACATCAGCTGAATGTCATCTGCAATATTGGACCGAAGGTATGTGGCTCAGCCATGCTTCGAGCATGCCACAACAGATCAAAGCCGTTGATACTGTAACACCCGACTTCGGCAGTTGCCATGTGTGTCTCTTGCAAGCAAATGATGTTGATAGTATGCCGATGAGCAAGAACACAGAGTAAATCATGCTTGACAGCCAACAAACCCTCCACGCTGAGTTGTAACATGCATAGCGCTGGACCAACGACATAGTCACCAGGCTGCATGTTGGGGTTGTCGGTGACAACAGTGCCGGGATTCATTGAGCTGATACTCATGGAATTTGGCTTGCTGGTTGGATCATTAGCTTCCCTGATTGCTGTCCGGTACTGGCGGGTGGCACAACAAGGACACTGATCCATTGCCCCCATCGGCACCTCCAGCCAACCATCATAAAAACAGTCTCCAGTTTGTTCCATCTTCATCACGCCAGCACAACCTGAGAACTGGATGTTTATCTGAATAGTCAGAAGGTGAAGCATGAAGTGGAACTGGTCTATCTAGGTGTGACCTTAGACCACACATTGAGTTACCATGCCCATAACAATCTTATAAGCAAACTGGCAGGTTCATCATAGGGTGCTTGTGCTCCAACTTCGCGGATGTCAGCTCTTGCCACCTCCTGGTCAGTGGCAGAGTACTGCGCACCAGTATGGAGTCGATCGTCACACACCAAACCGGTGGATACGCAGTTACGTGCCGCTATGCGTATCATCTTCAGCACCCTGTGCCCGACTCCACCCCCATGGTTCCCAGTTCTGAGCAATATTGCTGCTCCTTGTATCAGACGAGAGGTTGCTACTGGCAAGTTACTGGAGAAAGTACATGCCAACTCAAGCCTGCCGCTGCACAATGACCTTTTTAAACCACCAGCTGCACGTTTTTCCATCACGTCGCCCATTATGGTCTCATCTGCCACGCCAGGATGTTGGGGTGGAAACACTCTGGCGAGAGAAATGGATATGTTATAATCCCCAACCAGACCCTCATTGCTGACCTCACAATCTGCCCGCCTGGGTTTGAACTGCCCTGTCGCCAATGGTCCCTGTTGAACAGGTTCCGGACCGGGCAAGATCTCTGTGCAGCCAACCAGTATCGCTGGGCCGTGGTGACAGCCCTTTGTGCAGCTGCGACGCAACACAGATGCCACCGCACATTGTCGATGAATGCCTGCTGACTAGGTCCAGCGGTGGCCTAGAAGAACTGCATCATGCCACTGGAGAGGCCATCGCTTGGCTAGACGACTATGCACACACTAAATAAATTAAGTTTCCATGAAGTGTCAGTTGCTACTCTCCAGAGATCTGTGAGGCTCTCTCCAGAATGCCCATAGCCTCTAGGAACTCTCTCTAGCTAAATATATAACCTTCTTCTTTTCCAACTGAAACACATCTCTTCCATGGGATGAAATAATTCTCCAAATTAGTGTGTGCTTGTTTCTGGGACCCTCCTGATGGCTGTTAACACAATGCAGCTTTGCGTCTGACATTTGAAACCTGGCCCATTCCATCATTAAACACAGACCCAGAATGCTGTAGAAATTGCTCGTATCTGGTTAGCAGAGATAGCTTGAATGGTGCTGAACAAAGGCAGGGAATAACAATTAACGTGATTCCAGGCTTTACAGGGGGAATGGTGACTTGGATTGGCTTCATTTTTCTGTCCTTATGAGCAACCTCCATTATCTAAGTTCTATAGGCCTTTTTGATAGAGACTGATGAAAGAACATGGATGTGAAGGCCTGTGAACATGTTACAATGCATCTGTCATTCATCTGTGACTAGGAGAAAATAACTCCCCAGGATTTGCTTCCGTTTTGTTGGCTGAGGGTGCTCCCTGCTATTTCCTGCTTTGTCAATCCGACAGCTAAGGGCTGGATTGTGGCTAACACTTATATGGCTGTGCAGGGTGGGCGTAAGGGACTTTTACCCCCTTTTGTGTAGCCTGCAGCTGGGTCAGGCAGCTCCTGTGCTTTGGAGAGTGTACGGAGAGTTAGTTATGTTCTGCTCCCTCTCCACTGGGAGTGACCCCATGAAAGGGGATAGGAAAGCGCAGGGAGTCATGGATCTTCCTTCTCCATGCCAGCCCACAAAGGAGTTTGGGGAAGGTGACCCTACTCCTTAAAGGGCGTCTCAAATTGCTCTCCTTCCTGTGGAGCTTGAGATCACCAGGGTGCTTCCTGAATCAAGCAGGACTGTGATTAAATGCAACAATTGAGCCCTAAGTGAAGAGAGGGAGATGAACCCTGTATCCCACGGATGCTGTTGCTGTGGTGATGAGAACATGGATCTTCCCAATAGAAAGCAGCAAAACCTAATCCCCTCTCCCCCTGCATCCCCTAAATAAACAGCACAGTGATATCCTCAAAACAGTTTGTTCTAACTAGTCTCCCAGCCGCTCCACTGCAGAATGAAAACGAACCTTCCCTCTTGCTCAGAACTATAGCTGGATGATCGACCCACTGCTTGCAGCTGCATCTCACAAGCTTGGAGTCAGGCAGCCTGGCTCCAAACCCTGTTCTGAAATAACCTCATTAATCCTTTATTCTGATGACCTGAAAACAGAGCAGTTAACTTCCCCCTTGAAATAAAACCCCAACACTCATTTTCCAATTACCCAGCTGCAGCAGCCTAGGTGGCAAACTTGCCTTTGTTTTTGTTTCTCTCCATCGCATTAACAAAGGTCATGTGCTCCATGAATCTCTTCTCTATTAATTCGTTAAACAGATTTCAAATCCCTTCCCCGAATCAAAAAGGGCAAAGTGAAACCAGCCACAAACATCTGCTTTTTCATCTATTAACTGGACTTAACTCCCCTCTGTTTTGTATTGGATACTTCCCCGCTTGTGAGCGCTTGTCCCATTGCGTAAGTAGTAGAACACTTGATTGATGATTTTTGTGTGTGTATGTTTGAATATGCAAGCAATCCTGAGCTATAACAAATGAACAGCACTGCTGAGCATTATTCACTCCTATACCCTTCAGCAGCCTGACCTCTAAAGACCCATTTATATATAATGGGCAAGGATTTAAAAAACAAACAAACAGAAAAACACTTGATTTTTTCTTTTTGGCTTGCTCTTTCTGTAGAACACTGGTGTGGTGATTGGTGCTGCCCTGGGTGTGCAAAAAATGTGATCTAGTTTAATAAATAAACTTAAAAAAAAAATAGATGGCCTTTAGCCATAGCCAACGTGACTACGTAGCAAATGTTTCCAAATATGGGCATAATGCATCGGTTCCCAATTTTCCTTTTGACAATGTATAGAGTTCATTCCAGACTGGGAACACATGGCTTCATTTCTGTGGAGAGCTATCCATTCTTTTCACTACTTTATTCTTGTCTAGTCTTTGTTTGTTTGCTGGTTTCCCCTCCTCTCTCTCTTTTCTTACCCCCCCCCTCCCCATGCCATGGGATGCAATCTGTCTTCCGTAATAGAGTGTGACACACGTGTCCTGAAAGGTTGGGGCTTAAGAGCCATTTTAGAGAGAGGAGAGACACACTATTGTACCCATTGAATAAGGGTGGCAGAATCAGGCCCCGAGTCAAGTTGAATAGCACCATGGGCCCTGCTTCTGCAAAAAAAACTTGAGTTGTCCCACTGAAGATAAGACTAAGCATATGCTAAACGTTAACCACATGCATGAAGTTCTTTACTGGATTGAGGTTTCTTGCACTAGAGGTGCCATTGATTTCAATGGAATTCCTCAGACTGAGGCATGATTCAGTGTATGGATGGCAGAATCAGACCCTTTATTACACGTTAAGTGGCCACGTGAATCTTAGAAATGCTTTCGGTTAAATAATTGCCTGGAGATATATGAAGATCCCCATGAAAATTATGTTTAAATGAAAGCGTGCAGGGGTATATCTTACATGAGTAAAGTTGCTATGGGCCTGATCCAAAGCCCATTTAAATTAACAAGAAGGCTCCTATTAATTTCAATGGGCTTTGCTTAAGGGTGTGGTGTTAGGAGCCGTTTTTTACTCTGCCTTTTGCTCTCGGCAATAACCACTCTTATGAAAACTCTGGGATAGAGACAGGCATGCAGACAAGCTCCAGAAGCCCTAACGAGTACTCACCAGGGTTGGCAACCTGGGATGCAGACCCTGGACTAGGCTTACCAGGCTGCTGACTAGAACACCCGGAGTGGCCACCACGATACAGGAATTTGGCATAGCTCAGTTTTCAGTGTGTAGCTGTGAGGTGGTGGAAGAGAGCGCAGCTAGGAGACTGGAGGGTGGATTGCAATACTTCGCTACCCTCAGTGATGCAGCAGTTACATGGCTGAACAATCTAGCTATCTAATTATAATGCACAAGAAAGAAGACTTTTTTTTGTTAAAGTTCCCTGGGTTACCGCATGAGCTCTAAGAATGAGGAAAATGTCTAATCTTTAAATAAATATATAGTATAAAATGAACAGACGGGAAATGCAGAAAAATTCATTAGATTTTCCTTGGCGGGCAATTGCTAATTCACTGAACTTCTTCTGACTATCTTTTGTACTTTGGAAATATTAAACACAGGCAACTGGAACACGAGGGAGTGTTTGTCATTGAGCTGTTATGACTTGTTTACAGAGACGCTGATTATAAGATTATGTACTCTTCTATGAAATTTCTTGTAAGGGAGTCCATCTGTTAATGTGGAGATTGTAATATCTTCAAGATGTTTGTCTCCTGGAGAAGTCAACAGTCACCACCTTTATGAAATTCATTCTCCCAATTAGCACAGTTGTTTTGCCACAGTATTTGAAGAAATGGAAACAATGGTGTGTTTTTTTTGTTTTTGTGTTTTTTTGTAATTCTGTGTTGATCTTTTGTCTAGGCAGCATGTATATTTCTCTTCTCCCCCCCGCACACCCACCCACCCCACCCCCCGGCTGTAGCTTTCCAGAAATCTGCATTGAATACACATACTATATAGTATTAAATCTAATCTACAAGGATGATGCAGAAGCAGTTATATGTTCAACTACGTTGTCTTTAAATTATGTCCTCCATCATGCATGTGGAACTGCACTAAAGGCTGTGGGGCTGCACATATAGAAGTGAAGGCATAATTTACCCTGAACAAATTTTTCTAATGGTGGTGAGGCATATCAGGAAAAAAGCTGCTCATTTTTTTCAGCTCAGGTTGTTTGCAGGGTGGGAAGTCCTGTCCCTGCACCCTCAGCTGTCCCATTGCCACCCCAATGGAGCTGCAGTACCAGAGACTCCCCAACTGACCCCATAAATCCCTTAAGGAGAGGGTTCCAGAAGAAATGTAATACAGGCCCCTAATCTCCGTAAGACTGGTGGGGTGGGGGGATGATGATGGTCTGCCCAGCCCATCTCAGCCCCCTTTCCCAGGACAGGCCCAGAGAGCTCTTCTTAAGGTCCTGGGCCCCCATCCTTTCTATTTGGGAGGGATGAGATGTAATTATGGAGGGCCCTCTCTTCACCTGGATATGGAGAATGATCTTGCCCATTTGTTATAGAACTGCATACTTTGTCATTTTGTACAGTAACCTGATACCAAAGTGAGAGGCTCCTTAGAAGTTAGATGTTTAAAAATATTGCTGATTTCTTTCTCGATGCTGCAACACTTACTCATGCACGTGCTCTTCTCATGAATAATTCTAGGGGACTACTCACATGAGTATGCATAGAAGGATCCTAACAATTAAGTTCAACATGTGTCTAGCATTTCATATCCCCACTGCCTTCAGCTCTTCTCTCGAAGATTATGTACTCTATCGGCATTTATTCCACCAGAGCTTATGTCCATGGGAAACACTGCAGTGAAGAGCTAGGAAGCAGAGTTAAAAAGGAAAATAAATGGCCTTTAAAAGGTGGGTCAGGGTTGATTTCACAGCCGCCTTAGAATGCGCTTATCAGCAGTCTGCCGATGAGATGTGATACCGAGCCCTCGGATATTCGGCAGGTCAAGGTAATTGAAATGTACTACACCCTCTTAGCATTCTGAGCACCATAGAGAAACAAAGCAGGAAGGGGAGAATGTGCATTTTCCCTAATGGCTTATTGACTGCACAGATCTCAGTGTAATTATAATGGTACCATTCTGATGGCTACAGATCAGTGTCGGTCTTTTTTTTTTTCTCTGTGTAAACCCCCCTTCTGAGGGAGTTTATAATTGGATGTGGAAACAAATGCCTGAACTAAGACTGAGCCTGATCCTCCCTCGCGCCGTCCCCCCTACCCCAGTCTGACACCACTGACTTTGGTGTCACTCCTCATTTACAGTGGTGTCTGAGGCCAGTAGCAGAGTCAACACCAGGAGGCATCTTGGCTTTTGTTGCAATGACGTTGGAAATGCCTGAACCCATCTGACTGTCTTTCTGAAGCGATGGGAGGACAAAGAGGGCTGAATCGATTTGGAGATGGGTTGCGCCAGGTCAGGGGCAGAGTTTGGAGGATGCTAGCACAGCTAGTCTTGTGCCTGTCCTGTTCATGTGTAACAATATGTCCCTACAATACATAAACTGGATTTATTATTAATACTGCTTTCCACTTAGGTAGAGCTTTCCATGTATTTTACAAGAATATTTATACCCATTTTATAGAGATCAAGGCCCAGATCCTCAAAGGTATTTAGGTTCCAATGAAATGGGAATTAAGAACTTTGCTATCTCTTTGAGGATCTGGGCCAGAGAGATTAATCCACTTGCCCAAGGTCACACAAGTCAGGGACAGAACTGATTATCAAACCAAGGATCCCTGGCTCCTAGCACAGGGGTTGGCCCACTCTGCCTGGAGTTCTCCACTTTGTCATTCACTTGCCCCATGCATTTCAAAGTCTGTGAGGTTCCCTTTCTTTCTTGAACTGCTCTCCACGTAGAACACGAAACACATGTAGGTAACAGAGAAGAGAAAATGACTTTGCCCAACAGAAAGCAAACCTATTCCAAACGCCCGCACATCTCACAAGATTCTGAACTTTTCCTGCTCCTTTTAAAATTACAGCATGAAAGAAACTGCTCTAACCTTAGCTAGAGCTGGGGAAAGGAGATGCTCTGAGCACGCGGGGGATGATGTGAAAGCCGGGGTGTGGAGTTTTGTCTTAGATGGTGACTAGGCGAGGGCAACTTATTAAAAAAAAAAAAAAAAAAAAAAAAAAAGCATTAGGATTAACGTCACGTAATTAAGCAGCAACTGTTAGTAACCAACAAGGAGACCTGCTGTCTGTGCCATCCGAAAGGTCTTCATGCTCAGGAGCTCGGGTACACCAGGGTTGCCACAGCTATGACTAAAAAGAAATTAGGGGCATAAGAGTCAGTGTGGAACAGTAATGGAAAGGGGTGTTTGTAGTCTGGATTTCTTTATTCTGTTTCTGACTTTGCTTCTGCTTTACACGGTGACTTCAGACAAGTTAATTTCTTTGAAATGGGCATTTATTTCATTAATATAACCAGAACAGGGGGCCCGTTCTGATTGGCCCTGTGTGAAGATAGAGTAAATGACAATCTCCGCCCAAGACACATTACCACTTTTATAACCTGATTTGCCTGCCTCGGGGGAGCTGTGAGACTTGTAAAGTGCTTGAGGTCCTCAGACTAAAGGTTCTATTATACATCTTCACCTATCCTCCAGAAAGGGAGTGTATTCTTTATAGGAACTCAGTGTAATCTAATGGCTTTCACCCTGCGGGAGGAACGTTAAAGATTCAAAAGAGTAAACACACAGTATTATTAATATAGCTCAATAATTTACCACTCAAAACCATAAGCCATCCTTCTGCAATCTGCTTTTCGCAGCTTAGCACTGTTGTCTATTATGGAGGTGAATAGAGCCTGCATTATATAGCCAGAGTCTAGAATGCAGATGGGTGAACCCTAATCCTTGGCATGAGAACTTTTCCATATGAGATGGCTAAACCTCAAGGCCATTTTTTCAAACTTGTCTAGCTTTTGCCATCCACCTGAATTCATATTTGAATATTTAACCTGACTTTTTCCTGAGATGCTGGGCACCCACAGCTCCAACTGAATCCAGTGGCAGCTGCAGGTGCTCTGAACCTCTTAATATCATGTCTCTTGCGTAGGTGCTGAACTATAGATTTAGACACCTGACTTTAGGTTCAACAGCCAAAGCTCCTAATTCTGAATAGACGTAAGCCACCATAAAGGTATTTATAGATGTATTATTTTGACCCTGATGTTGCAGCTATTCTATGGAGCAGATAGAGCTTGGCAGAAAAATCTTATCTTGGGGTATTCGCCTTTCATAGTCCCAGTCGGGAAGAGAGACAGACAGTTGGGTTATATGTGTAGGAGTCTCATCTGAGCTGCTCTGTTTCCATCCTGCAATCTCCAGTCTAACTCTTCCATATTCATGAGATGCTGAGCTACCTGATTTCCCCTCTTGATACTGCTGCTTCTCCTCGATATCTTAAGCCATCAGGATTACAGCATTTCATGAAGAAAAGCTCCAAGGAGACGAATGAAACAGCAAAAATGGGACAGGTACTTAATTTTACAGCAGTTAAAGAAGCAAGTTGTCTGTCAAATTCAGTCCTTTTAATCCTTAACATTTGATTATCTTAATCCCTAATTACTTTGTCTTTTTTTCCCCAATGCTACTTGTTGTCCTATTATTTGGCATTATGATATTCATAAGTGTATCCTACAACTCCAAAGAGGACATTTAGAAACTTTGGAACTGGAGAAGACAAAGGATTAGTTTTAACTTTGGAAATATATTGCAAGCAATGTCTCTGAGCTCCTTGGAAATGGTATGTGCAGAACTTCCTGCACAGACACCTAGGAAGAGCTTAATACTTACTTACTTACCTAGCTTTATCTCGGATAGCTAAATCCTACAGCTGGGGACTGTTAAACTTCATGTCCAGTTTAGTCTATATTCTGGGAGCTAGATTTTCAGAAAAGCTCAACTCCTACTTAAATGCCTACATATGGGACCAGATTTTCAAAAGTATTGAATACTGAGCAATTCCCACTACGACACTTATGACAACACTTTTAGAAGATCTCAGCACCTAATGTGCACCCAAAGCCCTCCTGGAAATCTGGTCACTTATTTTGGTGCTTAGAGGGAAGTTGAGCTCCTATGAAAATCTGATTGAACTGTGGGTGCAGAGTTCTTCTGAAAATTCTAGCTTGAGTATGCACAGCCCATATCGGACTTTGTTATGGGACTGGGCTGGACTTGGGAATCTACTCCAGAAGATCTGAGTTTGGGATGAGAGGCATTTTGAAGTACCCTGGAGACAGATGGGTAGATTCTGCTAACTCAGTCACATGGGAATAAATCTACAGTAATTTCACAGATGTGAAAGGAGTCCCTTCAGAGTGGTGCCCACAAGTCTGACTGGCTGCATCTGACTGGTGATTGGTCCCTGAAACACCCTAGGGACCAGTCAACCCATCCCATGGGATGCGACTGAAGAGGAGAAAATCTTCTTTATCTTCACTTAGTGAAGATCTCCTAGCAAATGTTCCATTGAGAGGGGTCCTGGGGGGGACCATCCACAAATGTTGGAGATATTCCAGGATCCAGGGCTCAGGAATATCTGCACAGAGGCCCTTTGTCTTGCCACTGGTCCTGTAGCCCTGGCAGCCCCCTGCATCTCCCTAGTACTTGACACAATAGTACAGCCAATGGCTGCTCCAGGGCTCTCCTAAAGGGGGAAATCTCCAAAATGCAGCAGGGGCATGGAACCCATCCCAAGCTTACTTATTTCCTCTGAGCTGGTGGGACACAGGGTAGGGGGAGGGAATGACGAACATCCCCAGCCCCACCCTTCACCCCTCCCAAACCCCACATCAACAGGGAGCCCTCCACAGCATATTGTGTTGATATTCTGTTCTTTACTATAGTTTCAATCAATTTGCCTGGTACTGAAATTAGGCTTGCCAGGATAGTTTCTGGATCCTTTCTTAAAAATTTAAATCTTGTTATAAGAGACTCAAACAAAATGGGCTTTGTGAGGTTACTAGCTGCACTAAGATTGTATCAGCTGTGGAAATAGCCCTTCCGCTTTCATTAAGAAAAATGACTGGAATTGCCACAATTTTATTTGCTTTAATAAATGTTTCATACAAAGTATGAGGGGAGAAAATCTTGCATCCTTTTTCCCTTGGATAAACTGCTTTTGAGATTTGGTTTAATTCACTTGTGCTAAAGATACCTTTTGTTACTTGCATTTAACAATTTGCCGCAACCGATCTCTCATAAAATGTACTCTACTTTCAATGAAGTTTCAAAGGCAAGTAAGATTGGGAGTTAATTGGCCATATTAAAAGAGGAACATTTGACACAAAGTACACAATTGCAAAATTCACATCTGCTTTGTGCAGAATATAATAAGGCAGGTCTTGAAAGAATCAAACCTCAATTCCCCTCAGAAATGAGAAATGAATCTGCATGCATAGCAACCAGCAAAACAAAAAGGGGACATTTAATGGATAACTTACTTATCTTATTTCTGAAATTAACATTTTGACACATTTGTCTCTGGTATCTATGCTGAAGTTGTGACAGACTTGCAATAATGTGCAGTATTTTAATGTGAACTCAGTCCTTTGCCAATGACAAAAAAAAAAAAATAGTCATTAAGGGAGGCTAAAATTAGAAGCCAAAACTTAAAGCAGTAAATGTACAAAAAGCCCTACAGAAGAGAAATGCACAAAACTTCCTGGTAGTTTGACAGTTATTTCTGGGTGAATAACTACAGTATAAGAGATACTGAGATAGCTCTCAAAAAGAACAGGAGTACTTGTGGCACCTTAGGCCTGGTCTACACTAGGCGTTTATGTCGAAGTTAGCGCCGTTACATCGAATTAACCCTGCACCCGTCCACACTGCGAAGCTATTTAGTTCGACATAGAGGTCTCTTAAATTCGACTTCTGTACTCCTCCCCGACGAGGGGAGTAGCGCTAAATTCGACATGGCCATGTCGAATTAGGCTAGGTGTGGATGGAAATCGACGCTAATAGCTCCGGGAGCTATCCCACAGTGCACCACTCTGTTGACGCTCTGGACAGCAGTCCGAGCTCGGATGCTCTGACCAGCCACACAGGAAAAGCCCTGGGAAAATTTGAATTCCTTTTCCTGTCTGGGCAGTTTGAATCTCATTTCCTGTCTGGACATCATGGCGAGCTCAGCAGCACTGGCAACGATGCAGAGCTCTCCAGCAGTGATGGCCGTGCAATCTCAGAATAGAAAGAGGGCCCCAGCATGGACTGATCGGGAAGTCTTGGATCTGATCGCTGTGTGGGGCGATGAGTCCGTGCTTTCCGAGCTGCGCTCCAAGAAACGGAATGCAAAGATCTACGAGAAGATCTCTAAAGACATGTCAGAGAGAGGATACAGCCGGGATGCAACGCAGTGCCGCGTGAAAATCAAGGAGCTGAGACAAGGCTACCAGAAGACCAAAGAGGCAAACGGATGCTCCGGATCCCATCCCTAGACATCCCGTTTCTATGAGGCACTGCATTCCATCCTAGGTGCGGCCGCCACCACTACCCCACCACTGACCGTGGATTCTGAGGATGGGATATTGTCCACGGCCGGTTCCTCGGACATGTTAGCGGACGGGGAAGATGAGGAAGGAGATGAGGAGGACGAGGCAGTCGACAGCGCTTACAACGCTGATTTCCCCGACAGCCAGGATCTCTTCATCACCCTTACAGAGATCCCCTACCAACCGTCCCCAGCTGTTAACCCGGACACAGAATCTGGGGAAGGATCAGCCAGTAAGTGTTTTAAACATCTAAACATTTATTTTTAACAGAACAGGAATATTAAGAATAACAACAATGGGTTTCTCATGATTAGTTTGCCCTAGGCGCTTAACGTTTCAGTCCTGTGCAGTGTAACTATTGAAAAAAAATCTAACAATGTCCGGTTTAGCATGATTGTTCTGCCCAAGCCGCTCTACTGTTTTGTCCCTGCCAGTGCAGCTACAGTAAAATGCGGTCTATATGTCCGGGGATAGAGCAGAAATCCTCCTGGGACATCTCGAGGAAGCTCTCCTGGAGGTAATTGGAAAGCCGTTGCATCAGGTTCCTGGGGAGAGCGGCCTTATTGGGTCCTCCGTAGTATGAAACGTTGCCGCGCCACGAGACAATCAAGTACTCAGGGATCATTGCCCTGCACAGCAGGGCGGCATACGGCCTTGGTCTTTGGAGGCTTTCTCGAAGCATTCTTTCTTTCTCACTGTCTGAGATCCTCATCAGGGTGATGTTGCTCATGGTGACCTGCTTTGAATTAGGTAGGGGAATGTTAGTGTTGGGACTGCTTGCCCGTTCCTTTACAGAACTGTAACCGCTGGTTTGCAGCCACGCGGTGAAGGCGGGAGAGGGGCAGCCTACAGGGATCATTCCCGGGGACAGCCGTGAGGGGGTGGGACAGGGGCAGAGTTCCTGCTTGCCGGATTGCTGGCAGCAGGGACTGACATTGCTTTCAATGTGAAAGGAGGCCAGTGCTAATATTAACGTTTTAAGCTGCCACAAGTCTACGGCTTACCATGTCTGCCTGCTACACAAATTCCGGTGTCCTGCCCCGCTTCTCAAATCTGCTGTGCAAGACCCCAGGCACTGAATGCGAAGGCCGAGAATTCGACCTTGTGCTGAGTGCGCATGTGATAGGTGCTGTGCATGGTCTTGTTCACAGAGAAAGACTGTTCTTTGTTCACAACTACATTTATCTTTCTGAGGAATTCATTCCCTTATTCCCATTCCCACAGCCACATCTGCGACTGTCTCACAACCTAGCCTGGCATCACACTCCCAGAGGCTAGCGCAGATTAGGCGTAGGAAGAAGAGAACACAGGAGGACATGTTCTCGGAGCTTATGGGCTGCTCCCGAGCCCAGGCAGCACAGCAGACCCAGTGGTGGGAGAACTTGTCCCAAATGCACCAAGCACACATGGAACGGGAGGAGAGGTGGCGGCAGGAAGACCAGCAGGCGACTCAAACGCTGCTTGGACTAATGAGGGAGCAAACAGACACGCTCCGGCGCCTTGTGGATGTTCTGCAGGAACGGAGGCAGGAGGACAGAGCCCCGCTGCAGTCTATCTGTAACCGCCCTCCCCCGCCACCAAGTCCCATACCCCCCTCACCCAAAGTGCAAAGAAGGAGGGGCGGCAGAGTCTGTGCTAACTCTCACTCCACCCCTGCAGAGAGCTCTAGTAGTAGAAAGCTCTCATTCCCCAAAATTTGACAAGTTCTTTCCTTCCCGCCTCACACAAGCCCCCGTCCAAGTTTCACCTCCCAGTTCCATGTGTAGTTGCTAATAAAAAATACGTTTCTGTTAATTACTGTTTCCATCATGTTCTTTTGGAGGAGGGGGGAAAGGGGGTAGGTAATTGGACAGGACAGTCACCTTTGGCAGGGTACATAGGCGGGGGCAGGTCCAGCAGCAGGGCACATACACAGTGCAGTCACTAGTTACCCTGGTCAGTCTGGGAGGTGGTTTTCATGTTCTGTGGTGGGGGGTGGGTTGCTCTGTGACTTTGTGGCGGGGGAGGGCAGTTACAGATCTTATGCGGCGGTCCTTATCCTGGATCACAGAGCCACGCAGCAGGGGATCTGTAACCGTCCTCCCCCTGCCACAAAGTCACATAGCCCCCCCCATACACACAGTCACGATCAGGAGGGGTGACAGGCTCCATTGAAACAACCAGTCCACCACAGTGGAGCCTGTCAATCCTGGAGTTTAGAAGCTTCATTTGCGTCACTACACTACACCCGCTCCCCACCACAGTCTGCGTCCCAGGTTTAAAACATTCCCGCGAAAACAGTAATAAAGACAACGGTGTTCATTAACAAAGTAGAAGTGATTTTATTTCTAAATGTGTGTTGGAAGGGGGTGAAGGGGGTATGTAACTGGAGAGGATAGTCAACATTAACTGGGTAAAGAAACGGGGGCAGGTTCAGCTTTTCTGTACACTAACTTAATAGTCACAGGTTACCCTGCTCACTGTGGAACCTAGCTTTCAAAGCCTCCCGGATGCACAGCACGTCCCGCTGGTCTCTTCTAATCGCCCGGCTGTCTGGCTGGGCGTAATCAGAAGCCAGGCTATTTGCCTCAACCTCCCACCCCACCATAAAGGTCTCCCCCTTGCTCTCACAGAGATTGTGGAGCACACAGCAAGCTGCTATAACAATGGGGATATTGGTTTCGCTGAGATCAGAGCGAGTCAGTAAGCTTCTCCATCTCCCCTTGAGACGGCCAAAAGCACACTCCACCACCATTCTGCACTTGCTCAGCCGGTAGTTGAAGAGTTCTTTTTCACTGTCCAGGGCGCCAGTATAGGGCTTCATGAGCCAGGGCATTAGCGGGTAGGCTGGGTCCCCGAGGATGAATATAGGCATCTCCACATCCCCAACAGTTATTTTGTGGTCCGGGAAGTAAATACCTTGCTGCAGCCATCTAAACAGACCAGAGTTCCTGAAAACACGAGCGTCATGAACCTTGCCCGGCCATCCGACGTAGATGTTCATAAAACGTCCCCTGTGGTCCACCAGTGCTTGCAGCACCATGGAAAAGTAGCCCTTTCTGTTAATGTACTGGCTGGCCTGGTGGTCCGGTGCCAGGATAGGGATGTGAGTTCCATCTATAGCCCCACCGCAGTTTGGGAATCCCATTGCTGCGAAGCCATCTATGATCGCCTCCACGTTTCCCAGGGTCACTACCTTTGACAGCAGTACATCAACGATTGCCTTGGCTACTTGCATCACAACAACCCCCATGGTAGATTTGCCCACGCCAAAGTGGTTCGCGACTGACCGGTAGCTGTCTGGCGTTGCAAGCTTCCAGAGGGCTATGGCCACTCGCTTCTGGACAGTCAGGGCTGCTCGCATCCGGGTGTCATTGCGCTTCAGGGCAGGGGACAGCAACTCACAAAGTTCAAGGAAAGTTCCCTTCCGCATGCGAAAGTTTTGCAGCCACTGGGATTCATCCCAGACCTGCAGCACTATGCGGTCCCACCACTCAGTGCTTGTTTCCCGGGCCCAGAATCGCCGTTCCACGGCATCAACATGACCCATTGCCACCGTGATGTCCTTGGCGCTGGGTCCCGTGCTTTCTGAGAGGTCTGTGCTACTCTCAGACTTCAGGCCCTCACCGCGGTGCCGTAGCCTCCTCGCCTGACTTATCTGCATCTGCCTCAGGGAAAGGTGGATGATAAGCTGCGAGGCGTTGAGAACGGCCACAACTGCAGCGATGGTCGCAGCGGGCTCCATGCTCGCAGTGCTGTGGCGTCCGCGCTGTCACTCACCAGAAAAGTGCGCGAACTGATTTCCTGACGGCGCTTTCAGGGAGGGAGGGCGGGAGTGATGGACGGATGACGACAGTTACCCAAAAGCACCCTCGACACATTTTTTTTACCCAGAAGGCATTGGCGGCTCCACCCAGAATTCCAATGGGCAGCGGGGACTGTGGGAACTGTGGGATAGCTGCCCACAGTGCACCGCTTCCAATGTCGACGCTTGCCCCGTTAGTGTGGACTCACAAAGTCGAATTACTGTCCTTAGTGTGGACACACACGTTCGACTTTGCAATATCTATTCCAAATATTCGGTTTAAGTAAAATCGAACTACTCTCGTAGTGTAGACATACCCTTAGAGACTAACAAATTTATTAGAGCATAAGCTTTCGTGGGCTACCACCCACTTCTTCGGATGCATGGGTTGTAGCCCACGAAAGCTTATGCTCTAATAAATTTGTTAGTCTCTAAGGTGCCTCAAGTACTCCTATTTTTTTTGAGGATACAGACTAACACGGCTGCTACCCTGAAACCTGAGATAGCTCTGTGCTGCAAGATATCTGTGATGACCGGAAAGTCATCACAGTAACCAACAGGAGCCAGTCAGAAATTTGGCAAACACACAAATAACCTCTTTTGGCTGAAGTACATTCTTTAAACGCTTGTTTTTGTTGATCCTGTTTCAGCGTTCTTTATAATTACTCAGGAGCATTCAGAAAGATTAGACTTGGACACTTGTAAAAAGAGGAGTTTTTCCAATATACATAATGATTTTGCTGATAAGTTCTGTGAACCATGGGCCAAACACAGGCAAGGCATAATAATATACTTGGCTCCTGCATAGCAATTTTCATCTGTCAACTTCAAAGCGCTTTACAGCGGCATGTATCATTATCACTGTATTCCAGATGAGGAAATCCAGGCACAGAGTGGTGAAGTGATTGGCTATGTCATTGCCAGAACTGGGGATAGAACTTAGGGCACTTCTGCAAGATTCAGGAGACCTAACACTGGATTATGCTGCCTCCTGACAATTGTGGTGGTGGATCTCCATTGGTTTCACTTGGCTGAGTTCTGCCTTGTATGGAGAAGAAGAATGGTCCAGCAGTTAGGGTGGAAGTCAGATTCATGTTCAGTTCTCTCCTTTACCACAGACTTCTTGTGTGATCTTGGGCAAGTCACTTACTATCTCCGTGCTTCAGTTCCCCATCTGTAAAATGGGGCTAACAGAATTTCCCTACTTCCCAGGGGTCTTGGGAGGATAAGTTCATTAAAAATCACGAGATGCTCAGATAACATGGTACTGCGGGCCGTATAAGTACTTTAGATGGCTTGCTCTCTCTCAAGTTACACTTGCACTACTCTTGATGATAGAAGCTTTATGTAGAATTTTTGTCCTTTAGTTGAGAAAAGTCAGTGTTTACTTCAAATAGCTGTGTCTGCGTTGTGACTTCAGTTGTGTTACTGGGCTACTTGTTAATGGAAAACAAAACCCAGCGCAAAGATTGGTGTCAGCCCCCACAGCTTACAATCCAGTTGTTAAGTATCAGAGGGGTAGCCGTGTTAGTCTGGATCTGTTGTTAGTGGACAAGAGTTCCTAACGCAAAACCTACCAGTATAACTAGTACAATCTGGTCCCCATGTTGGTGGTCTCAACAGAGAGATCATGGACTCATTGGCCCCAGAAACTTACCTTCCTTCTCACTTTTTATTTGGCTCCTCTTGGTCTGGGCTGAGGCTCATTTGACATGAAGGAGGCCTGCCATCTTTAGTTTCGGGGCAAGACTCTGACCTGAGTTATACTGGGGTAAATCTGGAATAACTCCACTGACTTCCGCTAGCTCAGAATTGCCCTTAACATGTAAACACAGATTTCCTTGCTGATTTGGGTAACGGAACAGTTTTAACACTTGACCTTTTAAGCCAAGTGCTAATGATGGAGTGACATTTAGAAGACAGAAGGTCATTAAAGATTTACAGCAAAGATGATTATTTCATGTGGAAAAGAGAAATTGACATCCAGGGGGACGCAGCTCCAAGTTGTTTCTTAGTTTTACACATTTGGGAAAGCTCCCAGTTAAGGCATGGGGAGGAGTTAAAGGGTGCAACACCTTTGCATCGCAGCCACATTGTGCCAACTTAATTGAGCTGGTGCAAATTAACTAGAAATAATTACAGGCCCTACCTGCTTCCGCTCAGCAAATCACTCCAGCACCGCAGGGCCCTTTTCAAGCACAGAACTGAGCCCTGCCAGCTTTGTTCCACGAGGAGCAGTCAAGGCTGGTTGGAGGAGATGTGGTGCCATGGTTTGGCTGGACTGGACCCTCTGATTCTGCACCTCTGCGATTGTCCATAGGATGCATTGCAACAGAGGTGCAAGTGGGGGCATCCCTGAAGGCTAGGGTTGCCACCTGTCCAGGTTTTGCTAGGATTGTCCCCTTTTTTTGAGAGAGCTAGACTGGAAAATCTGTAAGGGTGCTTGGTACACTCCGCCAGCTGCCCAGTTCTATGGGCTCAGGATCGTCCCAGTGGGTTGTACCTCAGAAGTGGCAATGCCACTAAGGTTGTCCCACTCTGTGTTGAGTGATAACCCTTCGGCCACTTGAGACACTTGCAAGCTGTCTCTTCTCTGGCCTTGACCCATGGAGTTTGCCCAAGTATAAAATGAGTGAGGACCTAGGCATCTGACCTAGGAATACAATTTCTTTCTAGACTGGCTTGATAAATAACTTGAAATGTCACCTGCTGGGAGGAGTTGGAAAAATGGAATATCAAGGTCACTTTGTTTATGACCCCGATGGTGACGACACCTCGTGAGATTAGGAGAAGCAGACAATTGTGGGGTAAAGTGAAGCAATTCCAAGACGGTGGTTTTTTTGTTGTTGTTGTTGTTGTTGTTTTTTTACAGCAAATGAATCAAATTTCTAAAGGAACTTTTTTCAGCCTAAAGATACAAGGACAATGTGATTTATCATTTCCCTCGCTTGAAAGGGATCTCTGATCTCTCACTTCTGAAATTCCACTTCAGTCTCTGTCCCTCAAGCACTGGCTTCTATTGAGTGGTTATTTTTCCCTCAAAAAAATTAACTCTGTCTTCAGAACCCACCACATTTTAAAATACTGTGTAAAGGGGAAAATAATAAAGGTTACGATAGTACAGTATTAGCAGAAGCAGTGTGGTGGCTCCTTCCCTGGTATGCATGTGAACTTTCATTTAGAAACACTGCCCGAACCAATACCAGTTATAGTATTCAGAGAGAGGGGCTTCGGTCAAACGTTTTTGTTTGAGAGGAATTTTCCTTTTTTTGACACTCAAAACCTTCCTGAAGATTCAAGGGCAGGTAGATAACCATACTGCATATATTTAAATTACTGAGTCTCACTATATTTGTTAATACTAGCTTACACACAAAGTCTCATCCTGATTTCACTTAAACCAATGTAAATCAAAAGTAATTCAACTGCTGTCAAAGGGGTTATGCCAGCATGAGAAGCAAATCATGTCCACAGCTTGGTACTATGAAGATTAAACCAGTACAAATCTTGCTTATAGTCAGTTCTGCATGGTGTGTGACTTCCCATGTTATGTACCTATTTTTTTTTTCCATAGGTTTTTCAGTCTGTTGGCGTTTTTATCAAGTGTCCTTTCAAGATCTGGTCAGAACATGGAATTAAAAAAAAAAAAGTCAAAATAAAATGAATCAAAACAATTAAGTTGAAACACAATATTTTTACCTTATGGAAATTAAACATTTTGACACTCTCCGAATAAAATGAAGTCCTAAACAACTTGTTTTGACTTTTTCCTATTAAGAAAATTGCATCAGAATCAGTATGTTCCCACAGAATCTAGCAGTTTCAACAAAAGTGCTTCTTGCAAGGGAACCTGCTTTAATTTTTTTTTTTTTTTCCAGCCAGCTCTACTTTTTTTCCTTTGGGCCTTTTGTGTCCCTGGTCACTTAACTGAATCTACTCCTGCCCAAACAACAACAGATCAATCGACTTTGAAAGGGCAGTTTTCTCACTTTTTCCCCCCCTGCTTTGTTTTTCCACCAAAGTGAATTCGGCCCTGGTGAAAGATGTTGGATGGATTGCCCTGAACATCTCCCCATTTCTTGTACAGCAGCAGCGTAAGTTTTCTGCCACTGAACGTGTCCCAACCTAGGAGCTGATACAGTGGAGGTGTCCATGCAGTACTAGCATGGGAGTTCAGTGTCTGTTTCTCAGCAGTAGCAGTTCTGCAAGTGAAAACGTGTCTTTGTATTGTAGACCTCAGTCAGGGATTTGAATTTCCAGACAGAACATCCTGGAAAACTTGGCTGATGATGCATGAGGCAGAATACAGTACAGTTCAACCTGACAGGTGCAATGACGGAAAAGCTAACAGCATTCAAAGCTTGTCTGTGTCAGTAAAACCAGAAGGTAGCACTTCAAATGCTCACGTGGCCTGATTTTTTCCTTTCGCTTACTCTAGTGTAAATCCGGCATAACTCCACTAAGCAAATGGAAACTGGTGTAAGCAAGAGGAGAACTGGGCCATGAGGGAGCAGACTCCATGTAAAGAACCCTTTCTTACAATTGTGAGATGGTGGGTGAAGTAATATCTTATTGGATCAACTTCTGTTGAGGAGAGAGACAAGCTTTTCAAGTTAGAGTTCATTCTTCTGACTACAACGAGCACTTCCAACATAGTGGGTCATTAGTCTGTGCATCCCTTGTGGAGGCAATGGAGTTGGAAGAATTCTAAACCAGACCAGAAATAGGACCTCTGAGTCCATTACATCTCATTGGCTTAATGGTCTCCCACTGACTGCTTTTCTTTTTTGACTTAGCAGCTAATTCTCTGACCTCAGCACAGTCCTGATGATGCCTTGTGTTGTGTGCCTCAGTCCTGCAAGGACCTCCACAGGTCACTTGGATGTCCCTGGATGATTCATGGTTTAGCATAGAGGCTCTCCAATGCTTTGCATAATTGACTCGTAGGAAGAGATGCAAATCCTTCTGCCACTAAGTTACCATTGCAATAGACATGATTGGCTTCTAATGCGCTTGAGCACACATCCTTCATTGAGAGAAACTAATGGCATGTCTCGCAAAATTAACACTCACATCAAAACACACAATTATAAATAATGACTATGCAGCTTGTTGGAACTGAAAAGATGCTCTTCACTTGCTCCTGATTGATAGCAAACGACTCATGGTTCAGAAATACTTTCATCTTCTAAAACAACATGATGGGTTGTATTGCTGACAACACAAGCCCACGGACAAACTGACAGGTGGGGTGCATATCAGATTGCTCTAATGGTGGAACTCGGGTCTGAGAGGTTCTCATGGGTTCTCTTTCCAGCTCTACTAACTTTTTTTTCCCCTTTGGTCCAGACGATTAATATAGTCACTTCATTCTTCCCTGGCAAAAACATACTACAAAACTTAAACAAATGTTGCCACAATACTCTGATTAAGCTGCAGTGTTTTGAATCCTTTATCCAGAATACTGGAGTGAATTTTATGGGCTCTGTCACCTTCTGTATGGATATAATACAATCCTTCTTTACTTCACAGGGGTTATTGTCTTAAAGAAATGGACAGGCTGGGAGAGGATAGCTGCCCAGTGAAAGTCAAAGGGAGTTGGTGCATAATGCATTTGTGCCTTTTTGAGAAAATCTCAATGATTGCCAAGTGCTTTGAGATCCCTGGATAAAAGATGCATAGCGCTGCAAAGTTTGTTTCATGTTTTATTTATTTGATGTCCAGAGTACAGCTGCAAGTAGCATTACTGAAAACTTGATTCAAGCATCCTGCAGCTAAACTGACCAGAATTCATTTGAGACATTTCCCACCTTGACCATAGGGCAGCATGCTGAAGGCAGATAATGTAGTGTGCTTACCATATATTTTTCAAGTGCTGCTTACTCTGTATAACAAGCTTCATCTAGACTAAGGAAGGCTTTAAGACCAACAGAGCTCCCTGCAGACATTCAGCCTGGAATCAGGAACTGCTCTCGTGCACCCCATTGTAAGTCATCTAGGAAAGGAAAATGAGAAGGGGGGAATATTTCCCCTTCAGTTGCCACAAAGCAGAGAACAGTGTGCCGGTGGAACAGATAGTCCTTTAAAGCAAATACTTTGCTGCCTCTTTACTCTTCTTTCTCAATAACTGTTTTTCTCTTGCACACTCTTTGAATTACTCCACTGCATTATGAAATCAATAAATATGTAAATGCACTTTTATTAATATATTAAGCTCATCAGGAATAAAAACTTAACTAGCATTAGTATATTGAATTGCCAAGGTGTTGGTTGCTAATACTGCTAACTGACACTTAAGTCCTGATATCTAATTTACTATGCTCCTCATATGCATGGTATTTAACAATGCGTTATTTTCTTTTGGTTTTAAACTAGTTACTGGGAAACACAAACTCTAGTCATAAGAGTGATTTACTAAAGATATTAATCAACTAATGGGTTAATTAATACCTAATTACAGCTCATTAGAAAATGATACATTGATGCACAATTCCCTGACTTTCTTATTGGAAAGAAAGTAGGTTACATAGTTAATGACTTGGTGCACTAAGCTACACTGACTTTGTCATAACTGCTAAGCTCTCTTTAAAATGAGTTAATTAAGATATTACACCCACTTCAGCATTATTGTAATTACAGCGCTAAGTTCTCCATTCCTTGATCACAGTGATGGCTTACTCCATAAGCGTTTCTATTGGTTTCCATGGGACTTCTCGCAAAGTAAATTCCAAGCCCTCAAGAGACAGGGCAGAATAATCTAGCCCATAATGAATTAACAGATCCTTCGGACTGGTTTGTGAACCCCTTACTCATGCCAAGTAGGGCCCTATTCCATCTGAAGCCCTAATGAAGTGAAAGAGATGAGTGTACAGTAGAACCTCAGAGTTACAAACACCTCAGGAATGGAGGGTGTTCCTAACTCTGAAGCATTCGTAACTCTGAACAAAACATTATGGTTGTGTTCTTTTCAAATCTTTACAACTGAACAGTGACTTAAAACAGCTTTGAAGCTTTACTATGCAGAAGAAAAATGCTGCTTTCCTTTTATTTTTAGTAGCTTACGATTAACATGGTACTGTACTGTATTTGCTTTTTTTGTGTGTCTGCTGCCACCTGATTGTGTACTTCCCCTTCCAAATGAGGTGTATGGTTGACTGGTCAGTTTGTAACCCTGGTGTTTGTAACACTGAGGTTCTTCTGTATTAGAAAGTGGCCCAAATTAGTTACTTTAAAAAAAAATGGGAACAAAATTCTGGTCTCAGACCTTATACAGCTGCAGCTAATTCAGTGTGGCCATCTGGGTGTAGCTGAAGATGTGGAAGAGAGGTAGCATGGTCGTGTGGGTAAGGAACTGGTGAGGAACTCGAGATCTGAGTTCCAACCCTGGCTGTACCACAGACTCCCTGGGTAAATCACTCGGTCTCTCCGGCAGTTCCTCCAGGCGGCCCAGAGGACTCAGGGGGCCTGGGACAAAGCAATTTCAGGGGCCCCTTCCATAAAAAAAAAGTTGCAATACTATAGAATACTATATTCTCGTGGGGGGGCCCCTGCGGGGCCAGGGCCTGTGGCAAATTGCCCCACTTGCACCCCCCCCCCCCCCCCCCCCCCGGGCAGCCCTGAGTTCCCCATCTGTAAATTTGAAGATAATACTCTCCTTGCTCAGGATGATTGATTAGTGCATGTGAGGTGCTCAGATGCTATAGTGATGAGAGCCATGGAAATGCTTGTAATTTAAAAATATATATAAACAATCGACCAAGTGAATTTAGAGCAGGGGAAGGGTGCCAGGGGTTTCCAGTATTTGCTTTATTCACAGAAAACGTGCAACAGAAACAGCCACAGTGCAAGCTACCCATCACGCTTCCAGTGTGTGTTTAACACAGACTACTTACGAAAGGCTTGTCTACACGGTGTTCGATGTGCACTGAGGAAATGTGATTTCTAAATCTCTCACATGTTGTATGCTAACTGGTCCACGTAGACCCTCCTGGTGCACACTAAGCACCTAGTGTCCTTTTCATAGTAGTAATTGAAAGTGTGCATTGCTGTTTGGTGTGGACATGACCTCATGACCCTTGGCTGTTTGTGCCTTGTCCTCTGTGCTGAGAACTTGACGCTCAGCTGAAGGGCAGATAAGTGACAGTGTGGATTTTTTAAAAAAAATTCTTTAACAAGAAGAACAAGGGACCAGGTCCTCAGCTGGTGTAAATCCGTGTAGCTTCGGTAGCTGGCTCAGTTTATTCCTTTTAGTGACCCATTTTCTAAGGAAGGCCAAAATTGAAGAACAGATTTACCTGCATGCTTACCGTGTTGCATGCGTCTGAATACCCAGTTCCAACTTCAATAATTGTGTGCTTATTCATAGTAAATGCACATGAAAATATAAGCACAAAAATGCTCAAATATTTTTTCCATGCCAAAGCGGGGCCCCTTCTGTATCCAAGGGGAACAGGAAAGTAGTGGGGGGGGGGGGGGGAGGGGATAGCTCAGTGGTTTGAGCATTGGCCTGAGCATTAGCCTGCTAAACCCAGGGTTGTGAGTTCAATCCTTGAGGGGACCATTTAGGGATCTGGGGCAAAAATCAGTACTTGGTCCTGCTAGTGAAGGCAGGGGGCTGGACTCAATGACCTTTCAAGGCCCCTTCCAGTTCTAGGAGATAGGATATCTCCATTAATTTTTTTTTATATTGATGCAAGTTAACTAAGCCATTACATTGGCAAAGCTCTTCAACCTGAGCAGCTTGTTTATAGAACATTTCACTTAATAAAAGGCATTCATCAGACTGTGTAGCGATTTTAGAACACAATGTAACTCAGGTAGAAAAAGAGTGAGGCACTGATTTAATTCAATGGCACTAAAAAGCTAAAGAACATAGAAAGTTTCTATCTGGTGCCTTGCTGTAGTACTGCTTATCAACACAACTTCAAAGAAAGCTTCATTTGTACAGGAGCAAGTTATCCACTTAAGTAATTTATCTTTGACAAGAATGAAACTGATTATATGAAGGAGAAATGCCTGCTAGGCAAGGAAATTTAATGAAGTTTGTAATGGACTGCAAAGAAAATCATCCCAATGATCAAGGCAGGAATAAGCCACAAGAAACAATTAAGACTCTCCATCCATCTCTCTTCAACCCAGAAGCAAGGGCTTTTGTTGTTCCAAGTTTTTACACAAATTCAAAGTAAGCTTTTTAAAACCGAAGTATTTGTAGCCCTCTGAGTAGGTGGAAGGCAATAGCGTTTTGGATTCATCTCTAAAAGCTCTGAAATCTTTGTTGATTTTCTGCTTTGTCTAGACTCTTAGGACAGATTATCTACCCCAATCCACCACCTTTGAATCACCCGAGTGGTGAGAAGGGAGTGGAAGGTATCTGCCAGTCGTCTTTGAAGATTCCTGTGGCCGGGAGGAGTTTTCAGTGGGCATAGTGCTGGCAGACCCAGCTCCTATGCTTCATTACTCTCAGTCCCCTGCTGCAGAGGCTGTCAGGTCAGAAAGAGGGAGCAGAGTTTAGGTAACCATGTCCAACCCGTGTAAGTTTAGAGCAGTCCCCAACCCAAAGCTATGAGGGCAGAGAAACTGCTCCTTGATACCATTTCAGTATACGGTAAAAATCAGTGTTAGGGTTTAGGTTAAGATTAGGGTTAGCCTAACCCTATATGTTTCAGTGTGAGTGGCAGTGATCTTTGTTTCCTGTAGTCAGACACCATAGTCTTCAGCCAGTTGCATCTATTGGGCAAGGGAATAGAACTTTGGGGCCAAATGCTGCTCTTGGCAATTACATTACAGTAAATAAGGAGACTTCATTAGAGCTACACAGGATTTAGACTGATTTTTATCTGGACTGGTGCTGGTCTGTGACCTTCAGCTTCAAGAACAAATGCTTCTACCACTACCCTTTGCTGTTTCCCTCATTCTGATATAGATTAATCTGCCTCACATATAGAACTGTCTCTTGCCTGTGGCTAGGCACGCACAGCCAAAATAATTCCATCTGTTGGGATTGCATGCATGAAAGAGGCAACCTGTTTTTGACTACACCGAGGCTTCTGTAGACTGGAGGCTTACCATTCCTCATGGAAATATCAGTGCCGTTCAATAGCTTCTAAAATGGCTTTCTATCATTTTCCGAGGTCATCTATTCCAAGTGTAGTCACTCCTGTGAATCACTGACATCAAGAATCCAACTTAGCGTACCAGTGTTAAATCCCACCTGAGCACAGCTGAAACTGCATTTCTGAAGTTTACTGAATGTGTCATCATTTGGAAACACACGCCTACGTGTGAGAGTATATACGCACTCACTTTTATTAATTCCCAGGTTAGAGTAACTTCTAAAAATTCTGTTTACTACTGAAATATGCTGTTTTGTGTTTCTCAAGCAGATTACTAGAAGCAAATCTCATTTCCTCCTTTAACTATTCTCTCCACCCAGTTTTTCATTTCTTGGGGTTTTTTGTTTGTTTTTGTTTTTTAAATCACTGGTTTCTCATGCAGTCCATTTCACTCTTTAAGCAAAAGAAAGCATCAGTTACATGGTACTGATACCACCAGAGCATTCTGTCATATGCTGATTGGATGGTGCTAGGCAACTGACTGGTCACCTGTGTAAAACCGAGTTCTAGTGAGAACACCGTTTCAGGACAGTGTCTTTTCTGGACCATCATCCCACCCCCACTCCCACCCCCAACCTCCTTGTGATTGTTGCTCTTCTACAACATCCTGCTGTTGCATGCATGCATTCTCAGGTTAATATGGTAGAATCCTTATCACACCTTGAATTTATTCATGCCCCTGTGTACAGCAAAGAAAATGATTAAAAAAAAAAAAAAAAAAAAAAAAAGCTGACAGTCCATAATGCCTGAAAGGAGCAGATCTTTCCTTGCAGCTTCAGAAAATGCACTCACCAGTATTGCACGTCCCAGAAGCCAAAGAACTCTGGCCTGAGAACTTCTGCACACCCAGACTGACTACAATAGGAGAAACAAATGTTCAGCATCTCTGAAAATCTGGCCATAGAGAGTCAGATCTTTAGATGGTATAAATCAGCATGTCTTGACATCATTGAAGCTATCCAGATTTACGCCATCTGAGGATCTGGCCCGTAAGATCTTGGAAGTGTATTGACTATTCATATGTAATGTAAGTATTGTGAACTTGCATTCCCAGAGACCGTTCTAGATGTTACTTTCTTTAATATGGTTTCCCTGCTGGCAGGGCTGGCTGTAGGCACCAGCAAAGCAAGCAGTTGCTTGGGGCGGCAGATTTGCAAGGGGCGCAAGAATCCAGCATGGGAGCTAAGAACCAACGGGGGCCCTGAGAGCTGTAGTTCCTTGGTTAGCTCCCTGCCTATAGAGCCAGCCCTGGAGCAGGGAAAGAACTACATTTCCCAGCATTCCCTTGGCCACTAGCAACAGGAATGGGTGTGGGAAAGAAGTATGGAACTGAAATCTACAGCTTGCTGTGAATGCTAGGAACAGAGCCAGCTCTAGGTTTTTTGCCTCCCCCCCCCTCCCCTGCAGCCCCAGCTTTGGCCCCCACCTGCACTCCCCTGCCGCCCCATCCCTGGGTTCTCTCCCCCCCACCTCCCCGCACCTCCTGCCGCCCCAGTCCTGGGCTCTCCCCCAAAGAAGGAATTGGGTGGACTAAATGGATGGTGCACCTCTCTATCTGAAGCCTAGCAAGGGAGGTATGTGGATCCCACTAGAATTTAAAATGAGAAGTAAGGGAGGGGAGGCTCTACTAGGACCTGGGCAGCTTTAGATACAGTACCAGGCACGTAGGAGGATTTCCACTTCTGAGCCATGGAAGCAGAAATTGACTTTTCCTCTCCAGATTTAGCTAATATTCAGAAAGGGAATCTAGCACCTGCCTTCCAGATTTGAACACCTCAAAATTCAGGAGTGCTCAAGCTCAGTTTGGGCAGCTGTTACTTCATTTCCCCCAAATCAAATATACTGATCCACTGTAACTTGCTGTAGAAAAAGTAGAATAAATTGAACAAGAAATGCTTCCCAGTGGTTATTAGGACTGGAATTGCGATTTTCAACAGCCATTGTTTTTTTTTGTTTTGTTTTGTTTGTTTTTTAAGTTTGTTTTATTTGTTTAAAAGAAAGACCGTGATAGTGCATTCCCCATAGAAACAAAGAATGGAACAAAAGAATAATAAAGGCACTTCACATTTTCCTCATTTATGTAGGACAGTCTCATAATGTGCATCCAGATACCCTCCAGTCACACAAGCTGAAAATTGTTCCACTTTACTGCAGTTCTGTAACCATATGGGAACCAATCCTGTCTGTGTTCTGTGCACATCCAAAATTCCTGCTGAATGACCCGCCCTGGCAGCGAGTTACCAGTGACCCAGGGCTGGGGCGGTAGGAGGGTGCAGTTGGGAGGGGGAGAGCCCAGAGTTGGGGTGGGGGCAGCCAAAAAATTTTTTGCTTGGGGCTGCAAAAAACCTAGAGCCGGCCCTGCCTGCTGGCTTCACTTCTACTCTTTCATTGTGGTATCTAAACATGTATATAATCAACCCAATATAGAGGAGAAATGCCTGCTAGGCAAGTAAATTTAATATGGTGATCCACTGGAGTTGTACCTCTTTTATCCACATTGCATGGTGAGTTTTATGTTGCCACATGCTAATGTTAGCAGAATGGCCTGCCACTCCCCACCCGCCTTGTAAACCCAATCAGACTCCATTAATATTGAGCAACTGGCTTGCACCAAAACCAGAAAATACTAGCTTAGATCCTCAGATGATATTAAAAGTTGCATAGCTCCTTACGACTTCAAGGGAAGTATGCTATTTGACACTGAGCTGAGAACATGGCCCATATCCAGCCATGTTCAAGGTGTCCCATAAAACTGCAAGTCTTCAGATCATCTTGCATACCATGGGCCTGCACTTGTATTTCTTGTTACCCAGAATACCCGTAGGAGTCAGCAGAGGTTTGAGGCCCAAGGAATGCAGAGTTGGGCCTCACCTCAGCTGTGATAATTTAGTAGAATGGAGTGAGCTGACAGAACTTTAGATGCATCTTGAAAATCATTATTCATACTGTGTCTAAACTAGCCCCTTGCTGTTGTTTCATTATGCTGAAACTCCATTAAAAAGAATAAAGGACAGAAAAGAGGTTCCGTAGAACACAGACCCAGTTCAGATACACACAGGTCGTTAAGAATAAATACATTATAAATATTTATTCCAGTTCAGATTGTTTCTGGGTGGATGGATGACTGCATAGAGTGAAAAATAGAACAAGGAGAGTTAATCACCATTGTGGCACTCTGTGTGTTACAATATAAATGCATCAAAAGATGTTATTTTTAATTATCCCCATAGACCCACAAAATCGCTTTCCTGGTCAATTAATTTAATTACATTTGTGATAATTATTTTCCTCAATGGTGAAGTGGCTGCAGACTGTGATAGTTTGTGCTGCAGAGTTGTAAGAGGGGAGAGACTTTGGTGTGAGTGACGTACTGAACATATCAGCAAAATACACCTTTATAACAGACACCTGAATTAATGATGTCCCTTCAGAAAGAAATGGAACGATTCATCCTCCGGATGTGAAAGGTGGGAGGGAACCTTGAGCTGACAGCAGAACTGCTCAAAACATGTCAAACTTTTTTCCCCTCCAGGAAACTGTTCAGAATCGAAACATGGAGTCTGATTTAGGAACATGCTTAAGCGTGTGCTTAATTGATGACCGTGGGATTTAAGCACATGCTTAAATGCTGTTCTGAGGGATGCTTGCCTACACTGGGGCCCATGGGCAGTGGCCTCCTTCATTCAGAATAAAGGCAGCAGATTCTCTGCAAACACTCGGGGGGGGGGGAGGGGAATGAATTGAATTAATGTTGATCTCGCTTTCCTCCCTGAATCTGAAATTTACTAATGTAATTATACAACCCAAATATTTGCCAAGTTGGATCAGTTGCCTGTGATGAGTGATGGAGTGATCATTAACAGCTAAGAATTTTTTTTTTTTAAAAGGAACAGAGGGTGAAGGAAAAGCCCTTTGAAATAGTCTATTCAAGTAATTGTGATCTTAAATAAAATCCTAGCAAGTACAATAATCATAATTCCACACACCCCACAGAGAATGATCAAATAGAAATCAGAGGAGTGAACAATTTTAAAAGTTAATTTAAAAATCTCTCTGTGATGGAATTGTTATCACTTATCAGGTCATGCTGTATTAATCAACTTCATTGCTCAGGAACGGTGGAACTCTGCAAGATATTTGCTAGCTGCCATGCCTGGGATTACGTTTACCCCCCCACGAAAATGAAGAAGATAGTTTTGCCCCACTTGCTAAAGACTGTGCAGAAACAAAGTAATGTGTGGGAAGGGGTGTTAGTGAGTGATTAGAGCAGGGGATAAGAGGGAAGAGTTCTGTTCCTAGCATTGCAAGTGACTCGCGATGTGACCTTGGGCAAGTAACACGTCCTTTCTGTGTTGCTGTTTTGCCTTCCTTGAAAAGGGTTGCAACATTGCCTAAATTCACTGGGGTATTGTGACTTAATTACTTTGAGATCTTTAGAGGAAAGGTGTTACAGAAGTGCAATTATTCCCATAATTACTGAGCTATCCCTCTCCCACTTCCACACACTCCTTGGTGCATGTGGAAATGGTTAAGGCAATATCTTACTTGTTCTGCATATTGCTCCCCACCAACAAAAGTTAACGCAGCCCTAGCCAGTATTACCTTCTCTGAGGAATCTCCGCTCAGCCATAGTGGGCATCTAATCCCTTCTCCTCCCAGGCCATTCACCCCCCCACCACCACCTCCCCCCCGCCCCCAGCACTGACCATAGACTGTTTGTAGAGAACTCTGCGGAGTCCAGATGTGGCTGAGGGCTGTGCCATAAAGATGGTTGAAAATCCTTCCCCCCCTTCTGCTTGTGGAGGATCCCTTCCAGGTCCAGAGCTAGGTTAAGGACGGGACGGTCTGGCCTACAGTTTCTCTTGAGTCAAGGGTTTAGGAGCCCTGTGCTTTCTGGATCTGTTCTGTCCCAGCTGTCCAGAACCCAACGTGCTCAAGTAGATGGGGCACTGTCGGACTCTGGAGACCTGTGTTCTGTTCCTGGCTTTTCCACGGCCCTTCTGGGTGATCCTGAGCAAGTAGTTGATGATCTCTGAGCCTCTGTTTATCCTACCACATCTTTTCTCTTTAGACTGAATCTCTTCAGAGCCTGGGTTCTCTCACTACATCTGCACAGAACAATGGCAATCTGATGGGGTTTGGTTCTCGATGTACTGAAGTAATACAAATAATAACAAAATGTGAGGCCCAATGACTTGGGTGGGGGGGAGGCAAAGGCATGTCTCTCCTCTGATGCCTGAAGTTGCTTAAATACAAAGACTAATAAAGTCAAGCAATTATGCTGGGTTGGGTTTTTTTTTCTTGTTGATCAACTATTACGATTGTTTGCTGGCCATCAGTGGCCCCTCATAGTCATGTAATACTGTTTTGTGTTGCCCTATAGACCACCTTAGATTGTTCATTCACTTAGGCTTTTCTTCTTCTTCTGAGAGTCATTTAATAATCATAGAAAGAACAGGAGTACTTGTGGCACCTTAGAGACTAACAAATTTATTAATTAATAATTATTAATTATTAATAAATTTGTTAGTCTCTAAGGTGCCACAAGTACTCCCGTTCTTTCTCTGGATACAGACTAACACGGCTACTACTCTGAAACCTGTTAATAATCATATACAGTCTTTAGTTTACCCACTAATTTGATCTTTTTTCCCAGGGCATTTTGAACTGTTTGAGTTACGTTTGACATATTCATGGGTATTTCAGCCAAACTAGAAGCTCTGCAGCAAACTTCATTGGCTTTTCAGTTCCTTAGTTCTGCTGGATTTTTTGTTTTTGTTTCTGCCCCTGACTGCAAGCAGAGATGTTAAAATATCAAGAGAGAGGAATTGTTCTTGGGATATTCCTAACCCAATCAGAAGCAGGAGTTATCAGCCCATCCCTTTTAGATTTCTGGATGAATTGTGCAGAACCAAGAGGTTTAGATAAACTGGAGAAGTATTCAAACTTTCAGTTGCTTACAGAAACTACCCAAGTACCCTAATCTCAGAACCTTTTAAAAGCTCATCCATCACTAGCCTTCATGATTAATTGGTTTGGTGGTTATTTGTATTGCAGTAGTGCCTAGAAGTCCCAACTGAGGTTTTCCATAACTTAGTGTACTACTGTCGTCAGGAGCTAAAATCTCTGGAGTGATAACGTACAAGCACAATCACGAAAATATATGCCAGCGTTTACTAGACCTTAGAATGCCTAGAAGAAAGGCCATAGATATTTAGGGCTGTAATAATTCAACAAAGTGTTCAAAACCTTCTCAAGGATTTTTAGTGTTAGAAGCACACACCATTTTGTCTGACAGATGTATTATCTCTCGAGGATACAAATACATTGTGGATAGCATTGAAGACCCAGGCTACTTCATGCTGTATAAAGGTATACTTAAGGGTGACATTTCAGCTTATAGTATTTGGTCAAATGGTTGTTTGATAATTGAGGTGATTTACTATGGTGCACAGTTTTTTCAGTTCATTCTTTTATATAGGGTAATGAATGGAGTGCATGGGGACATGTCTATTAAGACAGAGTAAGAATGAGTGAAACCACAGGTGCATTGTCAAGATTAATATACTAGCTAAATTAAAAACTGGAATGGTAACATAACATCATGCTTGAATTATGAAGCCAACTAATATGAATTGACTATAAACAAAGGAAAAACAAATAGAAAGTGACAAGGAAAGGGGCGAAAATGTGGAATGTACTAATAAGCTGAATGACTAGAAATTTACACAAACTCCATCAAAGCTATTAAATGTTTGGCCATAGAGCATGCCTGCTTTGTTCCCTTCCTATTACACATGGGAACATGTTTTGATTTAACCTCTAACACATCTGGATTGATGGTTTACCACTGGAATGACAGTAACGAATCCCCTATTGTCATCAATTTTGTTCAACAGATGTTAACTACAGACAAGGAAGAAAAATGGGAGTTTTTGAGAAGGAAAGCTACTTAATATGAACACCCACGCTCCAGCGGCAGGAGTATTATGGAAATATCAATTAGAGGAATTAGTGAACTGGATTAGGAAAATCCTGCTAGTTCTGATATTGAAAGCTATCATTCATTTATGCCCAGTAGTTTGTCTTGGGTTCAAATCCCCGCTCTGCCTGATTTGGAGCAGGGATTTAAATTTAGGTGTCCCATCTCCCAGGCGAATGTCCTGCCCAATGGACACTGTGAATCAATCCTGTTGCTGTTCTACTAATTACTTAGTAATTGGAGCAGGGACTGGATCCTGGCTCTCCCAGGAGTAAGCCCTAACCAGTGGGCTATAGAGCCCTTCTCACTCGATCTCTGCCCTAGGGGATTTGAACCACATTCCAGGTGAGTGCACTAGCCATTGGGCTATTGGGTATAAGGAGGGCATGGGTGGAGCCTCCTGCTCTGTTTTGGGCAGGTGAGGTGTGTTCAGAGAGGCAGGTGAATGCCTAGTTTGAGGATCCCGCCAGAGTTTAGGCATTAGCTAGGTGCTGAGTTGCTCGTTGGCATCAGGACTCAGGCACTTCGGTGCATGCCCACTGGCAGAAATTTTGGTGGCTCCAGACTTTGGGTCTAAATGCCTGAAGTGGCAGTTAAACAGCTAACTCCCTTTCTTAATCTAGAACTCAGGTGCTTTTTGACTATTGTACCTCTTACGTACACTGGGAACGTACGTGAGTGTTCTTCTGCGGCAGTGGAGCTGTACTGCTGGAAGCTGTCTTGAACCAGATTAGGCAACATGAGAGGTAGAAATGCCTGGGCCTCCTCTCCAATGCAGCTTTGTCTTTACTACCCCTTGAGAAGCTGCAACAGAGCAGAATATTCACAAATACCTCCAATGAAGACGCATCCTTACTGAGAGGAAATGAGAGGTATGCAACCCAATTGTTACCCAGGAGAGAGAACAGAGTTTAGTTGATGAGCTCAGCTGGCAGAACGCTACTGGGGAGGGGGGTTGTGGTACCAGCACAAAAATCTTTGTTAAACACATTTTTCCTTGGTCTGGTCCTCAGAGAGAAGAATGCACTGTAACTTGCAGAGGTCATACTCTCTTGATGGGACTGGTTATTTTGGGAAAGATGTGCTTTCAGCTTTCACTGCTTTGCCCCGGCACCTGTGAGTAGGAAACTTTCGGATTCAATGTCAGCCAAAGAGAATTTTTCAAGAGCAGACTTTTCTTTCTCTACATGACCAAGGCAGCCAGGTCTGAGGTCAATTCACAGACCAGATCGGAGGCTGGAGAACTTGAAGGTCTTAGTGAGTGTGACCAAGACAGATTGTAATGAAGCAGTAATGATCGGGGTAGAGGGCATTTCCTGGGGATTAATGACTGGTTTGGAGGAGTTGATGGCTCAAAGAGCAGCCAACGGCCATTAACCCCAGACGGTCATTAATCCCTAGGAAATGCCCGGGAGCGAAGTCATTATCGCTGAAAGCTAAAATAAAAAATAATAGGTGTATGGATGAGTTTTTTCCATCGGTTCTGCACTTTCAGTTGGCGGGTGCAGGACATGTCTAGAGAATTTATGCCCTGTCCCTAAAGCCAGTCAGGTGACTTGAATCATCTCACAACACTGGACTCAGTTATCCTTTTTTTATATTGCAGTCATTTTCTATTACAGCCTCATAGGGCGGGTGACTTGGAAATGTTACCTCTCTGTGATCCATCATTACATAGGACACTCTCTCACTTTGGAAATGAAGGTGCCTCCATCCTACACAAAGCTGCAGCTTGCTGGCTTCTATTAGCAATAAGAATTTAGCAGCAGAAAGGATGTGTTCTGAATACATGGTGAAAAGTATTGTTTGTACTCAAGAAACTAGCTTCATCTTGTTTTAAAAGTTACTTGCACTGCAGCTTTCCCAGCTTCCTGTACTTGGATCACCGCAGATTGGACAGTGTTAATAGTCTGTTCTAAGCATCGGTCTTATTTCTAGTTTAAGGGTATTAAAAATTGTCTAGTGCTCTTCTATGTGTAAATACAGTTGAAGGCATCAAGGTGCAACTTCATTTAGCATTCCAATTCCAAACTCATACTTAGCTGGTTTCTGCCCCCAAAATGTATGCTCTAAAATGGAGCCTTGTTCTAAGGGCATCTGCCATTCCTTGCCAGGGGTTTTGAAGGCCCCTTGCATATCTGCCTATCCCAAGTAAATGGAGCATGGTCTCCCCACAGCTCTGTGCTTGTGAAAATGCTCTGTCGGAGGAACCAGAAGCCATGCCTGTACTGAAACCTGTTTTCCCCACCCCCTAGGTCTAAAGATATGTTCTCAGTGATAGCTTTAGTGGACCTGTTTTTCGAGAGAGATTTTCCCTCTATTTCTATGCAAGTTCGCAACCCACCCATCTTCTGCAGGTGGATCCATAGGTATATTAGAGACAACATTGGTGCAAACACAAATTAAAGTTGTATCTATTTCCGGCGCATGAGTGACTATCTGATGTATGCTTTAAAACGCTTTCCATCAGATAGAAGGTGCTTTATCTCATTCTCTATTTTATTTCATTCCATTTCACCTCATCTTTCATCTAATGGGACCTGTCAAAAGCAACCTTTGATATTTTTTCCCTTCTCATCTGCATGTCACATTCATTGACAATCTGGGACAAGGTTTTCAGGATAAAACTTGTGAGGAAATTTAACGAGTGTGTTTGTGTGAAAATATTCATATACCAGCAATCACTTCAGATGAACACATTCCGTGGTGATAAAACACTATTGGCGTTTGAAGTAATAAGTGCAATAAGAGGCAATATCTCTCTGCAATAGGATCCTCCAGGCTTACAGCTAAGGGGGTTCCATCATGCATGGGTTTCATCAAGAGGTTGCTTTCCTTCTTCAAGCTCACCTACAGCCTGTTCATGTAGCCAGCACTGCTGATTCATTTAGTAAAGAGAACTTAGCCTGGGAATGAGGCAGGAGCCCCCGGTGATGGGTTTACCCTCTAGCATATTGTTAGATGTTCAGCCTAATTTGTTTAGCTCACATCACTTATTTGTTGTCGAGAGAAAAATGTAAATTTAAAACCATATAAAGCTCTTGTTATAAATGGGGCAGGGAAGGTTTGTATCGCATTGTACTTCAACATTACAGCCGCCTAACAAAGGTACGTATTCTGCGATGACCAACTCCAGAGAAGGAGCATTAGTTCATGATGGTTCAATGGGTAGTTGTACCCTGGCAGCACCCATCTCCTCAACCCCCATTTACAGATGGGGAATTAAGGCACAGAGAGTCTGTGACTTGACCAAGGCCACGCATGCAGTCCATGGCAGAGCAGGGAATTGAGCCTGAGTCCCACATCGTAGGCCAGTGCCCTAACTGCTGGGCCATCCTTCCTCTCCCACCTGATAAATAACTGATATAGAGGCCAAATGTTTCCCGTGTGTAATCCCACTGAGTTGCCAGAGTTGCACCAGGAATGAATATGGCCACTACGTGGCATTCCTATTTGATGCAGAGTTAGTTACACATGGGTGAGTAGCAGGGAGTCAGTTTAGTCTGTTCTTGTTATATGGGGGTGAGGGGAGGTGTATATTTTGAGCTCTTTGCTGTCTTAATTGTCAGGATTGAGAGTCCTGGAACAGCGGGCATTGCCCTTGTAGGAAGCACTTTCCATAATAGATTTTAGTGGGGTTTTTTTTTTGTTTTTTTGTGTTTTTTTTAAGTGACACTGTATATAAAGGTATGTCTACACTACGAAATTACGTCGAATTTATAGAAGCCGGTTTTATAGATATCAGTTTTATACAGTCGTTTGTGTGTGTCCCCACATAAAATGCTCTAAGTGCATGAAGCCGGCGGACCACGTCCACAGTACCGAGGCTAGCATCGACTTCCGGAGCGTTGCACTGTGGGTAGCTATCCCACAGTTCCTGCAGTCTCCGCCGCCCATTGGAATTCTGGGTTGAGATCCCAATGCCTGATGATGCAAAACAGTGTCGCGGGGGGTTCTGGGTACGGGCTGTCAGGCCCCTCCCCCTCCCCCTCCGTCAGAGCAATGGCAGACAATCGATTCGCGCCTTTTTACCTGGGTTACCTGTGCAGACAACATACCACGGCAAGCATGGAGCCCGCTCAGCTCAGCTCACTGTCACCATATGTCATCTGGGTGCCGGCAGAGGTGGTACTGCATTGCTACACAGCAGCAGCTAATTGCCTTTTGGCAGTAGATGGTGCAGTATGACTGGTAGCCGTCATCGGTGATCTGGGTGCTGGCAGACATGGGGCTGCATTGCTACACAGCAGCAGCCCCTTGCCTTTTGGCAGTAGATGGTGTACTAAGATTGATATCCGTCATCGTCATATTCCAGTTCGATCAGAGGCACCTGGGCAGACATGCTTTGTCTCCTGGAGACTCAGTCCTGCCGGCAGTCCTATTGAACCGTCTTGATGATGATGGCTAGCAATCGTAGTACAGTATCTTCTGCCAAGCACCCAGAAGATGCCGAGGGCTATCAGTCATGCTGCACCGTCTGCTGCCAGCTTAAGATGTAAAAAACAGATGTATTCATTTGCTTCCCCCTCCCTCCGTGAAATCAACGGCCTGCTAAACTCAGGGTTTTGAGTTCAATCTTTGGGGGGGCCATTCTGTGTGACAGTTGTTTGTGTTTCTCCCTGATGCACAGCCACCTTTGTTGATTTTAATTCCCTGTACCTGTACGCCATGTCGTCAGTCGCCCCTCACTCCCTCCGTCAGTTTCGCGCCTTTTTTCAGACCTGACGCCATAGCACTGGGATCATGGAGCCCGCTCAGATCACCACGGCAATTATGAGCACT
This sequence comes from Malaclemys terrapin pileata, assembly GCF_027887155.1. Classification (NCBI taxonomy): domain Eukaryota; kingdom Metazoa; phylum Chordata; order Testudines; family Emydidae; genus Malaclemys; species Malaclemys terrapin. The sequence continues at coordinate 10,613,980 of NC_071508.1, read as the reverse complement.
ATGAACACCACGCGCATTGTCCTGGAGTATATGCAGAGCCAGGACATGCCAAAGCAAAACCAGGACCAGCCGAGGAGGCGATTGCAGTGCGGCGACAAGAGTGATGAGGAAATTGACATGGACACAGCCCTCGCACAAGGTACGGGCCCCAGCAATGTGCAAATCATGGTGTTACTGGGGCAGGTTCATGCCGTGGAACACCGATTCTGGGCCCAGGAAACAAGCACAGATTGGTGGGACCGCATCGTGTTGCAGGTCTGGGATGATTCCCAGTGGCTGCGAAACTTTCGCATGCATAAGGGCACTTTCATGGAACTTTGTGACTTGCTTTCCCCTGCCCTGAAGCACCAGAATACCAGGATGAGAGCAGCCCTCACAGTTGAGAAGCGAGTGGCGATAGCCCTGTGGAAGCTTGCAACGCCAGACAGATACCAGTCAGTCGGGAATCAATTTGGAGTGGGCAAATCTACTGTGGGGGCTGCTGTGATCCAAGTTGCCAGGGCAATCAAAGACCTGCTGATATCAAGGGTAGTGACTCTGGGAAATGTGCAGGCCATAGTGGATGGCTTTGCTGCAATGGGATTCCCAAACTGTGGTAGGGATATGGGTTCCGTCTATCGCCCCATCTTGGCACCGGAGCACCAAGCCACCGAGTACATAAACCGCAAGGGGTACTTTTCAATGCTGCTGCAAGCCCTGGTGGATCACAAGGGACGTTTCACCAACATCAACGTGGGATGGCTGGGAAAGTTACATGATGCTCGCGTCTTCAGGCACTCTGGTGTGTTTTAAAAGCTGGAGGAAGGGACTTTCTTCCCGGACCAGAAAATAACCGTTGGGGATGTTGAAATGCCTATCGTGATCCTTGGGGACCCAGCCTACCCCTTAATGCCATGGTTCATGAAGCCGTACACAGGCAGCCTGGACAGGAGTCAGGACCTGTTCAACTACAGGCTGAGCAAGTGCCAAATGGTGGTGGAATGTGCATTTGGATGTTTAAAAGCGCGCTGGCACAGATTACTGACTCGCTTAGACTTCAGCGAAAAGAATATCCCCATTGTTGTTGCTGCATGCTGTGCACTCCACAATATCTGTGAGAGTAAGGGGGGGACATTTATGGTGGGGTGGGAGGTTGAGGCAAATCACCTGGCTGCTGATTACGCGCAGCCAGACACCAGGGCGGTTAGAAGAGTACAGCAGGGTGTGGTGTGCATCAGAGAAGCTTTGAAAACGGGTTTTGTGACTGGCAAGGCTACGGTGTGAAACTTCTGTTTGTTTCTCCTTGATGAACCCTCCGCCCCCCCCCCACAACCCGGTTCACTCTACTTCCCTGTAAACCAACCACCCCACTCTTCCCTCCCCGCTTTGAGCACCGCTCGCAGAGGCAATAAAGTCATTGTTACTTCACATTCATGCATTCTTTATTAATTCATCACACAACTAGGGGGATAATTGCCAAGGTAGCCCAAGAGGGGTGGGGGAGGAGGGAAGGAAAAGGACACACTGCAGTTTAAAACTTTAACACTTATTGAAGGCCAGCCTTCCGATGCTCGGGTAATCATCTGGGGTGGAGTGACTGGGTGGCTGGAGGCCCCCCCACCGTGTTCTTGGGCGTCTGGGTGAGGAGGCAATGGGACTTGCGGAGGAAGGCTGTTGGTTACACAAGGGCTGTAGCGGCGGTCTCTGCTCCTGCTGCCTTTCCTGCAGCTCAACCATACGCTGGAGCATATCAGTTTGATGCTCCAGCAGCTGGAGCATCAACTCTTGCCTTCTGTCTGCAAGCTGACGCTACCTATCATCTTCAGCCCGCAACTTGCTCTGTTCATCCCGCGATTCAGCCCGCCACCTCTCCTCTCATTCATATTGTGCTTTTCTGTAGTCTGACATTGACTGCCTCCACCCATTTTGCTGTGCTCTTTCAGCGTGGGAGGACATCTGGAGCTCCAAGAACATATCATCCCAAGTCCGCCATTTTCTCCTTCTAATCTTTGCTAGCCTCTGCGAAGGAGAAACATTTGCAGCTGGTGGAGGACAAGGAAGAGGTGGTTAAAAAAGACACATTTTAGAGAACAATGGGTACACTCTTTCACATTAAATTTTGCTGTTCATATTACACAGCACATGTGCTTTCGTTACAAGGTTGCATTTTTCCTCTTATATTGAGGGCCTGACGGATTGGTGTGAGAGATCACTCACGCGGTGCCAGGCAACAGAATTCGGCTTGCAGGCAGCCATGGTAAACCACAGTCTTTTGGCTTTTTTAACCCTCATAACATGTGGGAATGGCTTCAAACAGTAGCACACTCATTTCCCATACCAAGGACCTGTTGGGTTGGCCATTTAAAGTGGGTTTGCAATGTAAAAGGAGGGGATGGGGTTTCCGGGTTAACATGCAGCACAAACCCAACTACCCCCCCCACACACACACACACACAATTCTCTGGGATGATCCCTTCACCCCTCCCACCCCACCGCGTGGCTAACAGCGGGGAACATTTCTGTTCAGCCGAGCAGGAACGGGCACCTCTGAATGCCCCCTTAATAAAATCACCCCATTTCAACCAGGTGACCGTGAATGATATCACTCTCCTGAGGATAACAAAGAGAGATAAGGAATGGATGTTGTCTGCATGCCAGCAAACACCGGGACCATACGCTGCCATGCTTTGTTATGCAATGATTCCAGACTACCGGCTACTGGCCTGGCGTGGTAAAGTGTCCTACCATGGTGGACGGGATAAGGCAGCCCTCTCCAGAAACCTTTTGCAAAGGCTTTGGGAGTACATGAAGGAGAGCTTTCTGGAGATGTCCCTGGAGGATTTCCGCTCCATCCCCATACACGTTAACAGACTTTTCCAGTAGCTGTACTGGCCGCGATTGCCAGGGCAAATTAATCATTAATCATTAAACACGCTTGCTTTTAAACCATGTGTAATATTTACAAACGTACACTCACCAGAGGTCCCTTGTGTGCCCTCAGGGTCTGGGAGCATGCCTTGGGTGAGTTCGGGGGTTACTGGTTCCAGGTCCAGGGTGATAAACATATCCTGGCTGTTGGGGAAACCGGTTTCTCCGCTTCCTTGCTGTGAGCTAGCTTCATTGTCTTCATCATCATCATCAATCTTCCGCATACCCCTAACCCGCTTCCCTGTTGCGCGTTTCTCCAATGACGGAGTCAAAGCACACGGTTGGGGTACTGGTGGCTGCACCCCCTAGAATGGCATGCAGCTCCGCATAGAAGCGGCATGTTTGCAGCTCTGCCCCAGACCTTCCATTTGCCTCTCTGGTAGGCTTGCCTTAGCTCCTTAATTTTCACGCGGCACTGCTGTGCGTCCCTGTTATGGCCTCTGTCCTTCATGGCCTTGGAGACCTTTTCTAATATTTTGCCATTTCGTTTACTGCTACGGAGTTCAGCTAGCACTGATTCGTCTCCCCATATGGCGAGCAGATCCCGTACCTCCCATTCTGTCCATGCTGGAGCTCTTTTGCGATCCTGGGACTCCATCGTGGTTACCTGTGCTGATGAGCTCTACGTGGTCACCTGTGCTCTCCACGCTGGGCAAACAGGAAATGAAATTCAAAAGTTCGCGGGGCTTTTCCTGTCTACCTGGTCAGTGCATCTGATTTGAGAGTGCTGTCCAGAGTGGTCACAATGAAGCACTGTGGGATAGCTCCCGGAGGCCAATAACGTCGAATTCCGTCCACACTACCCCAAATCCGACCCACAAAGGCTGATTTTAGCGCTAATCCCCTCGTCGGAGGTGGAGTAAAGAAACCGGTTTAAAGGGCCCTTTAAGTCGAAAGAAAGGGCTTCGTCGGGTGGACGTGTCCAGGCTTAATTCGATTTAACCCTGCTAAAGTCGACCTAAACTCGTAGTGTAGACCAGGGCTTAGACTGTGACTGTGTCCACAAAGGAATTTGTCAGCCCTCATACTAGTCCCTTCCTCTGAAAGAGGGGCGTGCAACTACCATCAGGAATGGGGCAAGCTTGCCCTTCATATACATGAAATAAAGATTTTCAAAAGCTTTGAATATTATCAAAGAGATGTATAGGAGTCAGAATAATGTAAGGAGATTGGATTTCCAATCTGGGGATCCTTTTGGTCCTCACCAGATCCTGGTTTCTCAGGTATCAGATATAGCCATAAATGTACTCCCCCTCCCCCACTTTTTTTATATCAACTCCCAGTGGGAAGGTTTCAAACATGTCTCAACGATGGTCAGTTCACAACATTTACATCTAGTTTGGACCAACTCTCTTAGGAACTTCAGCTACTATAGAATGAGTCAGCTCCTCTCCTTTGTGTTCTGATTCCGGAGTATGTATAGCAGCAAGGCTTTCCACAATCTTCATAATGCTCCTGGGTACAAACTAGAGACCACCAGACAGTGCAAACATCAATTTAATTATGTTCACTGAAACATAAAAGCATTGAGTCTGGTTCCCTCTGATGAGTATTCTACCACTGTGCTATTTTCATAGAAATGCTCACAAATCCCAACAGTTCCATGAATTTTAGAAATTTTGTAAGTTAACTGTTTGTTCTTCTGTCTAAGGATTTCATCCAGTTAGGAAGCAGAAACAATACCATGTGACTTGAGTGACCTACCACACACCAAGTGTGGTTAGAATACAGTTGATGCTAACAGTGAGAACTGAAAATGATGTGCTCCAAGTATTGGATGAAGTCGTGACCCAATTCAAATGCATAAGTCCCCTTGGCCCTGACAGGGATAGAAGTTCACCTCAGGCTTCAATTCTCCTGTCCCTTTGAAATTCTTTGTTTCATGGACTAAGAATTTTGCAGACACACCCACCTTGTGTGTTCTGTGGGTGATGCTCCAGAGAATAGCAGGGGGTGTTGGTTTATCACACAGTGTTTACAAAGAAGATGGCCTGGTAGGTTCATATGTTGTAATGTTAACCTTTTACCTCTTCTGAAGGGGTACCAAACTCTGCTGAGAGTAAAGTGACTCTAAATCCATTTCAATTTGACTGTTTGTACGAAAAAGGGTCAAATACAAAAGGAAGTTTGTCTTTCTATTCAGATCTAGTAGGAATAGCTCACAGTCGCGCCAGGTAATCATTCAGCTTGGAAGGCAGATGGCCTAAATTTGTTCTGCTAGATATTATTTTGAGTGCATCACAATAAATAATGTAGAAAACCAGCAGGAAAACTCTGAATGGGACTTCTAATGGAGGCCTTTTCTTGGTTTTAAGTCATTTAAATCTCTCCTTGTTTTTAAACAGGTCTGTGATCTATCACAATTGAAAATACTGTATGTCTGAGTCACAGGAAGGATGGGGGGAGAAACAACATAAATAACCCATGACCTGTATAAAACATTATTAAATGTGTCATTCCACCTGTAAATGGTTTAGAGAGAATTAATAGATGTAAACAGCATGTTGCAGCCAGGAGTAGTATATTTTATAGACTGTTATAAGCACATCAATACAAGATGTTATGTTCACAGCATACACACAGAAGCTAGATGATGACAAATACTTTTTGCTGGAAGGTTGCAACATAACACTACTTTATTTCTTAGACTCTGGGACCTTAACACAGGAGAAACAAAGCAGGCTGCTCACCTCACCTTGCTCTAGGCTGTGTCTGTGCAGACTGACTGTGGCGCCAGATCTCACACTCCCCTATAGAGCACCCTCACCTGCATGCAGGACCTGGAAACCCCTTAGAACTTAGTAATGGCTTATCATTTAAATACAGTTTTCAATACATTGCTTATAACCGTGTCTTTTTGTAATCTGTTGGACTCTATAATAATCTATAACAAATGAATAATTTATTAACCCTTTATAAACTACTTGTAAATGGAACTTGAGTGTAAAGTGTTCAGTGCATTTAGAAAGCAACTGCTTTGGCCCATTGTCATATTCCAGTCATGTGCTCTATTGCTATTAAGCTTCAGAAGGTGTATGTGTATGTAACAACTCTGTGGATGGGTTATTGCTCCCAGAATTCTTAATCTAAAAACATTAGGCTCTACTGCTTGAGTTGAAGAATTAAATCCCTTAGCTGGAAGCCATTGCAGAATCCTAAACCTCTTGAATAGACCAGCCATTTTAAGGGGATACGTCCAATATGGTATTAATAGGGTTATGTCAATATATGCCAACCATTTCCCCTTTTTTATGGTGGGAGGTGAGGGGTCTGAGGCAGGAAATAAATTTCTCTTCCCCCCCCCCCCCAAAAAAAAAGTTTTTCAGTTTTCTCTTTGCCCCCCCCCAAAATGATTTTTGGTTTCATTTTTTTCATTCAAAAATGTGCAGGATTTTTTTTTTTCAAGGGATTTCAAACAAATTTGCAAAAAAGAATTTGGCATTTTTCAACCAGCTTCCCTCCCACCCTAATTAACAAAGGAAAAGGTTGCTGGAAGGTCGCTTTTTTTGAATGTGGGTCATTCACTCATTGCCCCCTTTCGACCTGACACAGTCAAGTCGTGTTGACCTTCACAGAATGCTACAACTCTTCCCTTTTGGCTTTGGAAGTTGAGGGATGGGCTAATGGAGTTGGGGGTGGCTGGCTGCTATTAATCCTGGGGAATTCCTGGCTGGTGAATGGGATGTTGGTGCTGTGAAATGGATTGTTCAATAGCCTTGTATGCAGGAGAGGAGGAGGCCAGGTCCAGGGCTCAGGGTGCTGGTCTGGGATTTAGGAGACCTGGATTTTAATTCTTTGCTCCTCCACAGACCTCCTGTGTGACCTCCAGCAAGTAACTGAGGGCCAGATCCACAAAGATGTTTAGGCACCTAAAACCATCATGTCCCCCAGGCACTTAACTTTCTCCCAGTCAGCATTCACAAAGCTGTGTAAACCCTGACGCTGCCCCACAGCCACTAGCCGCTCAGAGTCTTTGCTCAAACCAATACCCCTGAGGTGCCAAAGTAGGCGTCTCAAGCTAGGCTGGGGATTGTCTGTCTCACCAGTGGGTCCCAATTCTGTAGGCAGGTTCTGAATACACCTGATGTCTGTCAGACCCCGCAGCAGGGGGGCCGGATGCAGGCCCCCAGGGGCAGGTGAGCAGCCTTGCATCCACCCACAGGGCAGCTGGGGGGCCCTAGGGAAACAAGGGCGAGCATGGGAGAAGTAGTAGCTTGAGCAGGAGACAGGTAGTCCACCCCCAGCAGCCAAAACCATCTAAGTGGCTGACCTCTAGTTAGGCAGGTGCCTAACTCTAGGAGAGGGTTTGTGGCTGAGGATCCCAAGGCAAGGGGCTCACCGGGTTGGTCACTTAGGCACCTGAGCCCCCCTCCTCTGCCCAGCCCTCTCCCTGTTCTGTTCCTGACCACCTGCTCCTTGCTCAGCTTGCTGCCTTCTGAGGAGCCCTTTTCTGGGTGCCTTGCTCTCCCCATGCACTGTCTGGAGATCCTATGTGACTGAGGATTCCACTAGGCAGTCTGCTGCACCACTGAGCAAAGCAACACCTTGCGTACCCGCGAGAACCGGGACCTTTAATCTCTCTGCCTCAGTTCCCCATTGCAAAATGAGGATTGTAGAAATTCCTTGTCTCTCAAGGGTGTTTGCGAGGATCACTACCTTAAAAATCATGAGGCTCTCCGACACTATGGTGGTGGTGGAGGCAATAGAAGTACCACACAAAGTCCTTATCCTGTTGCTAGTACTTCTAATATTTCTGTGGGTGCCCAGAGAACAAGTAGGCACTTTCGTTGCATGCAAATAAACATACACTTGAGCATGTGTGTGTGTTTGTGTTCATGCATGGAAATGCGCATGTGGCACTAGTTCATTTCTGGGGCTAAGTCAATATTTGTAGAACAAACCAAATATTTAAGAAAATGTTCAGTGTATAAAAAGGAAAAAACCTGCAAAACATTCAGCCTCGGTGAACTTTGTTTAAACCAGTGGATCTGTTGGAAAAAGATTAAAGGATGTCATCTAACCTGATAAAGCAGAAAATATTGACAGTATGGATTAGGTAAAGCTACTGAAGTAAAAGCTGCTAGGTGGTTACAGTATTTTACAGTAGGTTTTTGCAAGGGAGGAAAAAAATCGCCTCAGATGTAACCTATGATCAGATGCAACATGTAACTGAATCATAGAATAGAATCATAGAATATACTGGTCTACAATTTTTGAGAAGTCGTCTGCTTCAGAGATAAAATGTGCTATTTATTATGTATTTTGATGTGCTGAATTCAAATATGACAATTAAAACAACTGGCTACTGTTTCTAAGATATTTAAGTTTTTACATTTTATGTCTATGTATATTGTGTAGATAGAGTTTTAATCATAAATTGTAAACCTAGGTCTTTTCATGTGTTTATGGTTGCTTTACATGATAATATTTCACTTGTCCTGTTTATGTAACACTTTAAAAATCAGCAAAAGGGTTATATAAATAAAATTTATTATGAAACAAAAGGCAAACTATTATGTACATAGTTTAGTCCTATTCAGTGTCTACTCGGCGCTTCTTGGCTTGTCTCTTGTATTCGTTAAATGGAGCATCTCTTGTCACTGTCCAGCAATAGTCTGCAAGCATTGATGGGCTCCATTTGCCCTGATAGCGTGTCTCCGTTGTTGCAATGTCCTGGTGAAATCGCTCGCCGTGCTCGTCGCTCACTGCTCCGCAGTTCAGTGGAAAAAAATCTAGATGAGAGTGCAAAAAATTTATCTTTAGTGACATGTTGCAACCAAGGCTTTTGTATGCCTTGAGGAGGTTTTCCACCAACAACCTGTAGTTGTCTGCCTTGTTGTTTCCGAGAAAATTTATTGCCACTAACTGGAAGGCTTTCTATGCCGTCTTTTCCTTGCCATGCAGTGCATGGTCAAATGCATCATCTCGAAGAAGTTCACGAATCTGAGGACCAACAAAGACACCTTCCTTTATCTTAGCTTCACTTAACCTTGGAAATTTTCCACGGAGGTACTTGAAAGCTGCTTGTGTTTTGTCAATGGCCTTGACAAAGTTCTTCATCAGACCCAGCTTGATGTGTAAGGGTGGTAACAAAATCTTCCTTGATTCAACAAGTGGTGGATGCTGAACACTTTTCCTCCCAGGCTCCAATGACTGTCGGAGTGGCCAATCTTTCTTGATGTAGTGGGAAGCTCTTGCACGACTATCCCATTCACAGAGAAAACAGCAGTACTTTGTGTATCCAGTCTGCAGACCAAGCAAGAGAGCAACAACCTTCAAATCGCCACAAAGGTGCCACTGATGTTGGTCATAGTTTATGCTCCTCAAAAGTTGTTTCATGTTGTCATAGGGTTCCTTCTTATGGACTGCATAACCAACTGGAATTGATGGCAAAACATTGCCATTATGCAGTAAAACAGCTTTAAGACTCGTCTTCGATGAATCAGTGAACAGTCTCCACTCATCTGGATCGTGAATGATATTGAGCGCTGCCATCACACCATCGATGTTGTTGCAGGCTACAAGATCACCTGCCATGAAGAAGAATGGGACAAGATCCTTTTGACGGTCACGGAACATGGAAACCCTAACATCACCTGCCAGGAGATTCCATTGCTGTAGTCTGGAGCCCAACAGCTCTGCCTTACTCTTGGGTAGTTCCAAATCCCTGACAAGGTCATTCGGTTCACCTTGTGTTATGAGATGTGGTTCAAAGGAGGAGGATGGGAGAAAATGTGGGTCCTGTGACATTGATGGTTCAGGATCAGAAGTTTCATCCTCTTCCTCATCTGACTCAAGTGAGAGTGATTCTGGTGCATCAGGAACTGGCAGTCCTTCTCCATGGGGTACTGGGTGTATAGCTGATGGAATGTTTGGATAATGCACAGTCCACTTTTTCTTCTTTGACACACCTTTCCCAACTGGAGGCACCATGCAGAAGTAACAATTGCTGGTATGATCTATTGGCTCTCTCCAAATCATTGGCACTGCAAAAGGCATAGATTTCCTTTTCCTGTTCAACCACTGGCGAAGATTTGTTGCACAAGTGTTGCAGTATATGTGCGGGGCCCACCTCTTGTCCTGATCTCCAATTTTGCAGCCAAAATAAAGGTGATAGGCTTTCTTAACCATAGTGGTTATACTGCACTTTTGTGATGCAAAAGTCACTTCACCACAAACATAGCAGAAGTTATCTGCACTGTTCACACAAGTACGAGGCATCTCTGCTCACTTTGGCTAAACAGAAACGTGTCCCTTTGCAAAATCAAACACTGACAAATAAGAGAGCACGACACTGTATGATTTCTAGAGCTGATATAGGGCAATTTGTTCAGCAGAGTGATGTAAGCTTCGTTATGATTGCATCATCCATGACTTCTAGGAATGACATGATGTAATTCATATCATGTATGACGCAATACCAGCTTCAGATTGCATCATTCATTGTTTTGCCTAAAAAGCAAATACTGTCCAAACCAAGTCATAGATTTATTCAGATCCAGTCAAAGATGTATTTGTCATTTCTGGTTTAAATTGAGATCCCTTCCCTTTATAACTCACTTATCCTCCGCCATTCCCAAGTCAAGGGTCGTATATACTGACCCAATAGCATATCTTGAAAACTAGAGCCAATCAACAATTTTAAGCATCATTTTCGTTCTCAGTGACCCAGAATTAGTAAAGTTTGACTACATTTATTTCAGAAGCATTTTGGCTGTAGAGCAGTGATATCAGGGTTGGAAGGGACCTAAGGAGGTAATCTAGTCCGACCTCCTGCTCAAAGCAGAACCAAATCCCAACTAAATCATCCCCGCCAGGGCTTTGTCAAGCCTGACCTTAAAAACCTCTAAGGAAGGAGATTCCACCACCTCCCTAGGTAACCCATTCCAGTGCTTCACCACCCTCCTAGTGAAAAACTTTTTCACAATATCCAAGAAAAACACATTAATATTAATGGAAGAACTAGTTAGTTCAAAGAGAGCTTGTCTACACCTGTGGTTCTCAACCTCTGGTCCGTGGACCCCTGGAGGGCCTTGGTCTATATCTAAGCAGTCCATGAAAGACTTGGACTGAAAACTGACTGAAGAGGATTCAACTATGTATAGAATCAGTAGATTTCCAAAGGGGTCCACACCTCCTTTTGTGTGTGGTGTGTGGTTTTTTGGAGGGGGAGGGGGGTTAATTGAAGGGTCCACAAATGAGAAAAGGTTGAGAACCACTGGCCTATACTACAGGTGCAGCACTGCCGCGATGTTGCTGTAGTGTCATAGCGCAGATGCTTCCTGTATCAACGGAAGGAGCTTTTCCATGGCCATCAGTAATCCATCTCCCTAAGCAGGGGTAGCTAAGTGGACTGAAGAATTCTTGCACTGACCAAGCTGTCTATACTGGGGATTACATTGATTTAACTGTGAATTTTTTTTATACCCCTGAGCAATATACCTGGATCAATCTCAAGTGTAGACCAGGGCTAAGGCCTAGATCCTGCAAATTGCTCCATCTAGGCAGTCTCTGGGGCCTGCGCAGAGCCTCATTTAGGTCAGTAGGGTCTACATGGGTGTAGAAATTCACCTACATGGCTTATTCTTCAAGCATGGGGAGGGGGGGAGAGAGAGAGAGAGCTCAGTGGTTTGAGCATTGGCCTGCTAAACCCAGGGTTGTGAGCTCAATCATGAGGGTGCCATTTAGGGAACTGAGGTAAAAATCTGTCTGGGGATTGGTCCTGCTTTGAGCAGGGAGTTGGACTAGATGACCTCCTGAGGTCCCTTCCAACCCTGATATTCTATGATTCTATAGAGCCTAATGGTTAAAAATCTCCCTGAAGAGTTGTATACTGTATATGGCATATTTTGCATGTAGTGTGACTAGGTTAATAGAATCTCTTTGGACGTGCTGGAAGTCCCATGACCTTTCCAGTGCTCCCCGATTTGTCAGCAATGCTGTAGGAACAGCCTTTATTTCAGAATTTGTTCCGTTGTGGAGGTGTTTTAATTTAAAGAAAACCTACCCAAACTTTCCCTAACCACAGGAAAGATCATCCTTGTCCATACCAGTTTATCCCCCATCTCTAATTGTGAGAGGCCTGAAGACTGTCTTGCACTACTAAAAGCTTGAGCATTCAAAGGTGTCCAGAACGCAAACATGGAAGTTATAAGCATGATCTAATTGAAACGTGCTGTTCAATTTGAATGACTGTTCAGAGACCATATTCCCACTGGTCTGAGCTCTAATTGTGTACGTATTATACACTGAACTCCCCTTCCTTATGTAGTTTGAGATATTTAAGTGCAGTAGGCTAACACCTTCCCCCACATAAAGACCAATAATGAGAGAAATTAACCAAGTTAATGAGGCATTCTCAGCATCAGGCAAAAAGGAGAGCAATGTAATTACATATGTATGTATACGTACATTGAAAATGCATATGCTTAGCTCAAGACCTAATATTAGGTTGTCTTCAGGCTTCTGCTTTGTGGCTCTGATCCAAATCCCACTGAAGTCAATAAGACTCTTGCCACTGACTTCAAGGGGCTTCGGATCAGGCCCTGTATACGGAAGTGAATAATACGGGCTATTTAAATGTGTGGTGTGGATGAGATTTTTCAGCCGCTAAAGCCATCTTCTGTGGGCAAAAGGAGATCAAGGCCATGGATATTTCAACATGGATTTTATCTGCAGTCCTCGGAGACACTGGGTCAAGGTATTTTGCCTTCTTAACTTAATGTATTCGCTACGGCATGTTATTTTTAGCTCCAAAGAGCAGCCGTGTGGATTGCTGAATTATTTGTGTTGCCCCTGTGGATTGCAGACATATGCTGGCGAAAAGGGAGCAGAGAAGGCAGGACTGAGACGGTCATACATCCTTTTAAGATCCATTATTGACAGACTGCGCCTTAAAAAACTAACCCACTGAGTTCTCCGTGCCACTGAGGGACAGCATAGTGCGCGGTGTGGTATCTACTCATGAAACACAACGAGCCTACTACTAGAAGGTTGTAGGGGGGTGGGTTGGTTGGTTTTGTTTGTTTGCAATGCTGGATTAGATGTTTGCCCAGCACTTTGAATCTGTTAAGTACCATATAAGTGCCAAGTAAAACAAACAAAATGGGGGGGGAACCTAATGCAATACTTAGTGGAAAAGATCCATTATATCAGGGGGTAGCCGTGTTAGTCTGTATCCACAAAAACAACAAGGAGTCCGGTGGCACCTTAAAGACTAACAGATTTATTTGGGCCTAAGCTTTTGTGGGTAAAAAACCACTTCTTCAGATGCATCTGAAGTGGCTTTTTACCCACGAAAGGTCCATTATAGTTACACATGTCCCATAAAGTTACCCAAACGTGCTGCAGTGAGTGCATGTTTATTTAAAATGGGTTCGTAAATGTATACAAACGGGTGATCCAACTACAAGTGTGTAATGACATTGCACCGATGGTAAAATGCAACAGAAAATCGAAAGAGGGACACGTTTGTGTTGGTTTTATTTTATATTTACAGTAAACCTGACTTCAACATACCCACTACACCCTCAGTTAGGAATATTTATAGTTGATTAGCAATCGGGTTAGTTACATGAAACTGAAAACAAATCACGGCAGTACATTTGTGTGTGCATGTGGATTTAGAGAAGATGGCTTGAATGTACAATATTAATAGCGTTGCAGGGTTTTGTCATTTTGTGGTATGGCTTACTGGAGGCCCTGAAGAGGCTAATGTGCTGGGATTTGCACACTGTGAGTACTGGCGGAGATGGGTGAGGCTTGAGAGTAGGATACAACTACTGTTTCAATTCACTGAAATTCCTCCATTAGATAAAATTTCTATTTAAAAACAACCAGTGATCAGAGCTTTACTAGGTCAGACTCGTATAGCCAAGATGAACTTTTAGCTTCCAGCAGTGCCTGGTCAGTTGCATCTTTAAATCTCAGAAGAAATCCTGGCTTCATAGACAGGGGCGGCTCTGTGTTTTGCCGCCCCAAGCACGGCAGTCAGGCGGCCTTCGGTGGCATGCCCGCGGGCGTTTGATTTGGGTTAGGGTGATCTGCCGGTCCCGCGCCTTCGGCGTGCCCACCGCCGAAGCAGCAGGACTGGCGGACCTCCTGCAGGCATGCCACCAAAGGCCGCCTGTCTGCCACCCTCACAGCGATTGGAAGGCTGCCCCCCATGGCTTGCCGCCCCAGGCACGTGCTTGCTGCGTTGGTGCCTAGAGCCGCCCCTGTTCATAGAGGACAATGCAAAAACTCCCCTTGACTTTAGTAGGGCCAATATTTCACCATAGGTTTTTTTCCAGAATTGTCTGAACTCTGACCACATGATTAATTTCTTCTTATGACATTCAGATTTTCTACGTTGCTTTACCTTCCCTCTGATTTCTCACTCCAGCTGGTGTCTCTGGTGCTGATTTTGTGCCCTGTATGCCGATCCAAGTCAGTGGTTTAACCATTCTCGATCTCCTTGCACCATGTGGCATGAGCGAAGACTTCAACCTGCAGCAGCCTGCGTGTGTTGGGTGGGGAGAGGATAAACAAGCCAGCTAGCAGCAAAGAGAATTAAATATCAATAAAAGTCAAGTAAAGTGGGACAGTCTTACATGAACTATGCCTGATTTGTGGAATACCTTCTCATCTACAGTGTATCGCCTCTTTCTCTTGTCTCCAATATGTTGGGCTCAGCTTCTTTCTCATCCCTACCAAAGTCAATTTCACACCATTCCATAGCCCTAACCAAGCACTGGTACCTGCAAGTGGTGAGCATTGCAATAGCAGTCCTGTATCTTCACTCCTTCCACTTCAGTAACAAGGCCTTGTTACATGTATGGACTTATGTTTGTTACGGTGATGGGCCACACTCAAGAGATTTTTGGAGGCTCAGTTCAGATAAGCATCCAGAAATTTGGATGCTTATTCACAGGCTAATCAAATCTCTTGGGTCTAGAAATCTTGGAATGCCAGCTTTCCAAGATACTAGCCAAGGTATGTAGTGCTGCGAAGGAACAGGAAAACAGGCCCACTTCAGGTGAGGAAAAGCATAGGAATAAAGCTGCACTTAAACATGCGTGGTTTACTCCCTGGAGTTAAGTGGTTTCAAGGCAAACAGCTATGCAACTTTGAGGAAGCAGACACTGAAATGAAGAGGCCAGCTATAAGGGAAACTGGGCAAGAGAAAAGACAGCTCTGCTTCAAGGAGAAAGTTTAACAGTAGGAAGAAAAGTTCATTCCAAATTCTGTTAGAAAATGGGGGGAAAAAACAAAAATAGTGTGTGGCTGGAATTTGATTTCATATACAGTCTTGTCTTTTATATTAGCTCTCGCAAAGTGCGTTCTGAAGGAGCTATACACAAATTGTAGAGCTCTGTTCTTTCTTTAACCCCAGGGTGGCCTGAATGGAGAACTAGAGACACGAGGAGTTCAGCATCGCTCTGGTTTTGTATTTCTTATTGATGATTACTATGGATCACACACCTTTTGGACATGTTACCTTGTGTTTGTGTGCTCCACTCTCGTGCTCGGATTTAATTTCAGCATTGCACAGAACTAGAGGTTCAGATGACTGTTCAGTATAGAGGAACTGTTCTTTGTTCAGATGACCACAGTGTGTTTGTAAAAAGATTAATGGACTTCAGAAGTTTCACACATTTGTAAACATAGGAATTCAGCATGAATTTTTGGATGACTAAAGTGCATTTTTAGGAATTTGTCATTAATCTTAAATTTTAAAAATGAATGTGTTTGCATTTTTTTTTTTAAAAAAGAGAAACATGTTGGTATTTTGAAATGAGCATGTATCTTTATTTTAAATGCCATGAGACAGCTCTGATGCTGATATGTGTCCTAAGGTTTCCTGTGTATGAATTTGTGCAGACAGTTTTCCTGGATGCTCCATGCAGTTTTCCCATCTGCATGCAGGAGGAGCAAGGCTTTTTACAAACGAGAACGAGCTATAATGCCTTAATTTAATAGGAAGTGCAGGAATTGAGTATTTAAGGAACACTACAGATGTTTTGGCATCGCATGTTTGGTCTCAAAGCCCACCCAGATTAAATGTTAGCGCATCCTTCCACTTTAGTACCTCTTACATCCTATCCTCATGGTAAATTACAAGTGAAAGGCAACGGTAGCACCCTAAACAGCCATGGATTGCTAGTCTATAGAGCCCTGATTCAAAGTCCACTGGAATCAAGTGGCACTTTTCCACTGACTTAAAAGCCTTTTCTTTTGACTTGATCCAAAGCCCATCATCAAAAAATGGCTAGATTAGATGCCTCTTGATGAGGGGGGAGAGAGGGGGAGAGGGGAAGATAGAACTCTAATTCCTAATCTGAGATGTATATGGAAATGTTCACATGCCAATGAACCAACTACAAAACCGATGAGAACTCCTTCAGCTTTTCTGAGATTAGAACTCAGGAGATCCTTGTTCCTAGGTCTGTGCTTGAGTCATTTAGACCATGCCAATGTTATTGTTTATGCTTGCTTTAGCCCTCTCCTGAGGCTTTCCTTTTCTCTGCAGCCTTCCTAGGGATGTGTTCTTGCGGTAGCTTGCCTATCCTTTACGCACTGTGCCTGGCTTTCCTTTTTAAAGGTTATTTGAGGATCTCTGCTCATTTAAGGAGCCAAACAGTCTTTCAGGCTAATTGATGGCAGACCGGACAAAGTTCTTAGTCTTGGCTGCCAACATATTGTTAGAACAAACATAACCCCAAACCTTCTTAAAAAAAAATCGCCCCTCCCTGCCCCGTACTGCTACAAAAGTCATGAAAAAGACTTTAGAGTGAAAACTGTATCCCAAGCCAGTAGCAACACTTTGTGCAAGCTTTGGAACCTTACATGTTAATAGCTTGGGATGTGCACACTCATGTCATAATGTCTGGGTGGTAAGTCGGTGAAAACAGTGAAAGGAGTACCAATTAAAAAGAAAAATTGGGATGGATTGATTTATTCTCTTGTTTGCGTGAGCTAAAAAAAAGTCCAAACTGAAGCAAACGAACAGGGTTAATCTGTGTGTCTGGTGTTTTTAGGTCTAGTTACTACTAACATTGCTTTGACAGCTTCAGAAGATGCTTCTGGCATTCATGTGAATGGATGATCTTTTATGCTCCCTCTGGTGGCTTATTTACTGCATGGGAAAGTGCATTATTCCACCCCACTGCTCCAAAGGATCAGTGTAACAAGCTGAACCAAGTAGTGCTGGTGCTTTTTGATATATGCCTGCACTTTGAAATTAATCTTTACCGAGGAAGAATGGTCCAGTGGTTAAACTGGTAGCTGGAGACATGACTTTGATTCTTTGCTCTGACCCAGACTTCCTGTGGGACTTGAGCAGGTCACTTAGGCCAGGTCTGTATTAGAAACTTTTGTCAGTGTAGTAACGTTAGCTGTATTTTGTTTAATTTTGGCAACAGAAGCTATATCAGCAAAAGCCCTGGCATAGATGCAGGTATACCAGCATAAAAGTGCTTTTGCTGGTATAGCTTATGTTGCTTGGGGAACCAGCATAACATCTATGGCAAACCTTGGCAAGTGTAGACCTTGCCTTAATCGCTACACGGAGTAGCTTTGTTCACACATATTAGTAAGGACATAAGAGTATCAAAAAGTCAAACCCAAAATTCTATCTCAGGCTAACAAATAGGCCTATATGCTAACAAACCACCATGAAAGTAACCCCAAGATAACATTAACAAGCAAGCTCCAAGAGAAACCAATTTCAGCCCTCAGCTGACTCAGCCTAATGCAGGACTGGCAGAAAGAGTAAAGGAGAAAACCATTTCCAGAGTTTCTCCAACATATGAGGGAATTGCAGCAGGAGGTGTGAAATAATATGTCCATAAACACTGTTACCTTCATTGAAATTCGGAAGTGCGGAGACCCTAGGTCTAATGTTCATTGGCATTAGATGAAGCTCCCGGGTGCCCCACACTTCTGAAATTCAGGCCTGTTGTCAATAAGTGTTGACGGGGGGGAAAAGTGATTTTTCTAGCGAGTGTTTTGGATTGTTGATTTAAATTAGCTGTATGCCCTGCAGCTCAGTACAGAACCAGGGTAGAGAAAATGATAAACACCATCATCATCTGCCTCAGCTAGCAGAAAACAAATAACTTCCAGTACGTTAGTCAGGCCTACATTAGCTATGCTAATGCCCTCTCCAGTGGCGAAGACCCCATTGCAAATACTGTGGAGTAGCTTGATAAATGGAGCTGCCTTAGTGTCTAGGTTATTCCATGGTATACTGCAACATTTTAATTATTTCTAACATGTGTCCTGGGTACTGTTGGCAACCACTGGAATAAAGGGTGTAGTGGGGATTGACTAGGTGTAGCAAATCGGCTGACTCACGGCTGATAGGTTAATATGTTAGTTCTGCAGAACCTGTATCCCATGTGGTGGATGTCAGCAGGCAGCTGAGATCTCCGCTGTCTTAGTGGGCACTACTAATGCGGCATGCCAGCTTTGCAGTGGTGACAGGTGGCACAGAGAACTGGGGTGACTTTCTCCTGCATCCAATTAGTTCTAAAGCAGCACTTGTCTTAAATTATAACATAACCCTAACAAATAACATAGGGCTAGATTCTGCTTTCCCTTATGCAGTGAATCCAAATAAACTCCAAGGAGTTCCTGAGTTTTGAGTTACTCTGGATTGATAACTTGGCAACCGAGAGCAGAATTTGTCCCACTGACTTCTCTGGTCATCCAGAAGTTCTTCACTGACCTACCTGCAATACTAGCTCTGCATTTATCTTTTCTTTTAAAGATATTTGGTGTCCCAGTTCCCCCTGGCCCACGAAAGGATGTCCTTTTTGGCCACCCACTTGGATCAAAGGGTCTTTGGCATTGAAGGCATTAGGCAGCACTCAGCACCTGTAGGAAAAAGCTGTGTATGTTAGGAACAGAATTCCCTTCTCATGGACACCAGTGCAAATTGGGAGCAACACCACTGCCCTCATTGGAATTAAACAGAGGAGAACCTGCTCTATGTTTACTTTTCGCTCTTATACAATCTCCATCCCAAAAGGCATCCATCTGAAAGCTCTGAACACCCTGGATATATACCTCTACCTCAATATAATGTGACCCGATACAACACGAATTTGGATATAACGCGGTAAAGCAGTGCTCCGGGGGGGCGGGGCTGCGCACTCTGGTGGATCAAAGCAAGTTCGATAGAACGCGGTTTCACCGATAACGTGGTAAGATTTTTTGGCTCCTGAGGACAGCGTTCTATCGAGGTAGAGATGTACATTTTTTTAAAAAAGCAAGAACATACAGAGGAAACACATCAACTCAAAGAAGCAATACAACTTCCTCCCATTCTACTAGAGCTGGTTGGGGAATATTTTCTCCCCGTGGATAATTTTGATGAAAATAAAACAAACAACAAAAACTTTTTGTCAAAACTTCAGTGGGAAATTTGAAACTTTTATCTGAAAAACAAAGCAGCTGTTTCTGTTTTGGAACTGTCTAAATTCATTATTTCATTAGAGTGCAAATAGTGATACAACTATTCCGTCGCCATCTTGGTTAGCCAACAAATTGTTTTATTTTTTTTCACAATTTTTCAAGTCAAACACAATTTTCCACCAGTTAAAAAAAAAAGCTTTGATTTTTGGCCAGCCCAACACCCACCTGCCCACCAGTTCATCACCGGTCATGTGATCAGTACAGATTAACATGTGCACTCCAGTACGTTCCTGCTTGACAGAATTTCCACCTCAGCTTCTCCCCTGGCACCCATTCAGATGGAATGTGGTATTATTTGCAGCAATTAAATGGCTAAGGAACTTATAAAAAGGGAGATTGATATTTGACAAGGACTCTTTGAATCCTGTAATATGATGTTACAGCCCTTCCAAGGTTGAAACTTCCAGGTCAGTATTTCTGGATTCATTTTTGGTGGTGCTATGCATTTAGGCTTCACTAGCGCTGAGTTTTTATTAGTAAAGAGAACAAGGTGCAAGGTAGCAAGGTCAGGATTCATTGGCGCTCACATGGTAACTTGCTTGGTGCTTGCAATGCCTCTGCAAATGAGGTCAGTGGGTAAAAGGGGGGTAAGTGCAGATCAGCATGGGAAATAGGTTATTTTATTACTTTAACTTCCACACTTGACTGCTTTGTGGGTAAGGTATAAAAACGATCAGTCAGGCACCCAAACACAAAGCCTGTGTGGCTTTACAGCTGAGCATAAGTGGTATGGATTTTTACTCCAGATTCCCAAGGAAAATGTATTGATTGAGAACAAGTGACCTCGATAGGTCCAAGTGAGAGAAGGGCTGATGCTAGCCTTAAAAATATTAATAACTGTTTTAATGTAAGAAATGATCCATTTGTTCAAGAGAGTCACATTTACACACTATTTGCAGTCATTAATGAACTTTGTGACGCTCTCTTGCTGCAGCCAATGCGACATTTCCTCCCTACTGGCTTCCCTTTTTCAGAATAACAGGTGCAAGGTATTAAGACAGAGAAAAGGAGGAAGAGTTCGTTCAGTAGGTTGCTGCTCATGACTCATTTTATTATCTGCTGTATTCCTGGAAACTTTTCAAATCTGTTGTGATAGCTATGGGTATCTAGACTCCAAGAACCAAAAAGACCTTCTGGAAAAATCAAGATTTGATCTTTTTTCCCTAAAAGATCTGCTCTAATTCAGACAGGAATTAACTGGGGAAAGTCTGTGACCTAGGTTATACCGGAGGTCAGAGTAGATGGTCCAATGGTCCCATTTGGCTTTGGTCACTGAGTCTGTGAAAATGCGTCGTTTATTTGCAAAAGAAATTCAAATTCTATTTTTCAACAAAATTTCACATTCACTAAAAGTTTTGATCAGCTCTGCTAGTTAGGCATTACAGGCACTGTACTGGCATAGCTACAGTGATGTAGATATGGAGCTGTACCCCCATAGTGCAGAAGCAATTTTTCTATCCTGGTTGGTGCTTCACTTCCCCAGGTGATGGTAGCTCGATCAGCAGAGGCATTCTTCCATCAACCTAGCTGTGTGGACACTGGTGATTAGGTGAGCACAGTTATGTCAATCTAAGTGTAGACCAGGCCTTGGAGAGAGGTGTGTCAATAGAACCTGTACTTTCCATACATCTTCATTCCTTACTTGCTGTTTAATTACAATGGAGGCTTTTATGAAAACCAGTTTCAGGGCCAAATTTGTAGGAGAGTCTGAGTCTAGGAAAAGTTGCTGTAATTTTACACACTCAGCTCTCACTACGTATGTTCCAGGGGTGCTGGAACAATTTGTATAGCGGGGGCGCTGAGAGCCGTTGAACCAAAGTGTAAACCCTGTATATGATGGAAACCACTTCAAGCCAGGGAGTGTGGCCGCACCCTCAGCACCCATAGTTCTAACACCTATGGTATGTTCCACTAAATTGGAATTGCTCTGGACTCCCTTGAACTTATTGAGGGAACCCTCTAGCTGTACATAGGTGATTCCTGCACCACTGCTACTAGCATCAAGACTGCACTTTTACCAGTATAGCCTGGTTTTGCTTCTGGGGGTGGCTTTACTATCCCAGTGCACGGTGCATCCACATTAGGAACACTTTGCCAGTGTAGTGTGTGTGTTCCTAGGGCCTTCTGATGGCAGTTTGTTAGTCAGGGATCATATAGCCATGGTGGCAGAAGTCTGTCGTGTGGCCATAGCTTTAGTCTCCATTCCACTGTAAATCAATGGATCCAATATAGGCCTATGAATTGCACCCACTTATCAATGTCAAGCTTATCTCCACTTGTCTTAGACGTCACTTCAGAATTTGGCTCTACAGTTTCACCTGTTCCTGCTACTTGTCCCCACTGGTCACCATAAATCTGTCTTCCTCATCACAAATGATGGTTTTGGCAATGAATATCATGTCCCAACCAGAGAATTAAAGATATCAGACCTTCTGTGTGTAGATCATGGTCGTCATTTAATCTTCTCTTTGATAAACAGATTCAGTATCTTAAGACTGTCATTGCAAAAGAGGGTTTTCCACATCTTGGATCATCAGGTTTGGAGTCTCAGGTTTTGATCTCAGCAATGCTTCTGCGAATGGAATTCAATTGTTTTGAACTGGAGCAAATGAGTTAAGGATCTGGTCTTATGCCTCAAACTTTCATCCATCCAGCAAAAATAACTCCAGTAAAAACTTTTGTTTGCTTTCATAAGATTTGAAAGATTTTTGTTTATTAAGGAGTCCACACAAAGCAGTATGAATTTATAACCATTTATAGCAAATATGAGAACTATATAAAATCTAATTAAGTTATCAAAATAAATAGGCTTGATTCTGATCTCTCACTCATACAGACCAGCTTCAGTGGCATTATTCTGGATTTATACTGGTGTAATGGAAAGTAGAATTTGCCCAGATATCTCCTTAGCTGTGCATGAAAGGATTCAGCCTGCAAAAGATAAAACCTATTATAATCTGATTTGTTTTTAATTCCTTTTATTTGTGTTAGCCTTCTGTGACCAACAAAAAAAAACACCCCCATCCCCAGGGCATACAACGAAAGTAATTTCTTTTAAAAAGAGGGGGCAGGTGGGGAAAGGCAGAATTTAAATTAATCCAAATCCTCCTATGCATGATTAATTGATGGTCTCTCGTACACAATAAGTAATTACTACAGAATTTGTGCATGTTTCTCATTGACATTAATGCCCCCTTTACACTGCTCTACCAGTGGAAGGAAGCCTTAATATAGGTGTTATTTTTCTAAGGGAATTTGTACCTGCCTTAAGGAATCTTTTGTATTTCCAGAGTGGTGTAAGGAGCCTTTAGTCTAAATGAGAATTAGGCCCACAGCCTTAATCAAGGTTCATCAAAAAAAGAGGTTCCTACCGTGGAATCCTTAAGGGGCGTGTCTCCGTTGCAAAGTTAACCCACGTTATCTAGCTTGAGTGAAGGCGGCCACATGGTGAAATAAGACTCAAGCCTCTGTGTCCACACTGACACACTCCTGGGATTAAGACTTCTGGGGGCATAGCCGATGACTCTGCACAGCAGTAAAATGAGTTGCTTTATGATTCTCCCCCAGGGAGTTGCGGGAGAACTTGTCTGCCCTTTCTGGGCCCATGGGGAATTGAGGGAAAGCATTGAAGGACTGGTGATGCTGAAGTGAAGCTAACGTGTGTCCACACTGCAGACTGGCCATGTTGGTAGCATAGAACTGTCCTAACTCCAGATTTAGCCGCCTTTGGGGCTGGCCAACTTGAATTAAAAGCACCATCTCATTTGAGTGAGGGTTTTTTTTGGGGGGGGGGGGGGAGGAGGAGAGGATGGGACTCACGTTACATCAACACTTGTTTTATAGCTGGAGTTAACTTTGCAGAGAAGACAAGCTTCCTGAATATCCACCACAAGTACAAAGGATGTCATTTCATTCACAAGAAAGAATAGTGCACCAAAACTGGCCCAAATCCTGCCCTCATTTACTTCTATTGAGAAATGTAACAAAGAAATAATATTGTATGTTGTTAGTTTATCCCAATGGTTCTCAACTTTTACTGATTTGTCATGTGTACCCCCAAGTTATACCTCGCTTAAACTACTTCCTTATAAAATCAGACATTAAAAAGACACAAAGGTCACAGCCCACTGTTACTGAAAAATTGCTTATGATCTCATTTTTACCATGTGACTATAAATTAAATCAATTACATTTCAGTGTATTGTATGACATTTTAGTTTGTACTGACTTTGCTGGTCCTCTTATGTAGCCTGTTGTAAAACAATGTAACGGTCTAGATAAGGTGTACACCCCACCCACTGGAAGACCTATGCGTACCCACAGGGGTATGTGTATCCCTGGTTGAGAGTGCCTGGTTTATGGCATCTAAGCTAAATGCGGGTCCAATCCCATTCCCACTGGAGATAATGGGAAGACTTCCCATTCTTATGAACTGGGGAAACATCGGACCAAATAAGGATATCTATAGTAAAGTAAGCACTGCATTCTACCTGCAGCCAACGATTCACATACAAATTGAGTGCAGTAGGGAAGCCATGAATTACATGCTTTCATGAAGGAAGGTCTGTAATGAGATGGACAGGCAATTATTAGATTATTGGTTTGAGAAGAATAGTCTTGCGGATAAAGCCCGGGCCTAGCAGGCTGGAGATCTGAGTTCAATATTGGTTTCTTCCACAAGCTCCTTGTGGGGCTGTGGGCAAGTCGATTCATTACTCCATGTAGTTTGTGATCGATCAAAATGAGGATAATAATTCTTCCATGTTTCCTCTCTTTACCTTCTTAAGCTCTTCAGGAGAGGGACTGTCCCTTACTATGTGCGTACAGCTCTCTACACTACAGGGCCCTGTAAGTGTTTCTGTAAAATATCCCCCCCCCCCCCACCACCACACACAAATTGAGGAGATGGGAAAGTGTGTCAAAATTGAAGATGTCTGGTCTAATATAGTCACAACTAAAATACCACATTTTTCATTTGTACTAGAGCTGTAGATTAGAATTTTCCCCTTTTTTGTGAATTTTTCTAAAAATGTTACTTTTTTGTTTTTTATTTTTACAATCTGAATGTCTTAATGTACGTCTGCTTGGAACACTTCGGTATGGACCCTTTCAAAATTTGCCTGTTACAGTTGATTGCGCCCCTCACCCCCTCCACAGATCTCATTTCTGTGAGTTATAGGCTATTTAAAAGAGCTCAGTGAGGGGTGAAGATCAGGATATGAGCCATACAAATTTTACATTATTGAATTAAGATGTTAAACATTTAAATCAATTGATGTAAGGGTCAGATGTTAGATCTTTCAATGGGTTATAATGGGGGAAATCATGTGGGTCAAGTCTCTGTAGGAATTTGAATGAGACTGGAAAATACACTCCAGTCTCATTAATCATTTACACGCCTGTTTTAGAACTGGGAACTCTCTCTCCTGCAGGTATAATTTGTGAGGAGTTTGCTAAATCTTGGTAGCTTTCTTGTTATCTGACCACATCCTGCTGCTGATAGAATTTATTGATAGGAACATACTTGCATTAGTAAACTCAATAAATGGTTCCATCCGGTATAAAACTTCCTCCTTAAATGGAGATTGTGACACAATTTAAGTGCAAACACAAAATACAAAAGTTTCTCTTTGGGTTTGATTTAAGAACTTCTTCTGTGCAAATGGTCAATGCTGCAATGAATAGCACGATGACATGATAAATGGGAATTCTAGTGAAATACATATTTGCTTACAAACGAGAAGATAGTGACTTATCCAAGGTTAGAAGGTGAGCCTGTATCAGAGCTGAGAATAGAAGTTAGGGGACAGAACTTCAAGGGGGGTAAAATTGTCATAGCTCTATTGACCTATGGCCATTAACACTGGCTGAGCAGCTGTCATAATGAGTCCTAATGCCCTGTTCTGCCAAATAGAATATACTCAGTTCTAGGAGTAGAACACAGAGTCCTTACTCCCAGAGCCCTGCTATGACCATCAGAACCTTCCAACGTTATCCCCGTTTCTTTGGTCAAAGTGCTCTGTTCTCTCATCTCTGAGCTAAGCGCCCCCTACTGTAATGACTATTCCCAAATTGAGCCATACATTTAAAACCCACAGAAAGGGGCAGAATAAACCAAGAACTATCTTTGGGAGAATAAGATGAAAGGAAGTTTGCAAAGGCTTTCCCCTTTCTCCGCGTAAAGCTGTTCTGTTACAGTCCCGTATGCTCTCAGCAGTAATGTTCACTGCTAACCCAAAGGTAGAGATTAATGGGATTTTTATTTGATACCCAATTACCTGTCAAATGGCAATACTCCTTTCCTTCCTTATGCCTTGTTTCATATTCGCAGCAATAGAGCATTGCACTGTAAAGCCAGAAGTCCCAAGATGCAAGTGGTCACAAACATGAAATATGATTCCTCCACTGCTACCATCCCGTTCTCTGCAGAGTGCCACAAATAAGTTTTGAATTAGCTGGAGAACATTAAAATGCTGCTATCTATCACGTTTCTCTAACAAATGACTTGGGCTATTTCTCACAAATAAACGCCTTCTCTCTCCGGGGCTGTGAGACGTGCTTCTGTGGAAACGAAAGCCCTGGACATTTCGCATGCAAAGCTCAATAGGATGCCCGTGAGTCACAGCATTTAAATGAGTTATCTTTAATAGCAGGACAGAGTGGGGCATCCATGTATACACTGGTTCTCCCAGCGTTAGACCCAAACTGGAATCTAATCTGGGACACTTTTCTGGAAGATGTGGGAACCTTTCCTTCCTACACGCTAACATCTTGTTTCCTAGACAGGAAGGATGGTCCCAGTGCTTAGGGGGCTAGCTGGGGAGTCGGAAGACATAGGTTCAATTTCCTCCTCTGTGACTTTGGGCAAGTCATTGCAGGTACATCTCCACTTAAGGGGGAGTAGAGTGGAGTAGCCTGAAACCTAGGATCTATCTCCTACACAGCTCTCTCTGCGCCCGAGCAGCACCTCCCACGTCTACACTGCTGTTTCTGGCAGTGTAGAGTCCTACTGCCAGAGCCTTTCCCAACCACAGTGAAAAGCTCTGACAGCAGGGAAAGTCTCTGGCAGGAAGGGAGCAGTGGAGAAAGGTTCTGGCAGCTTCCTGCTGCCTTCCCCCGCCAGACCCATTCGCTGCTGCCTGTAACTACACATCACAGCGACGAGTGTGGACACAGCTTGCCTTTCAGGCTGACTGCCTATACACCTGCGGTAGTACCTGTGCTCTACCTGCTGCCATCAGTGTCAGCAAAGACTTAGGCTGGGTCTACACTACCCGCCTGAATCGGCGGGTAGAAATCGACCTCTTGGGGATCGATTTATCGCGTCTCGTCGGGACGCGACAATCGATCCCCGAATCGACGCTCTTACTCCACCAGCGGAGGTGGGAGTAAGCGCCGTCGACGGGAAGCCGCAGAGGTCGATTTTGCCGCCGTCCCTACAGCAGGGTAAGTCGGCTGCGATACGTCGAATTCAGCTACGCTATTCGCGTAGCTGAATTTGCGTATCTTAAATCGACCCCCCCCCCCGTAGTGAAGATGTAGCCTTAGTCTCCATGTGCCTCAGTTTCCCATCTATAAAGTAGAGATGATGGTATTGCCCTTGCTCACAGACGTGAGGTGCTCAGAGGCTACCGTAATGGCAGCCACATAAATTCCTGAGAGAGAGAGCTTTGTATGTGCATTCTTCTTTTGCAGAGAAGTAAATAATCTCAATAAATGAAATCTGATGTTACTTGGTGGGATTTCGGGAACAGATCCCTAGCTGTTGGAAATCAGAACAAGTTCCACTAAATTCAACAGAGGAAAAAACTCAACTATTGTACGGTGTGGAGCAACTCCAATTTACACCAGCTGAGGACTTGGCTCCTGGCATTTTTCACCAATGGGAAGTGGCATTTACTGGCAGAAGTGGCATGTGAACATTGATGGAGAGAAAATGGGCTGCTTTCATTCCAAGCTGGGGTAGAACAGAGGCGACGTGAAGAGGAAAATGTATTGTGCAGACTGTGGCAATCTTCATTTTGCAATACAATATTTTTCAAATGGGCAGGAGTGACAGAGTAAGCAATTTCCAAAAGGAAGGTTTTGAACGTGCAGCAGAGCAGAGGAGGGCTCTGTGCCCTGCTCTCATTCCCTGATGAGACATTGCAATCAAAAGGCATTAGAGATTGAAACTTGAAAAACTATGTAATTGAGCAAGTGAAAAATATTAATTTCCCTTTGTTTATGCATTATGTCAGCAGTGTGTGTACACCTGAGTTAGCAAGAATGAGCTATATTACAGGCCTATAAATTACACTTCCAACAATAATGTGCTCAGCATGTAGCAATTACTTCTTTAATCATCCTCTCTTTCTGTTATGATTGGTGGCTGTTGTGTCCTGGTGTCTGGGGAGCTACAGGATTGTTTGTGCTATCTGTAAATCTCTTTACTGCTTGTAAATGGCACCCCTGACACTGCACAGGTGAATTAATTCTTTCCCTTTCTGTTTTTTTTTTTTCCCCCTCTCTTCCTTTTCCTCTGCCTCTCTGTCCCCTCACTTGGGTGCTGTTTTGGCTGTGACATCCTCATTGGAATTTGCACTGCATACTGAAAACCCCTTCCATTAACAATCTATATTCACGTTCACTCCTTCCCCTGCTCCTGGGGCACATTTCGCTAGCCAAAGCATGGGACTCCTCCAACATCTCTGTTTACAGTAAATGAAGTATGGTTTTTTTCTTTCCCACTCTTAATTTTTCCAAGGATTCTGCAGGCCCTAGCAATTAAATCATCTTAATTAAAACCCACTTTACCCCTTTAGAACTTGTGCTAAATATAAAAGGAAGAAACAAAAGAAATATTCACTGACAAAAAGCTGTAATTAACCCATGTCAGGAGCTTGATACAAATTGGAAGTTTGAATAAAGACAATGGTGTATATGAGTTAAAGAAGTGAGTCAGCAGCTATTAAATTCCATGATAACCAGGATATCAGTGTGTGTCCAAAACTTCGTTATATAAAAATAGGGTTCTGTTTGCGGTTACACCAGTGGGAATCATCCTGTGCTGGTTAGGTGCTCAAACAGGGAGAGCTGTATGAAGCTGGGGGATTTGGTGTTGCAGACACTTGTGTGAAGTCTCTTTCCTTTTGACTTACATGTGGTTCATAACTAAGGTGCAGAAGCACTTAAAGTAAGATTCTATTGGAACACGTGCACCTCACACATAATTTTTCATCATACGTGAGTGGCAGCTGAATTGAATCAGGATTGCTCTCAGAAGCTTTGGAAAGTTCTTGTAAATCCTGGGCTGAGTTTCAAGCTCCTAACAGAACAGGAAACCAGTCAACATTTTTGCTGGGCTTGGGACTTGGTAATGAAGTTTTCACAGCTCCTTTGCTGTATCTTACTTCTGTGGCCTCTGGGCTGATTTTTTTTTTTTTTTTAATTGCAGTTCCTGTGCTTCTAGATAAGTTTCCTTTGCAACCATTGAAATCTACGGAGAGAACGTGTATATTGCAAGAAGAGCTGGACTTAAAGGGGTTGATTTGCAGAAGTCCTGAGCACCTGCACCTTCAGCTGAAATCAATGGGACCTTCCAGTGCTCGGCACTATTGGTAATCAGGACCTTATGTCCTGATGCTGCAACTGACTCAGCCCAAAGGGACCCCAAGCTTACACAGAGCCTACCTGACTTCAACAGGACTCCATATGTGTAGAACCAGCTATAGGATCAGGGCCTTACTGTGGAATAGAAGGCAACCCTTGTGACACAGTTGTGTGTAATTTAATAGGGGTGGCATCCTCAAAGTTCTATGGAAATGGAGAAGAGTTCTGTAGAATTTACTCTAAAACGTATAGAATTTAAGAGACAATGATAACCTTTAACGAGCCATCCCATAGAATGTAGTAGGACATTGTATCCTTTTAAAAGAATTCTATAGGATGTTTCAAAAAACCAGTGGAGAGGATATCGTTTTCCATTCAATTCCACAGGACTTGTCCATAAGGGTACATGCCATAGAGAGCTTTAGCTCCTACTGCAGGTTGAGGGCTGGGTTGGTTACGGTTAATTTTAACTGGTTTTGGAACGCTTAAACGTGTCTCAGTAAATGTTCGTCAAATCGATTTTACTGTACACACAAACCGACAAAATATTTCCATCAAAATATTTGGAATTTTACAGATAATCAAAATAAGGAAAAAGTCTGTTTGAGCACTTATTAGAACCCGATTTAAGGATATTTAATTTGTATATTTTGACACGATGTTGATAATTTGTGTTTTAATGGTTATAAATCTTTAACTTTTTTGAATCTCAGCATCTGTCATTAAATAATTATTGTCCAACCACCCCCTATTGTTTGACCATTCCATAATCTCCTGCAACTGTGAAAATTTAAATTGATAAACAAGTTTAATAATAAACATTGATATTATCCAAATAAATTATTTTTAAAAAAATTGAATTTCACCATGCCTAATTATAACGGTAACTCATGTTGTAGTCCACGTTTTTAGCTGAATTCTCACTGTAGGGTAATCAGCTGGTGAGTGAGCAAGTCCTTCACCTAGCAAAGGGAACAGATGGCACTGATAATCTTTAATAGGTAGTCACCGAAATCAAAGTAATGAAGCAACTGCATTTTTTCACACTGGAGCAGTTGAAAGCAGAATCTATATCAGTTCTCATGCTCACTGTGTAGCGGGGCGAGGTGGGCGGGGGAAAAGAGACTGCAGCAACCACACAATAAAACCACTAACCCAGGAACCTATCCTTGCAACAAAGCCTGTTGCCAACTCCAGCAACATATCTATTCCAGGGACACCGTCACAGGACCTAATCACATCAGCCACGCCATCAGAGGCTCGTTCACCTGCACATCTACCAATGTGATATATGGCATCATGTGCCAGCAGTGCCCCTCTGCCATGTACATTGGCCAAACCGGACAGTCTCTACGCAAAAGAATAAATGGGGACAAATCAGACGTCAAGAATTATAACACTCAAAAACGAGTTGGAGAACACTTCAATCTCCCTGGTCACTCAATTACAGACCTAAGTCGCAATTCTTCACAAAAAAAATTCAAAAACAGACTCCAACGAGAAACTGCAGAACTGGAATTAATTTGCAAACTGGACACCATTAAGTTAGGCTTGAATAAAGACTGGGAGTGGATGGGTCATTACACAGAGTAAAAACTATTTCCCCATGCTAATTTTTCCCCTACTGTTACTCATACCTTCTTGTCAACTGTTTGAAATGGGCCATCCTGATTATCACTACAAAAAAATTTTTTCTCCTGCAGATAACAGCCCGTCTTAATTGATTAGTCTCATTAGAGTTGGTATGGCAACACCCATTTTTTCATGGTGTGTGTGTGTGCATATATATATATATAATCTTCCTAATGTATTTTCCACTGCATGCAGCTGATGAAGTGGCTCTTAGCCCACGAAAGCTTATGCCCAAATAAATTTGTTAGTCTCGAAGGTGCCACAAGTACTCCTCATTCTTTTTGCTGATACAGACTAACACTGCTACCACTCTGAAACCTGCTTTCTTCTAGTAGTTTGGTTTCCGGGCTCACAGGCAGAAAAGGAGTTGCCATGTTTAGAATTTTCCATGACATGTTGACAGCTGAAGGTGTTAAAGTTGCTTGGGCTTTTACCGTGATCAGCGCCTGCAAGGGATATAGGCATGACTAGCAGGGAGTCTTCAGATTACAAAGAGGCCTGCATGATAGATGGTCCATTTAGAAAGGGTCCAGGGGGAAACCCCATAGGAAAAAAACAAGGTGTAATTTAATCAGAAAAACTCTGGAAGAACTATAAATGAGAGAAATCTTAGAGTTAAAATAAGGAGACCAGTGAAAGATGGAAATGTGTTAAATTTAGAGAGAGGCTCTTGCTGTAATTTGCGGCTCCAGATTTCACAACCCACACAGTGAGGGAGAAGTACAGGTACAGAATAGCTGGTGGTGCTACCTGCTCGGTCCCCAGTCCTTCCCACTTTCTGTCCCCTCTGTCTGGGCCTGGGGGCGAGGCAGGACCACTCTGACCGCTCTACACCAGTGGGAGAACCACTGTCCCAAGTCCCTTCCAGAGTGGTGTAAAGGGGCTATTGTACAACCCAGAACTGGCCCTGGGAACTGCAAGGCATCTGGAATCATAGATGTCTAGACTAGACTGCTGGCTTTTTATGCCCCTTGGTCCTCTCTGAACTAATGACTGATGGCACCTATGTTCATGTAAGCTAACCAGCTGGTTTTAAAATGCCTGACATTTTAGCTTAAATGCCTGGGTGTTACTGGCTGGCACCTGCTAAACTTCCCTGGGAAGTTATAACTTTCATGTTAGAAACTCTGAGAGTTGTTTGGAATTTGTTCCTCTGTCACTCGCTGTCTACATTTACTCATTCTTTGTCATAAAATAGGCCTCCAGCACTGAGGAAACCAAAAGCCCCTTTCCACAGCCTACTTGAATGTAAGTGGTTGATCTTAGAAAGATGTTGCTATGAGTGAGGATTTGAAGTTTAACCCCTTTCGGTCTCGCATGGAGCTTTCATAATCTCTCTCCGAATTGCAGAATAACAAGAGTACAATTTAAACTGCAGACAATATAACTGGAAATCACACAGTCACAGCTGCTGGAGAGAGCTATAAATATACCCTGATTGAACACAATAGGCAAAGATGATCGTGTACTAGACAGTGCATTATCTCTGCCATCTGTTTTCTGCTAACACCCATTTATACCAGAAACCAACATTTGGAAATATTGGCTGCGAATAATTGTTCCTATGGAATAATTTTACATTGGATTCAATTAACCATTAATTCAGCACAAGTCCTATTAAAACTTTGCAACTGACACACCTGCTGAGATTTTCCAATTTTAGTGAGTGGTGTGTTTATAAGCGATGGGTTGGAATCCAGTTGGGATAAAATAGGAAACGGCTTGTAATTTCACCTAAAATTCAAACTTCAACCAAAACAAAATTTTGGAGATTCTAAAATGTTGGTTTAAAACACTCCATTTTTATGCCCTGTGCGTCTCTCCAGCCATTTTGGATATTCAGCCATTGCCATTGACTTCTGGGGATAGAATTGCTTGCATCACTATGATACCTCATCACCTTGAGGCTTTAGTTTCTTTGTCCACTCTCAACTGGAAGCCTAAGGCCAAAATAAAAGAGAGACTGTTTGTTCTCTAGGCATTTCTGGGAGACAGAAGAATAAAAAAATCTCAGGAGAAAATCCAGTCTTTCAAGATTTTCCCTTTGTTTTGGAGTCTAAACAGATTTTGACAATTTGTGGGGGCGGGCGGTGGGAAGGTTGGATCAGTATCTAAATTCTTGGTCCTTATCCAATCCTCACTTTTTTTTTCTTTTTTCAAATTGCACTGATTTGTTCAGATGGCCAAACAGAGGATTTGTCATCTAATTTTTCATAGGAAGAATTTAGTTGTTTAGGCTCTATAGTAGGGGAGAATTTTTCAACCTAAGAACTGAAAAAAGGCATCGCTTGCCTTCTTCTGAAACCTCATCTCCACTGGATGTATCTGGTCAGCTGTTCATTGGACTGTTAGAGGGATTTTCCTCATTTGAAAGCAGTTCAAATGGAGATTAGGGGTTGGTTATGAATTTATCAAACCAAGACATAGAGGGTTGCGTCTTCTCCAGATCGCACTGTTTCCATTTCTTTCCCATCTCCAGCTGTCAACTCCCTGGCATATTGGCATAATTCACCATTGTTACTCAAAGCTCACACGAGGTTCTCTGAAACTTGCACAGAATCAGGCGTGGATTTGTTGCTTGGAGGGAAACCCCAAACCAGGCCAGATTCACTGTTAGGGAAGTTTCACGAGGCTCTAATTACCTATTTACTGTTTCCTGTAGCTCTGAGACCTGTGGCTTCTCTCCTCTAGGAATTTCACAAATAAAATTGTTTCCTAGGGGTATGGAAACCAAAGCTTTCTAGCAGTTTGGTTTCTCTGCCGTCAGCCCAGACATTCACATTTCTAAATCCTGACTCAGAGACCGAACTCTGTTTCATCTCTTTGACCCGCTAGACAGACGGGAGTTTAATTATTAGTGCCCTTGATGACGTGGAAAACAAAGGGCCAATTCTGTAGAAGAGGTGTTAAATTTCATTAAAGGAATGTTTCGCAACAGGACAATGGAGCCATTTCCATCCTTTTGCTAACTGCAGCCTGCTTTTTTAGCAGATAATAAAAAGATACCTGCATGCATCATGTCTTCAAAAATAAAATATCCAAAAACGGTTCCTTTAATACTATAGCATCTGTTAACTCTAGAAAGGGAAAATATAGTGTAGCACAGAAGAGTGCACTGCAACAAGCCAATGAGGGCTAATTAGCTCAGTGAGCATGTTTTAAATTGCTAAACATGAGCATATTTACTTTCTTGTTTGTCCTTAAGTGTTTGCAGTAAAAAAAAAATCAAAGTAGTGCTATTATGTGATTCCCTGGTGGCACTCACTTAGAAACTGGCCTTTCTTAGCTGAAAGTGATTTTGAACTTGAGAATAATTTTGATGTTTGTAAATGGGAATTGTAAATGCCATTTAAAAAAAAATCTTTACCCTTGGGGTTCAGGTACTATGGTGATGGGCACAGAATAAGAATCTAGCAATTTTGTGGATCACATCTCTCCTATATCATGAGTGTTCACATAAACCCTATATAATTTCTTATCCTAGCTGAAGGTTAAATAATTTGGGGTTATGCTCATATCTATCTTATAAATGCCTAAACTCTTTGTTATGGATCCTGCTAAACTCATGGCCTCCACAGCACCTTGTGGCAGTGAGTTCCACAGATTTATTATGTGTTGTGCAAAAGACTTGAATCTGTGGCTCAAATGTTGCTATGTATTTCACACCTGAGACCTGAGCTTTCTTCTAATTGGCTTATTGGTTTTATCCTAAAACATAAAGATAGATGGATACCATGCTCAGTAAAAACTGAAATTTAAAACATTTGGAGCTAAGAGATTTGAGTTGTTTCCAGACTCCTACTTCCGCTGTTAATCTGAAGTCCATTCTGATATTTATTTTCAAACAGGAGGTGTTGGGGTTTTTTTTTATTTTTGCAGTTAGTTAAATTGAAAGATTGAAATATGGCATACTTCACATCCTGAATCTTACTTAATTGTGTTAAGATTCCTGCACCAACAAAAGAAACCCTAAGGGTTCTTCCTCCTCCAGGAAAACAGCTATCAGGTTTAGAACTCAAACAGAAAAATAAAATTCCAGATCAACAGGTCCATTTGTGACAGGATCCCCAGGGTACAACCAAGAAGTATGGGACTGTTGTGCTCCCTTACCCCAGGCTGGAGAGTGCTCTCTCACAATGCTATGCCAGTGACCAGGTGCTGTGATTGCTCAGCTGTCAGCACATGGAGCAACACACCCAGCTAAATTGAATGAATGCTCTCTAAGCCACTCATGAATCATACGGAGAGGTGCACTAGCCCATCACCCCAGCCTTGCACCCCAGAAATATACTATTGTACACTGCTCAAAACTCTCTTGGACAGTGCAAGCTCAATTGGTTTGCCACTTCTTCAAAGGAAAGTGGACATGCACCAGCTTTTGTAATCTGAGCTGAGATTTCCCAAGTACTTCAGCCAAGCACACTGTTTTAGGTAAAATAGAAAACCAATGTATTAACTACAGAAAGATAGATTTTAAGTGATCATAAGTAGCAGGCATAGAGTTGGTTACCTAAAATATAAAAATAGCACATTCTAAATTCTAACGTTAAAAGCAAGATTTGAATCAAATAGTCTCTCACCCCAACAGATGTTACAGGCAGCTCACAGTGCCTCAGTACACAGACTGGGCTCCCTCCCAGCCTGGGACCAGTCTCTCTAGTTCAAAGTCTTTATCCTCCAGATGATCTTCTAGTGTTTGAGATAAGAGGAGGGGAGAGAGGCCAAGTGGTGATGTCACTGTCCCTCTTTTATACTCTCTTCCAGCTGCTGAAAAGGAGTCCTGCTGTGATGTGGGGGTTAGGCAGCCCTCATTTTCTGGGAAATTTCTGGGAGAGTTTCTTCTTGATGGGCCATTAACGCCTGTCTGGCCAATGATAGCTTTGTCCCCACTGAAAGGCTGACTGGGGGCATCTCCCAACCTCACAACATATTTCAGTAGCACATATAGCAATACTTCATAACTTCACATGCAATGATAGTACATACAATCCAACAGGATAGTAAGATTCAACTGATCAAGACTTTAAAAATGAAACCTCACAAGGTAAGGTATGCATTGTACAAAACATAATCACATGACAGTGGTGACTATGGGGGCTCCTCAGTGCTACTTTGAGGTACAGTGTCTCACACCATTTTGTTCCAAAATTTCTTGCACACACCCACACTGATATGTGCTCTCCCAATTGGGGGCTAAGTGAATAGAGTAGGAACAGATTTTAAAATGAATGTCAGTAAGCAGTTTAACATACTTTTTATAATTTGCGTGTCATTTAACATATATTTTATTTAAGTTTGTAAAACAACTAGAGGTGCCTATTTTGACACTCTGGTGTTCCTGATTATTATTTTTTATGTATTAACTAAATTAGCCTGCTTGCAGGCTAGAGGATTCCAATCTTCAGTCCTGACATGCTGGTATTTTACACTAGTGCGACACTTCACTTAACAATAAATAAAAATGGATAAGCTAACTTTAAAAAATGGTTACACTGCACTGCCAACAAATGGAAAAGGTGGCTACTTGCTACCCAGAGATGTTTCTCACCGACTATTCATCTACTGGTGTCAAGGTGCAATGGGCTGTTAAGAGCCTTCTGGAAGAGAGCACACATCAATGCAAAGTGTCATAGAATGCAAGGTACTGCTGTCATCTCTTATTGAAAGAGAGGTGAAATATGAAACCATGTCAGGGTCCAGTTTTTGTCCTTTAACCTAAAGCGCTGAGGTATGGCTCCTTTTGGGATAGCTTAGCTGGCATCTCTTCACATGAGCAGTTAGGATTTTCTCTCATGCAGTTGTTTTGCTATTTCATCCCTTTCTCTGTGTAATAATTACTGAAAGAATGGAGATGTTCCAGCACAGAGACAAATATGCAATACCAGCTGCTGTTTGCAGAAAGCCCTCAGAGGTGGTGCTCCCAACATAAACTGATGAAAGGGAAGATTTTGGAAGCCTCCCACCTCACAAGAATGTTGAGGAAAAATGTGTTAAAGATTGCAAGGTGCTCAAATAACATGATGTTTGGGGTTGTATGAGTACCTAAGACAGAGAGGAATTGGACTTTGATGTCCAGCCTGGTTCCATTTATGGCTTAGAGGCAGGAGTGGCGCCAGGGTTTTTGCCGCCCTAGGCGGCAGCGCTCCTCTGAGCATTTGGCGGCGGGGGGGTCCTTCTGCTCCGCGTCTTCGGGGCAGTTCGGCGGCGGGTCCCGGAGCGAGTGAAGGACCCGTCACCGAAGACCCGTAGCAGAAGGACCCCCCCCCAGCCGCCGAATTTCCGCCGAGGACGGCAAAAGGCCGCCCCCCAAATCCTGCCGCCCTAGGCAACTGCCTAGGGTTGCCTAGTGGAAGCGCCAGCCCTGCTTAGAGGGTTAGTTCTTGCCTTGATATTTTGAATAAAATGCAAAAGTCATCTCCACAGGCAGAAGGGTATCACGCTGCAATGGAAAAGCCATGCTGGCTAGGGCATAAGGGGATATTTTGCCACTGGCCTAATTTGTAAATTATAGTCACAAACATGTGTATTTTGTAGAGCTGGTCAGGAAACCTGTTTTAAAAAAATTCTTTGAAAATGATCAGGAGTTTTGCTGAAAAAATAAAAACGCAAATACCAACCTCCCTCCCTCTTCTCCCCCTCTCTCCCCCCCCCCCCCAAAAAAACAGGTTTTTTGGAAGCAAACATTCAACTTTTTCATGAAAACCCCCCAAATTCTGAGGAAATTGAAATTTATTTTGCAAAAATGTCCATTGGGTCTAAAACCCATTTTCCCTCCAAAAAATCATTCTGATTAAAAATGTTCAGCCAGTTCTAGCATTTTGGCAGATGAGCACTCCTAAAGGACAAAATTCACTCAACGCAAGGCTTATGCACCACTTAAATTGTCGAGGGCTTCAGTGAGCAGGCATGTTTTCTCATCAGTTCTGGCTGGGGTCGCTCTGAAAAGCACTGTGGGATCCTCAGCAGCCCTGATTCATGCATCTCTCCATGAACTCTGTGACTCACTGGGTTCTACCTGATGCTGCTCTGAGAGTCCCATGCCAGCTCTCAATGCACATCGACTCACCATCTTGATTTTTTTAATGCTTATTCTTCCACTGTGTCATCTCCTTTGTCTCTTATTGAGATTTCCATTTAGGTCTTATTCTGCCTTTTCATGAAGAGGATCTTTGCTCTTGAACAGTTATGCGGGAGTGTTTGTGTGCATCTGCATAACAGCTCTTGAATTTATAACAAAGTGCATCAGCAAACAGCAGCTACAATTGCTCTCCTAATCATACGAAGAAGGAAAATGCCAGGTTTGGAGCTTGGTGTCT
Source organism: Malaclemys terrapin pileata (assembly GCF_027887155.1). Lineage (NCBI taxonomy): Eukaryota > Metazoa > Chordata > Testudines > Emydidae > Malaclemys > Malaclemys terrapin. The sequence goes on along the minus strand of NC_071508.1, from coordinate 10,576,076 downwards.
CCCAAAGAACATTTCTCGTGGACATCAGGACCCTGGTTACTAATAGTTACACCTCACTTACACTCTAATAATGAGTGAGATTTTCAGGATAAATGGTTAGGTGTCATGATATATGGACTCATCTCCTGATTTGAGAAGTAGTATGTATATTTGAAAAAAAATTATCTACAGTTACAGACGCAAACACACTTCCACCCAGCTCTAGTTCTAGCTTTGTCTGCCTTGTATACCACATCCTACCTGGACCTTTATACAGAAAAGAGAGGCATCTAGTAGCTGAGTCATATACTTAAAGTAAACACACAATTACAGAAGGAAGACTCAAATGCAGATCTTAGCAGTCTGATGGAAACGAGTTCATCTGCTACTTTTTAATATCTTGGATAAACTGATGCTGCTCAAATCCCACTCCTTAGCTAATGAGGCAGAGGAGATTACCCCAAACCAAGAAGACACCCAGGGAGTTTTCTATGAAGAAGCCTGAAAGTGAGGGAGGCTTCATATAAAACACTTTAAATTTGCTTTTATTTGTTAGCAACGGCTGCTGGCAAGATGAATAATTGGGAAGTGAAGAATATATTTTGAGACAGAGCAGGAGCCCTTGATCTGAAACTAATTTGTTGTCAAAAAGTTAGATTTATAAATTGCATTTTATTCTGAGCAGTATAATGGAATGTAAATATGTATCCTGGGTCTGATTCTCCTCTGTTTTACGCTGCTGTCATTTCATTGAGCTCAGAGGAGTAACACTGACAAAGCCATAGTGGAAAATCATGTCCCCCATATTTTCATGCTAATAATCAGTTAACATATAGTGGTGGTCCCATGTTCTGCGGTTAAGAGTCGCGGCAGTGTCTTGAGCCAAGTTAGGGGAAAAACCTCTGGCGTTACTGGGCTTGATTGCAGATTTGCAGTGGAGGTACTCAAGGTTTACACTGAAGATCAGAACCAGGTTATGATATGTTTTGGACTGGAGTTGATGGGGTGTCTGGATTATTGCTGTCAATGCTCAGTAATTGAGTCTTATCCTTTATGTTGTCTGAAGACCTAATTATTCTAATAGTTTAGAAATGAATATTTGTGCCACCTATTTGTGAAGAAATTTATATATTACATGTAGGAAAAATCTTCTCACATACTTTATTGGAGAGTGCTAACCATACTGCAGAGCCCTAGAACACATGAAGTCCTAGATAGAATAGTGAGGGCTATGAAAGTGTTTGAATCTTTGTATGAACCAGGAAACAGGCTTTATTTGTACTCCGTATAGCTTCTTTTTCAAAACTCTTTGACCTGTAACACTTACTCCTTGTAGTGCAGTCTGGAAAAAATCATGGAGGCCTCTTGTAGTTAATTGAACACTTGTAAAATTTCAATGCCCTAGCAACCAAAGACTGTGTGACTTAGTGGGCAAAATGACATTCTACCCTTTTGAGGTTGGACCATTTATGAGAAATTCTTCATATCTTTTAATCTTTGTGTCACTCAGGTTCTATCAGCCCATGAATGTCTCCAGATAAGGAAATAAACACCGACCCCCATGGCAAAGACTGCATATACCTCCCCCCCATGCTGGCTCCCCATCTTGGCCCTTCAGTGGGGTTTGAATCCTAGCTCAGTCAGGAGATCATGGGATTCTTAATCTCAGAGTAATGGGTTTAAATCCCTTTTGGGAGCTACTTCTATAATGACCCATCCCTTGGGCTATCAGAAGAGTTTGACTCTGGGATCTTCGGTTCTTAAAATAATTTCTCTCTACCGCCTGAGCTAAAGGAATCGCTCCTTTCAGCTAGCAATTATAGTAGACTTGTGTCCCTTTATGTGGACCATCCACTAGATACTCCTGGGGAAATTCTGTGCCACTGCACATGTGCAGAATTTATGTCCCCACAGATTTCTTTGCTTCCCTGCAGAAAAATGACTTTCTGATGGGGAAGCAAAGGGAAGCCACAAGAGCGGTCATACGACCCTCCCCAACAGTATGTTTTGGGTGCACAGGCAGCTGGCAGAGAGGTTAATCACTGTAGGGCAGGAGGCAGGACTGGGGAAGACCTGGCTAGTGGCTCCTACCCTGCACTGGGGAGGACAGGACTTTCTCTTCCCTTGCACAGCATCTGGGGCTGGTCAGACCCATCCTCCGATTTCTCCCTCAGCTGCAGGAAGCTCTGCAAACTCACCTCCCCTCCCCGCTTCCTACACCCATCACTCCTCAGCTGCAGCGGGAGGGATCCCTGTACAGGGAGCTGCTCCCCCATCCACCCAACCCCTGTGCCTTCAGACCCCCTCATACCCAGATCCTCCCACCGAGCCTCACCCCCCTTGACTCAGAACCCCTCCTGATGAGCCCCGGTCCCCTTGAACCACCCCAACGAGCCACCTGCACCCAGATCCTCACCCTACTTAGCCTCAACTAGTTGCATCTGGATCCCCACCTCACTCCCCCAGCATCTGGACCCCCTACTGAGCCCCCCACACCTAGATCTCCCTGCTGAGCTCTATCACCCCACACCCAGATGACCCCCACTCCACTGAGTCCCAACCATCTTCACTTGGACCCTCCTGCAGAGTCCCATTACCATTGCACCCAACCCCGCCCCCAGCTCCTGTACATACAGATGCACCCGGATCCCCCACTGAGCCACCCATGCACAGATTGCTCCACACAGAACCCTCTCAGCCCACACCTGGATTCCCCCACACCAAGCCCCTCCACATTTGAATCCTGCCTTGCTGAGCCCGCCTGCCCACACCTGGTGCACCTGGCATGGAGGGGCAGGGCCCTGGGGTGTTTCTGGGGCAGGCCCGGTCCTTGTGCAGTGTCAGGGTTGGGTTCGGCCTCACCACTGAGTCCCGTGTCTGGAGTGGGGGTGGGGGGGCAGCTCCACTGTGATCTCCCACCTCTGTGCAGCCAGTGGTCTGTGCTCCTCAATGCCATGCTGGAGTCTCCACATTTATTTGTCAAATAAAATTTGCAGGATTTTGCAGAATTTTAAAATATTATGCACAGAATTTTAATTTTTTTGGGAGCGGAATGCCCTCAGGAGTAACTGGAGATGGACGATGACTCGTACTCCTTGTGTGAGATATGTAGGCATTAGTGCATGTCTCTGGGGATTGCTTTTGCAAGCAGCTTCAGCAAAGTCTCTAACGTAGGGGGATGGCAGCTATTCAGAGTAGAGCTGAGTGGCAAAAAGGTTTTCCCATCCTGTGGATATTTCGAAGAGTTTGAAAACATTTTATGCCTCAAAACATTTTCTGTGAACCACAAAAGCCATTTTTTATTTCACTTCAAGTTGATCAAAACACTTTATTCTGATGATAATTTATAAAGGTTTTGTTTTGATTGTAACCTTTTTTCTTGTATAACCTTTTTTTCAGTCTGATTAACTTAAACTTCAAAACAAAACAAAAAATGGTTTTGGACTGGAAAACGGGGAATTTTTTGTCTTGAAATTGTTGAACCAAATAATTTCAACAGTTTTTCTCTACATTTTTTTCCAAGCTAGGAAATCAGTTGAACCCATTCCTATTTCTGAAACAGCTTCAGTTTCAATGAATTGGCATTTGTGATTAAATAACAATTCATCAATCAGTGGCCACCAGCTCTAATTCAAAGCTGGCCTTAACATTCAGTGACGTATATCTGGGAACATGACTTCCCCCTCAGCTTACCCATTCTGCATCCTGAGTATCTACTCCCAGGCAGCACCAGTATCGAAGGGGAGCTGAATCTGTAGTGTTGGTGAAAATGCTGTGATGGGAAAGAGACGATAATCCAGCAGAGCTGATGTTCATAATTATCTCTCTCCTTTGGGTTACAGTTCTGTTTGTGCTTGTCTGCAGCAGCACAGGCTTCTTGGCGAGGGAGACCTTTACAAATTACAGACCTGACTCAAAGCCCGTTGTGGTTTGGAGAATGGGGAGCAGAAATTTGAGGTATTTTGTAATATATGGCATTTACCTCCTTCACATGCCTCTTTAGGAAGGCCAGTGCAGTCTGAGAGAGACTGCGCCATCTAGGAGCTAGAACAGGGGTAGGCAACCTATGGCACGCGAGCCAAAGGCGGCACGCGAGCCGATTTTCAGTGGCACTCACACTGCCCGGGTCCTGGCCACCGGTCCAGGAGGGGGGGCTCTGCATTTTAATTTAATTTTAAATGAAGCTTCTTAAACATTTTTAAAACCGTATTTACTTTACATACAACCATAGTTTAGTTATATATTATAGACTTCTAGAAAGAGACCTTCTAAAAACATTAACATGTATGACCGGCACACGAAACCTTAAATTAGAGTGAATAAATGAAGACTCAGCACACCGCTTCTGAAAGGTTGCCGACCCCTGGGCTAGAACTAGGGTCAGCTTCTCAGCAGCAGTAAATTGCTGTAACTCTGTTAAAGGCCCAATCATCATCATGCTTTGTTAGCCAGATCCTCAACGGATGTAAATTGAAGTCGGTGGGGATACACTGATTCACACCAGTTGAGGCTCTTGTTAAGTATTATAATTACTTTATCGGTCTTGTAGAAATAGCCGCCCTCTCTTAGCCTGGAGCGTCAGCCTTTTGTTCTCCATGGGAGGAACTAAGCCATCCTTTGCAAAGTTGCACTGCAGCACAAGTCATTTCTGGATTATCTGACAAAATGTAGGACGGCTGTCAAATGCCTGTGTGTGCTGAGTAAACAGGAGCACATCGTAAAGACTTAATTATAAAACCTAATGGTGTAAGACTCTTATGATTTGTGGAAAATTGGTCATTAACTGCAGGGGTATGAAAAACAAACATTTTTTTTTCCTGGCATTTCCATGCAGCCACACTGAACAAACACACATTGGAAAATTTAGCAATGTAACAAATTATTCAAAGTGGCAAACATAATGGGCTCATTTTTATGGGACTTGTTGCTAGCGGCTGGAGTGAGTTTGGCTAACAAATTTACGGCCCAAATTACAACGAAAACTTGAGCATTTTCCCATGATTGAAGAAATGAGGGTGCTTTTCATCTGCTTTCCTTTGGAACTGCTGGCCAGAGACAGATTAACCTCTGCATCTGATTGAAAAAAAAAAAACAAAAAAAAACCAGTGTTAAGGAAGTAGAGTATTAACCCTTCAAACACTGATGAGTTCCATACAGTCAGCTAATGCAATGGAAGCAGGGGATAGTTGGACAGATGTACATATTGAATATATTCAAATGAGCTTGGTTTAATGCAAGGTCAACGACAGTCAAGACATGTAAGAGGAATGAGGCCTGATTCTCACACTTACATTACTTTCACACTGATTGAATTGGAGTCACTCCAGGTTTAGCCTGGGGAAAATGAGAGCAGACTCAGTCCCAGTGTTTCCGTACATCGTTAACTTGGCCTTTAATCAGTGCAGGATATGCAGCTGTAACTTTCTGCACCATGGTCCGGAGCACTCACTGTAAATATCGCCTCTGCCCTGACTCTCAACTGTCCCGTCTTGAGCTTTCCAAAATTTCCTTCTTCCCTCTGTGTCCCATCTACCACAGCCAGAGAATTGCATAACACCGCCTCACTTAGCACTCTCCTGGCATGTCAGCACTTCTGCTGGGCAGTAGTCACCTAGGAGGGAATCTGAGAACCAAGAGCTGGGGCAGGTGGAGATCATAGGCAGGGAGGGAACTGTGATTGTACCTCCTATATCTAAGCGAAGGCTGACCCTATCAACTGCACTGCACATTAATTTCCATTACTTTCCATGCAGTGTGTACCTCTGTGTTGCCACAGCGCCCAGTGGGGCTGAGTCAGATTCCAAGACAATGCCAAGAGGGAGACATCCACAGCGCTACAAGTGCCATTATGTTCCCAGGGTGCTACTCAGTAAGTGGCAAAAATGAACTGGTCAGTTTCCATCTCTGCCTGTTCCACTTCCCGTTAATGCAGGTTATTGGATTGAGATTAATTTCAGGGTTTTTTTAATGCTGAAATAAACCAGAAACTTTTGAAGCTGGCTTTTCATCAGATTGACGTATACTGTGGGCCTCTAATCTGAATCCAGGAGTAATGGTTTTTGTCCAATCAAATACATGGGTAGCAAGAAATAGGTCATTTTTAATTAACTGCAGTTAACTTGGTTGATTCCTCTCTCCCAAACATGTCAGTACTTGTAATATCAATCATCAAATAGCCTTTCCTGGAGCAATTATTCTAACAAAATTGGTTGCTATCATAGTTAACAATTTTCATAGTAATGCATTAATTGCCCCCTGGCTTACCTACCCTCTAAACAACAAGCTAGGTATTAGTTTCTGGTTGTGATTGATTTCAGGGGACTTAGCACTTAATTACATTTTAGCAAAGTCTGTTTTGAATCCTTGGAGGAGTGAGACACTTTAGGTTTGGCTTTGAACGTATCTTGTTGACGGGATCTGAGTAGATTATTCCATTCATTCTTAAGATCGCTTATTGTGAGATTGTTTTGTCACTGCTGATTTATCTTTGCCCAAAAGAGCTCACCCCAGTTGTAAGGTTTACGTTAATAAGTACATCTGCTTTAAAAATAATAATTACATTATGTGAATGCATTTCAGCGGCGGGTGGCATGATCTCTCCTTGGATAACTTGCATATCAATCGAGAAAGCCATTGAAATGGTGTGGGATGAAACACGCTACAAGTTCATTATAATTCCTCCTCCTTGTATTTCACGATAATTGCACGCATATTGACCGTTCTACTTCACAAGAACAGGGACTGCCAGATTGGATCAGAGAGGGGAAGGGTCGATCTAGCCCATTATCCTGGTTTTGCATGAGGCCAGTATCAGCTGTTTCAAAGGAAGGTGCAAGATACCCCAAGTAGTCAACTAAGGCAAAATCTGCCCCCCAGCAAAGGTTTCTTCCTGACCGCCATCAGTTTGAGATGTGCCTAAGCCTGGAAGCACAAGTGTTTCTATATCCTTTCCAAAACTTGACCTCCCCTCCCCCCCAGTATTTACAATGATAACTCTGGCTAGTTCTCCATATAACTCTGGCCTGTTCTCCATATAAATATCTAATCCTGCTCAGCTCTTAGCCTCATCAGATCTTGTGGCAAGGAGTCCCAAAGGCTAACCGTGCATGGTGTGAAAAGTATTTTTTAATCACATTTGAATTTGCTGCTTTTCAATTGTATTGAAAATCCCCGTGTTCTTGTATAGTTATTGTGCTGTAAGGCAAGTTAAATAGCATTTCCCTTGACTGTTGTGTTTGTAAATCCAAACTTACATCCAGTTTTAGACAAGGAAACTAAAATTCATCTTTGTTTATTGAGAGAATTAATTGATGTGTTTCTTAAGCCTTGTAAGGTCCTCTGATGTCAGACATTACCTAGCTGCAAAGCAGTTATTAATACTGGGGTAGACTTTTAAAGGCACAAAGAAGAGTTAGGGATTCACTGCAGCCAATGGGAGTTGGGTGCCTGATTCCTCTGTGCTTTAGAAAATCTGCCCCATTATATGACAGAAAAACCTTTAGTAAGGTGTCAGTCTACAACCCCAACCAGGGACCTACCACCCCAGTTAAGAAAGCACAACAATGGACCCAGACTTCAGGAGGATTGTTTTCAAAATAGGGATAAAGGGGCGCATTGGCCTTGTGCTGACCCTCTGCACAGGAGTGGATTTAACCCCAAATTAATACATTGGGTATAAATGCCCCTTTGAACCACATTCTATTGTCAGGTTTCAGAGTAGCAGCCGTGTTAGTCTGTATCCGCAAAAAGAACAGGAGTACTTGTGGCACCTTAGAGACTAACAAATTTATTAGAGCATAAGCTTTCGTGGACTACAGCCCACTTCTTCAGATGCATCCTTCTCTCAATAATTGCTCTAATAAATTTGTTAGTCTCTAAGGTGCCACAAGTACTCCTGTTCTTTATTCTATTGTCAGAATCTTACTAACCAAGCACCGCTCACCTGAGAGGACACAAAACATGCTAGGGGAAAAAACAGTGAATTTAAAATGGCTTCTTCTATTGCACTTGCTGCTGGATGAACTATTTAATGATGTGAGCAGCTTGTAGGGACAACCCAGAACCCTGTGTGTAGAACCCATAGGTTCTCTTACCGTCAGGTTTCTTTTATGGGGGAGAAGCTGAGAAAGCTCTCTCCGTTCCTGTTGCATTGTAGCCACAGGATTACTATTCCTTCTTAGTATCAGAGGGGTAGCCATGTTAGTCTGAATCTGTAAAAAGTAACAGAGGGTCCTGTGGCACCTTTAAGACTAACAGAAGTATTGGGAGCATAAGCTTTCGTGGGTAAGAACCTCACTTCTTCAGATGCTCCCAATACTTCTGTTAGTCTTAAAGGTGCCACAGGACCCTCTATTCCTTCTTAGAAAAGGGCCTCGTTAATCAAATGTTCTGGAAATGCATGTGATCAGCTGTATCAAAATCACTAATCCTCATTAAGAAATGATGAAAATCCAGGCTTGGTGTACACTGTGCAGGAACTTACTTCAGCGGACTCCCCTCCCCACCTCCTCTACAAGAGGTTGGCTAGGAAAAGGATGGAGGGTATGTATGGGCGGGGACATCATTTGGAATAGAATATTTGGCAAGAGAAGAGGAAGAAAGCCATCACTTGGGATGTACAAGTCTAACGAGCGCATTTTAAGGAAAGCCAGTGTGATCAATGTAATGGGCCTGATTCTCTTTTCACGTTGGTGTTACTCTATTGGCTGCAGTGCAGCCATTCCTGATCTTTGCTGGTGCAAGGGGAGATCAGAATTAGCCCCAGCCTGTATAGAAAGAGAAGTTGCTTTAGGTTATTTGGTGAATTATGGCAGTTATATATTCCAGTGTTAGCTCCAAATCCATCTAGTATCCCTACTGCCCACCACGATAGCTGGCCCTGCCCTGTCTCTTACAGACAGAATCAAACATCTACACCATCAGGTCTTGAAATCCAATTCTTGCTTCTTGGGGAAAATAATGGGCCTGGTGCATTGTGAAGTGATTGCCATGGGCACGGTGAGGGTGTAAAAGTTAGCAAATCAGACACACTCTTTACACAAGTGTCAGTGACAATATAAGGTGCAAGGAAGAGGACACCCTGACTCCATATCCTTATGAAGGTCATGTACTGCCCTCTTCTTTTTTTACCTGTACCCCTTCCTCTACTCATGAGCAAACTCCTCCATCACTCGAACAAACTCAGGCCAAACTTGAGCCCCTCTTATGACCTTCTTGTCCGTAATTCTATTGCAGTGGGAAGAGGCAAAAGGCAGTAACAGAAACAGGGTGCTTTACACCTCAAATCACTTTTTCCAATAACAGCCATTTTAAAATGGACCTCAAAATCATAGGGAAGTGGCCGGTGGGATTACTGTTGTTTGATGGCATGTGTATCAGACCAAAGATCAGCAACGCATTAATTAATCATTTGCAGGTTCCAGGACAGTGCAGCCAAAGGAATTAGCAGTTTTTAACTCCAGGACCAGTGAAAACATGCCCTGCACAGGCTACGTTTTCAAAAGTGGGACACTAAAGGTTGCAAAAGTAGCATGACCGGAAGACACTAACACTTATTGAAATGTCCTCTTAGAATGTACCGGGAAGCAGGGTTGCAAAATTTCAGGCTACAAATGACTTCATCTATCATGAATTCATGTATCAAGCCCTCCAGCAGGGTTTCATTGCATAATGGTAACTCCTCGTTGGATCATATATAACCTGATTCAAAGCAGTTAACTTGAAAGACTTCTATTCTATTCTATATATGTTCTTGTAGTGCACTCATCCCTGTAGTATCTGACATCAAGTAACTGTGGATCAGACCAATAAGGAGTAGCGCAGACACAGGAGCAAAGCAAGATATTAAGGAGTTCATGGCAAAGTGAAACATTCTTCTAATGTCCAAAAATATATCCATAAAAAGGATTCTCCTGTCAAAAGACAAGGGATAAGACGACATGGCTCAGTTCACTGATTCTTAAGTTTCTGTGTAATTTACCTTTTGAAAGGTTAGTGCAGGCAACTTGGAGTCAAGACAGGTGTGTTCTGTTCTAAGATCTTTCACTGATTTACTGAGTTAGAGTTGGGCAAGTCACTTAGCCTACTTAACAACCCACTTCCTGCTAAACTGGCTTCCCATCCATATAATGCATATAACAATCTTTAACTCACAGAGGCGTTGTAAGGATTATCTAATGATGGCAAAATGTTTTGAGCTCCCTTGATGAAAGGTGCTTTAGAAGTTCAAAGCGTTCTCATTGCTAACCCTCAACACCGTAAATACTAACAAGGTTTTGCTTTTATCTCGCACTCCCAAGTCATGACACAGTGAAGATTAAACAATACACTGCACAGAGAGGCTCATTATGTAGAAAGAAAAATGATTTCTGTGGTTGTCTTTGCCGTTTGACTTCATCTGAGAGAAGCGAGGATACAAAATGGGAGGGGCCAGAGATATTATTTTCATACTTGAAAAAGTGATAAAACTTTGATAACTTCCAAGCCAGCTCAGATGACAGGCAGCAAAGACAAATATATAAAACATCAAAAAGTACAAAAAGGCAGGCACTGCCTGAGCGCTCCAAATTTAGCTCGCCACAGTTTAATTCCTTCTTAAAGCAGAAGGAAAATCTTCCACATAAACAGTTGGCGTTACAGACCCACTTCCATGTGTGATCAGCCAGGATGAAAGGGTTAGAGTCACTCTGTGTGACTAAAACCCTCCACACATATGAAATGAATTTGTAATAAACTAACTGAGCGACTTTTCAGGTTGGTATTGAAACATTTGAGACACACCAAAACGGCTAAAGAGGGACGGAAAAAATTGTGCATGCCTAGATTGAGATAATGACAAAGACAGAAAGGAAATATTTAGATGTCAGTTTTTGAAGTTCAGCCATTTTTAGCAGGGGTTTTTTTTTTTTTTTTTCATTTACAATGTAAATCTGGAAGGATTTTTTTTTTTCTTGCAAAACAACGCTTCCCATGAGTAATGGCATGCCACCATGGATATGCTCCCAAATGTACACTGCCAATGCTCCTAGAGGAGTGAAATTTACCCTTTTGCAGCCCAAGTCCCATGCAAGTCAATGAACAAAAAGCCAATGTGACTTAAGCATGTGCTTATAGCTCAGCATAAGTGCTTTGCTTAATAGGGATGGACTTAAGCACATGCTTAAGTGCTTTGTTAAACTGGAAGCTAAACCTTCAAAATAAAGTTTCAGTGGGTTTTAAGTGATGCATAGGCATTTGCTGGCCTTCAGCAAAGGGGATAATTTACCTGAGAAACCGCTAGTGCTATATGCCTTGATTACTAATGAGAGCGAGAGGAATAAATGCACCGTCTAGTAGCAGCAGGAGAAATGAAGAACTTGAAATATGAAAAGATACCCTATGGCAAGATAATTATACATTTGACTTTGCTGGAATTACCAGTTACTTCAATCTTTCTGACTCAGGCAAATTTTTTTAATAAGTTGCAAATATTACTAATTCATCTGGCTTTCATTTCAATATCATTAAACATAAGAAGGTCTCGGGATAGTCAAGTGGGTGTAATAAAAAGAATCCCATTATTATTTAACCCTAATTAATGTCCATTGAAACTAACTGTTAACTGGGTTTAATAACTTGTGATTGTGATCTTACTAAATAACCACAAATTATTACCGTGAATGTTCAGCTGGGAACCTAATTAACCACTTGTTGCGTAGGTGTCTTTTGTTAATTGCATAGGAGTTAACAGTATCCCATGCGCTATTATTAAACACATGCTTTTTTTGGTAACTAATCTGCATAACAGTTACTAATTCTAAATTAAACATTTCACTGGGACTCTTAAAACACTGCAAAAAGAAGAACAGGAGTACTTGTGGCACCTTAGAGACTAACAAATGTATTAGAGCATTAGCTTTCATGGACTACAGCCCACTTCTTCGGATGCATATAGAACACTGCAAATGCCTTTACCTGCAAACAGTAGCAATCAATAAATAAATACAAATTCAGTATTGAAACAAATTCTGATTTGCAATTTTTGCACTGTGGAAGGATAAATGTCTGCTCTCCAAATCCACCAAGCAAGCGAAAGTCAGCTCAAAGAGATGGATTTTGATTCATTTTTTCCTGATAGCACTAGCTAATAGAATGCTAACTGCCATATTCCATCATAACACTGAGATGGTTCCCCTAAGAAAAAATGTAGCAAATTTTACTACATCTGTTGCCTGCAGGAAAGGTAAGGATCTAATCTAGACTTGGCATCAGAATTATTCACTATGCCCAGTGGGAGCCAGAATTATGGCAGAGCTGTCCAAAAATGTAAGCACCTGAAGCAAACCCATGAGGCATTTACCTGTTGTCACGAATTGGAAGCAAATAACCTCTCCCATTAGCTCAGCTGACCTTTACAAATCTCTGACAAAAACAGTCCTGCTTTTTTGGACAGTAAATTCAGCCGCCTCCTGCACATGAGTTGAGATGCTGCTCACGACTGGCATGAAGGAGGTGCCGAGATTTGAGTGGCTTTGCTGGTATTCCTTCTCTGTGCTCCCCCATGTGGCAGGGAGCTGGGGAGAGCATGATCAACCAGCCATCCCCCTACTGCCCCACACATTGTGTAGGCTTCCCTAGCCCAGGGTAAGGAGCAGCAGCAGAATGGTTCTTCCAGTGCTCTGCAGCTTGAGAGGCGGTGGGTCTCCTTTCATGCCTTTAACCCGAAAAGGCCTCCCAGTGCTCAGCCTTACTGAGTGGGGCTCTGTGCTGGAGCTAGGATTTTGGCTTTGGTGAATTTCACTAGAAGTGAAAGCTGAAGGAGATGTGGTTGCCATCAGGAAATTGCATCCATCTGCCCCGGTCTGGGGCTTTCTCCAGACTAAACGTCTCTCTTAATACAGGTTTCAGAGTAGCAGCTGTGTTAGTCTGTATCCGCAAAAAGAACAGGAGTACTTGTGGCACCTTAGAGACTAACAAATTTATTAGAGCATAAGCTTTCGTGGACTACAGCCCACTTCTTCAGATGCATATATGGGCTGTAGTCCATGAAAGCTTATGCTCTAATAAATTTGTTAGTCTCTAAGGTGCCACAAGTACTCCTGTTCTCTTAATACAAGAGTTTGAAATTCAGCTTGAGAAAGCGCCCGACCCCCACCCCCGAGTGATCCAGGAAGTTCACCTGCAAACACAGGAGCCATAAGCCCAGACATTGCTGATATTCCAGCACAAAACAAAAATCCCATTCAACCCCAGCCTTTCAGCTCACTCTTATACATTACAAAAAGGCAGAATAGGGTGCAACTCATTTTTGTCCTGTGTTGATCTCACTTGAACTGCAGCCCTGTGCAGAGGAACAACCCAAAACCTCGGCAGCACTTAAGTCCCACTGAAGCCCTCCGAACAGGATTTAAGGGGTGCTGACTCACTGATAATCAATGACATAGAATTCGGGACAGTGAATTTGTCCAGAAAAGACTGAAGCTGCATTTTTCAGAGCAGTCAAAGCATTTCAGGCCTGATGCTTGGAGCATTAAGCCGTCCGCTCCGTAATATACCCGATCAGAACGCCATAATGTATAGATTATCTTCACAGAATCCATTAACAGTGCATAATAGGGAATTAGGAAACTTTCATCAGCAGTGCGGGGATGCGGAGTTTGCCCCGATCTCCAAGTAGAAACAGGCTACAGTGAGCATTTCCCCCCTTTCTATTGGCGTGATTGTTAAAAATACCAATTATGTAAAGATGAAAAAAGTCATTAAAATGCAATTATTTCAGCTATATATGTTTATAGCTATATAACTATGCTGAAAGACCAAATTTGAAGATCTTTATGTGCTTAATAAAACTGAATAATTTGCTGGGGGGAAAAGAAATCTTCCCTGCCAGCAGCAAGTAAATTTGATATTTCCATGTGACTGCAAACCTATTCCAGGTATATAAAACACAGATGGTTGGATACCAGATCACATGTTCTCACGCTGGGAAAGAGGCACAGTAACCCTGGGGCACAGAAGGAGAACTATTATTTAAATTTGGGGGAGCAGGGGCCATCCTGTTGTTCTGTGTTTGTAGAGCACCTAGCCCGATGGGGTCCAGGTCATTACAATAACACAAATAATTAATTATATGCTACCCAGGCTACTAGCACTCAGTCCAGGAAATGGACTTCAGCCCTAGAGCTGCTTGGAACCTGAAATTCCTATTCCAGGGGTAATTCCAAAATTTCATTTATTTTCATGCTAAACCAGAATGAAAATTTGAAATTCCCCATGAAATGAAAATGTCAACGTTTTTTTTTGTTTTGACCTTCTCGATGAATCAGCATTTTCCAATGGTAAACTAATTGTTCCATCAGAAAAATGTTGACCAGCTCCGTTTAGGATACAGTATTTAAATAACCATCCCTGGTATAACTAATGAAATGTCTGTCCAGGCCCAGCCATATAATGTGTGTGTCTAACCTAATCCAATGGAGAAAGCACCCATCAATGTAGGGTTTTCTCCTCTATCTAATATTCTCTTGTCCGCATTCCAATTTGCTAAGTATAATAAACATGCTTTTTTACCTCTGACCTCCTCTTCAGAGAGGAGAAATATGTGGTGATATCCTGGCTCCACTGAAGTCAATGGCAAAACTGCTATTGACTTGAATGGAGCCAGGATTTCACCTATAGCCTTGTGGTTAGTTCATAGGTCTAGATTGCAGGAAAGCTGGATTCCATCCCTAGTTCTGCTTCGGACTGCCTGTCACTAAAACTCTCTGTGCCCAATTTCCTCACGTGGGTAAATGGGGAGAAAAACATTTCCCCCTCTCTCAAAGGTGTCATGAGGTTTAATTCAGTAGGACGTGAGCTGTTCAGATACTACCCTGATGAATGAAATAGAGAAACGCCAATATATAAATGTCAAGATTCTGGCAACTTCCTTCTCAGCAGTTTCACAAATAAATCACTTGTGCCCACCCCAAGAGGGTGGTTCCATTATTACCCCTGGTTGTCAGCATAGAATGAATGTTTTAGTTACCAATTTTCTTATTAAAGATGAAAGAAAGGTGTTGAAACCCTCTTTCCAGACACGCGCTCACTATTCCTCCTATGGGTGAGGAAAGCTGATAGACAGTTGGGGGTTTTCTAACGCTCCCAAGTTCCTCCCTGTGCTGTAGTCCTTTCAAAAGAGTATTGAGCAATTGATTAACTATAGTCCTGGAGACCTGACAGGCTTTCAGTCCGGCACTTTCACAAACAGACCACGTCCGAGTGATAAATTGACTACTAGAGAAGATAAACAAATATAACCTCTAACTGATGCTGTGACACTCATCTCTTAGGAGGCTGCTTTGAGTGCCTCCGTATTTAAAACTCGAGGCTTATATCAAGGTTGCCTTCATCTGCAGGGAAATTACGTGGTGAGGAGACGTGCCCCATCTATCTGTACCTGTCATCAAGGCTGATGTAAAACCAGAGCCCTCCAAAACCCTTCAGTGTGCTGCTCAGAGCATCCTTCAGAGATGGTTGGGGACCAAAGGAAGTTCAAGAAAGGGCATAGGTGAGAATATAGCAATCTAGGCACCTTTCATGCTCCGATTACCATTTTAGAGCACTTCAGAGACTGAGCTGCAGTAACACTGCAAGTAGCAGTGCCAGCTGGCAATGGACTAGGTATTTGAATTCCCACAATGTAACACAGCTTGTAAGGGCAGATTCCTTAAGTGATTCAAGGCCCTGGTGCTGCCCTCTGCTTGGTGGCTCCATGGTTATTTTTGTCATGACTGTGGCCGTAGGGGTGAGACAAATAGCTGCGGAGGCACAGGGTACCAGACGTACCAGACAAATGGTCTTAGGAGGTTTGAAAGAGAGTGCCCCTAGTGCAACAGAACTGGGCAGGAGGGAGAACCTTGTAATGGGGAGAGAGTAAATCTCACAAGCCCGCATCTATGCAGGGACCTCTGGACAAGCTCATTACGCTCATTAGAACCTTGACAAGGAACCCAGGCCAAGCGTTTACGTAAGCCCTGATCCAGCTCCCAGTCCGTGGATGGGCGTCTTTCTGATGCCTCATGGAGTTTTAGATCTGGCCCATGTTCATCAAAGGTACATGACTAATACTTGTGCGCCACTTTGCTTGGCCCTTGAGGGAGATGAGAGATGGAGAGAGAGCAAGAGAGGGGGAAATGCAAATGAAAAGAGGGAGGATAAAGACAGGAGAAATCTCAACCTGTGGATGGATAGAAAAGAAAAGGGGCACAAAGTCTTTGCATTGGTCCCCTAGCCCTGACTCACCTTACTCGTTGGAGATGTGTTCTCTGCATGGGCATGGATTTACGAGGCCCATGCACCTCTTACATCCCACTGCAGCCTTCCGTGGCACAAAGCCCTGTGCCGGATGAGTGCTTTTCAGCCTCAGGTCCCACTTTACTGGTTGGTTCTTACCAGAACATTGATAAAGGAGTAGCTGCAGTTTACCCCACAGCTGATTATTTTTCTGTCACCCAAAGAGGCTTGTGAAGAGGAAGGATCAGGACAATATAAAGAATAGTTCTAACGCATAAAGGAAGATAAAGGAAGTGTATAGTTCATACTCTAGACCTCCCTGGTAACAAACTACATGGCAGCAGTAGAGTATAAAAAGGATGGTTTTATTTCCATAAATAATGATGGCAAGGAATTGGGCCATAAGCTTTTATTAGACATTAATCATTTAGAAAACAGGGCAGCATTTCTAAGTGAAATATAATCCAGTGCGAATAAATACAGTGCAGGGCAAGTACAACATTATGTCCATCCTTGTATGAAAAGGCAATTATATGGAGTCACATTGCCTCCATCTATAAGCTCTGCAATTCACTCTCATTAATAGAGATTACAATGTGTTCCATGGCCGTATTTTAGAGTTATGCCTATAACTGTATTTATCTCTGCATACACGTGTGTCAATAGAAGGATCTCTCTCTTTACACTAGATAGAAGAAGAAAATTAAAAATGATGGGGAAATAGAGGTGTGTTAGCACAGAGGGTGTTCCAATAATGCTAGAACAATTTACCAGGGGTTGTGGTGAATTCTTCATCACCGACCATTTTTAAATTGAGTTTGGATGTTTTTTCTAGATCTGCTCTAGGATTTATTGTGGGGAAGTTGTCCGACCTGTATCATACAAACCATACTAGATCACAATGGTCCCTTCTGCTGAAATCCAGGAGAAATGTACTGGGGCCAACATCTCCCTTTAAATGGAAACAGAATAAAATTTTGCACAATCAAATATCCCTTTCTGCTCTTTCGAGCTGTGCTGATATACTAAAACATGAATCATTCAGGTTCCCTCCAGTGGCTTGCATGCCATGCAGCACCTCCATCTAATTTTAATTCTCCTTTTGTGTGTGTATGGGGGGGAGTTCTTTGTTCAGATTCATTTGTTATAAGTAGAAGTTGTTCAGAATGGGGCCTTATTTCTACAGAAAGTGACTTCCTCTGTGAACATCTCTCTCCCCATCAGTGCAGCCATTAGGCCATGTAGTACAGTGGAAAACAATCATCTGAAAATCCAAGTGCTCATTAAAATACTGAAATGTGCTTAAAAATCCTGCATGAATGATGATAAATCGTCCTCTGGCTCTTCAAGCTTCAGCTCTGAAGACAGTCTTGTCTTGGCCTGTCTCTGTCCTTGCTCTCATTCAGAATGTGTTTTCCCTTCAATGAAATAACTTTTTTGTAGTTTCTGTATTATAATTCTCAAAGGTGTTTTTGACACTGAGGCTGCGGGCCGCATGGGGAATTCTGTGGGGCACTTATAAGCAGGGTAACACTTATGAGGATGTAGTTGCACAAGGAAATAAACAGGCTGTTACCCTCCTCTGCTGATTTCCTTCTCCTCGCACAGTCCTGCAGCCTCATCCTGTCCTTGTAGAGGAATTCCTCCTGCAGGACAGGAAGCCATGTTAAAGCTTGTGGGTGTGCCTTCTTCACTTAAATAGTCATAGTCCTGGAATGTTCCTTTTTGGAGAATTCCTATTCTGGAGAGCATCCCAGCACCAATGGATTCTCATTTTCAAAGCTGTAGATTCACCCTCAGATGCTGCTGTATCATAATATTCTTGACATTGGCTGGACAGCAAGATGAGCAACATTACATCCCACCTCTTGGTTAGGAAAGAATACAAGTATATGAGTCAAGACAGATTTACTTTGATGCATTGAGATACTATCTAGTGTCTTGAAGCACATTGGATGTACAAGGGGCTCTAAGAGGGTAAGCTGTTGCTGTTATCTCAGAATGGAGGCTGATCTTACAAACAGTGGGCTAAATCCTAAACTGGTGGAAATTGGCAGTCAATGGAGCTATGTAGATTTACACCAGCAGGGGACCTGACCTACACAGGCAACCCCTTCCCAGGCAATTGTAGACAAACACTCAAACCAAAACTTTCCAAAGGTTCTGCAAAGTTGTTCAATGTTTTCCAAACATCCCCACTGTTTCTCTATTTTTGGTGCGCCCTCTGAATCTGGCAGATCCAGGAAGCAAAACCTTACAAGGTAGCCTGTTCTCACAAGGTATCCCAATTTTTCAGATCTGAAATTCTGGAGAGGATTCAGATAAGCAGCAGAACTTTTGAGAAGCATGTCCAACCTGGAATCAGGTTTCTGGGCTGGACTGTGCCATTGTAAGAATGGTGATCACTTATGTAAGTAGTTCCATTGAATTCAATAGCCACCATACAATTGGGACGCATCAACCAATGGGACTAAATGTATGAACAAATGCTCATTGATGAGTGAAACTCATCCCTGTGCAGAGAGCTACCCTGGGGTCAGTTTCCCCTCAACCTGGAATAAATGTTGCCTCTCCTAGCTCTTAGAGTTTTGTCCATCTATGGTTCCACTCTATGTATGTTGCAATGAGGCTCCGGAGTGCATGATACTAAGAAAGGGACTATCCGTCTTGCTCTGTAGGAAGGGGCTGAAGCGTAGACCCTGATGATTATTTAAACGTTGGTGTGTGTGTGGTTGAATAATTGTTATAAATTGGAATCCTCTTAAATCAGCATCCTGTGCTGCCAATGACATGCATCATAAATAAAAGCTTTTAAGTTGGCTGCTTTTGCAGCTACCCCTGGAGACAGGTCCAGGGAATCAATAATGAATTTAAGACCAGGCTGTTTGAGCACTTCAAAACAGAAACCCACATCTTGCAATACACCAGGGTATAAGCACAAGCAAACTCCAATAATCATTTAATTTGATGATAAGAGGAACAAAAAGTTGAGATTAATGTCCCATTTCTCAAATCTGTCCTTGTAGGTCTGTAGAAGGTACAGGGTGAAAAAAAATGTTTGCAAATTATTATGGAAATTCTGGCTTGCTAGTAGAAGATAAACACGCTCAGTACGAAAACAGTTTAAGCAACCGACTCAAATAGACTGTCAACATTTCACAGCAAGGTGGGTCCTGAATGCTGACAGGGAAGCAAGTAGAAATGAGAGTTATAGGGCTGTTTTCCAAACATTTCTGAAAGGGCTGCACACCTCGAAGGCCCTATCTCTAAGTGTTTGGGACGCTAGGCTAGCAACAGATAGGAATTTTAACTCCAATCCCCTTGAGTGCAATGACAGTTTAGAAAGGAAATCTGGGGGTGAGTGAGTGAGGGTAAATATATGTGAATGAGTAAATAAGAACCTGAGGGCATGAGGCTGTGTGAGTGTGAATAAGAGAGCGAGGGCAGGTATGAGTGAGTGAACAAGTTTGTGGGTGTGAGAAGTGGGCTGTAGTCCACGAAAGCTTATGCTCTAATAAATTTGTTAGTCTCTAAGGTGCCACAAGTACTCCTGTTCTTCTTTTTGAGAAAAACAGAAAGAAGATGTGGGAAAAGTGTGCGTATCAGTTTCAGGAGGTCTCATTTAGTTCTTTCTCTGTTTTTATTCGTAATCTTCCTGACAATCGTTTAAAATTTTGTTGACTTTACTTTTTTAACAGGATCCCTGTAGTTAGAAAAGAAACCCTCACAACTTCTCTGATAGGAAATGCTAAACTCCGTTTGTCATTTAATGCCCATTCCAGCCTCTTATGTCGGGAACCTGGCTCTTACGGCATATGTCATTATTTTCCTTTGCTGCCGAGTGGACCCCATTGTGTAGAATCCAGCTTTGAGTCAGACAAGTGACAATTGGGGCTGAAATTCAAGTTACACTTGGGAGCAGGGTTGTTTCCCTCTTCCCTGGTCAATCTTCTCTCTGTGGAAGCAATATTTTTTAGCACAATTTCTAGTTGCGTGCACTGTAAATTGGCCTATTAAGGATGTATCATGTATTGTCCAAACGTCTTCTCTAATCTCTGGCTATTGAAAGGACTCTGTGTTAGCACAGAGGTGGCCTTTTACCATTACAATGGCTTCCGTTATAATGAAGTGTTTTCCTGGGCACACAGCAGCATCTTATTCAGCTATTGAATATTAAACAATTAATAAATGCTGTCTGTGAAAATGACTCTGGCCAGGAGCTTTTTCCATTGAATTCCACTGTAGCAAATTGGTGGTGGTACATCTCGGGCTAGATGAAGCCTTTAGGCTACACCCTGAGTAATGAGAACCATCAATTGCTCTGCCCCAGAAGGAACTGTGGCTCAGTGGGTCACTATTTGTTGTGTATTTGGCTCTTGATACAACAGAGATGCTATGAAGAAACTGCAGGAGCAGCTACGTTCTGAATAACCATGTTTACTAGCTGAACGCAAGCAGGCTAGGCCTAGCTGTAGACCTACTGCGGCTTTGACCAGTACATAGAACACAGTGAGCACCACTAGAGGGCTCACAAATTATTTAAAGGGACCCTACTGTATTCCTTTATGTTACATTATTGTTTCCGTTTTTCTCAGGGTGCGGGGAGGAGAGGAGAGGGAATTGCAGCTCTCCTGGAAAGGATGCAGTTTATTTCCCTATTGAGCCTGGCTACTCTGGCCAGTGAGCAGGAGGGGACAAGCCAAGACTCCATCCCCTCCTGCCTTTTTCCGCGCCCTCTCTGCCTATTTTCTTGCATGGGGAGAGAACCCAGGGAATCAGTGCTCTGCATCAGACCCAGATGCAAGATCCAGGTGGGTCTGTCCAGCGAGCGGCAGGGGATTACCTCTTCATTTTTCCCTGTTCAGCTCAGTAAGTCAAGGGCCCAAGCTAGTTTTGAGGGTCCATTTATTGGCATGGACTGATTGAGAAATGAGAATGGGGAGACTCCTCCCACGCAGGACATCTCACCTCAGGAGCACAATGTGTATTTTGACAGGGCTCCACTCAATGGCAAACTCACCCTTTTCAGAGGTGCCTGACTTATCTGCTGAATAATTTCAAATGAATAATATTCAAGATCTGCTTTTGTGGGCAAGACACAAACCAAAAAAAGAGGTGACATTTGTTGAATAAACATTTTATGAATTATCCACCCAGCTCCAAAAAGAGTGAGCAAGCTGGAGTCCCTCATTAACAAATCATTAATGGCCTTGATGAGTTTTGTCTCCAAGCTAAAGCCTGCAGTTAGATCCATGATGACAGATCCTTGAGCCTATGCAGGATTGGGGTCTTGCTTTGTATGGATTTGTGAAGGCACTGGACTGGGACTCCAGAGATCTGGGTTCAGTTCCTGGTTTTGCTACAGATTCCCTGTGTGACCCTGGTTGAGTCATTTAATCCCTGTGCCTCCATTCCCCAGCTGAGAAATGGGGATAATGAGACTTCCTTTCTTCTACCTTTTGTCTGTCCTGGCTATTTAGATTGTAATGTAAACTCTTCAAGGAAGGGGCTGGCTGACTGTGCAGAACTCAACATAATGGCATATCAGTGTCTGGGCACAAGAATAATAATGCATAATAATATTAATAGTTTAAATAATCTTTCCAGAATAAACATGAAGCTACAATAGTTTTTAGAAAGCTAAGCTGCTATTAGAAATCTCTCCAGGGACATCATATAAAATGCCTTAACCAATTTAAGATCTTTTTAGAGGAGGAAAAAAATACCAGCTATAAAACACAATGTAACTCATCCAAGCTGTCACCTTGAGGAATAAAGCCAAGGTTATAGAGTGTAAACAGTAAAGTGTCCACCCAATCCAGCCATGCCACTGGAAGCCACATTAGCATTCTTTAGTTTCCTTTGATTTATAATATTGCTGAGGAATTAAGCGTGTTAAAAATAATTTCCCCCAGGTGGTGTGTCATTTACCTGCTTCTTTTCACACTGAAATATCGGGAGTTGTATCGGCTTGGCATTAACTCATGAGCATGTGCCCACACCAAAGTAATCCCTGCAGAGCAGTGTGTGTCGCCCCTGCCAGTTTCATATGAAGCCCCTCCAGCAGCAGCCATATGTGGCTCTGCACTGCGGACACGGGAGGCAGCAGAAAGGATCTGAAGGCATTTGAAATGATGCTCCCAAAATAGATCATTAACTTTAATGGGCCAGATCTAAGCAAAAAGGCTTGGAAGAGAGCCCGGATAAAAGAAAGCATGAAAAGTAGAGTTGAGATAATAACAGGCAGGAAAGCATGAGCGCCATGGACTGCGAGGGCATAGCTGTGTGCAATGCATCCTTACTAGAAAGCACATAAAGTAAAGGAAGGGAAATACAAACAAGGATACAGCATGCCGGAGACAATACTTGGCTCAGAGAAAAGCCCTCATGGGGTTCCTAGTGGATCTGCTGTTGTAGCTTGCCTGGCACTTGCAAGGGTTTAGAGACCGGAAGGCATTTGGTGAAAGTCCCATTTATTTTTCTTGGAATTAACTTGCACATTGCTATTAAAGAGGCTATTAAAGAGGTGGTGGAATCTCCATCCTTAGAGGTTTTTAAGGCCCAGCTTGACAAAGCCCTGGCTGGGATGATTTAGTTGGTGTTGGTCCTGCTTTGAGCAGGGGGTTGAACTAGATGACCTCCTGAGGTCCCTTCTAACCCTGATATTCTATGATTATATCTTCAGTGCTGCTTGCCAGGGAGCAACAGGGGTTCATCTCCAGGCTATTGGGCCCCAGACTAGACTGCATCACTGTGTGTTTGGGGTGAAATTCAGCCCTGTGGAGGGGGCCAACAAAAGGAGTGGGCATGTCTGTGGAATCTGAGCAGTGCACAGGGCCTGGGCTGGCCTGCTGGACAAGGGTGAATTTCACCCAGAGTCTCCAGGTAACTCCATCTCTTAGTCTTCCTGTCTCTGGTATTTATTATTGTGGTAGCAATAGACTGTGCTAGACATGGGGACAGATTCTCAACTGTGCCTGTACAATGCCTGGGAGCAATGAGAGGACAGCCATCAGGGAATCCCTCCCTGCTCCCAGCATGCCCCTCCATCCCTGACACAGTATGCTGAGTGCTGCAGGAGAGGGGGTGGCATGGGTGAAGAAGGCAGCCACACCATTCTTGCCTTCCTCAACACATGGGGAATGCTCTGCTAGCCTTTCCTGGCCAGCTCGAGCAGTGCAAAGTGGACGTAGCACACCAGAGAATTTGACCCCATGGTCCCTGTTTGACAGAGTCCAGAATAAAACCGGGGTGGTGCAGGGGGGAGAGAAACTGAGACAATGAGTGATGGTCTTTCAGGATCCTCTCTCTTTTCGTTTTGATCTATTTACTTCATGTCCTGAACAGAGCTGAGGTGCCACTGGGGTTTGAACTGAAACGAATCCAATGTCCAATCGAGTTGTATTTTTAATAAGCACACTCAGATCCCAGGGTTTGAGGGTATAGCAAGGCCCCCACCAAAGAAATGAATCAATGCATTATCCCAGGAGGAAGAAGAGAAGATACCACTAAGTCCATCCAGTTTTAGTTCTAAATGTATTGGACACTGAATTGATTTGATATAGAAATATTTCTTAATGGCCCACATTTTTTCAGAACTGATCACCTGGACCCTTGATGTTCAGACTGACTAATGAGTTAAAAACAGCTCTCACTTTCACTGAGTCTCTTGCCTGGGTTATTTGTCATGTTCTCCTCTCTTCTATCGGCGGGAAACCAGACAGGAGTGAAGTTGCAGAGGCTGCCCAGAGTTAGCACAGTTCAAAGCCATGCAAGCTCTGTCCTGGTATAAAGTCTGCTAGTGTTCGGGCTTTGTCCCACTTCGGTGGCCACCAGCGTTCTTGCCTTACCCGGCTCTCCTGTGGTATGACCCAGACTCTGTGACTAATGGGCAGTCATTGGCGTCGCTGCACAAATAGATTTCAGTTCCACTTTGGGTAAAATTCATCTATGTGCAAAGGCAGCGAGCACAAAGAACACCTTTGAAACAAGCCTCCAGTAGGACTTACGTTGTACACAGGCTTTGTTCAGGTCATCTGCACTGCAGTGAATTTCACCCTTTGAGAGATTTCAAATGTGAGGCCTGTGTATTTTCACCAGGAGTAGTGAATTTCATCCTTGCTTCCTGCAAACACATTTTGAGTTGTTCTTGGTTTTGTTTTTTTTAATGTTGTTTTTCCAGAAAAACTAGCAAAATACTTACTCTGGGGAAAACCCTGTATGTTTATGAATTTACCTCAGACTTTGTTTTCCTGTCAAAAGGACACTTTTTTGCCTATAGAAACTGGTTTTATTTCACATATGAACATTCACACAATCAGTGCACAAACTAAACCCTGGATGGGTGGCTCTGTGTGTGTGTGTGTGTGTGTGATTCTTGCCCCATTTTCTGCACTTTTTATTTTAAATATTTAAAATAGGCCAGGACTAGTTTGCAACATAGCTTGGAGTGTTGGTTTCCCTCACATAAAGGATATTGCCCCCACAGTACACTATATAGCACTTCAGGTGTTCAGACACTCCCCAAAGACAGGTGACCTAGACAGGCAGTCAGTCTCCTGGATTCGATCTTCAGATGGTAAAAATCTGTGCATCTCAGCTGAAGTCAGCAGAGCTACTCTGAGTTGCACCAGCTGAGGCTCTAAGCTATACAGCCTCAGAGCTTCACAGTCTATTAGCTACTCGACCTCCACAACATCACATCTGACAGAGGTGAATCTTATTATCTCCATTTCAGAGATCTGGAAAACAGAGGTAAAGAGAGGTTAAGGAACTGACCCAAGGCCCTACAGCTCTGCAACAGAATTCCTGCCTCAGGCTGAATGTCCCAGACCCTACAGCCTCTCATCCTGTGTACCACCTATGGAGCTACCAACCCAGGACAGCAAATACGCAGATGAGAGAAGGCCTTCATTATTCATATTGCATGGATGGAATCAGGTTTTCACTGTTTCTAATGCACAAAGCTGAATATCTAATTCTCATGATCAAAGGCTGATAAAGCCAGGCTATTGTTTGTTGGTTTCTTTCAGCAAGGCTTTATTTTTTGTCCTCCGTGATTGCTTTTGACCATTCATATTCATCCTCTTCCCATGGCCAGTAATGTTGGCATTACGTTTAGTTCTGATTTCTCCTGAGGACCGTATTAATTAGACGCTAAAATTGTTGCCATGCTACTATCTCGGAAATCTTCATAGCCTGTGACCTATGCTGTCTCTCTGGCACGCTGAGATTTTCTGGCATGCTTTTCATTGTGTCCCGCTCACGTCACGGTAACTCCTTGTTTGCTGGTCTCCTGCTAGTGTTCGGATACACACACAGCTCAGCTGCCAAAATGCTCAGAGGGGGCAGCTCTCTCTTATGGTCACCCTGAATTCACAGCAGAAGGGTCTTTGGTTTCTCAAGATGCACTACAAAAAGTATTAAAGTGAAATTAAAGTCAGACAAGTGAGTCTTTAAAATTGCCAATGTCCATATTTCTTCCCTCAATGACGTCCAGTTCAAATGTGCTAGAATCACAAGAAATATCTTACGGTCAAATACTATTCTTGGTAATGGTATAAACCCAGAGTAATTCCATTGACATCTAGGCTTTCAGATACCACAATTATGAGAGAGCCATAAATGCATTGGTAGACTAGACAATGCCTGATATTATCAGTGCTGAACACCAGACCAGCTGAAGTCAATGGGAGCTCAGTACTTTGGAAAATCATGTGCATTATTTATTATTTGTATTGTGGGAGTGTCTAGGAGCTCCAGTCATAGACCAGAACCGCATTGTGCTAGGTGCTGTACAAACACAATAAAAAGACAGGCACTGCCCCAAAGTGTTTACAATCCAAGCCCATCAACTTTTATTGCATTAAACCCCTAAATTATTATAATGAATAATATAATTATAATGGAAATTGTGACTAGATCCTCCAAGTTGGTTTTGGAAATCTCATCCTTTATTTATCTGGCTTAATCACAAGCACTTTCCGCAGGGCAGACTTTTGAGGAATACCATGCTCAGATCCCAAATTAGTTGCTCGTTAATAAATATAAATCGAGAGAATTATGCAAGGTAAAGACTTTTTTCCTTTAAAAATCTGCTCTTGTTCTAGTCCCTTCTCTCCCTTGTATTCTAAGATCAAGAGAAATACTTAACAGTATTTCTCCCAACTTTGCTGCTGGAGGGGAGAGTGATTTATACACCGTATTTTGTTAAATATATTGTACCAAAAAAAGAGACAATCTGAGGCCTTATCTTGTTTGTTTTATGGTCCTGCTGGCTACCAGAAACATTTGTTATGAGGGGGAACGGAGGGAAGGCAGAAAAAATCACATTACAAATGGGTTGCAAACACAAAAGTGAGTAAAGAGGAGGAGTAGATATGAACGTTGGTATATAGATATTAACTGCTTCAGAGAAGGAATCCTGTTTCACCTGTTCCATCTAACACACTGATGAGCTCCATGCATCACGCAGTATTCGGTTAAGGTTACAGGAGACCTTGCTAGTGTAGCCAGCAGGAGCAGGAGGCAGCTAGAGAAACACACACCTAACATGGTGCAAGAGTGAAGAAATTTGGATTCCAATTTGATGTCTGTCATAAAAATATAAAAAATGAATGCAGCTGAAGGATTTAGAGGATCCTTATCACTTGTACTAGACAATGCAGGAGATTACTCAGTAAATCCAGATTTAACTTGGGGACGCTGCCTTTTTGTACTTTGGAGAGTTTCAGACATTTTCTCCTTACCTCCAGATATTTTAACCTTTTCTGCTTAGTGCATTTTGTACTCTTGACTGTTTGTATACAATTTGTACAGGCAGAATTATTGCAGTGCACATGGCAGAGAGCGGAGTTGGTTCTATTTCAGGTTTTGCCACTAACTGTCTGGGTCAGGAAAAGTGAAATCCTTTTAACACCCAACACCCCCCAGTTATTTGCAGGTTGCATGCCTTTTGCACACACAAAAGCATGCCTTTACATTTGCTAACTCGATAGCTGCACACAGGGCCGGCTCCAGGCACCAGCCAAGCAAGCTCGTGCTTGGGGTGGCAGATTCTAAGGGGAGGCATTCTGTCCAATCTTAGGGCAGCATGGCTGCCCTATTTATTTATTTTTTTGCTTTGCCTCTGGGTCCGGCCGCCCTGCGCCCTGTGTTGTTTGTTTGTTTGTTTGTTTTGTTTTGTTTTGTTTGCTGGCAAAAAAGTCAGAGCCGGCCCTGGCTACACATGCGCTCACACACAAGTATCAAACGGCTGGTGCATCTGAGAATGGAAATATGTGGTGTTTGTTCATGCAGACAAGATGCACTTTCAAATATCACAGACAATATTGAGCAAGCACACTGAGAAAGTGACCCAATGTGCCCAGCTCACATTGCAGAAATGTAGGGCTGAAAGGGACCTTGGGTCTTCATCAAGTCCAGCCCCCTGTGCTGAGGCAGGACCAAGTAACCCTAGACCATCTCTGACAGGTGTTTGTCCAACCTGTTTTTAAACACTTCCATTGATGGGGATTCCACAACCTCCCTTGGAAGCCTGTTCCAGAGCTTAACTAACCTTACAGTTAGGGTACACCTACACTACAGGGGGGAGTCGATTTAAGATACGCAAATTCAGCTACGTGAATAGCGTAGCTGAATTCGACGTATCGCAGCCGACTTACCCCGTTGTGAGGACGGCGGCAAAATCGACTTCTGCGGCTTTCTGTCGGCGGCGCTTACTACCACCTCCGCTGGTGGAGTAAGAGCACTGATTCGGGGATCGATTGTCGCGTCCCAACGGGACGCGATAAATCGATCCCCGAGAGGTCGATTTCTACCCGCCGATTCAGGCGGGTAGTATAGACCTAGCCTTAGAAAGATTTTCCTACTATCTGATCTAAATCTCCATTGCTGCGGATTAAACCCATTACTTCTTGTACTAACTTTCAGGACATGGAAAACCATTGATCTCCTCCTCTTTATGACAGCCTTGACCATACCCTGTTATCAGATCCCACCTTGGCCTTCTCTT
This sequence comes from Malaclemys terrapin pileata, assembly GCF_027887155.1. Taxonomy (NCBI): domain Eukaryota; kingdom Metazoa; phylum Chordata; order Testudines; family Emydidae; genus Malaclemys; species Malaclemys terrapin. The sequence continues at coordinate 10,547,833 of NC_071508.1, read as the reverse complement.
TTCAAGATTAAGCATGCCCAATTTTTTAAAGCTTTCCTCATTAAATTAGGTTTTCTAAACCTTTTACCATGTTTTTGCTCTTCTCTGGAATCTCTCTCCAATTTGTCGACATCATTCCTAAAGTGTGATGCCCAGAATTGGACACAGAAATATAAAGGCAAAGCCCTCTCTTTCCTCCAGCGTGATGTTGCTGCTATTTAAGATCTATTATCCTCCCTCTACTTTCGCATTACTGCCATTAGTGTTATAAATGAGCTGGGTATATGGAGAGGAGAAGAGACCCCCGGGGTAGCAATTACTGGAACTGAATTGTCTAATGCAAGAGGCGGCATTACCCTGGTGTAATTTGATCATAAAATAAATTGTATTGCCCATAAACTGGAGTTTCCCCCAATTGTTTCTGTGCGCTCAGAGCCAGAAAGACTACAGAGAAATAACCCACATCTAGCCTGCTGCATGTGAAACTGCACAACAGTTTTCAGGCTCCAAGGAAAATGGTCACTGCATGTGAGCAGCTGAATATTCATAACCAAATTAAATTCATCTACTAATGTCATGCCAACACTAATCTCTCCCAACCAGAACCCCATGTGTGGAAAAAACATACCCACGTTACTGTCTGAAGACCCACTTACCTAGTGGGGACTTAACAGACCCCAAAATCAGTACTTGTCATGGAACTTGGTATATTGGGAGCCTCTGTAATTTGTGCGGTTCTCTAGGAGACCCCTTTCCGTCCACACCAAGGACTTAGAAGGAGCTTTCCTCAGCACCTGTCTCTGCTGCTCTGAGCATCTGCCAAAGGGGAGAAGGGATGGTTGAGAGAAAGGGAGGTGAAGCCTGCGTTTGGTGGTCTTCCCATGTTCTGTCCCAATCCCTTCCGCCCGTGTCAGCTTCAGTCGGAAACTTGGATCCCCACACAGCAAAGCAGCAGACTTTGCAGACACAACGGCACTTCTCTTTTCACCCAGATAAATCACAGGCAACCACTGAGGTGTTATAATCTCAGCAAGGTTGAGCCAGGTCAGCGTTCGGCTGGGGGACCTCCAGGGAAAATCCAAGATGCTGAAGGAAGTGGTGCTGGCTACCAAGCTTTCGCATTGAGGCTGAACTGATGCCTCTATATGACGGGAGGGAACACTGTGCAGATGCCATCTTTTAAATGATGCTTTAAACTGAAACTCTGATTACTTATGGTCATTAAAGGTCCCAAAGTACTTTTTGAAAGAGTCAGGCATGCACAAAAACATCAGTTACCCAGCCAGACTCCAGGCCGGGTAATTGCCACCACATTTTCAACTGGATGCTGTATTCTTCAGTTCCGGGCCTACGCTGCTGTGCCGTGTTACAAACCACGCATGACAGCTGCTAGGCACATTGTTTAGTGCACTACTGAAAGGCACTGAGGTACTACAGTGCTGAGCATGGTATAGGAACCCGTATAGAATAGAATATGTGCCCTTAAACAGCTGCCACTTTTTAGCCTAGAGGGGGCACATTTCAGTGGTGGGTACAGTAATCCCTGTTTGTAAAACACTGGTGCGTCCTCCAAGACAACTGATGCTATAAAAGCCCAGGGTTTTTAGTAAATATTGTGTGCACACCTATATGTAATGCTGAATCTTGTGTCCACAGAATCCCTCGGTTATTTTCTTGCACTTTCCTGTCAGAATCCAAAGTAGCCGCGGGGCTCTCGTGGCAAGGGAAGAGCGTGCTCGGCTTGACATTCCTTTGGCAGCTGCTGTAGTTTCTTCTTCCTCCTGCCTCTCTTCCTTTTAAGGTGCAGGGAAGCATTTTAAAGGCAGTCTTTGTACTCCAGCGCTCTCCTGAAATCTCTGCAGACTCCCTGGGCTCCAGGCTTGCCTTTGAATCACCTTTGGACGCTCTGCTGGAGACTCCTACAGCAGACATGTTTCCTGCATCTATTTTGCAGGCTGTTTTTGTGTTCTCTTTCCTTTGTTCCTGATGATTTTTTTCCCTCCCATGCAATTATCCTAGCTGTGGTTTAATAGACAAATAAACGTGCAATCCTGCAACTAGATTAGAAACCAGGACCCCTTACCTACCGCAGGCATTGACACAAGCGCTGGGAGAACCTGAAATATCTAATAGCTTGGATAACCCCCTCTAGTCCACCCCACCCTTCTAAAAAAGTTCAGATCTGTGTGATTTCAACAGCTCTGCTTACTGGGCTCCGCTGTAATGAATTAGATCAACCAATGAAATCTTAAGGGTGATTCACTAGCATACATTGAAATATTGTATTACTATTCTTTCTTTATTTGTATTAGTATCATGCCTAGGAGTCCTAGTCGTGCACCAGATCCCCTTGCGCTCGGCGCTGTACAAACACAGAACAAAAGCCAGGCCCTACCCCAAAGAGCTGACAATCCCCATAGAACAAACATTTGAATTAGCCGTGTCTGTCTGGTAGTTCAGATACAAAAACATCCCCAAATTCATTTTCCCAGGCTTGAAATTTTATTTTGGAAGAAGGAAATATACACCTCATTCTTTCACATTTGGAAAGGTTAAAAAAACAAAAACAGAAAACAACAATAGTCAGAGGCCCCCTTGTGCTTGGGGCAGTGTAAATTCTTAGGCCCCTATTCAGGAAAACAGTTATGCATCCTTAAGTTCCATTGAATTCAATAGGACATAAGCACATGCTTAAAGTTAAGCATGTGCTTAAGTGCTTTCCTGAATTGTGGCTGTAGTTAGTAACTGTCCCTCCCCTGAAGAGCGTATGGTCTATTAGATATAAGCTGAAACAAGTATGGTGGACAAAAGTAGGGGGAAAGGGAAAGTAGGGAAATGCTAATAAAAAGAATTAAATTAATGGAGATATCCCATCTCCTAGAACTGGAAGAGACCTTGAAAGGTCATTGAGTCCAGCCCCCTGCCTTCACTAGCAGGACTAAGTACTGATTTTGCCCCAGATCCCTAAGTGGCCCCCTCAAGGCTTGAACTCACAACCCTGGGTTTAGCAGGCCAATGCTCAAACCACTGAGCTATCCCTCCCCCTCAAGAAGACATGTAGTTGCATGCAGTAGGTGGCTATTATACAGCTGGATCGGTGCTGAAGGTCCAAATCTTTCTGCTTAAAGTAAATCAATAAAATCATCTCTCTGTGACTGATTCACAACCAAGCCATCCCCGCTTTCCTGATGTCTTTAGTCCACGCACATGCCCACTTTCATTTTCAGGACGCTCTGGTCGGGGATCCTTTGTTAAGAAGTTGATCCGTTTGTGGGGCATATCACACACACAGTTAGCATGAAACAAAAGAGACTCTGTGGCCCAGGCTCCAGCTGTTTGTTTGTTGAAAGTGCTTGTGTATTTCCCACAGAGAATCACGTAAATCACTCTTTTTAAAATACAGATGAAAACCTATTTAGCAGGCAAGCAATTTCCCAGTGACCTACTTCACTGCAGTAATCCCTCTTGCAGACCTCATTTTAATGACTGCTGTTGTTATCTGAAACGTTCTTCTGGGGATGTGCGCTGACAGCAAAGACTGGCTCTCAGACCGAGTATAAAAAACCCTCTTGAGGCAATGACCTTTCCTACAGTTGGTGACTAGCCCCCCTAAATATTCAAACCTCCACCTAGAGCCCCCAAAGCCTGACCACGTTACCCCACCCTTCTAACTCCCAGCAAATTCAAAATGTAGGGTGTGATCCTGTATCCACAGGTGCCTTAATCAGAATACCCAAAATATATCTGAATTCAGACATCCAAATATCCTACATGAATAACAACAATAATACCTAGCTCTTCTATAGTGCTTTTCATGCACACATCTTAGAGCACTTCATAAAGGAGGTCAGTATCATATCCCCATTTTTCAGATAGGGAAACTGGGGCACGGGGACAGGGAAGTGACCTGCTTGATCTACCCATAAAGCCAATGGTTGAGCCAAAAATAAAACCCAGGTTTCATGTGGCCTAGTCCAGTGCTCTAGCCACTATGATGCACTGCCTAGAATAGATACTGGACGATGTTCCTTTGAGTTGTCATTCCCTTAGTCTTGTTACTCGTATATATGGGTGACAGTCACCTCTGTGCAGAGGGACAGTAAAAACCTTCTGCAATACATAGGTCCTCAAAATGCTGTGGGTCAATTTCACCCATAGTGATAGAATGGAGGAATTTTAAGATGCTACAAATCAGAAAAGGAAGTGTGTCTAGAAGCCCCTGGGAGAATAACATGAGGGGGAAAGAAGTCAAGGAGAGCTGGCTGTATTTTAAAGAATCCTTATTGCGGTTGCAGGAACAAACCATCCCGATGTGTAGAAAGAATAGTAAATATGGCAGGTTACCAGCTTGGCTTAATAGTGAAATCCTTGCTGATGTTAAACTCAAAAAAGAAGCTTACAAGAAGTGCAAGATTGGACAAATGACCAGGGAGGAGTATAAAAATATTGCTCAGGCATGCAGGAGTGAAATCAGGAAGGCCAAATCACACTTGGAGTTGCAGCTAGCAAGAGATGTTAAGAGTAACAAGAAGGGTTTCTTCAGGTATGTTAGCAACAAGAAGAAAGTCAAGGGAAGTGTGGGCCCCTTACTGAATGAGGGAAGCAACCTAATGACAGAGGATGTGGAAAAAGCTAATGTACTCAATGCTTTTTTTTGCCTCTGTCTTCATGAACAAGGTCAGCTCCCAGACTACTGCACTGGGCAGCACAGCATGGGGAGGAGGTGACCAGCCCTCTGTGGAGAAAGAAGTGTTTCAGGACTATTTAGAAAAGCATCCGAGGGTGCTAAAGGAGTTGGCGGATGTGATTGCAGAGCCATTGGCCATTATCTTTGAAAACTCATGGCGATCGGGGGAGGTCCCGGATGACTGGGAAAAGGCTAATGTAGTGCTCAGCTTTAAAAAAGGGAAGGAGGAGGATCCGGAGAACTACAGGCCACTCAGCCTCACCTCAGGAGCAGGTCCTCAAGGAATCGATTCTGATGCACTTAGAGGAGAGGAAAGTGATCAGGAACAGTCAGCATGGATTCACCAAGGGCAAGTCATGCCTGACTAACCTAATTGCCTTCTATGATGAGATAACTGGCTCTGTGGATGAGTGAAAGGCAGTGGACGTGTTATTCCTTGACTTTAGCAAAGCTTTTGATACAGTCTCCCACAGTATTCTTGCGGGCAAGTTAAAGAAGTATGGGCTAGATGAATGGACTATAAGGTGGATAGAAAGCTGGCTAGATCGTCGGGCTCAACGGGTAGTGATCAATGGCTCCATGTCTAGTTGGCAGCCGGTATCAAGTGGAGTGCCCCAAGGGTCGATATTTGTTCAATATCTTCATTAATGATCTGGAGGATGGCGTGGACTGCACCCTCAGCAAGTTTGCAGATGACACTAAACTGGGAGGAGTGGTGGATACACTGGAGGGTAGGGATAGGATACAGAGGGACCTAGACAAATTAGAGGATTGGGCCAAAAGAAATCTGATGAGGTTTCTGATGCAGAGTCCTGCACTTAGGACAGAAGAATCCCATGCACTGTTACAGACTAGGGACTGAATGGCTAGGTACCTGTTTTGCAGAAAAGGACCTAGGGGTTACAGTGGATGAGAAGCTGCATATGAGTCAACAGTGCGCCCTTGTTGCCAAGAAAGCTAATGGTATTTTGGGCTGTATAAGTAGGGGCATTGCCAGCAGATCGAGGGACGTGATCATTCCCCTCTATTCGGCATTGGTGAGGCCTCATCTGGAGTACTGTGTCCAGTTTTGGGCCCCACACTACAAGAAGGATGTGGAAAAATTGGAAAGAGTCCAGCGGAGGGCAACAAAAATGATTAGGGGGCTGGAGCACATGATTTATGAGGAGAGGCTGAGGGAACTGGGATTGTTTAGTCTGCAGAAGAGAAGAATAAGGGGGGATTTGATAACTGCTTTCATCTACCTGAAGGGGGGTTCCAAAGAGGATGGATCTAGACTGTTCTCAGTGGTACCAGATGACAGAACAAGGAGCAATGGTCTCAAGTTGCAGTGAGGGAGGTTTAAGTTGGATATTAGGAAAACCTTTTTCACTAGGAGGGTGATGAAGCACTGGAATGGGTTACCTAGGGAGGTGGTGGAGTCTCCTTCCTTGGAGGTTTTTAAGGTCACGCTTGATGAAGCCCTGGCTGGGATGATTTAATTGGTGTTGGTCCTGCTTTGAGCGGGGGTTGGACTAGATGACCTCCTGAGGTCTCTTCCAACCCTGATATTCTATTATTCTAAGCTGTGCTTAGTCATCCTGGGTCCATCTTTTCACTGTCTCAGGTTCCTTTCTTTTAGCAGTAGTTTAGTATCCACCACAAAAATGGCTAACCCACATTAGCTAAACTGGGTTGAAATAGCAGTGAAAACATAACTAGATTTGCACTCAGGTTAGAAGCTTGAGTTGAATCCTGAAATGTATGATTGTCATGGTGTCTGATGGAAATACTGAACCACAGGCTCCCCTATAGGCTTCAACTAGTGCTGCTCACCCAAGTTAAAATCTGAATTGCTGGGTCTTCACTGCTCTTTAATTTGGCTGTCTAATGCAGATTAGCTAACCCAAGTTAAGAACACACCTTTATTTGCAGTGTAGACATACCCTTAGTTACTGCATGAGCAGAGAAACATCTGTGGGAGGAATTCAGTACTTCACTTGTTCTTTCTGAGCAGTGCACAAAGGGTAATGTAAAGGACTCTGGCAGCGTTCCTCAAATTCCTCTCATGCAGCTTGTAATGCTTTCTGGAAAGGATGGGAAGAAAGTTTTGCTTATTTTTAAATGGGCAATATTCAAAGTCCTGAAAAGAACTCTAAAATGCTGCAGACAAAATTCAATCCAGATCCTGGTGATAGTCAGCTTGTATGAATCAGAAAAGAGCTGTTGGTAGAAAGCAAGCATTCAGCTATTAAGTGCTGGTGTGGTTTATATTCCCAGCATCAGCTCGTATCTCTACGGTCTTGCTTCCCCCATCTTTGACACAGCGAAGGAAGTGAATTATTTCAGGAATTTTTTTTCTAAATACTATATATATATATATATATATAAACAGTGGTTCTTAACTGGGGGTGCAAGATGCCCTTTCTGGGGGTGTAAGACATGCCAGATTTTTTTAGAAGGTAAATTATCGAAAACACAAATTAAGCACAGGCACATAAGTACAACTACTTTGTTTCATCAAACCTATGTATTTATTAACATTATACATTTTTTAACAATTACTGTAATATACAAACAAAAAATATATCTAGGTTTAAAGAACTTACCTACTTCAATGATTTTTTATAAGGGGTGCGAGAACATATTTTGAGAACCAAAGGGGTGCAGGCTGCAATAAAGGTTAAGAACCACTGCTATAAAAGTCCTATTCTGGCCCCAAAATCCATGCATCATCACCTATTTGTTGGTCCAATAAAAGAAGGCCTATTATCTGCCTTCTCTACTTATTCATGACAAGCAATACAGATATAACCCTTTTCTCCATAACATTAGCTACTTGCCTTATTAAGTTAATGGGGCAATTTGCATAAGCAAAGCTACTCATATGTGTAAATGCCCACCAGATCAGGCTCTTCGTTTGTATCTTTTCCTGGGATACAAGCAGAGAAGTTAGATAAAAACAAAATCTTGCTGGAAGGTTGCAATGTGACACTACTTTATTCTTAGAATTCAGAATAACGCACAAGAACCCCCGAACAGAGAGAAATGCCAAAACAGAAACACAAAGCAGGTTGCTCCCTGCAACAGAGAGGCACAAGTTAACTCACCCCACCTTACTCTAGGCTGGCTGGCTGTGGAACTCAGTCTGCCAGACCCAGATCGCATGCCTCCCTACAGACCCACCTACATGCAAGTAGGACCAGGAAAACCCTTGCAATTTACAAATTACAGTGACAGATCTCAATCCTCCAGACAGGAAGCTCAAAAGGAGAGACAAGACAAGAAGTAGTTTTCACTTCGGCTTCCTAACTTTTTAACATCCTAACTTTCACTGCTTCCTAACTTTTTGAAACCGACTTCAGTGTTTAAAAAAAAAAAAATGCTGGCAAACATTTGGCATCAATCTCTTGTGAAGCAAATTACATTAGTCTAATCTCAGCTCTCCCAATATCCCTGTACAACATACTCCTGAGTTTCATGGTTAATTGTGTGGTCTTCTCTCTTGCTTTCTACTCTTCCAAGGGTAACATTTACAATATTTTGTGTTGTTTTAGAGAATGTTTGCCTAATTAAAAATATGTTCACCTTAAAATGTGTCATTACCAGGGTGTCTCGGGGAGACACTAAACCCCATGCCAATAACTTACAGCATTATTTGCTATGCTGAAACATCTTTTTGTGAGCAAATAGTACATCTAGATACTCTGATGGTAGATGAACCAGTAATACCAGAAGAGTGAATGACAGAGAGATCTAAAAGCTCTACTGTAGATTTAAACATTTTTAAAACACTAGAAGTGAAATCCTGGCCCCACGGAAGTCAATGCGAGTTTTGCCATTGACTACAATGGGGCCAGAATTTCACCCTTTGTATGTATATATGTTCCCTTCATTCATTACTCATGTTGTGTGTTGGGTTTCTGATTCTGTTGAGCATCTTTTACCAATATTGTTTTCTAATGCCCTCTTTCCAGTGCTTTGTTTGACACCTGAGCCCGGCTGTATTTCTAAACCAATCAGCGTTGCTCTGTCTTTTGTCCTGTAGACTACAGGAGCTAGGTGGTGGAAAGGCAGCACGGTCCAATGGGTAAGATACTGGGCCAGGACTCAGGATACTTGACTTGTATTCCTGGCTCCTGCCCTTCAGTAAAATGGTGATAGTCACACTTACCTTCTGTTTGAGAGTGTTTTGAGAGGTAGAGGACAGCTACACGTTTATCTGGGGCTGGAGTGATTCTGAGCTCAAGGAGACATGCTTGCACTAGCCCTCATGGAGCTAGAGCACTAAAAATAGAGTATAGCTGTGGCAGGATGGGATAACTGGCCTGAGAACATGCCTAGGGCTTGGATGGGCACGTACTCTGGGCTCCTCCTCCAGCCGGGAATCATACCCCTCGCTTGAAGTGTAGACATGCCCGTAATGCTGGCTGAAGGGGGCTATATCACATCTATTACAGAGGAAAGGTTTACAGTGTCAGTGCAGAAGCATGAACACAACCCCACCTTTCACAGTGGTGACCCTTACCCTACATCATGTGCTTTCCACAACCAACTTGTTTTCTACTGTAGAAACAGCCACTTTTTGTATTGTTCGCCAAGTTGACTTGCTGGTGCTGGAAAGCACTGGACTGGAATGCTGTAGACATATTAGCTGATTGATGGCTGTGGACCAACTGGTCCAGGCACCAAATATTTCCTACTCCAGAAAGCAGATTTCTGAAATGAAAGAGAAAAAGGCTATCAATCCAGACAGCATGAGAGACACTGGCCTCCCCAGCAGAGAAGAGAAACAGGGCTTGACTGAGACAGCATGTAAAAGCAAAAGGAAAGTAGGAGAGAAGCTAAGTTTTAGGTGAAGTGGTTGCTGTAACTTTTTTCATCAATGCACCCTCTTTCCCTGGCTTACCCCGCTTTCATTTCAGCTTGTTATAGCTCCCATTATAAGCTGTCAAAAATGAAAGAGCGCAGAAGACCAGCTACATAATGGCTCATTTTAATCAGAATGGCAACAAACTATTATCTTTTACATGAAGGTATTGCTTTAACTTTACCATGTATTGCAGAGATGAGGGATAAGTTTAAAAGATGGATATTCTCATAGGGGTTCATGAAAGGTCACCTTTTTCTCTCTTTCTAAAGAAATCATTATTTCAAATTGACTTTAAAACCCATAAAGAGGTACAGGTAAAAGCCAAATAAGAATTGTGGCCCTGGTACATTTCCTGGACATTGTATGCAGAAGTGAGACATCAACAAGAGGCAATTGAAAAGCTCCACTAAATCCAGAGTTCTGAAATCAAGTAGCCGCTGCCCTGATGATAAACAGATGCATTCAGTCCCTGGTCTCTGTCAGTCCAGCACCTTCACCAACACTAAGGTCTCTTATAGTAAAGATATTTTCACAATACAAACATACAGAGGCTCGCTCTTGGAAACAAGGGTATGGCCAACATCCAATGTTCTCCAAAGCTCTCCACACCTATAGCTGTAGTGCACAGAACATGTCAGGTGAAGAGGGAGAAACATTTATTCTAAAGAAGGATTGAACACACAAGGCTCCTTTTCCTGAAATAGAGAGAGAGGAGAAATACTGTTGGCAGTCTCCCGAAAAATTATAGGGTAAAATTGATTTTCCCATTGACTTCCAGAGAGCCTCGGTCTCTTAAGTATCTGAGGACTAGCTGTAAAAAAGGTATTTAGGCACCTAAAGATGCAAATAGGTGCTTACCATGATTTACAAAAGCATCTAAGCAAGTCAGGCACCTGCCTCCCATTGACATTCATGAGAGTTAGGCACATAACCAGCATAGCCACTTTTGGGTACCCATCTGTACCTTTAGGAGCCTAAATACACTTGCAAATTTTACCCAGACTCTGTTTTTCAACCCCCAAAAGTGTGGGTGACTAAGTTTGGACAGTGTCTACTGACTCTTCGGTGTCTTTCCTTTTTTTGTTCCCTGATGGCAGATGTAAAGTGAATGTAAATAGAAGGCAATAATTCTACTCTTGGTTATACACTCAGGACACTTATAATCGTATTGTCTGCACTGGAGGACAAGGTGGGGATGGAATCCTAATCTTTGCTTTGTTTTAGAGTTGTAGGAAAACCTATCAAATAACATTTTTTCAGTCATCAACTCTGTGTGCTGAAAGAAAGAGGGGCTAGTGTGGCTGAAAGTGCATGAGCATTGTTTTGGTTTAATGTTCCAGACAATACTTACTTTTTTTATACTATATCTATCTGCAAGGGCTAGGACTTGCTGATGAGTTCTATGGAGTCACAAACTCAAATTCTCTTTTGAAGGCCACATTTCACTATCTTACAACTTGTGCACGTATTTGTTGCAAGCAAAACTGTGCACATGCATCATTTGCTATTTCTATGACCATCAGAGTCAAGGAATGTGCACGAGGCATGCAGTTTCACAAACTATGCACATATTTGCATGCTTAAAGACAGCTGAGTTCTTTGCCAGAGACCCAGACTAAAAATCTCCTATTGTCTATCACTTGCCTGTCTTCTGGTAGTAAAAACTACACAAAAATCACCGGCTGTTGCTACACAATTACAGTACCTGCATGTACAAATTTGGCACACAACTTTGTGTGCATTTTTACACACAATTTGTTTAAAAGTATGCTCTGTAATTCACTAATTTTGAGCTATCTTGCTTCTCTTAAAGAGGATCAAGACTTCTTCTTTAGAAATTATTCTTCCTCCCTGTCTTATCCAGTATCTTCTGCAACTCTTATCCTTTCTATTAAACTAAGGACATATGCTCTGACTCTTTGTTCTTTAAAAGTCTCATCCGCACCTGCTGCTCGTTCCCCACCTGAAGTCACAGTCGTGCCTTTGTGACCTCACAGTTGTCGCCACAGCAACCACTTGCTTTTCTTCCCCTAGCCTTTTCCGGAAAGGCACCCCGCTCTGTAACATCCCATCCGGGGGCTTTGATGCAGATGAAAGCTGTGAGCTGCTGTGATCTCACCAATCCTGTATCCATCCCCTCACAACACACTGATACCAGCTGTCTTTAAATTGAACACACATCATTAAGCAGCAGATACTGTAGTGCAAAGTGAATCCTCCTTAACAACCCCCTGAATTGAGTAAATATCCACCAATCATTTTTCCCTCCAAGTTCTCAATGGAAATCCAAGTTTAATCCTGGACAGCACTTAACCAAGGAGGCTGCCAGAATATACTTTTCAAAACGATAATAAATTAGACACACAAACTTTATTAAATAGGATTAAATTGAAAGGATTTTAGCTAGGAATACAAACAAAAGCCCTGATTATGCTAGTACCTTCAATACCCATTGAAGCTAATGAACGTTGAGAGTACTTAGCTCCTTCCAGTACCAGACACTCTGCGACACTAGCTCATGGCATGTGCATATTCTCTGGTAATAGGAAATGTATCTCATTGCCAGCTGTTTAACTGCAAATGCATGTCTGTTTATTTGAAATTTCAGTGTTCCAGGACAATATCAGCAATTTGTCCTGGTATTTATATCTCTGTTTTTGCAGCATCGTGATCTTAATGTGTGAAGGAGGGAGAGGGAAACCTACTTTGAAATATCAGGAATGAGGAAGAATCATGGAGGACTGGTGGTTTCTATGTGGAGGAACTGGGAATAGAATAGGAAGGAAGCAGGAAAGGAATGATCCGGAGTGGAGGTCTCTTTCTCATTGGGCAGGTTGAGAAGATCTTATCTGTGGAAGCAGGAACAGATGAACAGCTTCAATAGATGTGTGAAGAGAGACTAGAAGATGGGGTGGAGGGGTTCTGAGTGATGGGGCAAATTTAATCGAAACTGCAACACTGCGCATCCAAAATTCGGTGTGAGCAAGGAGATACCCTCCAAGTGATTGCTGCGTCATGTGTATCTTGTACTCCTTTGTGATGGGGTTGTCATCTTGTCTGGCTCTTTTCCTTTGTCTGTTTATTAATTCCTAATTTAATAACTCTCATATAAATTAACATATTCACCAAAGGGCTCCTTCCAGGTTGGCTCCATAGTAAAATGAGTGGCACTGAAAATCCATTTAGACACAGAGTCCCATCTCCATAAAAGCAGGGCACATGCAGAATGCAGTCAAACACACTCACTATGGAAAGCTGCTAAATTACACAGTGGTCACATGGGATTAGCTGCTGCAAATTCATATTTATCCCAAGGTAGAGGTGGAGCAGTTGGTGTTCATGACAACCCCAGAGATAAACACTCTTTCAGGGTCACGTAAGGTAAACTCGTGCTGATTAAAGTATGTTCAGACACTTGCTAAGTTATTCTACTTTGCAAGTACACTGTGAATGGCACAAATTTGGAGGCACAGAAATTCTTGTATTGTATTTACAGGGTTGCCACCAAGCCTAGTGACCTTCAACAGATGCGTCAAATAGACATCTGCAAATTTACTCAACAAGAGTGAGCTTTGGCTTTATATAGCATCCTTAATACTTTAGCTATCCCAAGACATTCTCCTAAGCACTGAGTGCTATATTGGCAGAGCAGTGATTGCACAGACAAAAGGAGCCACCATGCTGCCTGCAGATACAGCTCGTATGCAAACTCAGGTCATCAGAACTTGTTTCTCGCTGAGAAGACGGCATGCTGGCAAAGAGCCTCCATCCTCTTTTCAGACCTGACGTAAGAACTTTAACAGCCAGTTGGCATTTCTCCGAGAGACGAGCAAAACAGACCTGGGTTTAACCTCTCAAATGAACAGGGCCGGTGCAACCACTGGGTGAACTAGGCAGGTGCCTAGTGGTTGAGGGCACCTAAAAGCCCGCTCAGGCGAGGAGGTGGAGTGGAGGTGAGCTGGGGCGACGGGGCGGCGGGGGGGGGGCTGCCCGCAGTAACAGGAGGGGCGCACAGGGGAACCGCTCCCCGCCCCAGATCATCTCCACTCTGCCTCCTCCGCTGAGCACTCAGCCCCCGCTTTAATTCTCCTCCAGTCGGCGCCGCAAGCCTGGGAGGGGAGGAGAATTAGAGCGGTGCCGGCGTGCTCAGTGGAGGAGGCGGAGCAGAGGCGGGCTTCCTGGGCGGGGTTAGCTTCCGCGGGGGAGGGCTCCCTGGGGGGACGGGGTTAGCTGCTGTGGAGGGGGGCTTCCCGGGGGGGGATAGTTCCTGCGGGGGAGGCTCCCTGGGGGGGGCGGGCTTCCCAGGGGGGAGGGGTAGCGGGCGGGGTTAGCTGGGTGAGGGAGTGGCGCAAGGTGGAAGTTTCACCTAGGGTGCGAAACTTCCTTGCACCGATCCTGCATATGAAGGCTGAATTCCCTACAAGTTTGAATACCTCTGCCCGCTTTGACTCATGCTGATGGCCCACTCTGCAACCCAAGGGCTAAATTCTGCTCTGATTTACATCCCCTGGAGCTGCACAGTTGGCATTTAACATTTGCACATAATGCCATAGGGATACATGGGTTAAAAACAGAAGCTAATCAGGAATATGAGAGCTGCAAAGGGAAATAGCCCATGTGGTGAAAAGTAAATTGGTTTGTAATGACAATAGTAATTGTAACACAAGAAAGACAGTTTCATAGTAAGTATATTGTTTTCCTTGCAGTGTCCCTTTAAATATCATCAACAGCTTCAGTATGACTTGGTGATTCTGTAAATTCAGATTAAGCTTCTGGTCTCTTTGGATACCAGTACCACCAATATCTGCTTATAAAACCCAGCTTGGTAACATGATTTCACACATTCTGACTGCTGTAGGAAGGATTAATTTGTTTCCTTGAAGGGAAAAAAAATAAAAACACCAAAGCGAGAGAGTGACTAAACTCCCAAGAGTTCCAGCCCCTGGACATAGTTCATGAAAAGTCTCCTGGTCCCTAGAAGATTTACAATTTTATCCAGTTTAAATATGTTAACAAACTCTCACATTCTGTGCAAACATAATTCATCTATTCGACTCAATGCTATATTTTGGGGGAGCTGGGAAGGAAGCTGCCAAGAAGCTAATAGTTATACATAACTAGAAAATTCAAAGTCTCTGGTTACAGTTCACTGAATTACAGACAAATCAGGCCATTTCCCCAGACCCAATCATATAGCTATATTCAGAGATCAGGTACTGACCACCCAATTGCCTAATTTTAAGAATCACATTTGGAGAAAACTCGTTAATAATGTGGTTTGTCTACCTCAAGCTCTCAAGCAACTTCTGGATTTGGACACTGTAATTTATCTTAGCCTATGGATTTCCCTGTAGCAACCATGTAAATCAATGCAGAAATGGCTTTGAACATGATGGAGTGTCAGGGTTTACCTTGCAGTTTGAGCTGGATTACTTTTTCATTTCTCAAGATGAAGTGGCTATGTTGAGAAGTCTGAGACCATAGGTTGGCATTAAATTACTTCATTCCTTTTCAGTTTTGCATTGGCCCATGGCACTTGTCAGATTTATAATTTCTCACCCAACTCTTTTTGATTTGGCCAGTGACACCTTAGCTACTGTATTGGCAAAATAAATAAATCACGGATCTTAAGAGTGATCAGTATTATAAAGAGTGCTTTGTGCCAAACATACTCCCGCTCAATACATATGCTTCTAGTAGTTTTCCTAGGTTGCCTCTCTCATTGTACATAACTGGCTCCTGCTTTGGGTTCGGTAGTAACCATAGGCTATGTTAATGTGCAGACAGCTGTTGAAACTGAAGGAGCAACAGGGAAAGAGAGCATCACTTGGCAGACTTTAGTAGATCTTCCCCATCCCTGTTACCAAGGAAAGCGGAGGAATGATTATCCCAACCAGCCAACCTCCTGCCATGGAAAAACAAAGAGGTGACTGGCCAGGAGTGATCATGAGAACAAAATGAATGGAGAATGATACGCTGATCCTGCTTACTTATACAAGGGAGGTGTATGTTGTCGCACACCATCCTGCTCTCTTTATTCAATATCTAGGCTATCTGTATTGTGCCTTTAACAACAAATCACTTATCGATAGTAGCACAACTTCAGAGGTGACTACCAGTGGCTGCTAAAGCTTGCCAGTTATTCTAGTAACTTTTAGATGATTTAGCACTCTATTAAATAGTGTTTGTATCTAAAGGCACCATGGACTCTGAAGAAGGCTGTTCCAAACTAAATTTGTTGCGTCAATGAGTCATCGTGGATAGTTCTCTGAAGACGTCCACGCAGTATGCAGAAGCGGTCAAGAAAGCAAACAGGATGTTAGGAATCATTAAAAAGGGGATAGAGAATAAGATGGAGAATATATTATTACCCTCATATAAATCGATGGTACACCCACATCTCGAATACTGCGTACAGATGTGGTCTTCTCATCTCAAAAAAGATATACTGGCACTAGAAAAGGTTCAGAGAAGGGCAACTAAAATGATTAAGGATTTGGAATGGGTCCCATATGAGGAGAGATTAAAGAGGCTAGGACTTTTCAGCTTGGAAAATAGGAGACTAAGTGGGGATATGATAGAAGTATTTAAAATCATGAGTGATGTGGAGAAAATAGATAAGGAAAAGTTATTTACTTATTTCCATAATACAAGAACTAGGGGCCACCAAATGAAATTAATGGGCAGCAGGTTTAAAACAAATAAAAGGAAGTTCTTCTTCATACAGCGCCCAGTCAATTTGTGGAACTCCTTGCCTGAGGAGGTTGTGAAGTCTAGGACTGTAACAGCGGTTAAAAGAGAACTGGATACATTCATGGAGGTTAACTCCATTAATGGCTATTAGCCAGGATGGGTAAGGAATGGTGTCCCTAGCCTTTATTTGTCAGAGGGTGGAGATGGATGGCAGGAGAGAGATCACTTGATCATTATCTGTTAGGTTCACTCCCCCTGGGGCACCTGGCATTGGCCACTGTCGGTAGACAGGATACTGGGCTAGATGGACCTTTGGTCTGACCCAGTACGGACGTTCTTATGTTCTTAATAAAAGGTAACTTCGGAGCATACAACATATAGCAGGCTACTTGGTCTTTAACATTTCATCTGTCAAATCACAGGGCTTGTGGTAAACTTAAGGTTCTGGAGCAGCCAAGACTCTCACTCCTGAAGATCTACTAAATCGTTAATGTTCCATTTTCAATTGCACCCCAACATGCTGTAACCCAAGGATGAGCCCTACTGTTTAGGCACTGAAAGCCCTTAGATGTTTAAATTGGTGATTTTGGAACTAGAAAGAGGCAAAAAGCATTGTTCCTGTTATACCACCCCAGCCCAAGGGGATATCATCTGCTGCATTCCCTTCTTTGGTCATTTTCCTTTTCCCCCCCAACCTTGAGAACGCAGAAAAGTCTTGAGTCTAGATGGGAGAAGGCGAAACCCGGGGCATGGCATTTTTGAAATAGGGCACCATGCTTTTCCATTGCAACAGCTGTAGCAGCTCAAAGTGACAATCTGTAGAGGAATGTATCTGATGTCTAACCTCTGTTTGTCAGAAGCTGGGAAAGGGAGACAGGGAATGGATCACTTGATGATGACCTGTTCTGTTCATTCCTTCTGGGGCACCTGGCATTGGCCACTATCGGAAGACAGGATACTGGGCTAGATGGACCTTTGGTCTGACCCGGTACGGCCGTTCTTGGGGACATCATGAGAACATATCTGAGCAGCTTCACTCCACTCCCCACCTTGTGCTCAGTGATGACATCATGCTGAGAAGCCTCTAGAAGATCAAACAAAATAGAGTTGAAGTTGGGCAAATCCTACTGGTAAAAGCATAGTTGAGAATTTTAAGGTCAGGAGAACCCAGGGCTTATTTTTCCAAAGGCGTACTGTGGCTGCTTCTTCTAGAGCCTCTTCGTGAGACCCCGTTTGCAAAGTGAATGGCATGGTATACTCTGCAGCTGCATGAATGCAGATGAGCACACATCTGTGCACATCTCAGGCAGCGGCTTGTTGGAACTGATAATCAGACAGATGTCAAAGACTAACCCAGAGCTTTTGCATCTGTGCGTGCATACAGCATGCATGCAAGACTGAAAGAGAGAATAGTCCACTCACACCAATAGTCTATCCCACTGGAAGCTCAGTGCTATAGCTGGAGAAGCTACTGGACTCTCACTGTCTCCCGCCTTCCCTCTGAGTCATTATTGGATTCTCTGCAGCTGGGGGGCTCTGCAGAGGAGATTATCTTATTTGGAATTAAATTGAGCAGCATTGTCAGTCCTGACGCAAGCTCTTCAGTGCTTAGCTCCTACAGGAGGGTAATTTGCATCAGACTAACATACTTTAAAACTGATTGGAGTGGCTGTACCCAGAGGTATCCAGATCATACCCCCAAAGTGGCAACCAACTTCCTTCCCTCCAGCTGAAGAAGGCTTCTAACTCCCACAAGCTCCCTGCCATACTGCGGGTCCACTATGCTCATCCTTCGTTAGTGCCCTCGAGGCTTACACAAAAGTGTTAATCTAAAGCAACCTTTAATAGCAGAAACCACCTCGGCTTGTGACATCATAATAATATACTCAGCAACCAATGATGGTATTGCAACATGCTTGTAAAGCTCATGTTGTGCACCCTTCTAGTGGTTAAAGTACATGGAAGATAACAGTCTACTGCTGCTACCAGCTGGTGGAGTAACTCTTTTAGCTCAAGTGTTAGAGGTAAATGTTTTTGGTATTGGGCAGTCTAGGCTCAAATCCACCAGACCCCTCGTAGGGAAGGTCGGTACCATGTTTGATATTGATTGACATGGCAAATGAGCCCCTCATTAGCAAAGCTCCCAGTTTCTATGCAAATTGACCTAGTAAAAATAATAACAAAGAGAAATACCAAGACATATAAGCAGAAGTACTCTAAACTTTGCTTGACTAAGTTTCCCTTACAGCCTGTGTAGCTCATGCTCCCTCACTTCCCACCTCCTCCACTAAATGAAAAACTGGTAAAGGAGGGAGGATATTTTTTCCCTCCCTGCTTCTTCGGAAGTTGGGCTACTTTAATTTAATATTTTGCTGCAGGTTCCAATCACCGTGACATGAAAATAACCAGGAGCAGCTGTGTTCTGTGGTGCCAGCAGGCAGTAGTTTGCCTTGTCTGTGAAACAGTTGGAAGGTAAACACTGTCCCAAGGTGTAATTAAGGCTATCCAGAGCCAAGTGCTGGTACTTCACAGGAACATAGTGGGCTAGCTGCAGCGTTCTTACCTTCTGGCCTCCATTGCCAATGCTCTGATTAATAACATCCCAAACCACTTGATGTGTTATTGATTCAAAATTCAATAAAAGGGCTAGCCAAACCAAGCAATTTTTCTTCTAAAAATAAAAACTAACAACACGTTTTCAGGCAGGTTAACGAGGTGTGTCAGTCTCTTCACAGAGTTTGTCTTTCTCTCTGCAAGGATAAGTTGGGATGCTCTATGGCTTCTTGCAGACTTTTTAAATAAGGAGAACCCAGCGTGTAACCCCAAATTGTGTGACTTGAGTGGATTCCATGGTAGGATCAGCACCTAAACTTGGATAAGGGGAAAAGATCTCTTGTGTGTCACCATGACATCATGACCCTGTGTTTCCAAGATGACGCTCTGTTAAAGGGGAAGTAAAAATAGAGCTCATCACCTTTTTTTGTTTTGTTTATGATAGATTAGAAACAGGCATGTAGGTTTTTTTCACCTTAGAAATTCAGGTCTTTGTGCAAGAAACTATGACAATTGGAGAGCTTATGACATCACAAGCCACAAGAGGTATAAATCTAAGGTACTGAGGAGGAGAGAGGCTGGCTGAAAATTCCTAACATTCCATTTTGTTGCTCTTTTCAACACCTCTGAAATTCCAAACCCTAATGAACACTTTGGGGGAAAAGCAACTTTGTCAGACATTCAACTCGGGTGGGAGAGCTCATAGTATACATCTCCTGAGACTCCTAAGAGGTCCTCCAGCAATAACAAAATCAGACATGATCTTCCTGATCTGTCTAAGGGTAAAAACAAGCAGAATTTTTTTTAAATATACTTAGATTATCAGCTCTTTAGGGCATGAACTTTTTGTTCCTCATAGACTCAGACTTTAAGGTCAGAAGGGACCATTATGATCTTCTAGTCTGACCTCCTGCACAACGCAGGCCACAGAATCTCACCCACCCACTACTGTAACAAACCCCTGACCTATGTCTGAGCTATTGAAGTCCTCAATTTGTGGTTTAAAGACTTCAAGGTGCAGAGAATCCACCAGCAAGTGACCCGTGCCCCACGCTGCACAGGAAGGTGAAAAACCCCCAGGGCCTCTGCCAATCTGCCCTGGAGGAAAATTTCTTCCCAACCCCAAATATGGCAATCAGCTAAACCCTGAGCATGTGGGCAAGACTCACCGCCAGACACCCAGGAAAGAATTCTCTGTAGTAACTCAGATCCCATCCTATCTAGTGTCCCATCACAGGCCATTGGGCATGTTTACCGCTAATAGTCAAAGATCAATTAATTGCCAAAATTAGGCTATCCCATCATACCATCCCCTCCATAAATTTATCAAGCTTAGTTCTGAAGCCAGATATGTCTTTTGCGTCCACTGCTCCCCTTGGAAGGCTATTCCAAAACTTCACTCCTCTGATGGTTAGAAACCTTCATCTAATTTCAAGTCTAAACTTCCTGATGGCCAGTTTATATCCATTTGTTCTTGTGTCCACATTGGTACTGAGCTTAAATAATTCTCTCCCTCCCTGGTATTTATCCCTCTGATATACTTATAGAGAGCAATCATATCTCCCCTAAGCCTTCTTTTGGTTAGGCTAAACAAGCCACGCTCTTTGAGTCTCCTTTCATAAAACAGGTTTTCCATTCCTTGGATCATCCTAGTAGCCCTTCTCTGTACTTGTTCCAATTTGAATTCATCCTTCTTAAACATGGGAGATCAGAACTGCACACAATGTTCCTGTGTTTGCACAGTGCCTAGCACAATAGGGTTCTGGTCCATGACTGGGGATCCTAGTGGCAACTGCAATACAAATAAGTAAATTTAGTGTGCGTGTGTGTCTGTCTGTCTGTCTGTAATAAATATTCTGCTTTATACAAAGGAAGCAAACACCCACTTTAGTAAAAAGTTTGCGGATCACATTTCAGAGAATTTTTTTTGTGCTTTTATTAATGATGTGTGTCATTCACTTCTCCAGGCACAGTGTCTATGTAACAGAGCTTTGCGCAGGAAACAAGAAATCAGGTGAGGTGTTCCCAAAGAGATAGGGAAGTATTACTGCCCATTGTACAAGGTACTACTGAGTCCTGATCTGGAATACTGTACCATTTTGCTTACCCATGTTCAAAACAGATTAATTAAATGTAGAGCAGGCGCCAAAGTAGGCTAATAGGATGATCAGGGGAATGGAGAACCCATCTTTCATAGATTCCAAGCCAGAAGGGACCATTGTGATCATCTAGTCTGATCTCCTGTAGAGCACAGGCCAGAGAACTGCCCCCAAATAATTCCTAGAGCAGAGCTTTTTTAAAAAATCCAATCTTGATTTTAAAATGTCCTGTGATGGAGAATCCACCACAACCCTTAATAAATTGTTCCAATGGTTAATTATCCTCATTGTTGCTTGCACTTTTCTCCTTCAAGAGATTTTACAGGTATTAACTTAGAAGTATCAAATAAACACTTCTTTTGTTGTGAGCAGTTCCATGGACTCAGTTAATATTAATAAGGACAGCCTTTTCCTGAAGACAATAAAGAAGTAGAAGGAGAATTACACAGATTTGTTTTCTATAAAGAAGTTGATTTTTAAGCAATGTCAAAAGGCTCACCCAAGGATAGTTTGTTGGAATTTTAAAGTGGTCCAAGAAGTCTAGTGCCAAGAAACAAGAAATGGGTTAGAAACAATTGGAGTGTCTGCAGGCTTCGTTCAGCCCAGTTGCATCAAAAGAAGAAGAAGCCCAATCACTTGTAAAAGCTGTTCAGAACTCTCAACAACCCTGTGAAGGTGGGGAGGGAAATTGGGGGGAATCTATAAAAAGGAGCAGAAGGCAGCTAAGAAAGAGTAGAGGAGCCAAAAAAAAAAATTGAGCATTGATCCGCAGAGAATATTTCAACAAACACTGAAAGACTCGTAAACATTCAGTGCTCACAGTAGCTAGAGCAGATGGTGAGAGAAAGAGACGCGCACTCACACATATGGATGAGGTATGGAGAGAGGGTTAACAAGAATCCAGAAAAAGAACTTGTATATTAGGGCTGGTTGAAAATTATCCATCAAAACTGGGGTTTGTTTTTTTTATTTTATGGCTTCTTCCCAAAGCAAGTTTTTTCCTCAGAAAGCATCTGCTTTCCACAGAAAATTTTGGCTTTTCATCAAAAAACTCCAAATCAAAACTTTTCACTTGTTGGCCAAAATCTTGGTTGCAGTCTTAGGACCAAAACTCTAAATTTTCCACAGGGAGAAAAACCTCCAACCCACTTTATTATATGCCATTGCAAAAGAGAGCACCAGACTCTAGTATAAGTGTGGTTATGTGGAAACAAAAGCACCCATCTTAGAAAGCCTAATTTGATATGTTTGACTGGGGATTGGGATAGTTCCTGTGGAGCTAATTAGCTGGGGTTTTACAGCAGCTTGTAATGCTATCTTTACTTGCAAGTGTATAATTCAGTCAATAGATTCTGTCTGTGCTGTATAGAAGTCCAGACATGATACAGTGCCTGGTAAACAAGAAGGACAAGAGTGCAACTCAAGCTAAATGGAAGTCTGTTTATTTGGAGCTATGATTGTTTTCTTCACTAAATGCTTCCTAGTTTAGGGGGATTGTGATTCTATATTTCATGACAGCTACTGAGGGAAATGCATGAAAATAAGATACTTAAATTTCCTAATCCCATTGAGTAAGTTCCCCACTGAGGATTCTAATTGTGCACAGGCAGAGCAGCACAATCTTTCGCACTCAGGAAGGTAGCAGCAGCTGGAAAGTCCCTGTCTATGGGTATGTCTACACTACGGGATTAATCCGAATTTATATAATTCGAATTTTGGAAACAGATTGTATAAAGTCGAATGTATGTGGCCACACTAATCACATTAATTCGGTGGTGTGCATACATGTACCGGGGCTAGCGACGATTTCTGGAGCATTGCACTGTGGGTAGCTATCCCATAGCTAGCCCATAGTTCCCGCAGTCTCCTCCACCCATTGGAATTCTGGGTTGAGATCCCAATGTCTGATGGGGCCAAAAACATTGTCACAGGTGGTTCTGGGTATATCCTCCCCCCTCTCCAGGGAAGCAACGGCAGACAACCATTTCGCACCTTTTTCCTGGGTGAAAAGTGCAGACGCCATACCACGGCAAGCATGGAGCCCGCTCAGCTCAAGACAGCAGTCATGAACATTGTAAACACCTTGCGCGTTATTGTGCAGTTTATGCTGAACCAGAACCTGCAAAACCAGGCGGCGAGGAGTAGGCTACAGCAGCGTGGCGGCGAGAGTGATGAGGATATGGACATGGAATTCTATCAAACCGTGGGACCCGGTGCTTTGGAGATCATGCTGTTAATGGGGCAGGTTATAGCCGTGTAACGCTGATTCTGGGCCCGGGAAACAAGCACAGACTGGTGGGACCGCCGGGAAGGGTTCATGACACTTGCATCTTCAGGAACACTAATCTGCACTAAACAGCTGCAGCAAGGGACTTACTTCCCGGACCAGAAAATAACCGTTGGGGATGTTGAAATGCCCATAGTTATTCTTGGGGACCCAGCCTACCCCTTAATGCCATGGCTCATGAAGCTATACACAGGCAGCCTGGACAGGAGTCAGGAGCTGTTCAACTACAGGCTGAGCAAGTGCAGAATGGTGGTAGAATGTGCATTTGGCCATTTAAAAGGTCGCTGGCGATCGTTACTGACTCGCTCAGACCTCAGCCAAACCAATATCCCCATTGTTATTTCTGCTTGCTGTGTGCTCCACAATCTCTGTGAAAGTAAGGGGGAGACCTTTATGGTGGGGTGGGAGGCTGAGGCAAATCGCCTGGCTGCTGATTACATGCATCCAGACACCAGGGCGATTAGAAGAGCACACCAGGAAGTGCTGTGTATCAGAGAAGCTTTGAAAACCAGTTTCATGACTGGCCAGGCTCAGTGTGAAATTTCTGTTTGTTTCTCCTTCATGAAAACCCGCCCCCTTTATTGACTCATTCTCTGTAGGAACCCACCCTCCCCCTTCCCCCAGCTTGCTTTCAAAGGAAATAAAGTCACTATCATTTAAAAATCATGTATTCTTTATGAATTGATTATAAACATAGGGAGAAAACCGACAAGGTAACCTGGGTGAGGTTTGGGAGGAGGATAGGAGGGAAGTAAAAGGCCACTGAAAAAATTCAATATAATGACAGCCTTTTGGTTGGGCTGTCCACTGGGGTGGAGTGGGAGGGTGCACAGAGCCTCCCCCCCTCACATGTCTTACATGTCTGGGTGAGGAGGATATGGAACATGGTGAGGGGGGAGGGTGGTTATACAGCGGCTGCAGCGGCAGTCTGTTATCCTGCTGCCATTCCTGAAGCTCCACCAGAAGCCGGAGCATGTCCGTTTGATCACGCAGCAGCCCCAGCGTTGCAGCCTGCCACCTCTCATCTCGAGCGTCCCTCATGACCTCACGTTCACTGGCATCTTTCCTAAATTTAGATACCGTGTCCTTCCACTCATTCAAATGAGCTCTTTCATTGCGGGTGCATTCCATTATTTCCGTGAACATCTTGTCTCACGTCCTCTTTCTTTGCCACCTTATCTGAGATAGCCTTCGGGAGGGAGGAGGGAGGCTTGAAAAATTTGCAGCTGCTGGAGGGAGGGTTGAAAAAAAGGAGAGAAGTTTTTAAAATGATACATTTTACAGAACAATGCTTATACTCTTTCATGGTGAACAACACCATTCACATTACATAGTTAACAGATTTTTCCAGTAGCTGTACTGGCTGCGAATGCATCCCAAGTCCTCAGGGCAAAGTAATCATTAAAAACCCTTGCTTTTAAAACAAGTTTTATATTTTAAAAGGTAAACTCACCTGAGGTCCCTTCCATGGGGTCGTGGTCTTGGATACTGGCTTGGGAGGGTTGGGAGGGTACTTCAGTCAGGCTGAGAAAAAGATCCTGGCTGTTGGGGAGAACGGAGTGCTGGGTGCTCTCCGCAAGCTCATCCTCCTCCTCCTCCTCCTCTTCCCTGTCTGCAGAATCCTCAGGTGTAGCTGATGAGATTATCCCCGCCTCAGAATCCACGATCAGAGGTGGGGTAGTGGTGGCGGCCTCCCCTAGAACTGCATGCTGCTCGGCGTAGAAGTGGCATGTCCGCGGCTCTGACCCGGAGTGACCGTTTGCCTCCTTTGTTTTTTGATAGGCTTGTCTGAGCTCCTTGACTTTCACGCGGCACTGATCTGAGTCCCTATTGTGGCCTCTCTCCATCATGCCCTTGGAGATTTTTTCAAAAGTTTTAGCATTTCGTCTTTTCGAATGAAGTTCTGCTAGCACTGAATCCTCTCCCCATATAGCGATCAGATCCAGTACCTCCCGTACGGTCCATGCTGGTGCTCTTTTTCGATTATTGGCCTGCATGGTTACCTGTGCTGATGAGCTGAGCTATCTGTGGTCACCTGTGCTCTCCACGCTGGGCAAATAGGAAATGAAATTCAAATGTTCGCGGGGCTTTTCCTGTCTACCTGGCCAGTGCATCCGAGTTCAGATTTCTGTCTAGAGCGGTCACAATGGTGCACTGTGGGACAGCTCCCGGAGGCCAATACCATCGAATTGTGGCCACACTAACCCTAATTCGAAATGACAATATCGATTTTGGCACTATTCCGCTTGTCAGGGTGGAGTACAGAAATAGATTTTAAGAGCCCTTTATTTAGAAATAAATGGCTTCGTTGTGTGGACGGGTGCAGGGTTAATTCGATTTAACACTGCTAAATCCGAATTAAAGTCATAGTGTAGACCAGGCCTCTGTTTGGCCCCTTCTCTAGTAGCAGAGGGTTCTGGCTCACTCTTGGGTTCCCTCAGCCAGTGGGGCTTTTGTTGTGGAGGTTTCTGAGTTGGAGGACACATCAGTTTGCACATGCATCCTGTAGCCCTGTCTAATGTACCTGAAACCTGTACAGAACGCACTGTTCTGTTATTTGTATGCTTATGTATGGCTTATTTGCATAATGGCACTTGAGTGTAAAGCCAATGGGCTAAAACTTATCAGGAAATAGTTTCTTAAGAAATTACAACAAAAATGAAAATTTTTCATTGAAATTATTTGTGGAATTTTTCACATTTTCATAGAAAAACTGAATCTCCCCTCCCGCCCCCCCCAAAAAAAACAAAATTTCAGATTTTTTTTAACCAAACCCTGAAAAAATTCTGTGCAAACAGAAATTTTCTCATGAATGTTTGTTTCCATTTAATAAAAAATGAACTTTTCATCAAAAAAATTTTTTTTGACAAAAAATGCTTTTACTGGCTCTGCATGGGGCACTAGTACCTTCTTTTGCTGCAGTTCCCAAGGATTTAGAGCCTGCTACCCAAAAGGGTCTAATGTCCTCAGTTTCGATGGAGGGCAGGTGGTGTCCACGCAGAGGCTGGTATTTGGATTTGTGTGGTGGGAGTAGTGGTGCTCTGTCCTTCCCTCCCCAAATAGCCACTTGTGCCTTTTCCTCCTTTCTACGCCGACCCAGTGACCTAGACTGCGGGGTTTCTATGGCAGCTAGAGTATGCAATACCCAGGCCTGCTTCCTCCCTCTCTAACACTCATTCCCTTTCCCAAATCCTGTGCCAGTCGCATCCTCCTCTCCCCTGCCAGCTTCGGCCTTACAAAAACCTATTTAAGGCAAGGTACTGCCAACAAACCCCACCCCCTCTGGAAAGTCATAGCCCAAGTTTCCTGGTAGAAATGCTCAGGATCTGGGGCTGGTAGCTGTTGGGCCTCCAGTTTCTATATCTGTATGTGAGGTCCCACTGTCCCCTTCTTTCTCCTGAGTAGAAATAGGGAAGCCTTGGCCTCTATCTACAGCCCCTGTAATTTTTTTTTCTCATTGTGCAGTTTCTGTCATTTCAATTCCCTTCTGTTCTCCCCCGGGGCTTTTAAACTCAGATCTACTAATGTGGGCTCTCTGAAGGCCTGTCTCTTGTGGACAGGTCCACCCATCCATTTCCTACACCCCTAGAAACAGTGCTGTTCTTCTTATTCTTTCCCTCCTCCAAAGAGCTGAGCCCTCAGGGCTAGCACCTTTAGATCTTGTCCATTGTTCCATTGGAATGAACATCCTGTATCACCGGTGATAGGGAATTTATGTATGGACTCTGAGAAACAGTCCGGGAAAATTAGCAGTGGGAATGTTAATAAAGCAAGTTAAGGTGGTGGGAAATTGCAGGGGGGAGAGAAATCTAAATGCATTAATTAGTTCTACCAATTCAGGGGAAAGAAATGTGATTAAATAATTCACCTCTAAGGAGATTTGGGTCTTGTCCTCTGGATTTCACTCATCAACAGGAACAAAAGGCAATTTCTTACACCAGTGACTTCTATGGCTTGGCTGGCTTGTATGGGGAAAATAAGAGAGAGAAAGAAGAAGAAAAAATCTTCAAGTTTAGGCCGGCAGGCACTGGAACTGGCAGGCAGTGAGCAAGTGAATGCAGTCGGAGGTAGATAATCTCTTTCTCCCAGTGGAGGAGAAAGCAGAGACTTATACTGCTGCTCTCTGTGATGCCTCTTCTGGGGCTGGAGGGCATCAGGTCATTCTCAGGCAGGCATTTCTCATCAGCACTAAATGCACCCAAATAAACAGAGAAAATAGCCCTTTTATAATAAAGAAAAGAGGGGGGAAAGTCAGCGTAGTTTTTTCTTCTGCCTCTTTTGGGAGCTGAACTCTCTGTGGGCTGACTTATCAGTGTTGTCTGGAAATGGTTGGTACTGATCGCACAAAAGGAGATGCTCTTACAGAAGTTCCATAGGAAAAGTCTAGATAGGCGTCAAAAGAAGAACATAGTTCACTCTGCAGCCCAATTTGAATAAATATTACAAACGGGAATAAAACAGGCTCAGATCCAAAACACCCCATCCGACAAGAATTACAAACCCCAAAGTCATTTTGTCCAGTGTGGCTTGTTCAGGCAGGCATTTCAAGAGGCCATTTGCATAATGTAATTAACTCCAACTGGAAGCCGAGCAGGACACTGTGGCTAATGCCAGCTACTCTTGCAAAATGCACCTTGGGATCTTTAATCCGGCTAAGGCTCTATCAAGTGTTTTAAAGCCAATTGAGAACACGGGCATTGGTGGATGGATATAAATGTCTTAAAACTAGATCAACTGAGAATTATTAAAATGACCAAAAAAATTAAGAAAACAGTTGTAAAGGTAGCCTGCCTGTAGTGCATGTGTTTGGAACAGTGATGGTTCTGATCAGAAGCTGGCCTGACTTGTCAGCCTCACAAGAATCCTCTAATAAAAGGGGGTGGGGGAAGCGGTTATCTATCTGCTTTAT
This sequence comes from Malaclemys terrapin pileata, assembly GCF_027887155.1. Lineage (NCBI taxonomy): Eukaryota > Metazoa > Chordata > Testudines > Emydidae > Malaclemys > Malaclemys terrapin. The sequence goes on along the minus strand of NC_071508.1, from coordinate 10,519,774 downwards.
GGAGACCTTCAAATTTTCATTTTAATGGGACACGGTGCTTGACAGATTGAGCTCTAGCGAGAAGCTTATTGTCAATTCAAGTGCGGGCGCTGGGGTTTACACAAGCCAGTGAGTCTATTTTCTTCCCTTGTTTGCTGGTTGAGCGGGCTGCCACTCAGAGGGATGACTCAGCATTTTGTAGAGGTTGGCATCCTTCGCGCCGGGCTCTAATCTTTCTGCAGTGTTTTACACAAGGTTGCCTTGCCCCCAAACAGTCATTTGCAGCGATATCAACCAGCTTGGATTGCAAATCGAGACGCGAGGCTGGAGTGAAAAGCAGAAATATGTAACAGGCAAGACACACACACAAAGCAGTTGTGGGGGCTGTGTGGAAAGGCTTGAAAGAGAAGTAACAGGTATAATCCCAGCACAATAGACAAATGGTATAGATGGGACAAATGCCTTGTAGGCAGCTACTGTCAAAGCTGACAGCAGCACCGGAGAACAGGGAAGGCTCAGGTTTCCAAGCACAGTGGCAATTTAGACCTGTATCGTTCAGCTCCGTTGACCCAAATGACTTGGATGAGACTGAATAAGCTCAAACCTGGGCTGTGATTGACATTTGGAACATGACAGCTGGGTGCCGCATGCTTTTCACTGCCTGAGAAACTTAAGCTACGTATTGGATCCTAGACCACAAGTGGGTCTCTTCTGATTACACGCCTGTGTCCCCACTGCGTCTATAAAAGAAAAGAAGAGTGAAGGATATTGTTGCGCAATGGAAGAACCATTTTCCCCCGTAACTCCATGGGATAAAATTCAGCCTGTGCCGAGGGCTAGCACAGTGCCTGTGCACTATGTAACTCGTTCTAAACCCATCAGGGGCCTGTATTGAACTCCCTAAAAATCTCGCTCCCGTCTCCCTTGAGTGAGTGGGTAAAGATGTAACAGGCTGGATGAAATATAAAATAAGCTGCTAACTTCAGCTCCCTTTGCTTTCCTGCTAGGTCATGCTGCATTCTCTTGCACTGGGGCTAGAGTGGAGCAAAACTTTTTTGGCAAATCTCTTATTTGGCAAAAAGTGCAGTTTTGGGTCGACCTAAACAGTTCATGAATTCAGGTCAAATTCGGCAACTAGTTTTGGCTGGGAGAAAAAAAGAAGATGATGACTGCAAGAAAAGGAAATTGCTGTGTCTAAAATCTTCAAACCTGGCTGCCTAAAGTTAGACACCTAAATCCATATTTAAGCATCTAAGTAAACGTGGCATGATTTTGAGAAATGCTCCCATTGAATATACGGAGGGTTTTATCATTATTATTTTTAGTAGGTTTCATGCAATTTAATAGGATTTGTTTCTTTTTTTTTTTTTTTTGTTCTTAACTTAAAGTTCTACATGCTGTTAAGCGATTTAATAGATTACTCAGTAAGGCCCCAGTCCAGGAAAGCATCTGCTTCATTTTAAGCACGAGTAATCCCACTGAAGTCGACCAAACTACTCACCTGCTTAAATGCATGCGCATGCTCAAGTGCTTTGCTGCATTGGTGCTGAAATGAGAGTCTCAGTGGAGCCTTTTGGTACAGATTTCAGTGGGACATGGAGGAGAACTGTAGCATTCTGAACATTTTTGGCACAAGGGGTGAAATTTTCAAAAATGTCTGAGTTAAGCACCTAAGTCCTGTTTTTTTCATCTCCTCAACTTGCTCCCCGATGCCTTTGCTGAGGGCTCTACACTTCCCCTGCTGTGGTATGTCACCTTCCTAATGCCCATAGAGGATCAGGAACATATCACTGGGAAGGGGAGCAGTGCACGGAACTGTTTTTGGGAGCGGCACATCCATCGGCCCAGGCCTTGGCAAGTTGGGGAGAGTTCAGTTCATTCTGAGACATTTTTTTAAAAAGCAGAGAGGCTAAGTAAATATCTCAACTGAGGAAGGCTGGGTTGTGGTTAAAACACTGGATAGTAGTCTGGAGACCTGACTTTGTTTCCCAGCTCTGCCACAAATGCCCTCTACAACCTGGGGCAAGTCACTTAACCCATCTGTAAAATGGGGGGAATTAATGCTTCCTTTATCTGTCTTGTCTATTTAGACTGCAGGCTCTTTGGGCAGAGATTCTTTCACTTTGTGTATGTGCAGCACCTAGCACAGTGGAGCACTGAGCTCATTTTGGCCCTGTAGGCACACCTGAATGTGAATAACAATAACGATTACATGTGAAATACCAGGAGCTGACCCCTCTGTCAGACTTTTGCAGCCCAACTGTTCAATATTTATGGTACATAATTCAGAGTTTAGACCATCTGGCTATGTCTGAACATTATAGCACACAATTGTGTAACATCAGACACTCTTTGGTATCAGCCCAGCTTCCCTGTTCATTCTCGTAGAATGTGATCCTCTGTCTTGTTTGTGTGTGCGCATTGGGATTGCTTCTTCTAAAGTTGTTTTTAGTGGGTGTTAGACGTTTTCCTTTCTGATTGACTACGAGCATATGGCACCAGTCAGTACGTGCACAGAGAAATAGCACATCATTTTCTGTAGCTGCCTGCTGAAAATCTAAAGGAAATGTTTTTAGTACAATTTTGTGGATAAAGAGAATGGCTTTCAATTTTCAGTTGTTCTGTTTGAAGCTGGAATTGCACTAAGCCATAATATGTGAGATTCCTACCTCCATTCTTCTTGCAGACACAATTTAACTGAATACTGAATACTCTTCAAAAACAGCCATTTACAAATTGCAGCAATATTGCACTTTGCTTTCACTTACAGCGATAAACCTGTTGGAGAAAGATACATATACACTGATGTATTATTAATATTTTAGGCTTATTTAGTGACCTTCCCCTTGAAATATACCAGTTATTTACAGAGAGTACTGTAACAGAGATTACTCAGTGCTGAAATGCATCCACTTCTGTGAACTCTGTATCCAGTCTGTGCCAGAAGCAAAACACTGCACCAATTTAGTGATAACTTCACTTGCAAGTGCAGATGAAATTTAAAGACAATGGACAAAATGTTGTTCTCGGTTACAATTATTTCTATACACTCTGATGTCTCTGCAGTTATGTCAGATTTATGCCAACATAACCCAGGGCAGAATTTTGAAATGGAGTTATCCACACTGGAATCTGATCAGAACACTGCCTGTGACACTGACCACTCGCTTTTGCAAAACATGCCAGGGAAACTTTAATGACACCAGATGATCAAGGAATTGGGTTTTGCATCTCATCCAGCAGAACAGCATCGTCCAGTCCCATGCTGAGGCATCGGTTCAGTTCTGACCATATATAACTGTAGAAAAAAAATAGAACTTTTCAGCATTGTTTCTTTCTGTGGAGCACAAACTCTCCAGTCCATTTAGCTTCATCTCAGATGCTTGCTATTCTCCTTGCCAGGCCCTGGTTTGGGATTCTTGGTTTCCTTCTGAACAGTTGGAGATATTGCAAAGCAAGGCAGAGAGACGCACTACGTATGCATCTTTCAATGCGGTGAATTATAGCAGTGGAAACACACGTTTCTGCAGGTAAGAAAGAACCTGAGCTGATACCCATTTAGTCAAAGGGGGTCTTTCTATTGACTTTGATGGAAAGCCTAAGGGCTTATTTCTTCCTGTATGACCAGGCACCAAAATACGGAGCACATTTACAAAAGTGCTGAGCACCCAGCAGCTCCCATGGGGACACTTATGACCAGATTTCCAGAAAAACCCAGCAAGTCTCTGAATGGCAGTTCAGCTATTCTGAAAATTCAGCACTGATTATTACATGCTGAACACTGTGAAAATCTGGCCCATAGTGTTTTAACAGCATTGCTTTGTACATTTGAGTCTATAGGTGTTTGTGATCTATTAATCTCTAACACTTTGTTTCAAGCATCTTATTTAACCTTTCCAGCGTCGCATTACTCTGAGTACACTTTGCTCTCTCTCTTTCCTCTGTTTCACGCAATATGTTTTTATAATTTCAAGGGGTTTGATGTGTTTTGAATCCCCATCGGTACTTATGTTTATAAAGCTGGTCACTGACTGGCCTCCTCCAGAAGTCAAGTGGCAGGAGAAATCTGATCACAGAGCTGGACAAGTTTTGAAATATTTTATCAAAACTTGTTGTTCTCAGCTCCTACAGGAGTACAAGGCTTTCACTGGATCCAGAGTCAAACTCTTTTGAAGTTTTCACCTCCGGGGCTTAATTTTTCAGCTGAAAATTCTCTTTATTGTCGCTTCTTGAGGAGTCATGCAGAGAGTTATATTTTAAGCAAGACATTCCGACTGTTTCATTAGAGAAGAGCTGGCTATTATTTTCCTCGTGCTCCTTTTATTTCCTTCGTAGACTTAATCTCTCCTTCTTTGCAATAGAAACTACCTACATTAACCAGGGGCCTGTTTCTCCTGTTTGGCCCTGTAGCAGGGTGGACACCTGCTCCTGCCTGGAAGGGCCTGAGATAGCCCAGGGAGCAGGCAGTGTGAAGGCTGAGCTGATCGGGGGGAAGTGACTGCAGCTGGGGCCACGCCCCAAACAGTCTCAGCTGGCCTGTATAAAGAGGCTGGGAGCCAGGACCTCCAGAGTCTTTCTCTGCGTTCAGGGAGAGAAGGGTCAGGCTGCAGGGAGCTAGACATAGGGTACCTGTAGTGGAGCAGGGCTGGGGAAAGGCTGAGGAGCTGGGGAGCTCCAGCCTGGAAAGCCCCAGGCTGCGGCATAGTATTAGGCCAAGGGGTACTGGGGGTTGCAGAGGGCAGCCCAGGATTAGGCCAAGGCAGCAGGTCCAAACCCTCCTTGCCAGTGATGAGTGGCCAATACTGCAGTCTGCCCCAGGGAGCCGGTGCGAGTTGGTGACTGGCAGTGGCCCAGTCCTGAGGCAAGGTGGGGATAGTTGGTGGGGGTTCCCCTGGGAGGGGAGACCCAGATCTGTGGGGTACTGCCAGGGGGCAGAATCCCAATAATAGGGGCACTGGGTCCTGGGAGGGACACAGGGGCCAGAAGTAGGGACAAGGTGGATCACCGGCCTGCAGAGGGCGCTCCAGCTGCTGGACGAGTTGATTCCCTGAAGCAACCAGCAGGAGGTGCCGCAGGGGGGAGTCCGCACCCTTACAGGCCCCCATGTCAATCAGGAGTGACTCCACTAACGCCAGTGCTGTTGTACCACAGGGAGATCAGGTTCAGGCTCAGATACCCCAAGGACCTGATTTTAAACAGCTGCTGAACACCTGCAACTCCATTTGATCTCCAGAGGGAGTTGCAAATGCTCAGCTCCTCGGAAAGCCAGGCCTTAGAGCTTTCACGCATTTCTGAAGAGTAAATCCTGCTGTCAAGGGAGTAACTGAAACCCATTTAGCACAGGTAGGAGACCCTGAGGGAATGGATGTCTCATTTAGTGACCCCTCCCCCCCCCAGGGAAATGAGGAGGCTGAAGGAACCCTTTACCCCCTCAAACACTCCTTTGGAGCTTTGACTTTGTTAGCAAATAATATGGGAGAGATGATATGGAATCTCAGGCTGGATTTTCTAGTTGTTCCCCTTTCGGATGTGCTGGTGCTTGAAATCAGTGCAGAGAGTAATAGTAAAAACAATACCTAGCTTGTATATAAAAGTCTCGCAGACACAGCACAACCTACCATCACCTATTCCAGGAAATGTTAACTGGTTTAATAGAAATCAACACCACAAAGCACTTGGATATTATGGTGATGGATACGATTAGAAACCTGTAGGAAAGACAGATGAGTTGAGGAAGAACTAGCTGTCTCGGGAGTGACTACATTACATGGATCTATACACTGTTGACTAATATATATGTTGGGCTAGTATGTGTGTCTATGGTTTATCCACACCATACGTACATTGGTAGGGAGTACAAATAGCATGAAACACAAACATTATAGTAGTTGTATAGTTTTACTTAGCCTATACTTTTCATATAACCCTGATCTCTTATGCTAAGTATCCCATGATCTCTTGCATTCACTGAAAAAAGTTTTGGGTAAAGCAAATAGGGAAGCTGTCAAGACCAGTACAGATGAGTGCTTTACCATAGCAAGAGAGTACCTGGAATGCATATGTTCAGAACAAGAAGACAGGGAGTACACCATGGTCCCAGAAAAGCGAGGTAGAAAGCTGATTGGTTCAATGTCATTTCAGATGATGCATACATTACCTTGTGCTTGTAAACGTATAAAAATTATAAAGATGACTTTAGTGGGTGTAACTTTGGAAGCATAGGTTCTGCATAATGTGAATGTAACAAGGCTGTATGAGACAGCTTCACAGAGACTGGTACTATAGAGAACCTGACTGACGTTGGTTATTTGGTCTCTTGAGTGTATTTCATAACAAATCAAAGTGTGGTAAAGCAATTCGCTATACAATTTATCAATAACACCCACATGTAATCAGCTAGAATAGAGTGCAGATGGCTGACCCAGTGGCCATTGAGTCTCTGGAAGGCGTGATCTGGCCCCAGGTAATGACAGAAGGGAAGATCCTGATCTCATGTACACCAGTGGAATGCATTAGGAGCAACTGCATTGACTTCAGTGAGGTGACTCTGGATTTACCAATGTGTAAGAGAGAAAAATCTATTGGAGAGTCATTGCCACCTAACGGCAAACCAATGGACTGTGTGGAATGGGTTGGTGGGCCCCAGAACTTAGTGGGTAGGTGTCCACATGACACATCACAAGATCCATCATCATCAATGGTGGCCTTAGTGGATGGCAGCAAGTTGGCAGTGCTGTACATGTGATGCAGATAAACAGAGGGCTTTGGTCTCCAGAGCTGGCAATGCAGTTCTAAAATTCATTGAAATCAGGAGGGGAAATGATATTAAAGTGTATCTTTCCTGTCCCACGGCAGCAACTTAAATATAGAGCAATTGGCTTTGTAATGCATTGTCTTAATGCAGCAAAGAATCCACTGCAGCATTATGGTAACAATAAAAAATAGCAGTAAAAATAACAGTAACAGAATGCACTTTAATAGTGAAAAAATAGGAGTATGATTGCTAACAAGATTTTATGGATTTATGAAAAAATACATACACGTATCTTGTTTAATATAGCTTTCCATTTGGAAGCTGATTTTAATGTAGATATCCTGATATTATGCTGTTCACAAATGATGCAAGTGGTAAAACCTCTCCTTTTCCTTCCCTGGTGTATACAAATGCAAGGCTCAGTTCTGGATTTTAATACATGGTAATGCTTTGGATTTCAAAAAATAATCAGGCAGCATCAAAAATATGAACATCTGTCATCTACCCTGCCTCTTAAAGGGTTCTGTGCCAGGGTGAGAGAGCCACCATAAAGCCTTCATGGTGAAAGTCAAGAATGGGGATTTATTTGTTTATGTAAGAATTCATTTCCTCCACTTTCAGTGTAAATTTATTTCTCTGGTGTCTATCTGGCCCTCTTTGATATGTGAAACTGATGTGCTATTGTACAGGAAATAGGAACATATGTGCCCAATATACATCTCTCAACTCTGATGCACTCAAGTCATTTGCTTGGCTTCAGTGCTTCCCATTATACTATAACTAGCTCAAGGATAGTTGCCTGAGCTGCCCAGGAAGAGGGTTTTTTCTTGTGAAGGTGCTTGTTGCAAAAGAGGCTTTACTGTTTGGGTGTAAGGGGGAGGGAATTGGTGATTACACAAAGGAAAATAGCTTATGTCAAGGAAGATCTATAGCTCTTGATGCTGGGATGTAAGTGGCATATGGGACCTGATTTCATGTCGTATCCTACCAGCAGTTATTTCCATTGATGACACTCCAGGCAGGGAACTATATCCCTTTGAGCTGTGGCTGTGAGGCTCCAGTCCTGCAAAGAAAACCTCCTGTGTGGAGCCCTGTGCTCAGAGAGAGCTCCACTAAATTCTCTTGGGCGCCTCGCGAGCACAAGAGTACACCCATGTCAGGGCTGGCTCCAGGCACTAGCTTGTCAAGCAGGTGCTTGAGGCGGCCGCTCCGGAGAGGGGCGGCACATCCAGGTATTCGACTGCAATTCGGCGGAGGTCCCGCACTCCGCCTGGGAGCGAAGGACCTCCCACCGAATTTCCGCCGCAGATCGCGATCGCGGCTTTTTTGTTTTGACTGCTTGGGGCGGCCAAAACCCTGGAGCCGGCCCTGACCCATGTGGTTCTGTTTGCAGGCGTGAGGCCCAATCTAACAAGCCCGTGTGACCTCTGCTCTTGTTTGTAAATCCAAAGTAAACCAGTAAAGCCAGAGGAGTTATTCTGGATTTATGCAGTTGAAAATGAAAGAAAATTGAGACCACTCTGTTTCTGTTGGGATCAGATCATGCTTGAATAAATTTACTAAGCATCTGCTGTATAACTCATACCTGGCAGAGATGGATGAAAGTCAGGGACAATAATTGAGGCATCGAAATTCATATTTTTGGACAGTTTTTTTGAAAAAAAAATCAAAATTTAAAAGCATAACTTCATCTCTTGTCTTTGCTTTGTTTGGCAAAACTTCACCACAAGCAGAATTGAACTTTTAACCAGAAAAAAAATAGGTTCTTTTTTCTTTTAAATGTGTGGAATGTTTTCCTGCACAAAAATCTGGACTGGTTTTAATGAGCTAGAGAGAGAGAGAATGTCTGACCTGTGAATAAACAGACTTAGAGATAAAATAACCAGTTAGATCCCATTCAGTCCATCTTCCTGCTGGATAGTTCCCTATGGTCAGTCAGAGAATACATGTATCTAAACCCAACAAATATGAAAAGCTAAGCCTTATCAACTGAAGGGAAAAGAAACCTTACATGCTACAATGATGATCCACCATTCCTGTGGTCAACAGGAACTCTGCTATATTAGTTGCCATACTGACTTGAGTGGTCATATTGGTGAGATATGAAAAAAATGGGAGTTTTCTCTCTGCAAGCCATGGCAAGCAGGCTTCATTCAGCTCCTGAATAATTCAGAATGTGCCTTTGATTAATTTCATGTGAAAAAAGGAAACAAAGTTTGCTGCAACTATAGGCCCTTGGAAGTATGGATTGCCAGAGAAAATGTGCAAAGCGCTGTCATGAGAGGATTAATTACTTAGATTAAATATTTTATAAGTTAAATAATGTGTATTTTTTGAGACAAAATGGAATGTCATTTTTCCCCCAAGACAGGGGAAAGTAACTGTATTCGCTTCCCATTAAACCCACAGAGCCCAGTAATAAAGGAGGATGAATTGGGGCTGTAATTTCCATCTGACGCTCAAATCTATATTCTGAGCAGCTTTTCATCTTCTCCCTGTAAGTATTGCTCCAAGCTTTAAAGTTTCTACATCAGTTATTTGGCTTTGGAGAGGGTTGGGGTGGGGGATGGAAAAAGCCCTGTTAATTATGATTGTCTGTTACCCTTTTGCAAGATCCAAAAGGAGATTGCACAATGGAGGGTGTTTTTTGATTATTATTATCTGTGCTGTGCAGGATAATGACTCGTTATATCATCTTCCTTTTTTCTTATATAGAAAAAAAACTGAAGTCAATTTGAGGCACTGGATAGCACGGGAAGCTGCGTGCTGCTTTTGAAGCAGTGTGCACATCTAGGGCAGTTCAAGCTTGCAAATGCCCTGGAGGAACCATCACGAGGGGTCAGAATCTAGTGCCAGCATGAGATTTTCAAAGCCAAGCAAGTGGATGTGGTCACATAGCGAAAACCAATTGGCTTTGAAAATCTCAAGACCAGGGTTTGTTTGGGCTCAGTGGTGGGGTCCAGGTTTGATTGGTTTGTCGTTACGTGAACATCTGTCCACTGACAGCTGGGCTGGGAACACTTGGTCTCACTCATATTGCTAAAGACTCAACTCATCTCACCTAGGCCACTCAGCTGCCATCCAATGACTTTTTCATCACCACAGTCTTGGTCAGATTTGAACTCGTGACGACGACGGAGCCAAATCCTACAAGCTACTCTTCATTGTCATTCCCCTGTTCCCAGGCAGCATCATTGTGATTTTGGTTGGGTTCAGCACAGGCGTGTAGAGAAGCTTCCGGGATCGGGGCCCAAGAAGTGAAAAGCTCCATTGATTTAGAGCTCTTTGTATCTCCTCACCACCAGCCATCCAGTCCCCTCAGCAAACCTGCTTTAATTTTGCCATTGGAGTTTTAATGGACACTGCACACGCTTGGGATATTCTTTCCAAATTAAAATCCCATTCATTGGGCTATGCCTACAGCCTGAAGAATCCCCAACTGGGGATGGGGCCAGAGCATTGGATGGGGGAGGAGACTGGCACCTTGCTTGGCTTTTTCTACAAAGAAACTGAGAATTGTAATGAGCAGAGAGGTCTAATATCTTTTCCTTCTTGGGGATGGCTGAGTGAAATAAGTCATTTGGTTGGAATAATGTAGCAGAAGATCCATTACTCCCTTACAAGGTTTTTCAAGAATAATTGGACAGTAGATTTTGCCTTAGGTTCCTCAATCAAAACTGCTGATCTCAAAGCTACAAAACTGCAGGTCCTTGGAACAAAGGTCAGGCAAACTGATTTGAAAGTTTGTAAACTGGTTTTAATCAAAATTAATCCTGTGACAGATTTAAAAACAAGTTTGGATAAGCACCTCCTCCTCCCCCTCCCATGCCCTTTTAGGCCTTCCATCCTTTAAGACGGCGGTTCTCAAACTGTGGATCGTGATCCCATTTTAATGGGGTCACCAGGGCTGACTCAGACTCAGACAGAGACCGAAGTCTGAGGGTTTCATTCCTGCGTGGTGGGACTCAGGTTACAGGCCCCCTGCCTGGGGCTGAAGCCCTTGGGCTTCAGCTTTACTCCTCCCCCCAGGTCAGTGAGGCTCAGGCAGGCTCAGGCTTCAGTCCCCCATCCTGGGGTCATGTAATAATTTTTATTGTTAGAAGGGGGTCGCGGTGCAATGAAGTTTGAGGATTCCTGCTTTAGGATCCAGCAACAAGGGAGTGTACCATGCCCTCTGACCAAAGGGCATGAGCACTAATTGCGGCAGCATGCCGGAATCTATTGGAGAGACAGACGGCATGTCCACACTGCAGTAAGAAGTAGACCTACCCAGACTAAATCCCCTTTCAGGGGAGATTTTTGTGGAAGTTAACATCAGTTTATTTAGCTTTGGAAGTTGGCAGTGGTTCTCTGCTGAAGCTGTGAATTCTTGGCTGGAATGCATGAAACCCTGTGCAATGTGTTGCCCCGCCCCCCCAAAAAAAGGTTAAAAATAAAGGCCTTCCCCAAGCAGCCAGAAGCCTTGTATCTGCTGCCAGTTATCCACCAGTTGGGCTTAATGAGACAGCAAGAGTTCTGTGGAGGAATGTGCAAACCCTAATTAGCAGCACCTGTTTCCCTAGTATGAATAAGTTACATCAGTGGTTCTCAACAACAGGTATGTGTACCCCCGGAGGTACACACAGATCTTCCACAGGACACATCAACTCATCTAGACATTTGCCTAGTTGTACAACAGGCTATGTAAAAAGCACTGGCAAAGTCAGTACAAACTAAAATTTCATTCGGACAATGACTTGTTTATACTGCTCTATATACTATCCACTGAACTATAAGTACAATATTTATATTCCAATTGATTTATTTTATAAAATTTATGGTAAAAATGAGTGTCAGCTATTTGTCAGTAACAGTGTGCTGTGACACATGTAGTTTTATGTCTGATTTTGTGAGCATTAGTTTTTAAGTAAGGTGAAACTTGGGGTACGCAAGACCAATCTGACTCCTGAAAGCAGTACAGTAGTGTGGAAAGGTTGAGAGCCACTGGCGTATATAAACCAGTGGCAGGATGCACACCTGAAGGGAAGTTACTGGGGATTGGGTCTATAGGTGTAGGTTTCTTGTTGCTCTGTGTTGCAACAAGTCCCTCTCATTTCTTTTATCAGAATTTGCTGAGGGAAGGGGAGCTTTTATTTTTCTATTGTGAGAGGGGACCTTCAGGGAGTCTGAGGCATTGAAGGAAGAACTCCTCACACACAAGTGCTCTCCATGTACCATGTTAGGGATATTAATCATTGCATCTATTACAATAGAAACTAGAGGTTCAACTGGGCTCTGTGCATACACACAATGAGATACAGTCTCTACCCTAAAGATTTTACCATCTAAATGGACGGGACGGTTTAAGGAAGGATTCTTGTCCTCATTTTACAGATGGGGGAACTGAGACTCACTGGGAGTCCATGGCAGAGTTGGGAAATGAGCTTGGGTTATGTGAGTCCCAATCCGGTGGCTTAACCACAACCCATCCTTCTTTGTAAATCTAATGTATTTTTTCACTACAATATTCTCTTCTTCCTTTGCGTCATTGTCATCCTGTCTTTCTATTGGATTTTTCTGGTGGTTCCTCCTACATGTAATGCCAACCCATCAGTGTCCTGTGTCAGCTTTTGAACCCACAATGTTCACATGGGTTTGAGATTAACCTGGACAAGTTTGCCCATCTCTGAACAAGCTTTGTGCTGTGTTGCCTGGTGGTGAAAATCTCTCTGAGGCCATTCTCTGTGGGCAGAGGGATCCTTGCGATCGCTGGCTGCAGCATGGACTGGAACAGATCAATTCAGGAATATCCCTGGTTTTACTCACAAGGCAGAATATTTCCACATTGGCTGTGGAGACCCTGAGTCGTATGGCAACGTTTTGTAATGTATTAATTTCACTAACATGTGACGTGTAGTCTCAGCCCCCTGTGGCCGACATTGACTCCAAACTCTGACTTCAGTGTGTGTACGTCCCGACCTTAGCATTAATGTTGGTGCTCATATTTACGGCTTGATTCAGCTCCAAAATATCTGAAGACTACTACATTTTCATCTTATTGAGAGCATTTTATTTCCTAAAGGCTATTAAAAAAAAAAAAAAACAGAACCACCCATAGATTCCGGTATTATACTCTCCATTTGGAGTTGACATGCAGGCTAATAAAGACATAAGGAAAACAGATCTCAAAAGGCGAAGGAAAGATGGAACCCAGCAGTGAGCCTGAGATAGAGATGTGCTTAGCAGTGTGATACTATATTCACACTAATCTCTAGCAATTAAAATGTGGTATCTCCTATTTCAAACTGAGTCATGATAAGAGGTGCCATAAATGGAGTCATATATACCCTAGCTATTCAGAATAGAATAATTTCGGAGCCTTTCCTCTTCATAGGTATTTTTGTGCATTTTTAAAAAATAATGTACATCTATCCTCTTTCGTGTGGGGTTGTAATTTGTATGCGAGGGTGAGAACCTTATAAAATGATTAATCGAATTAGCTTCAGAATGACACATTCATATTTTTGTGGAAGGAATGGCAACTTACTTTCCCCAGTTTTTTAAATTCCTTTTGGGGAACTATCAAGCCCTTCTGGCACTAAGTGGAGGCAAAGGGTTCCAGAGGGTAGATCTTCTAAGGCATAAATAAATGGCATTTAGGAGTCTAATTCTTAATGAATGCTGGGATGTTCAAAGGAGCCTAAGTAAGGTAGGTGCCTGAATCCCATTGATTTTCTGGGTCTTCTGAAAATCCGAGCCCTATTTGTTCACTAAATATTGCAAATCTCTACAAATTCTGTAGCTCTTCCTAATGAATCTGATGAGTTTTGTTGCAGTTTGATTTAATGCATTTTCATGTCCTCTTTGAAGTTCCTCCTAAAGATCCACTCCTCCTTCAGTGCCACCAAGAAATCAGTTAATATACATTTAAAAATATACGCACCAAGTCCCTGATCCTGAAAACTCTTCCACATTTGTTTTTAAGCGTGTGAGTGCCTTGACTTCAATTGGCACTGCCACTATCAGTGTGTTAAGGTTCCTCTATGCTAAGTCCCCTGGCAACAGGTGATTTCAGTGGGACTGCTCATATGCTTAAATATACGTACATGAATATAAAATTCTCCCTACTTTGTTTGCCAGTACATCCTGAATTGTAGGTCGCAAAATTCCTGTATCCGACACTGCCTTGTTTTGTGTCTTGGGCATCAAGTTCTTATAAATGTTACCTACATATTAAAAAAGCATATTTCCTCAGGAATATTTCTTAGGAAAAGGGGATAGGAATGGGCTGGGAGACTTAACCTGCTGCTTCAGATAAGCAAGTTATTCTTTCAGTCACATACTGTCAAATGCATTGTGAAAGGGGGGAAACACTGTTAATGCATTGCCTGAGACCTCACTTTATTAGGGTTAGAGACTAATAGTTACAGATCAATCATCCAGTCGAAGTTATACTTTGAGAAGTGTGGTATGGATTCTATTAGCCTGTTGCTAAAGAGGAACTTCTTCAATGAGGTATTTGAGTAGATCAATGGTAACGGATAGAAATACAATAGTGACTTAGGAATAGTTACAGAATTCCTGTTCATAATAAGGCCACGTGTGTTTGTTCACACCAGTGTCTGCCCATAAACTCAATTAAACGGGTGTGTTAAATTAACTAGCATCAGAGAGGGATTTTTTTCTAGCTTGCAAATGAGAGAGAATGGAGCTATTGACTCTTAATATTTAGCTTCAAAATAATCAAGTTTACGGTGACTTTAGAACTTTGTTTGTTTGTAACAATCACTGCCACAACTTTAGCTTTATGAAGGCAGATCAGTTCCTTGCGCCTGGATGCTGAGCCCTTCTAAAAATCTAGCTGCAGTCGTGGGGCTGAGCTATTGAAAATCTGGCCCTGTGCTCTTTGCTGTTTGTACACTCTCAAGCAAAACAGTGTGGCCTACAGGTTGAAGTAGGGGATTGTGAAGTCAGGAGGCAGGGCTGGGTTCTATGCCCAGCTCTGCCAATGTCTCACTGTGGGGAAGTCACTCAATATCTTTCTTCTTCCATTTACTATTCTGTTAAACGGGTATAATAATACCAATATACCTCTGAGAGAGTTGAGGGTTAAGCAACATTTGTAAAGGACTTTGTGATCCTTGAATAAAAGGTGTGCAAATGTAAACTATGATTTCATAGCCGTATACTTACTTAGCCAGAGAGTTTATGCAACAGCATTATGCAGGTGTCAAGAAGTGCTGAGGACTTTTGAATCTGTCTTGTAAGGAAGCAACTCAGAGAGAGCCACTGGAAATGAGAACAGGAGTTCTTGTGGCACCTTAGAGACTAACAAATTTATTAGAGCATAAGCTTTCATGGGCTACAGCCCACTTCTTCGGATGCATGTAGAATGGAACATATATTGAGGATATATATATATATATATATATATACACACACACACACACATACATACATACATACATACATACATACAGAGAGCATGAACAGGTGGGAGTTGTCTTACCAACCCTGAGAGGCCAATTAAGTAAGAGAAAAAAAACTTTTGAAGTGATAATCAAGCTAGCCCAGTACAGACAGTTTGATAAGAAATGTGAGAATACTTACAAGGGGAGATAGATTCAATGTTTGTAATGGCTTAGCCTTCCCAGTCCTTATTCAAGCCTAAGTTGATGGTATCTAGTTTGCATATCAATTCCAGCTCAGCAGTCTCTCCTTGGAGTCTGTTTTTGAAGCTTTTCTGTTGTAAAATAGCCACCCGCAGGTCTGTCATTGAATGACCAGACAGGTTAAAGTGTTCTCCCACTGGTTTTTGAGTATTATGATTCCTGATGTCAGATTTATGTCCATTAATTCTTTTGCGTAGAGACTGTCCGGTTTGGCCAATGTACATGGCAGAGGGGCATTGCTGGCACATGATGGCATATATCACATTGGTAGATGTGCAGGTGAACAAGCCCCTGATGGTATGGCTGATGTGATTAGGTCCTATGATGATGTCACTTGAATAGATATGTGGGCAGAGTTGGCATCGGGCTTTGTTGCAAGGATAGGTTCCTGGGTCAGTGTTTTTGTTCAGTGGGGTGTGGTTGCTGGTGAGTATTTGCTTCAGGTTGGGGGGTTGTCTGTAAGTGAGGACAGGTCTGTCTCCCAAGATCTGTGAGAGTGAGGGATCATCTTTCAGGATAGGTTGTAGATCTTTGATGATGCGCTGGAGAGGTTCTAGCTGGGGTCTGAAGGTGACAGCTAGTGGTATTCTGTTATTTTCTTTGTTGGGCCTGTCTTGTAGGAGGTGACTTCTGGGTACTCGTCTGGCTCTGTCAATCTGTTTTTTCACTTCAGCAGGTGGGTATTGTAGTTTTAAGAATGCTTGATAGAGATCTTGTAGGTGCTTGTCTCTGTCTGAGGGATTGGAGCAAATGCGGTTATATCTTAGAGCTTGGCTGTAGACAATGGATCGTGTGGTGTGTCCTGGATGGAAGCTGGAAGCATGTAGGTAAGTATAGTGGTCAGTGGGTTTCCGTTATAGGGTGGTATTTACGTGACCATTGCTTATTAGCACAGTAGTGTCCAGGAAATGGACTGCTTGTGTGGATTGATCTAGGCTGAGGTTGATGGTGGGATGGAAATTATTGAAATCATGGTGGAATTCCTCAAGGGCTTCTTTTCCATGGGTCCAGATGATGAAGATGTCATCAATGTAGTGCAAGTAGAGTAGAGGCATTAGGGGCCGAGAGCTAAGGAAGCGTTGTTCTAAGTCAGCCATAAAAATGTTGGCATACTGTGGGGCCATGTGGGTACCCATAGCAGTGCCGCTGACTTGAAGATATATATTGTCCCCAAATGTGAAATAGTTGTGAGTGAGGACAAAGTTCAGCCTGTTTCCTTCTTAGTGTTAGAGGATTTTAATACAAGACAGCATAAAACGCAAGAAGTCCCCAGTAACACTGAATCTTCCCGGTCAATGCAGAGGAAATACAGATGAGAGGGCTTCCTTTAGCATATATATGCATGGGTGCATGCACACATACCAACCTTTCAGACCAGGTCACTGTAACATCCCAATGGGTTTCAGGGTTGTCTATGCACTTGGGCTGGATGCCACTGAAAGCTCCACTGTCAGTGGCTGTGCTAGGCAGATGACCCCTCTAGTAACATAGAATGCTGGTGGCATGCCCAGACTGTCTTTCCGGCACACTGCCATCTTTTGGCATGTGGAAGGAAAGAGCGCAGAGGGCAAATAGGAAGGTTTGATGGAGCACTGAGCTGTTTTCTGCCTGCTGCCCAGTAGCGTTAGCCCCTGGATAAAGCTCTGCTAACACCAGCAGCTTTCAGTTTAAACTCTGCAGTTGATGGAGATATTTACCTTGAATCATTCATGAGTGTTATGTTTGGTGTGGGGTGGTGTCTGGTGTTCACTGTTTCAGTAATTTCACAAGCCCTTTCTCATTTGCATCATTCTCTTCTTCAGGGATTTAACTGTATTCCCTTACCATATTCCTTCTTATACATTATTGATTGAGTTAAAGTAACTATTTTATTAAACTTCAGAATCCTGAATGTATTTGTCTTCCTCACCAATATCCTATTACATGCTCTGAGACCACCCACATGCTTTACTGCCTTTACATTTGCCCTGCAATCTTTCATGCCAGTTGACTTTTCATCTTCAAATCCCTTTTCACATTAAACACAGACCCACATTCTCAGCCCCATTTTTCTTTGAAATCAATCATAAGTCCATGCCAGAAATGACTGGAGGTGTTCTTCAGAATTTGTAAACAGCATTATGGTCTTGTGGGAAATGTCATAGAGCGTTGGTCTGAATTGATTAAGTAGTTTCTCAGCTTAGATATATATTTTCCAGTACACAGTCTGACAATATTTTTACCTCTAATGGAATTTTATCCACTCTTGATCACTGAACATACTTCAAACCCAGAGCATGGCTTACTAAACCCTTATGTAAAGTTTTGAAAATCAACAGAAGAGGAGGATCTCTGTGGTCTCTCAGACTATTTTGTCTAAACAGACAAACGACGCCTCCATTTTGCTGCCTATTCTAGGGTTACCATACGTCCGGATTTTCCCGGACATGTCCGGCTTTTGGGGGTTCAAATCCCCGTCCGGGGGGAAATCCCCAAAAGCCGGGCATGTCCGGGAAAATCGGGAGGGAGGGATGGAGGGCTCGGCCGGGGCCGGTGCGGGGCCGGGCCGGGGGCATGGTGCCGGGCCGGGCGCGGTGCCGGTCCGGGGTAGCGGGGGGTGCGCGGGGCTGCGGGGCCGGGCGGGGAGCCGGTCCGGGGTAGCGGAGGGGCCGGGCGGGGAGCCGGTCCGGGGTAGCGGGGAGGGGGGGTGCGCGGGGAGCCGGGGGTGCGCGGGGCCGCGGGCCGGTCCGGGGTAGCGGGGGGGTGCGCGGGGCTGCGGGGCCGGGCGGGGAGCCGGTCCGGGGTAGCGGGGGGGGTGCGCCGGGGAGCCGGTCCGGGGTAGCGGGGGGGTGCGCGGGGCCAGGTGGGGAGCCGGTCCGGGGTAGCGGGGGGGTGCGCGGGGCCGGGCGGGGAGCCGGTCCGGGGTAGCGGGGGGGTGCGCGGGGCCGCGGGGCCGGGCGGGGAGCCGGTCCGGGGTAGCGGGGGGGGTGCGCCGGGGAGCCGGTCTGGGGTAGCGGGGGGGTGCGCGGGGCCGCGGGGCCGGGTGGGGAGCCGGTCCGGGGTAGCGGGGGGGGTGCGCCGGGGAGCCGGTCCGGGGTAGCGGGGGGGTGCACGGGGCCGGGCGGGGAGCCGGTCCGGGGTAGCGGGGGGGGGTGCGCCGGGGAGCCGGTCCGGGGTAGCGGGGGGGTGCGCGGGGCCGCGGGGCCGGGCGGGGAGCCGGTCCGGGGTAGCGGGGGGTGCGCAGGGCCGGGCGGGGAGCCGGTCCGGGGTAGCGGGGGGGTGCGCCGGGCTGCGGGGCCGGGCGGGGAGCCGGTCCGGGGTGGCGGGGGGGTGCGCCGGGCCGCGGGGCCGGGAGCCGGGCCGCCGGGGGGGTGCGCTGGGCAGCGGGGTCGGGCCGCCGGGGGGGTGCGCGGGGCCGGGAGGTCGGGCCGGGAGCCGGGCCGCCGGGGGGGTGCGTTGGGCCGGGAGCCGGGGGGTCGGGCCGGGAGCCGGGGGGGGGGGGGTGCGTTGGGCCGCGGGGTCGGGCCGCCGGGGGGGTGCGCTGGGCCGCTGGGAGCCGGGGGGTGCGCTGGGCCGCCGGGAGCCGGCAGTGCTGGGCGGGCCGGGGGTGGTCGGCCGGGGGCCAGGGCCGGCACCCCAGGGCCCGAGCCGACCCAGGCTGGAGCCGCCGGGGGGGCCAGCCTGGGCCGCACCCCCCCTTACCTGCCCAGGCTTCCCGCGAATTAAATGTTCGCGGGAAGCAGGGGAGGGGGCGGAGACTTTGGGGAGGGGGCGGAGTTGGGGCGGGGCCAGGGCCCCGTGGAGTGTCCTCCTTTTGGAGGCACAAAATATGGTAACCCTACTATAGGCACACTCATATGGCCAGAGAGAGGAGAACATACAGCCTTCTCCAGGTTTGGCCAGGGTTCATTGGGCTTTGCCTGTCCAGAGCCCAAACCTGGTCCAGAATCTAAAAAGGATACTTAGCCCTACTTGTCTGTCTACCTAGGAACTTAAATAGCCCCATTGTTGTAGTATCTGAGCACATGCCATGTATCTGTGACTATCATCACTACGCTCCTGTGAGGTAGAGCAGTATTACCCTCATTTTAAAGATGGGGGACTGAGGCACAGAAAGATGAAGGGACTTGGCCAAACTGATGTTTAGAAGTTCAGGAGTATCTTTTTATTTAGTTCTCGCTGCTCCTGGATGCTAGGCTGGGCTGGTGTCCCATGAGGAAATCGGTTCCCACAGAGATGCTGAGAGGAAGCAGCAGAAATCTCAGGAGAGACTATTCTTGCAAGATTCCATAGTCTTCAGATTCAAGAGGTGCAGCTGGTTTGGATAAATGTCTAATCTGCTGGATGCTCACCCCAAATGTCTGAGACACCCCACTGCTGATTACAGGGAGTATCCCGCTCCGGGTAGGGGAATATTGCATCACCTAAACTATCACGCTCAAATGTGCAGACGCATTAAAAAAACATCTCCGGTTTGCCTCTTCGCCACTCTCATGAGCACTTCTCAGTGCCACAGGGCACTCTTCCACAAGCCCTGGAAACCAAAACAGGCAGCACAATGAACCCGGCTATTCAGGAGGGACGGACTCTGCTCTGCCAAGGGAGAAAAGAAAGCTCTTAAGCTGCAGCGGTGTAAACTGGAAGTAACGCCACTCCACTCAACGGATTTGCATCTGGGTAAAACAACTGAACAAGAGATCAGAATCAGGCCTCTGCCAATCCTGTGGCAGCCTCCAGAAGAGATGCAAGTTTGGGAGGACACCATGCTCCTAATCACATTAATTCTGCCTGGCTGGAGTGGCAGCTGTAGTACATTCTAGCTAGACAAAAGGGATACTTGGCAGTGCCTGACATTCAATTTGCGGGGTTTAGCAGGGCTGAATGAATTGCCTCCGGCGAGCTAAAATCTACTGAGTCCATTTCAACTAGCAAGTCCTGGGAATGGAGCTGTGTGGAGCTACTCGGGACATAATTTTCTCAAGATTTTGTAAATTCAATGGAGGCTAAAATTTTCATGGATGAAAATTTGTGGCAAGTCTACATCCACAAAAGGCTGCAAATTTTATCCTGTTTTACCAAGGCAGATATCTCAAATGCTAGCCCATTTTGCAGTTCAGTTCCTCCTATTCGAACCACCTTTCAAATCTTTCTAGAAACAGCATAATGAAAACAAAAACTTGGAGGCAAACCATAAAGGATTTTGCTTCTTGCAAAACTGGTGAACACGTGATTTTCCATGAGTTTCACTGTAGGCATGAAATCTTTGTACCTGGCTTCGTGAGGGGACAGATAGTGTGAATCTCTATTAGTTGAGACATTTTAAAACCAAACTGGACAATGCACTGGAGACTATCACATGGGGCAATCCTGAACTAGTAGTGGGTTGGAAAAAAATTGCTTGGTTCCATTTAGTCCAATCTCTGAAGCTATGAATCTCTTATTCTAAGAGTTCAAAAGCATCAGATGGGTCTAGAAAATGAGTGTTCCTACCACAAATACTGTCCCTAATAATAATCTTAAACAAAAGGAGAAAGATAAGAATAACCAGACTGGATCTGAGCATGGAACCATCTAGCCCACCAAATAGTTCACAGGAAGGTGCAAGAAACTCTGATGTAGGAGAGAGACCTCCACCCCAAGGATGTCTGA
This sequence comes from Malaclemys terrapin pileata, assembly GCF_027887155.1. Lineage (NCBI taxonomy): Eukaryota > Metazoa > Chordata > Testudines > Emydidae > Malaclemys > Malaclemys terrapin. The sequence continues at coordinate 10,498,762 of NC_071508.1, read as the reverse complement.
TATAAAAGAAGAACCTCTAAATAATGAACAGTAACAGAAAAAGCCAGCATTTTATTGAAACATTGACAAGAAAGAGAATCATTGAAGTTAGTGGTAGAAAGCACTGCTAGAGAGTACTTCTGTTTATGCAAAAATATCAACAGAAGGCAATCAGCAATGATGGGAAATGGTACAGCAAGCACGTGACAAATTGAAATTGGTAAAACGTGGCCTCCGGGAAAGTTTTCCTGAGTGTTGTGGTCTCACCATTAAAAGTTCCTATCAGATTGTACAGCTACTATCTTGTTAAGAGTCTTGCAGAGAAGAAAAGAAAGGAAATAAGTCAATAATATATCTTTGTGCTCATTTAATTTTTATTCACTGTAAATTGGTGCCGATACCGAAATAGCTCACTTCTCAAGTGATTGTTTAACATTTTTGTACTGTGACAGTTTCTTGGCTGCAACTTGAAACTAGATGAAGCTAGAAAGGAGATCTCAGCCCTCAAACTCTATCTGAGGCCATGACATCTTTCCAGCTTTACACTGGTGTCAACCGAGGCTTCATTAGTCACACAGACATTTCCCACAACATGGGCTCTAGCTTTTGTTTGGTGTAACTTTGAGTGAGGAATGAGAAGAGACAGAAGCAGATATAGACAGATATAACTTAGAGAATTTTTTCACTTGACCAGAGCTTGGAGAGCCGGGAAGCAAATGGCTGCCTCTTTCTCAACACCTTTGCTTGTCGAGCTGTATTAAAAACATCAGCAAGTGAAACAGCGGCTTTTTGTCTTTCAATCTGCTATTTCACAGTGGTGTTATTACACACACACACACACACTTACTTTCCGGGTTGTGTCCTGACTGTTAACACCAGTAGTTGTTGGTTTAAATACAAAGTGGACAGAGGGAAAGGGAGCAGTAAACAGATCAGCTACGTTTGGGGAATGGGAAATGAGAGAAAATTCCCCAGTACACCAGTAATAATTCTGAAAGGACAGGTTCTGAAGGACATTGGCTTTTTCCACTCTAAGGTGTCATTTCTGACAACTCGCCTTAGTGAGACTGACTTTGAGGGTTGGGGAGGGAGCTATACTGGGCATCAACCTTGTTTCGTTACTTTACTTGGGAAGGGTCAGCATACCAGTGCGTGGAGCTAATTATATAAATCCCAAAGCAGGAAAAGTTTTGACTTTTTATTTAAGTTTTGACTTTGTTTAATTAATCTGCCCTTTGTTTTTGAAAAATCAAGTTGACCTGACTTTTCAGTTAGCCACCAGCCTGCTATTTAACATTCCAGTTATGTCTAGACAGAAGTCACCTGCTGCTGTGTGTTACAGGAATAGCTAGGTAGGACATACCTGCTGTGCTTCAAAAGTTCAGGTTGCATCCCATAATATAAAGAGGTGTCCCATGCTGCTGTGTTCAGATGGAATGCACCTGCAGTACTGCTCAGCACCTGGGCAACTGTAGGATACTGAGCACTTGTGAAAAATCCATGCTTATTTAGGTGCCTGAATGGGAATTGAGCCCATCTTCGGATCACCTGGCCCCGAATGCGGGTGCAGAACCCTTCTGAAAATTCTGGTCTTCATGCCCTGCAGAATGGCCTGGGAACATCCAGGTAGAACACTGCTCCTGCTTCTCACTCATGAGCTCTCCAGCCAAGCTGGGTTGGGTGAGCTCTCAGGTATGTCTACACTGCAATAAAACACTGGGGACTGGCCCTTGTCAGCTGACTTGGGCTTGCTGGGTTCGGGCTGCAGGGCTATAAAATTGCAGTGTAGACATTCAGACGTGAGCTGGGGTCTGAGATCCCGCACGGATCTGGTAGGGTCCCAGAGCCCGGTCTCCAGACTGGGTTCTGTGAGCCTGAGTAGCTGATATGGGCCAGCCACCAGTGTTTTACTGTAGTGTAGACAAACCCTCAGTCACCATCATGCTTAACTTAACTTCTGACCCTTCTGAAGTTTGCTCATCCCTAGGCTTTAGCCATCATCCTGGTGGTCTGTTCACAGAAGCTTTCCCAGGTAACCCTGGAGGGAACATTGCTGGGTTGATCTCGGTTGGGAGTTATTCTGTACAGACCAGACAGGGCAGCTTAGCTCCTCACTCAACTGCCTGGGCTTTGGGGAAAGAGCAGGGGAGTGGAAGTTCCATGAGGGAGGAATAGTAGGAGGAGCGAAGAGAACAATTAGACCTGCACATAAAATAACACGTTTCAACCAAATTGTTCTCATTCAGACTGCTGAAGTTTTCCATCCTGTGTCAGTTTTGCTCCTCTGGGATCCTCCATCAATGCACAGTCATGTCTCAAGTATAGCCGGTTCCCGAACAAAAGCTGGTTAAGTGTGAATACGTAGCACCTCTGCCTTGGATAGGACTTCCAGAGGGAACTTGCATAAATAAACATTAGGCAGAAATCAAGTGATACTGGTCAGGAAAGTGTTGAAACATTGCCTCAAGGGCTGCGAGACTGGCAAGAGGAACAAACAAAGGACTTTGTTCTGAAAGCTAGCTGAACAGGATCAGTGACAGTGAATATGCAGCCAGAGGGAGAAAATTCACAGAACAGCAGTGAAAGTAGCTGAGAATAGTCACAGAGAGCAACCGCGGCTAGGTCAGTGTTAAATACCTGCTCTTTAGTTTGGAATGAGTCTGTATCCTTTAAGAAGAAGAACAGGAGTACTTGTGGCACCTTAGAGACTAACAAATTTATTAGAGCATAAGCTTTCATGGACTACAGCCCACTTCTTCGGATGCATATAGAATGGAACATATATTGAGGAGATATATATACACACATACAGAGAGCATAAACAGGTGGGAGTTGTCTTACCAACTCTGAGAGGCCAATTAATTAAGAGAAAAAAAACTTTTGAAGTGATAATCAAGCTAGCCCAGTACAGACAGTTTGATAAGAAGTGTGAGAATACTTACAAGGGGAGATAGTCAATGTTTGTAATGGCTCAGCCATTCCCAGTCCTTATTCAAACCGGAGTTGATTGTGTCTAGTTTGCATATCAATTCTAGCTCAGCAGTCTCTCTTTGGAGTCTGTTTTTGAAGTTTTTCTGTTGTAATATAGCCACCCGCAGGTCTGTCACTGAATGACCAGACAGGTTAAAGTGTTCTCCCACTGGTTTTTGAGTATTTTGATTCCTGATGTCAGATTTGTGTCCATTAATTCTTTTGCGTAGAGACTGTCCGGTTTGGCCAATGTACATGGCAGAGGGGCATTGCTGGCACATGATGGCATATATCACATTGGTAGATGTGCAGGTGAACGAGCCCCTGATGGTATGGCTGATGTGATTAGGTCCTATGATGATGTCACTTGAATAGATATGTGGACAGAGTTGGCATCGGGGTTTGTTACAAGGATAGGTTCCTGGGTTAGTGGTTTTGTTCAGTGATGTGTGGTTGCTGGTGAGTATTTGCTTTAGGTTGGGGGGTTGTCTGTAAGCGAGGACAGGTCTGTCTCCCAAGATCTGTGAGAGTAAAGGATCATCTTTCAGGATAGGTTGTAGATCTCTGATGATGCGCTGGAGAGGTTTTAGTTGGGGGCTGAAGGTGACAGCTAGTGGTGTTCTGTTATTTTCTTTGTTGGGCCTGTCTTGTAGGAGGTGACTTCTGGGTACTCGTCTGGCTCTGTCAATCTGTTTTTTCACTTCAGCAGGTGGGTATTGTAGTTTTAAGAATGCTTGATAGAGATCTTGTAGGTGCTTGTCTCTATCCGAGGGATTGGAGCAAATGCGGTTATATCTTAGAGCTTGGCTGTAGACAATGGATCGTGTGGTGTGTCCTGGATGGAAGCTGGAGGCATGTAGGTAAGTGTAGCGGTCAGTAGGTTTCCGGTATAGGGTGGTATTGATGTGACCATCGCTTATTAGCACAGTAGTGTCCAGGAAATGGACCGCTTGTGTGGATTGATCTAGGCTGAGGTTGATGGTGGGATGGAAATTATTGAAATCATGGTGAAATTCCTCAAGGGCTTCTTTTCCATGGGTCCAGATGATGAAGATGTCATCAATGTAGCGCAAGTAGAGTAGGGGCGTTAGGGGACGAGAGCCAAGGAAGCGTTGTTCTAAGTCAGCCATAAAAATGTTGGCATATTGTGGGGCCATGCGGGTACCCATAGCAGTGCCGCTGACTTGAAGGTATATATTGTCCCCAAATGTGAAATAGTTGTGGGTGAGGACAAAATCACAAAGTTCAGCCACCAGGTTAGCTGTGACATTATCAGGGATACTGTTCCTGATAGCTTGTAGTCCATCTTTGTGTGGAATATTGGTGTAGAGGGCTTCTACGTCCATAGTGGCCAGGATGGTGTTTTCTGGAAGATCACCGATGGATTGTAGTTTCCTCAGGAAGTCAGTGGTGTCTCGAAGATAGCTGGGAGTGCTGGTAGCGTAGGGTCTGAGGACAGAGTCTACATAACCAGACAAGCCTGATGTTAGGGTGCCAATGCCTGAGATGATGGGGCGTCCAGGATATCCAGGTTTATGGATCTTGGGTAGCAAATAGAATACCCCTGGTCGGGGTTCTAGGCATGTGTCTGTACGGATTTGTTCCTGTGCTTTGTCAGGGAGTTTTTTTAGCAGATGGTGTAGTTTCTTTAGGTAATCCTCAGTGGGATCAGAGGATAATGGCCTGTAGAATGTGGTGTTAGAGAGCTGTGTAGCAGCCTCCTGGTCATATTCCAATTTATTCATGATGACGACAGCACCTCCTTTGTCAGCCTTTTTGATTATGATGTCAGGGTTGTTTCTGAGGCTGTAGATGGCGTTGTGTTCAGCATGGCTGAGGTTATGTGGCAAGTGATGTTGCTTTTCCACAATTTCAGCCTTTGCACGTCGACGGAAGCAATCTATGTAGAAATCCAGTCTGTTGTTTCGACCGTCCGGAGGAGTCCATGCAGAATCCTTTTTTTTGTAGTGCTGGTAGGGAGGATTCTGTGGGTTAGTATGCTGTTCAGAGGTATGTTGGAAATATTCTTTGAGTCGGAGACGTCGAAAGTAGGATTCTAGGTCACCGCAGAACTGTATCATATTCATGGGTCTGGAGGGACAAAAGGAGAGGCCCCGAGATAGGACAGACTCTTCTGCTGGGCTAAGAGTATAGCTGGAAAGATTAACAATATTGCTGGGTGGGTTAAGGGAACTACTGTTGTGGCTGCTTGTGGCATGTAGCAGTTTAGATAGTTTAGTGTCCTTTTTCCTTTGTAGAGAGGCAAAGTTTGTCTTGTAAATGGCTTGTCTAGTTTTTGTAAAGTCTATCCATGAGGAAGTTTGTGTGGAAGGTTGGTTTCTTATGAGAGTATCCAGTTCTGAGAGCTCATTCTTAATCTTTCCCTGTTTGCTGTATAGGATGCTGATCAGGTGGTTTCGCAGTTTCTTTGAGAGTGTGTGACACAGTCTCTCAGCATAGTCTGTGTGATATGTAGATTGTAATGGATTTTTTACCTTTAGTCCTTTCGGTATGATGTCCATCTGCTTGCATTTGGAAAGGAAGATGATGTCTGTCTGTATCTGTACGAGTTTTTTCATGAGGTTGATGGATTTCCATTCCATACGGCTAAATGCAGTGCCTTGCATAATGACAGGTTTCAGAGTAACAGCCGTGTTAGTCTGTATCCGCAAAAAGAAGAACAGGAGTACTTGTGGCACCTTTTCTCTTAATTAATTGGCCTCTCAGAGTTGGTAAGACAACTCCCACCTGTTTATGCTCTCTGTATGTGTGTATATATATCTCCTCAATATATGTTCCATTCTATATGCATCCGAAGAAGTGGGCCGTAGTCCATGAAAGCTTATGCTCTAATAAATTTGTTAGTCTCTAAGGTGCCACAAGTACTCCTGTTCTTCTTTTTGCGGATACAGACTAACACGGCTGTTACTCTGAAACCTATCCTTTAAGAGTTGCTGTAATATAATTACCAACAACACCTGCAGGTGCCAGAAGAGATCCGGACCCCATGGTGCTAGACGCTGTACAAACACAGAGTGAGAGACAGACCCTGCTCTGAAAAGCTTACAGTTTGAATAGACAAAGCATGGGAGTTCTTATTATTTTCATTCTTCATATGAGGAATTGATTGAGACTTGCCCAAGACGTGCAGGAAATGGATGGAAGGGCCAGAAATTGATCAGCGGCTTTCTGCATCCCATTCCAGTACCCTAACCGCAGGACGCTCCATTTTTTCTGAACCAGGAATTTGCTGCAGAATTCAAGGATTCCTAAAACTGTCATAGTGTAAAGGGAATTGAAAAAGCTTAAGTTTTACTTGCCAAAGCCAGAGTTCTGTAGTTCTCCTTTAATAGCAGACATGCTAATACTCCCTAAAATAACGTATGGAGTTGCGTTCTCTAATCAGTGTCTGACTTCAGCTCAAGCAGTTTAAATCCAGAGTAAGTCCGCTTGCTTGCTTGCAATGTGCTTTGAGATGCTCAGAGGGCAGGTCACAGAAATGCAAAGTATTATGGAATACTGGGTTCTAGATTTCATATCAACACTATTCAAATTACATGAGGATCATGATCGAGAACAATGAGGGGCTTGAGTAAGGGAGATGGAGGCTCTCCCATTTTTGGTCACTCATTCAAATACAAGTGAGATGGGAGCGACCAGAGTTTATACCTCTCTGAATTGAGCTGGTCAGAATATTCTGAGAAATTTTGATTGCAAAAGGGACAATTTTTTGGTGAAAACTTTTATATTTTTCAACTAACTACACCTCTGACATGTTCATGAGCCTGTGTGAGGTTGGTACCCTTCACTCTACTTTCTAGCAGACAGCTGTTCACAACACAAAGTCCGTCGCTTACCACTGTCTCTTGCTGGTCATCTCAGCGGAGAAACCAAGGACTGACTAGGCTGCAGAGGTCAAGCTATCTTTTCTCCCCTGGAGTGTGCCGTTTGGGTGGGGACAGAGGTGTATACATTGCTGGGGTAGTGTGAAGGAACTTTACTCTGCTATTGTCCATATGCTGTAGCTGGTCAGTAGATAACCATGTCCTTTGTTTATCTGCCTAGAAACTTACGTGAGCAAAAAAATTCACTGGAGGAGGGAAAAAATTAAAGCGAAAAAGAAGAGCATAGCTGAGCCCTCTTGGAATTAATGGCAGTGAATGAAATGAGCTTTAGCTGACTTTTTATCATTGCTGAAATATATTTTTAGGCTGCAAACAGCTTTTCTGAAGCTACACTGGTAATGCTTAGAGGATGAGTTAGGAGTACATTAAAATTAGTTCATTTTAGATGTAAGTACATGATTCCCAGCTGATCAGTTACCGGCAGTGCTAGATGCTCGACAACATATATTATTCGTGAGCTCCTACTGTAGCCTGAAACCAAGATCCTTCTATAGACAGAGTTCAAAGCCAATACAAGAAGTTTCCCCACAGCGAGGTGGTGGTGGGTCTTATATACTTCACTCGCCCCTGCTTTGCTGGTCTAATAGTGAAGTTCCATCCTGCAGGAATGCTGGCGGGAGGGCAGTATGTGGGGGAAGGTAGCCCTGTTTTTGCCTATGCCATGCCTGTTCTAGGGATAACGGGACAGGATAAGGTTTGGGCCAGTGGTAGCCTCTGCTTGAGAGACCTGGGTTCTTCTCACAGGCTCACCATGTGACCTTGGACAAGTCACTTAGCTGCTCTGTGCCTCAGTTTCCCCATCTGTACCATGGGAAGGTGTTTATCCTCACAACAGTGTTTTATCCTATAAACACTTCAAAGGTGTTTATCCTCACAACAGCCTTATGAGGCCTCATAAGGCTGTTGTGAGGATGAACACCTTTGAAGTCATGAGGCAGCTGGTACCTAAGATAGAGGACTTCCCTCTCCAGGATTGTGGGTGCCAAGTGTTTGCATTTGTTCATCTGGGATTCTCTGCTCCGTGCTCCCTGATGGCACCCTTATGTTACCTTTAACTTCACCCCATGCCCACTTTTCTCCATTAGTTAATTTCTGTGCCACTGTCATCTCCTGTTTGTGTTCTGGGACAGAGCCCACTCAGAGTCTCAACTCACTTCACATGTAAGAAAACCCAAGGGTTAGAGTGAGAAACTAAACTGTTGCTGATACTTCGATGGGGCCCAATCTGCTTTGGGCCCAAAGTGTCATCCGAGGACCCATGTTAAGGACTGAACTTACCATGGTGAGTCCATTTTCCTTGGTAAACATTCACAGCATTGCGTAACGGGCTGTGCTGGGATGCATACCAGCCACTGCCTTGGCGCTCTCACAAGTGCATGATGTTCATTATGTAACAGGCCTGTGCATGCAGTAACTTTCTGTGTATTCCTTCATGGGCATTCACAGCCCAGACTGTAACCGGTGGGATAGTAGTGCCGTGGAGTCCGTGTGAGTGCAGCCTCTTTCTCAAGGCAGCAGCACCGTCTGGAACAAGGGGCAATGAGAACGCTAGGAAATGTCTGCACTGAACTCCCCTGATTTGGGGCTACATTGTGAACTCAAACCAGGTCCATCCAAAAGGGTCACTGAGGTTCATGTATTCACTGGGCTTCATTTAAAGTGGCCTGAGTTTTGAATTGAAATCCAGCAAAATTTGCTGCTTCACAATGACTTTTCTCCTGAAACTCTAGTTTGAGCAGGGTTGGGGGGGGTTACTTTGTTTGGGTTTTCTTAGGAGACTTCAAGTGCTTTCAAATCTTAAATTCCAGCAAAGGCTGAGAAGGGGTTGGAAAGAGGGAGGCTGTGAACCCATGTGGCTCAAAACCATAGACACAGCATATTTCTCCCTTCCGTGAACAACCCAAACATCTTATTACTTGGGCATATGTATCCACACTATACGGACATGACTTGTACAGTAGAACACCTGCCACACCACTGCCATCCAGGCAGCAGCATTTTGCATGTGGTTGCATCTCTCATCAACGCAAATTAAAAGAAGCTTGCAGGGGCTGGGCTCCATTCTAGTGATGCTATTGAGTCAAACGAGGGGCTCAAACCTAGAATCCTCGTTAAAAGATTGGAAAGCTGCAAGTTGCGTCATGGGAGCCCTCTGAACAGGGTCTGTAGAGATCTGCTCGAATAGAGCAGTGAGGGAGAGCACCAAATCGAAGCCTGCTGCCCCACACCTCCCCACTGTCTTGCCACTAGACTATGTGAGGCTGTGGCCATCCCTAGAAACCTCTTCTATTAATGAATCTTCAGTCAGCGCTTCCTCTCTCACTGCTGTAAGCCTGTGTCTATCCACCCTCAATTGCTCGACACTCAACAGAATCCTTAAGCAAATAGAAATGAAAAGGCCCTTGTGTTCCTAAATCCGCACAGAAAATCCATTTCCCTTTGACAGGAAGCCATCTGCATTGCTCTCCCTCTCTGCCTCTAGCTGGGGCTTTGTCAATGAATTCTCACACGCAAATTAAATGACATTCCACCCCCTGTTTTCTCTTTGTTCCACAGATCAGCTTAATAATATTGGCGCATCTCATACGCTGCTCCCGCTCAAATCCTTTTTGTTAGTTTTCATTTATCTGCACTTGGCAAAACCAGACACACTATTTCTGGGATCTCGAAAAGGAAAAAAAGATCCCCCTCAATCCCTTCCCCTGTATATTAGCCTGTTTTGTTGTGATGGTGGGGGTGGTTTTAATCTCTCCTTCTAGTGCTGCTGCTTAGAGAAGAAGAAAATAAGGGACTAATTGCCTGCGCACCTCAATTGTCTGTCTGATGCGAGAAGTGGCTGCAGGAATTGCTCCTACACACCCCTTCTCATTTCTTTCTCTCAAAAGTCTTGCATCTCCCTGAGCTTGACTTTGCATTTGACATTTCGTATCAAGCAGCCCCAGGAGCAACACAGATTCCTGAATGAAAAGGAAACATGCAGGCTTAGGAGGAAAGTAAAAGGGACTAAAAATGTGCAACCTGGGCAAAGCACAGCTAACGGGGACATAAATACCTGCTATTATCTGAAAGGTGGAAACCGTAAGGAGAGAGAGAAGGAAGAATACAAGAGAGTGGTCCAGGAAAGTATAACTTGGAATAACGATTCCCCTTCCAACTGAACAAAGGGTCATTTGGGATGAATGGGCCAAACTGACCTCTGCTGAATTTCCATTGACTTGGGGTGGACGGTTCCCATTTATATCAAGGGTGAATTTGGCCCCTTAGAAGAAAAAAAATACCCAACAGTAATGCCTGTTGGTCAATGGAGCAGTTTCCCCAGGAGAAGAGGTGGAAGCTGCATCTTTGGGATATTTCAAAATAGGTGTCACTGTACAGCAAACTACAAAGGACAATCCCACACTGACTACCTGGTCTGAGTGGATTAGCTGATGACTTAACAGACATTTTTTCCTGTCCTGGTGTCTCTGATTCTATGCAGGACATGTTACAAATGCAAAGGGCAGAATTTGCTTCTAACGATAGTCATGAAAAGCGATGTCAGCAATCTGAATCTGAAAGGAGCCCTGGGACTTTTATTTTCACCTATTAGATTTTTCCAGCGATTTAGGAAGAAAGTCAGTACCTTTTTTATTAAGAGGAGGAAGCAGTAGCATCTTCTATTGATTAGACTGTCTCTTCTGCTTTGTCCAGATCTTTGAGAGACTAGACATGTTCCTTAGTGAGGCTGTAGACACATTACTGTGAAATTTGGGCTCAAATTTCCTGGGCTTTACAAGTTAGTTTGAAAACTTTTACAGCTGTCAAGATGCTGCAGAGATTTATTTGTGTTGTTATTCTGATTATGTTTGCGGGGGGGGAGGCTTTCAGATAATTTTTTTAAAATCTCATCGAAGATCCATTTTTTAATTCTCTCACCTGAACTATGCACTCAAAGGCTCCTCAACGTGAGGGAGTAGGATGGGTTTTTTTCTTTATTTTCCCAGCATGAAGTATTAAGTACCCTGCCCAAAACCCCCAATTGGCATGGAAGGGACATTGCCCATATTGTTGTGTTTCGCAGCAGAGAGTCAGGTGCAGGTTTCTGGCAGAGAATTAGAATTGAACTTCACACCCTATTTCGCTCTTGGGCAACCATTCCTCGCTTGCCTGAGTAGCTCCTGCTCCATTCATCCTGCCTTTTTCTGTTACTTCCGTTCCGAGGACTTGATCTTCTCTTACCTTACGCTCTTCACCACGGGCCCCTGAGGCTTATTTCAGAAATTCTCAATGGGTAACAGCTGTATATGTCCTTCCTATTCTATCCAAACATGCCCAGATAGTTCCTGAAAACATCTTTTGAGAGCACTGTGCACTTAAGTCTGTTCCTACTGCAGGCAATGGGAGCCAGTTAAAGCACCAAGTATCGGGTATCATTCTAGTACAGTAATATATCCTTATTCCCACATGGGAACAGGCTTTATTCTGTATGATAACCAAACTGCTGCAGCCATGCAAGTAACTCAGCCATTAATTCCCAAGGGTGAGGGGCTGCATAGCCTTTGAAGCTGAAGCAGAACTCACTTGGAATTTTGAAGATGCTGAATGCTTTCAATCAGACACCATCTTGTGATTCTGTAATTCGTGGAAAGCTGCTATCGCTGATAGGAGCTGTAAACAGAAAGATTGTAGCATGGTCTGCAAATTCCTTCCCCCTCTCCCCGTACCCCTTAGGATGGTTATCTATAAAGGAACAGAGGTCAATGCCTGCTGTTGTTTGAACGATGAGTGGAGGAGGCAATCCTGCAGGCTGACCAAGCAGCAAACTAACATGACAGGGAAATGATTTTATTACTGGCTCAACACGTTTGGTTCATTTGCCTTTGTTCTGATCATTATAAAAAGTTGGCATTGTAAATAGAAGACACAGCTTGCCGGAATCTGATCTCACTTCACTTCAGAGGAGATGCTCCTGATTTGCACAGCTGTAGGTGAGCCAAGAAGGAAGCCCTGAGCACTCTGTTTATCCACCGGAACGTTACAGGCCAGGGAGTTTCCCCTCCACTGCTTTGCCACCAATGTGCCTCCTCCCTCTGAGCAACGGGAAGGTGTTTTGTCAGTCCAAACAGAAAGTTGCCCTGGAGTGAACTCCTCTAGGGGCAGGAGCAGCATTTAGTCTCCCTGGCCGGTGAAACCTCAGCTTCTCTGTGAAGACTGCCAAGAAGAGGATCAAATAGCCCCCATTGTGGTGTTCTGTAGCATTGTTCTCTGCCTGGGTTTTATTTTAAGACCAGCTGCCAAATAATTGTGCTCTCATGTTACATACACTTTTGACAAGCCAAGTGGTTTTAATTAGTCCCTGCGGCCCCCAGCGCAACACAACCTGTCCTCCTGGCAGCGACAAATGGATACATGCCCACTGCAAGGGGCAGCAGGTGTTACCAAGTAACGAGACGTGCGGTGCTGCCATGCTGTCGGGACTCCCTGCAGCAGAAAGGGGTTTTTTCAGCCTTTAAGCAGGCTGCCCACTTGATCCCATTCAGACTGGCCCCTGCGCTTCAGCAGGACAGCCCAGCTGGCTTGTGAGCGGGCACAAAGCCACTGGAGCAGGTGGACACGGCTGAAGCCGCCCAGCGGACCGTGCGCAGAGGCTCAGATGTGCGGAGCGAGGCCAGGGCATGGAGAGGCCCAGCCTTCTCCGAGGCAGCCGCGGTCACTCCACAAGCATGTGGCTGGGGGAGCAACTTCCAAAAGTGGCCAGTGTCGGGTCTGTACGCTGCACGGCAGTAGGAATCTGAGGAAACCACCTGGGCACAGCTGGGTTCCAAATAACCGTGTTCACTAATGATATACAAGTGTACTAGGCCTAGCTAGCTAGGTTAGGTTTGGGTGGGTTCTGCCACAGGCGTCAGGGAGGCCTGATCTCAAAGGGATACTACCAAATTCCTATTCACTGCACTGCCTGACCTTACCTCTAACTGCTCCCTGCATGTTGGCCCCATTCCCCTTATCTCCTAGGCACACCTGGCCATTCAATCCACTCCCATACCTCTCCTATCTCTACCCTTTGCCTTCTCACTCAGACCCCTTTGCTCAGCTCCCTGCAGTTCATGGGAAAGGACTTCTCTCATTCTCTTTCATGAGACCAGTGCTCTGCCACCTGTACTGGCTTCCAATAAGCTCCCAGGTAGAATTCAAGATGTTTGGTTTTAACCTATGAAACCCTAACTGGTTTGGCAGCTGGTTCCCTGGGAGATGGCCTCTGTCCCAGAGAGCTACCACCACAATCCAGAGCAAAGGAGGCACTGAAGCTGGAAATCTCTCCGTGTAAATGAAAGGGAGATGCTGGCGGAACATTCTCTGAGACGGGGTCCTCCATTCTGGAACTCGCTCCCTTTCCCTTGGTTTGCCACAGTCTGGATTTGTTATCTTTGTGGGCATGCTGCAAAGCTCACCTCTTTTTTCTCTCATGTAAAGCTGGTGAAGAAGGAGTGGGATGCATGTAGGGGCAGTCCTGTGTGTATGCTGTGAACTTTGAGTGATGGGCTAGGTGCTCAGAGGTCCAGATGAGTGGCTAGACTTCTATTAGAAATGTGATGAAGAAATGAATAAATAACATTCAAATATCTTATTCTTTCAAACCTTCCCCTCCACCAATGAGTTTCTTCCCCAATTTTAATATGGCCTTTAAAGCTTTCCTCCTTACGGATGAATCTGTTCAGTGTTTTGTGACACTATGCATTTCTCTGGCATATACCATTATAATATAAAATGTACCATGTTTTCTGCCACAGCTGTGCCAATATAGATATGTATTTATATTCTCACTGCCATTAAGAAGGGAGCTGGAGAAGGGGATGGAATCTGTGGTGTTGTACGTTGATCAGTAAATCAAAATGTTTTTCATTTTCATCTTAAATTTTGGACTAAAATGACAGGATAGTTTCTTCAGCCCATGAAAAATTGTTTCCATTTCAAAGGAGGCAAATTCCTGCCTGGAGCAAATCCACAGCTGCATAGTGAGGGGGAAATGCCTTAGTTAAACCTTATGGGGGTTGATAATTGCTTGAAATGACTATTTTTTTGAGGTAGGTCAAATTCTCATTCTTCAGACACTGTTTCAGAGCTTGCATCCAGTGTCCTTCCAGATGCATGTTGAATCTCTGCTACCTAGAGGCCAAGAAAACAAGGGCTGGAGAGGCAATGTATTGATGTTCATGTGCTTCTTGCTCATCCCATAACTATGAATTGTTTTTAAAATGTGTCTTGCCTTATCTGTGACTTTGATCTCCTTAGGGTGGATGGGGAATCATGTTCAATTCCCATTCACTCAGTAATCACTCTATCAATCTTCTCTGCCAATGTTAGTGGATAAATAGAGATGGACTGTGAAAGTGTGGGGTATGGCCTTTGGCATTTAAATATGATTTCTGTGCAGTGTATTTAGGTTTGAATTAACTAAAGAATAATAATTTAATGGTTTCATGAGCCTGTTTTTCTGTTCTAATTGTCCCATCTTTAAACATCACAGGTAAATATACTGCAGATTTCAACTGCTCTTTCAGGCTCCAGTGTCCCTCGGTGTACTTGGGGGTTTATTCCTCTTAATCAGAAGTGCTGTTTCAGACAGTTTTAGATCCTGCGCCCGTATAACTGACAGCGATATCCTCTTGATATCCCAAACCTCAGAATTCCTGAGTACTGCATGAAGTGTTTTCTTTTAGTATACTCGTAAAAACACAGGACACGTCAACGTGGAGATGCCCAGAGATTCAGCTAATCAGTAAATTGTAGCTCACGGCTTCATTTCTGAGGTTCATGCAAGTGAATATCCAACCTGGAAACAGTATGTTTTCATTTCCCTGTAATGAGAAAAAAATCTTTTACAAGGAGTGAGTGCGTGTGAATGCAGAGTATATTTACACTATGCCAATGGGAAATAAAGCTTTCCCTATAAATCATATTACTTCTATAAATGTACTAATACCATGAGCAACAACATTCATAACAGTTTATACCTGCCCTAGCTCTGCGGACACCTGCTGGTATTCTATAAATGTGATATATGATGACAGCTGATGTAGTACTTATTTATATTCCTTCATTTGTAATAACCCTGCACCGCACACTTGTGGATGGATAAAGTAAAGGGCCAGGTTATTAAAAAAGGGCACATCAATTGTACCCACAAAACTCTGTGTCTGTAGCAGCAGGTATGCTGCCTTCTGCTGTGATCCTGCTAGATCTTCTGAGCCAGACAGGACTGAGTCTACAGTGCTAGGTGACTTTTACAGCATGTGTTGCTGCAGGAAGAAACTGGGAGTAATGTTGCTGTACTGAAGATGGCTTCCTTCAGTTCACATGTAGAGCAGCCATGCAGATTATTCAAGATCTTGTGCTAGTTTTCATAAGAACCATTTACATTAATCCCAGTGTCCTGGCCAAATTCTCACCTTGGCAATGACATTCTCTGATTGCAATATCCTCGTAGTAACATCGCTATACATTACTTTTCATTTCCAGTGCTGAACCTTTGCGTAGTATTGTTGTGTGTGTTAAACATCGACCGTGTTGTACCAAAGAAGAAGATACTTATCAGGAGGGTTTGAAATGATCCCTGTTTACGTTCAGAACCTACCTCGCAGGAGTGGGGTGAGGCTGATTTGCTTGTATCATGTCAGGGCATAATTCACCCCAAAGGCCACTGTTGCCCCAATGTTTGTAAAATTCTTCGAGACCTTTAGACAAAAAGGCTACAGAAATGGAAAGCACTATATCAATGCACTGAAAAGAGGTATTTGTGCACAATTGATTTTGTGCACACAAGTGTGGATTGTATTTGGTATGATGGATACATGGGCATTTCTGTAGGCATAGCAATTCTGCCTTTCTTGGAAAGTTTAGTCTTAAGTGTTGCATAACATCATATGCATTCTCCACTAGACCTGGGCAGGTAACGCTTTCTCATCCCACAAGAGTTTTTGAATGTTCAAAAAAACTGTCGGTCCCAATATGGGATGAAAAGTCAAAATCTTTTATCTTTTCTTGAATTGATAATCTGGAAAAAAAAATTGAATCGGGGCAATTGAAACCTTTCATTTCAATTTTGATCCTTATCACTGTTTTAAACCTTCATTAGTATAAATCAACTCAAATTTCAAAACAAAAAGTTATTTTGGATCCAAATGAAAATTTTGAAATGTTAAAACACTTTTTAAAAAAATGTTTTGAATCGGGAGATTTGTCGAAACTGACCCTCTTTCACAAACAGTTTCAGTTTTGAGGAATCAACATTTTCTGATTGAGAAAAGTCTCGTCGGAAAATTCCCAACCAGCATGATTCTTCACCTACACAAATCCAGCCAGGTCCCTGTGTCACCAAAAGGCCATTACCATCATCTGGCTTTTCAATGGCATATGTAAGCTAGTGACTTCAGTGCATTACTTCTGGACAAGTAGCCACAGTGCTGAAACCATCCCCACAATTACCACTTGACCTCCCGGATGGTGGTCCAAGCAGTGGAATCAAGCGTTGAGTTGAACATGGCATAGGAAAATGAACTCCTTTAGTGGAGTCCGGCAGGTCAGGGCCAGGCCTGTGAGCAAGGGCAAAGACATGCAGCTCCACTGCTGTTGCCAATGCTGGTTTTGTGATCTGCGGAAGCCTGTCAAACTGGCACCTTTTGCCAGCACTAAATGCACTCGAGGAATAGGAAGAACGTGTTGCTTTGAGAGGTCAGTTTTTGAATCTTTTGAAGCACTTGAGTAGTTCAGGCTAATGAAGAGTAACTCAGCATGTATGTACAGCCTTGTCCCCTCCACTTCTTTCCTCTGTGAATGGCACTGTGAGCAGACCTGGCTACATTTGTACAAAGCTGGGGTCCCTCGGGGTAAATCAGCAACTGGGCAGAATGACAGAATGAAGAGGAGAATTCACCAGGAGAGGCCTTAATACAAAAATGAGATGAAAATCCCCCAAAGGTTGTTTTGTGGCCATTTTACTGAAAGTTGCAATGGTTTATCAGCCAAATCAACTGAAAGGCAACAGTGGCCTTTGGATTGAGTTATGCCCTGACATGATTTGCTAATTATTATGTGACTCCATGTACAGAGGTCAAATAACATGAATATGCAGAAAGCAAAACAAGATAAACACAGGGCTGCCTCTTGACAGTTGTTTTTGCCCTACCGGATACTAACCTGACTTCCTATTAAATTCAAACCAGCTCAGGCATGTATAATGGGTCTGCTGCAACGTACCGTAACTCCCAATATTTATGATACCACTCTAATATAAAATGATTGCCAAGAGCGTTTGCACTTAAAGTGAGAAAAGGCTGTATAAGGAAAATATGCCAGCTTGTGTTTAAAGCGGTGGACTTCGAATCAGGACTTCCTTGCTACAGTTTTTGTTTTTTTTAATCTTGTACAAATCAGTTCCTTTCTGTGCACCTCAGTGTCCATCAGTAAAATGGGGATAATTATAGTTCAACATTAACTAATTCGATCACACATGAAAGCACCAACCAGAATGGGCCCAAAGATGCTCTGTACATACAAATTTACCGTAAAAGACAATCCCTGCCTCCCAGAAGCTTAGAATTTAAAATAAAAGACTAAAGCTGGTCAAAACATTTCCAGCTTTTCATTTTTTCTACAAAAAAACAGGACAAATATATATATATATTTTTTTACTTGTTGCAGAAAATACCTCACATGTGGATGAGACAAACAAGCAGGACAGGGTGGGAGACATAGGAGTAATAAAAATAAACAGGATGAGTTCAATTTTCTCATGTCTTAAAGGAATTCATGTCTGTAAATCTCACTGAGATCCTGAGGTCAAAGGTATCACACTCTGTAAGTGCTAAGTATTGTTGTTACTATTGCAAGCTACTTCGCTGCCCAAAAGTCCCTGGGGGGAGGGATAGCTCAGTGGTTTGAGCGTTGGCCTGCTAAACCCAGGGTTGTGAGTTCAATCCTTGAGGGGGCCATTTAAGGAACTGGGGTAAAAATCTGTTTGGGAATTGGTCCTGCTTTTGAGCAGGGGGTTGGACTAGATGATCTCCTGAGGTCCCTTCCAACCCTGATCTTCTATGAAAAAGAACATAAAGTGGTTACCATTAAAAAGGTAGGTGAGTATTAGTTACTTACTCCAGGTATGGTGAAACTGAGGCACAGAGAGGCCAAGTGTCTTGAGCAGCAGGTCAGTTATAGATCTACAACTAGAACCCAGGAGGCCTGAGTACCATTCGCCCTCTCTAACCAGAGCAAACACTGATTCCCTTTGTAAGAATCTCCTCTACAGCCGTACAATTTGTAAATGCTTGGGTTGTGCCGATTTGCCAGGCATCTTGGGCTCTCATTTAAGGGGGATAAAATGCTAGCATAGCGGATCAGCATGACCGTGTTTCATATGACCTTTGCACAAGTGTAGATGATGGTGCAAGGTACCAGGCAGTGGAGAATCAGGCCTCTTGTCTCAGTTCCTAAGAGTCTTCTAATCTGATATGCTGCCATTTGAGCTCGGGAGGAATAGAGATGCAATGCTACATCCGCTCCTGATACCAAAATGAGCTTTCTGAGAGAGCCCTCTTTACTTAAGTGTCCCCAAGATGCTCTGAGAGATGTATTTAAAGAAAATCAATTGAGTGGAAAAGGCAGAGAATGGCTCTTAGCTGCTTCATCCACCTATGATTTCTAATGGCATCGTGGAGGAGCTGCATTTTCCCAACTTGACTGAAAGGCAAAGGCCTGTGGCTCCTTAGTAACAATCTCCTCAGTTTATAAACAGAAACCAGGCTGAGAGGCAGAAGTCCCTTCATTTCCTCAGGAAAGTTGGTTTCCGTGTTCAGCCTCAGACAACGTTATGTGGAGTCGGGGGGCAGGAGTGGGACAGCAGTTGTGCAGCTTGGGCATCAAGAGACAACCTAGGTCTATTGTAACAAGGAACATTCCAATGGAAAGCTCTTGGGATAACAACCACAATAAATAATCCTTGTCACTTATAGCCCATTTCACCTAAAGCTATCAACTGTCCGCTTTCGTACCAGCGGACATAATCATCCCCATTTTATAAATGGGGAAACTGAGGCACACAGGGATGACGTGAATTACCCAAGGCCACACTGTGAGTCAATGGCAGAGGTGTGAATGGAATCTGAGTTCTGGTGCCTAGTTAGCTACTCTAACGACTTGGTGGCACCATCTCCTATGGCAAATGGTACCAGTCTAATGCTTGCCTTTAATTAGCCTGCAAATAGGGCTTGAAACCTCACAAAATGAGGTGCTCTCCAGAGATTTTCTTCAGATTGAAAACGCTGTAAAAGCAGACACCTTCTGTTTTCAACTTAGCTTCTCTATCACCAGCTGAAACCAGAAAGCCCAACACAGGTGAAAATGAAAGGAGGAAAACCAGCCACATTATTTCTGCACTCCAAACTAGTTCCTGGCTGGATTTGGGTTTGGTCTACAGGAGTTTTCATCAATTTATAATTTAATCTGAGCAAGTTCTCCCTGTCCAACAGCAAAGCCCCACAAAAGAGCTCAAACAAATCTTGGCTAGCTCACAACAGATTATTATTATTTATTATTGATATTGTAGTAGCGCCTCAGAGCCTCAGTCTTGGACCAGAACCCCACAGCGCTAGGCGCTGTACAAACCAAAAATTCAGGCCCTGCCCCAAAAAGTTTACAGTCTAAGTCTGATGTTTAATCATGAGCTTCCTCATGGATGAAGATCTCTGGGTGCCTAACACAAACACTGTACAATCTGAATTAAGGGCGAGGCAGAAATATTGGGGAAATAAATGGACTTTTTGCAGTGCGTTCACCCCCTGTCTTAGAAACCGACACAGACCAAAGCATATACATGGCAGTAAATTGGCTTTGAACAATACTTTTATAGGTTGGTTTCACCAACCTGCTTTCTGGTGTCACAAGTCTCCATTGTATTTCTGTCCATCTTCCTCCTTCCCTGTCCAGAATCAGCATCCCAGGTTGGCTCCTATCCCTAGCAGTGGATTTTCCCTCATGACACAAGCGGGTGAATATTAAATCAAAAGGGTCTAGTTTACCACAGTCAAAATCCACTGGAAAAAAATACAGTTGGAATAAAAACCCCAAAACACCACAAAGCCTAAATTGCTACAACCTGTCTTTCTGTCTGTCTTTTGAATTATCAAGGGAAATGAATCAGACGTCAGAGCTTGTTAATTTTGTTGATATTAGAAAAGCAAAAAGCCCAATGGACTGAATGGATTCTGTGTCTGTCCAAAAAACCATGGAGTCAGTAGCTCCAGGATGCACTCATTAGTTTTGATTACACTTTCCTTCCTGCCCTGAGCTAGGCTGTTTCTGATGTGTCAGTACAAGGAGTGATGGGGAGGCCGTTTGGGCTTGGTGATGAGAAGGTGGGAGTGGGTAAGCAGCCAATTTACCTGGGAGCATGGCAACATTTCTTCTTGGACGAGCTGTGAGAGCGCCAGCGGGAATCAACTGCAGCATATTTCTCTGTTCTGGGTGAAAGTGAAATGATACATGAGGGTGCCCTTTTTTATTCGTGAAGATGCATTTATCGCCAAAGAGGAAGGAAGGCGGAGCTCTAGGGGGGAGCACACAGCAAACACAGGGAACATTTTGTTGGAGGCTTTGTAAATAATTGAAAGTCCCTCTCAAGATGAAAAATAATAGTGTCATTACTACTCGCTGTATTTCAGTTGGACTAGAGCAGGAGGTGTGATTTAGAGCTATTTTTCCTGGCAAGCATAAGGGCAAGAGAACGTAGCTACTTCTGTGTGAGCCCTTCCTATGAGGAAATAATTGCAGTGAGTCGCTAAACTAGCATTATTTTGCATTTCTGCAAAACCTCCAGAGTCCCCTCTGCCCTATTCACTCTTGCTTTTTGTTGTTTGTTTTTGTTTAGTTGTATTGCAGTAGCATTTGGAGATCCCAGCCCCTTTGTGCTGGGTCTGTGCAAACAAAGATTCCAGGAGCTCCCTCTCCAGTAACTCCCATTTCATCACATAAGTATAGCTTGATTTTCAGACATGCTGAGCTCCTGTCAAGAATAATCCTGGGAGCAGCTGAGTCTGAGTTCTGACCTGCAAAGTTTTCTGATTCTCTAGAGGTTTGGGAATGTTTGTATAAATAAGACGAGGAATTCATGTAACATAGTGATGGACACATTAGATAGATAACATTTGATTTGCCTCCATCCTTAACCTTCACCTGTTTCCATAGCTGAACACTAACTAAACCATTAAGACACAAAATGTTCAGGTAGGTCTTCTTTTTTGCAGTTCTTCTTTCCCATCTGGGAGTTGAAAGGCTACCGTAGCAGGGGAAAGCGGTTCTCGTGACATTTCTGGAAGTGGAAATGCTGGAAAGGTTTAGGAGAAATCCTGTTTCTATGAAATTTACAATCCTCTTGTTGCATGTTCAAGAAGTTGGGCTGTTTTGAATAAAAGCTTCACATGTGCTTTTCTGAACTGCAGACCTTCTGAGATTCCTCCACCACTAGTTTTCTACCATTATTTAAAGGCTTCAGAAGGGTCTGAACAGTCTTGTTTCCTCTTTCTTTGCTACCAGTGAACAAAATAACAAATGTAAAAAATACAGCAGTTTACTCTTGTCACTGTAAAAAAAAAATGCTGGCTGCCTTTTCACTTTATTTTGCTTCACATTTAATTACCACATGGGGAAAAAACACGTGGAGGAAAGTTTTTAAAACATTTCATGGGTGTGCTATGGAACAGAGCCCACTGCAGAATGCGCCAAAAATATTTTGATGGCACTATCAGTATTTGATAGATGCTCTGCCAACTAAGGGCTTTTACACCAAATGGAAAGGAAGTCTGGTCCTCTGTGCAGAGATATGCTGTATAAACACTAATCATTGCACAGGCAGACTGAGCTGAGTTTCAACTTTTCTTTGCTAGAGATTTGACGTACTCAAGTCAATATTTATGAAAACGTCAGAGCTATAACCCTGACTTCGGGGGGGGGAATCTGTGTGCGGCCTCAGCTGTGTATGCATAGCTCCCACACACAGCAGGGGCAAGAACTGGGGTCTGCATTTTCAAGTGAGTGGTGATACTAAATGCTTCAGTTATATTGGGGTGACCAGCTACCACGTACACACTAGATGGGACTGAAGAGGTTGGGCATTTCGTTTAAGGTGCGTGGTGTTGGGCACCCAAAATCACTAGTCCCTGCTGAAAATGTAGGCCAGGGCCCTTTCCTGGGTATAAAACAGAGCTTCTTTCTATAGTTTTCCACTGCATGAAAATTCGTTTCTCCAACATATCTTAAAAGTGGGTACCTGTAACTTTACAGTAAGGACCTGGAAGGAGAGGTCATTCTCAGAAGAAAAGGCAGTTACAAAACAATGGCCTAACAATAAGAGAGAAACAACTTTATGCTTCCCCATAGCAAAGCACTTTGTAGCAGTGATAAGAACGAACTAACCTTTCCAAGGCAGGTAGTGAAAGCGACATCAGTGGAATCTCAAGCTGGTGAAATTATTCACCGCTGATAAATTACCCAATGAAGTCTAGCTCTGGTTTCTGTCTGTGGACTGAACCCAGTTTCTATGGATGTATTCATTATTTGTCAGTACAGTTCTGAATATTTTAGGGAGACCATTTTCAGCCTGGGGGTTGTTTGCAAACTGTTCTCTCCGACTGGTCATGGTGTGTTACCGAGTTCCAATAGAGATTGGCAGTGCTGATCAGAAAGGAAAATCTTACCTTGAGGCAGAGAATTTCTGTAGAACTCCATCAACACTCTCCTGCAGTGATGCCGTGAATGAATGCTGTACCTCAAATTATACATTATTAACTGCATACTGGGCCGTTAGTAGGAAAATGAACTAATCAGAGAAAGAGGCATGCAAAGGAATCAATTTGCTTTCTAATGTATTTTAGTTCCTGAATTTGTGCGGTAATGATTGATGTTAACTGAAAGCTGATTGTTAGACACAGGCACTAATAGGATGACAATCTGAAGAAGACAGATATAGTCATTATTACATTATGGCCTTAGCACTTGGAAATGCAAATCTATAGTTTTCGGGGTCAGGGGCTTATTCCAATGATTTGATTATTTTGACATGAAACCTGTCAGTCCAGCAATGTATTCTGGACAAGTCATGGAAAGGTTTTATCCAGTTACCTACCCACAGTTATACAAGCCAGCATGTGGTCCTAGAAATCCAGGGATTCATACCTATTACATGACTGAAAAAAGAAATGAATTTAAGGTCAATTCCTATGGCATTTCCCAATTGTAGCCTCCCAGTTCTGGACCAGAAGAATGCCCCTGGGTTATTTCTTCACCATCTTGTCTGGCCATGCCACAAATTTATTGTTGACCTTCTCTGTGCCTGAATCCGTTAATCGTCGGTCAGCAAGACTAGTTGGGGAGTGAGATTGCACAGGGGCGCCCTTGGGATGTGTGCGAACTGGCCAAACTCAGTCTAAATAATTGTGCGGCTAAAAACTGTATTTGGAGATTTTTTTTTTAACCATTTGTCAAATGTTGTTGTCAGAGTTGCTATAAACACCCTTTTTTTTCTTTCCTCCTTCACCATGTCTTGCTCCTTGTTCTCATTTGCTGCCCTGCTTGTCTCATGAACATTCTGCCCCCTTTTGTCTCTCCAGCCCCTTTTCAATGTTAATAGCTCCTTTAATTTTTTTAAAAATATCATTTTGTGGATGAATTGCGCACCCATGAAAAGGAGGGGGCTGAGAGCCCTAAGCTTGGGTCTCTCTTCACAGGAAGGAGCTGGGCAAAGGCATCCCTATCTGCAGGAGATAAGTGTCTGTCTATCTACCCTTATGGGAAAGTCCAATAGAATGTTTTAGGGAGGAAAAGCAGGTCCCTGCGGCCCATCGCTTCCCGCAGCTCCTATTGGCTGGGAACTGCGGCCACTGGGAGCTGCGGGGACCCGTGCCTGTGGATGGTCGGTGTCAGCAAAATGTCTCGCGGCCTGCAATCAGATTACCCTGATGGGCCACAGGATGCTCCCCATTGGCCTAGAGTATTCTAAGGCAGGGGAATAGTTCATCATTTAAACTCTATAGACCTGTTCAAAAAACCTTGTACTGTAGAAACTTTCTCAGTTACTGTCATATTCTATAAGGTGTTTTTTTTTTTTCATAAAGCTATCATCTGTCTTTCTACCTAAGCCTTTATGCTGTGCTAGCCACAGCAGTTTCTTTGCACTCCCCAAAATGAGCATCACCGTCTGTAAAGGCCGACCATTATCCTGTCTTTGAATCTCCTGGCTCTTGCCAGTGTAAAATCAGATCTTGATCAGATTTATATCCAGAGCAGGTTGAAAAATGAGACACATTTTTCATGAAAGCTTTCTTTAAAAACTTCTCTTTTCTTTGAAAAAAGTTTTGAAATTCTAAATTCTTCGATTCGCTCTACTTATATGCAAAAGTTTTTGATACTTGTTGAGGGATAAAAGATACCCAGAAGGTTGTTCTGGAAACAGATTTGCAAGCTGGCTTCAAGTTCATCTGAATATTGAAGGGCTTTGAGCCATGACTTTGCCTTGAGCCTGAAATAAATACATTTTTAGTTCACAAGAACAAAGCAGGAGCATGTCCTAATGTTGCTCAAAGACTCTCATAAACAATTCCACTAGCACTTGAAACAAAAGATCTCTAGTGTGCATTCATAATTGAGCCGAGTGCACAGTATATCATATGTTAATTGTATATCATTAAAGGGACATTTATAGAGCTGTAATATGAATATAAGAGATAAATCTAATTGTCATACAATTAACTCAAAATTATTTAAGCACAAAATATATTGTCATTTCAATGATCAGTCCCACTTTAGTACTTCAGTATAAAACTACTTCCCTTCCTAACCAAATCAGTCTGGCCACTCTCAGGTGTGGTTTTAAACAATGACTGTAAATAGTACCGAAATCTCCACAACCATTTTTTATTGAGAAACCCAGAAAACTTCTCTGTTGACCCACAACATAATTTGTTTTAAATCTAGACCACCGATGATTTAGTTTTGAAAAATACAATTTTGCCAGCAGGACGTTCTTATTGAGGACAAAAGGCTTTTGTGGAGTTTCAGGTCACAGGGTTCAAGTGAAACTCATTCCCCACCACTTGACTTGCAAGTTCAAACAAGTCCCAAAACTCAAAGCAAATGTAAACCCCTTTCCTGACATTGGATCTACATTGGCGAGACTTGTGCACTCAGTGGGAATCTCGTACCAGAACTGAGGACTGGGCCATCACCACCATATTTCAGAATGTTACTTGCAAAAACTTACATCTCTTTAGGCTCAAGTGCATGCTTGAAACTCAGCCCCTGGCCTGCAGTTCAGGTTTGGAAGACAACCTGAAGCCAAATCTTTCTCCCCATTTTAATTTTCATTCAAAAATATAATAGCTTTATTCAATTTTTTAGTCTTTTTTTAAGGTTAAAAATAGAGTAGGGGCTAACTACATCTCCACTTCAGCAGAGTTAACCCAGGAATGAATTGGGCCTTGGTATTTAGGTTTTCAGGTTCAATAGGAATGAGATACCAAGTCATTTTTATACCTAGGTACTTGGATCAAATAAGATTGGCAGCAACTGAAAATCTCTATCATCTGGCACCTGTTTGGCAGCTTGCATGAAAGTGTGGTGGCCTCAGCCCAGTTCCTAGTCAGGGCCGGCTTTAGGAAGTGCGGGGCCCAATTCGAACAGTTTTGACGGGGCCCCGACAGGGATGACTAAAAAAAAAACCACATAAAAAAAAAACACACGGGGCTTGTACTAACCCGGCCGCGCTCCTAGTCTTTGGCGGCGGGTCCTTCACTCGCTCCGGGTCTTCGGCGGCACTGAAGGACCCGCCGCCAAAGTGCCGCCAAAGACCCGGAGTGCCTCCAGGTGAGTAAAAATTAAAAAGGTGCCTCTAGCCAGGGAAGGGATTCTCTGCCACTTGCCCCCCACTCTGGGCGACCCTGCCACTGGGCGCGGGGCCCTCTTAGGTGCGGGGCCCGATTCGGGGGAATTGGTGGAATTGGCCTAAAGCCGGCCCTGTTCCTAGTGGACAAATGTCCCCATCATAATACCACCCAAGCCAATGGGACACGGAGGCTACATTCTCCTCTTGCTGGTAGTTCAGAAACTGTTCTGTGGCTATGCAGAAAGGACTCCAGTCTCCAAGGCTGTACCTTGGACTGTTTTCCATACCTGTTGTAGTAGGATGCAAGAGCAACAGCAAACAAATCTACTGCCTAGTGTCTGAAATCTACCTCATGCTGGCAAGGTTAATTTATGGCTTTGGACTCTGAAGCAACTACCAAAAGTGACTCCTCTTTCTGCTGTTCCCATTGAAAGAAACTTCTTTGCTCCTGCACTAATGCAGTGTTTCTTATGCCAGTAATAAATCACTACAGTCTGAGCAGGGCAGCACTTTTGCTGGCCACAGCCAAGGATTCATATTAGAAAAGCAATTCTCATAGTGATAGAAATGAGAGGTGCTGACATTTCCAAATATGACAGAGACAGCAAATGGATCCCAGGCTGCCTCAAGCCCAGTGTTCAGAGACCCCATTCATTTCAAACCTTACTGCTCATGCATGCAATACTCCAGACTAAGCTGAGTCACTAGACAGTGAACCAGAGGATGTGTAGCTTAAGTGCATTTTACTAGGCAGTATGCAGCAGGTTATTAAACAGAGTTGCTTTGCTTTGGTGCCTGATCAATTAATAGCCACTACTGTGATTCTTCTCCCTCTCTGTTTGGGGCTTTACATTAGCAACTCAAGAACTAAGCTAATGCTGATGCAATTTCTCCAATGCCTAGTTTGCTCTTCTGCTGTCCTGGTTTTCTATATGCAGTGTTTATTCATCTAGACTCATGTGCACAAGCATTTTGAATCCTTCATGTAACCTTGGTAGGTCTGTAATCTGGCTGAAGCAGAAAGATTTCTTTAGTTTGGGAGGGGAGCTGCCCCTGTTCCCATGGTGAAATCTTTCAGTAGGCTATTACAAGCCATGTCAGCTCTCCACACTCCTCTCTTTTCATTGTCTGCAGCCTGACAACCACTGACAAGGACATGAGCACTGCGCTTTAGAAGAGGGCATATAATTCCACTCTGAAAGGAGAGCAGTGTGGCGTATTCCTGGATTCCAGCACAGGAATACTGGGCCCTTAGTTTTTATTACCTATTTTTCAAATGAAGTAACACTGCAAACCTAGCCAAGCCTCCTTCAAAAGTCAGCATGGTTTAACATTTTAATACTCTCTAGTCTCTCTCTGAAGTAGCAACAGCAGTGTCACTTCTCCTGAAAAGCAAAATCAGCTGTGTCCAGGTATAACTCATGTGCAGGAGAGGAGCGAACACCAGGGTCTCAGATCTAAACGACTGGACATTTTGGAAGGATTCTGATTCAAACCCCGAGATCTGAAGCCATCCCAATGGGGTTTGGTCCCAGTCTATTATCATTGTGCAAATGGAGGGGCAGAAGAGGTGTAAGGGAACCAGTTATGCCGATCCCTGATGCAGGTTGGCACATGCTTGGGGCTGCTCCATCATGTACCAGTTGGCCAAATGCTATAAGGGACAACACACCAGCCAAGCACAAGCAGAGCACATCACATTCCAGCCAGTCCTGCTAGCCATCCCTTGAGCAGCAGGTTGTAGGCATGACCGTGGCATAGGAGCCAGTTACACTAGCTCTACTCCTCCTGGGAATTCTCCCACACTGGAAGTCTCTGCTCCTTTTGCACCATCTGAGCATGCAAAGGGAGTGGCACAGGGCAGAGAATCTGCCCTATTATACGTTAGGAGCCTACAGCATGCTTGCTTTTGTACAAGACACAGAAAAAGACACGGTCCCTGCTCCAAGAAGCTTCCACGTTGTCTTGATGGAGAATCCATTGAGTCAATTCCCCCGCCCCTCGGTATGGTTTCTATTACACAAGCATGCATCTAGTGACTTCTTTGGTTACTTTCTATTTCCCCCAGCGTAACTGAAAGGAGAATCTGGCCCATCCCAGACATTCATCAGGGTTTTCAAAAAATAAAACAAAATAAAATTAAAAATTGGGGGGCGGGGGGGAGGGGAAATGGGTCCTTTTCAAACCTGGTGAGATAGAAACCCTTTTGAACTTTTTTGCAGCATCATTTCTCAGTTTGTGACCAGCTCTCTTTGTTATTATGCGTGTCCAGGGGTCAAACACCAGAGCTGGAAATGGTAGTCAGAGGTTGCCCAAATACCTTCTGAGAACAGTTTCTGGAAAGGCTTATGATTATGGGAGCACCCATGAAAACAAGGAACACAGTTAATTTGAACTCCTTGGCTCTGTGTTTAGAGCTATTTTGAGAAGCCAAAGGATTATCTGCATATCAATGCAAGGTGTCATTTGTTAGGAAAGGGGAGTGGCTGCTATTGGGTGCAGCTGCTGCAAATTGCTGAGTAGTTTGCACTCACATCCTGCAAGTCAACAAATATACATCACAGAAACGTTTATTAGGCTGTGGGGGGGAGGGAAAGTCAGATGCTGGTTGGGAGTGTATTTTTAAGTCCTACTATGTCAGTGATAGCGTCTGAGATCTAGATCTTGTAGGCGTGCAAGATGCACGTTTTTGTAGGCCATGCCTCTCTAGTCTTTCTTCATGTCCAAAAGTTTATACTAAGCCCTCAAAGTCCTCTGGTAGCTTAGCAGAACATCTGAATCTGGGGCTTGCCCTCTCCACCAGACTAAAATTGCCACTGAGGGTGCATGCTGTAAAAAGTTCAGGTGGAGTGGGATTTCCCAAGGAACTGAAAGCCGTTAAATGCTACTGACTTTCAGTGAAATTTGGCTTAGCTGTCCCTTGTGCCTTTGAACATCTCCCTCCCGGTTATCAGTTCTCTCTGTCCTATGGCCAGCTTTTCAGCTTAGCTCCTATTTAGACACCAAGGTGGCCAGATTTTAAAAAGAGGCCAGCAGGTGGGATGTATGTTGGGAGTTCAGGTCTTTTAGTAAATCTTGCCCATTTGTGGGTGCTGAGCACTTGAAAATCCAGCCTTTGGTTAGTTTCTCAAGCTCACATATATGTAGCTTATTGTTTTGTACATACACAACTCAAAATGGATACTGTAGAGACAGCCTCTGCTCAATGAGATATATTCGATGGGATGTACCACACATACTTGGATACATGACTCCCTCTCTAACTAAATCTAGGGCTGAATCACTGAATGACATGAAATGACCCAGAAACTAAACAAATCCCAACCAGTGCAGCAGAAAGATAAAGCAGAAGAAAATGAGAAGGGAACAGTCTTGAAAACTTACTGTAACTTGGTTTTCCTCATCCTGGGAATGTTTCCATTTCATAACTTGCTCCCACTGGGTTTTGATTCTGATGGCAATGTCTGCGATTCGGATACACTTCAACAGTCTCAGTGTTACGGAGTAGGTTGTATTGCTTTATTCAATGGCTGCTGAATGACATCCTGACTGAATGAAATATGCAGCTGGCATATTAGCTCTGTGCACAGATACTCCATTGGACTCTTTCAGGATCAGCTTTCCTGTTCTGAAAGCAGGTAGCCATGTTTTTGCAGAGGTTCCCTTTACCCATTTAACTACCATCGTGCGCTCAGAACATCATGTCCACTAGATTGCCATGTGGATGGGAAGAAGCAAGAAAAATGTAAGTCTGTCTGTTTATATGGCTCCCATCCCTGTAGCATCTCAGCCCTCACAAATGTTAGTGAATTCTCCTTGTGAGGTAGGGCACTGTTATTTTCCCCATTTTACAGATGGGGAAATTGAGGCACGGTGCTATGACGTGACTTGCCCAAGGTCACCCACAGAGTCTGTGGCAGCAGCAGGAATTCAACCTAGCTTTCCTGAGTCCCAGTCTCTTTTCTTATTTAATGGGGGAAGAGAGATCTGAAGGGTTAATTCATAGTCACTAAAAATGATATTAAATTCCATGGGCCATGATATGATATTGGTGATTCCACGGCATTCATGGGAATAACTCAATGAAGAAAGGACCAGAGTTGCATGGACATGGAGATTAGTCTACCCTACAAGGGGTCTCTAAATATCTGGAACGAAGTACTTTGGTAAGAGTGGAAGAAGGTAGCATTAGTACTACCTTTTCTGGGGTAATGAGCAGATGACCTCAGATCTCTGGGCTGCCAAATCCTGTACCTTTCACATGCACTAACTGTAAGCCTAAAGAGAAATATATATTTTTAAAAGATCTCTTGCTCTCTGCATATCTAACACACCTGTCTCCCTGGCACCTTGACTCCTTTGACAGCCTCATACCAGTAATCTGGTTCTATGCATTTGGAAAAAAGTAGAATAAAAATGTTGCTAGGTGCACTACCCGGGAGTCATCTCTTTTCAATGGCACTTCTCCCTGTGGCATTAGCACAGGAAGGAGTGCTTGGAAAGAGTATCCACTTGTCCTTTGAAATGATTTAAATTAAAATGTATAAGCCAGCGGCGTGACCTCAGAAGGCAGGACAAATTGAAGTCAAAGTGCCTTGGGTTTCTAATTTATATATGAAGTACTCTTCTGTCTACTCAGCTTCCGCATTCAGTCAGCAACAATTTATTTCATTCTACCATTCTGCAATATTTTGTGTACTTTCATAATTAACAAACGGTAACTTGGGAACTTTTCTTTTTGCCGCTGCTAGATACAGATTGGCTGCTCATTTCTAGGGAATTTTGGAGAGGTGGGGAAGGAAAGATTCATAAAAAGATGCACAGACAACTCTCGGAGGTGGAGGTTATTTTCAGCGCTTGATCCCGCTGATTAGAGAGCCAGTTACTTCCTTTAACCATGGTTAAAATGTATAGATTCCATATATTTGTGGATGCTACCAGAATTGCCACCCAGTTAGATGCCAGATTAAGGGGTTTCTAAGAATGGTACATTAAAGGAAAATAAATGACTTCACTGAAGTGCCCAAAGGACTCCTGACTCCATCATCACAAGTCAGTAATGTTTTACTGATGCTGATGGTCCAGTGTTGTTGCAAAAAGTGAATGGATTTCCTGCTAGTTGATCTTGCTGCTGGGGGGTCAAACACAGGGAGCAGCAACCTCATGGGATCTTAATTAGAGCAGGGACCTAAGCAGACCATAAACCCAAAGTCCCACTCCTGTCTCCTCATGGTGCAACCCAGGTACTCTTAACGGGTAATGAATAGGAGGGAGCTGCCTAGACTTTAGGCAGGTGTCAAGTCTAGATACTTAAACCAAGGAACCCACACTGGCCCTTCCCCACTTCGGGGTTGGAAAGGAAGATGGTGGTGGTGGTTCAGTTAGTGTCTGCTTGGAAGCTGAAAAACTGATCCCCTCCCACACACGCTAAGTGCCATCTACCATCCTTAGCTAGTTTGGGGGAAAGAAGGGAGTTTTGCATTTTTTAAAAAAATAAATAAATACACTTATTGGTGCCCTTGGAAACTTAAACTGTGATACCAACCCCAAATGCAGGGATTACTTTTCCCCATCTCTGAAAATGCAGCTAGTTGGGAAATGGTTTGTGAACCCTCATGAAAAATTTCAACAAAAATGGGAAAAAAAAGGTGAACATTTTCTTCTAATATTTTCAGGTTTCTGTAAAAATCTGAAAACTCTGCAGTTTTTAGCAACAAAAAAATCTCCCTTTTGACCAAAAAAAGCCACTTTTCAACAAAAAAAACTTTCCTATCCGCTCTAATATAGTTCAGCTGCAAAATACAGCAGTTGACAAACAGCACACAGCAGCATGACATACTAAGGCTATGTCCTCACTACGGGAGGGGGGGGGTCGATTTAAGATACGCAAATTCAGCTATGCGAATAGCGTAGCTCAATTCGACGTATCGGAGCTGACCTACCCCGCTGTGAGGACGGCTGCAAATCGACCTCCCCCATCGACGGCACTTACTCCTACCTGCCCTGGTGGAGTACGATCGCCAATTCGGGGATTGAATGTTGCATCCCGACGAGATGCGATAATTCGATCCCCAAGAGATCGATTTCTACCCACCGATTCAGGCGGGTAGTGTAGACGTAGCCTCAGAGAGGATCCTCGGCTGGTATAAATTCTATAGAGTCCATTGCCTTGCTTTTCTGGCTAAAGCAAGAGGGATGGGAGATAGGGGGACTGCGTTCTGTTCCTGACTCTGCCATAGATTTACTATGTGACCTTGGGCAGCCTCCCTGTTTCACAGGATTATGCTGTTTATAGAGAAATGCGGATGGAAGACACTATAGAAAAGTGCAAAGTATGTCTACGTTGAAATGGAGTTTTAGTCTTGTAGGTCCAGCAGCATGGCATTCTCCTGGCATTAACCTGAGGCTAGTTGGGTTAATACTGGTTCAGAGGGACACGTGCCACAGGAATCCCTAATTGTATTTCCTGCAGAAGACATGTTGACTGGGCTTGATCTTGCCTTGGCTGTGAGATCTACCAGTATCACAGCCCAGTGTGGTATTGCTGCAGGCCTTCCCAAGTGCCATCTACCGTTGCTTTTTAATACAAGCTTCTTGCTGTCAGGTTCTTGTTCTTCCATGAGATGGAATATAATAGACTTTAAATGGCTTTGTTGCTCCTTATATACGGCCTAGGCATGTGATTGTGAAATGTGCCAGCGGCTGCTTTTCCCTCTACCTCTGTCCCCTAACTATTGTCTGCAATTCCTGTCAGTGCTGCCAGTTGTTCCACGGCTAAATAGGAGTTACATTCTCCACCCCCCATACACACACCTCCTTGCGCTCTCCAAACTAACTTGAACAGTGGCTCAGCTGACAGATTTTCTTCCATTTTGTAATGTTGCTCCAGAGGTCTCTTTGCTCAGCCTTCTATTTCCTCGGGGTTCGTTGGTGGAAGTTGAGCTTTCTCCAGAAGAAAGCAGAGCATACACCATGTTACAGAAGGCAAATGAAGAGTGAATCTCTGGGAAATTATGTTAGACACAAACATCATTGTCCCTTCAGCGTTCTGGCTGGTTTTGAATTGTTCCCAATTTCATGTCCAAACTGAGGGAGGAGGTTCTCAGAGAAATGCCAAACAATGTTTAATTCACCCTGTGCATTTCCAGAGGGCTGTGAGGGCCTTATTCCCCCAGGTCTCACCCTCTCAAGTAGCTTGATGTGTAAACAGTTTTGTCAGAAAGAGGTGTAAAAAGCATTCAAGATGTTAGGAAACAGGGCCGGCTCTGGCTTTTTTGCTGCCCCAGGCAAAAAAGCCTCCGGCTGCCCCCTTCCCCCCCCCCTCCCCCCACGGCAGGGGAGGGCATGGTGGGGGAGGGCGGCCGGAGCCCCGGGGGGAGGGTGGTGAGCCCCGGCAGAGGAGAGGGCTCTGGGGGGGAGGACAGCCAGAGCCCTGGGAGGAGGGTGGAGTGCCCAGCCGGGGCTCTGCTCTCCCCAGCAGCCAGAGCGCTGGGGGGAGGGCAGCGAGCCCGGCCGTGGCCCCGCTCTCCCCGGAGCCAGAGCGCTGCACCGCGCCGCCCCCCTCCAGGTGCCGCCCCAAGCACAAGCTTGGTGGGCTGGTGCCTGGAGCCGGCCCTGTTAGGGAAGCAACAAGCCAACTACTATTTGTCTGTTCAGCTTTATTGTTATTTCCCTTCTAACAAATGGGGAACTGAGACCCATAGATACTAAGGGCCAGATTTTTAAAAGTATTTAGGTACCTACCAAGGGAGATAGGTGCCTACGGGATTTTCAAAACGACCTAGGAGTTAGATGCTTTAGAAAAAAAAACCCTAGGCACCTGTCTGCATCTTCTAGTGCCTAAATAACTTTGAAAATCAGGCCCTAATTGACTTGCCCAAGGTCACACAGGAGATATGCGGGAATTGAACCCAGAATCTTCTGCCTTCGCCACACAGATCATCCTCCTTCAGTAATATTTCCATACATGCAGGACTGAGAATATTTTCACAGTAGAAAGTAAGTGGCCCTGAGAGAGGGAAAGACCTAAGTTTTATCTAAGTTTGTTCCAAAATAAATTAATTTTTAATGCCAGTTTTTTCAGAGTTATGAAAAGAATAGTGGAAAATGTTTTTTTCTCTTTTTTAACCAAATCACTTTTATTAAAATTAATGATGGCCTGAAGCACTTAATTAAAAGGAAGGTGCTTTCTCTGCTCCTCCCCAGGTGTTGTATTTCAACAAACTGAATAAATCAAATTGGTTTTCAATCAAAAGGGAAACCATGCTAAGAGGTGCAGCTGGAAATGAGAATTAGTCATTGGCTGCTGTGAAATAGTCACATTCTCATAAAGTATAGCAGGGGGAGAAGATAGATTAGAACCTATCTGAGTGGAGAATGTGCGGGTGAATGGAAGTGTCTCAAAGCAATAGGAATTCAAGGTCAACATTGAAAATGCCCCTTTGAATGCTAAGAGTATGTTGAAGGCTGCAAGCATGGACATTAGCAACAAGGGCTCCCTTGTCCCAGGAAACCGCATGGTGGCATGCCAGTGAGATTTCTACAGCCTTTGTGACAGCTGATCAGGAAGAGCATTGTGTATAGACCACATTTCCTTCCCCTTGCCAATGTGCTGAAATGCAGCAGGAAGGAAGTTCTGTCTCCATGGCCTATTGATTCCCTGAACCCTTAGCTGAAACTCCTCTGCAAGGGTTAATTTGTGCCAATTCTAAGAGTAGTTTTGTGTTGGGGACGCTTGTCCTGTAGGAACAGATCAGAGCTCCCCCTGCTTCAAAACTCAGAGCAATGTAATTGGGCTGCCTTGCCATCTGATGGCACAGCACAGTTCCACTACACACAACAGTTTCGCCGCTGGAGATGAGATGGGGGCAGTCAAGCCTAAGGTGAACTGTGCAGGGAGATGGTATGAGTATAGAGCTGCTGTTCAGCATGGCACATATCACATTAGCCCCTAGTGTCAGTGGCACTTGTGCCTGCTTCCTCCTTACCTACTATGACATTTATTATGGTAATTACGGTATGGCTGACGTTCAGCATTCCTGCATGAGCCCTTGTCCTCCAAGAGCGCTCTTGCGGCTGCCACTGGCTTCCTTTGCTTGCAGGAGGCAGAGATGTGACAACCGATGATCTCAAAAGAGAATCTAACGCTTTTGAAATCTGGACCCGTGCGTAGCCAAGTAACGCCCTCTGCAGCAGCTTGGGGATTTGCTTTATTTATTTTTTTTCTGGGTATGTTTGTTCTGTACCTAATCTTTATCTGCAAGAAATGTTTGGTCTTCTCAGCTCAGCTCATTAGTGCCAGTGACACAAACTTGTGTTTCTCTGCAGTGGAACTTGCCTGGATACCAACTGGGTATACGGTTTTCATCACCAATCCCTCCCTTACATCTAAGGCTATGCCTACACTGGCAATTGAACAACACAACTGTTGTCTTTCAGGCTATGTCTACACTACACAGCTTTTAGCGACAGGGCTGTGTCGCCACAGCCGTGCCACTAAAAGTCACGCAGTGTAGCCGCTGTTTGTCGGCTGTCCTGCTGACAAAAAGCTTCCACCCCCAAAGAGTGGTGTTTGCGTTCTCAGCAGGAGAGTGCTCTTGCCGACAACATGCTGTTCACACACGCACTTGTTGCGGCAAAACTTTTGTCTTTCAGGGTTTTTTTTCTTTTTAATACCTCTGAAAGACACAAGTTTTGTAGCGTAGACATAGCCTCAGAGGTGTTAACCACCCCCTCCCTTTGAAAAACAAAAGTTTTGCTGGTGACAAGTGCCAGTGTGAACAGCACGTTGTCAGCAGGAGGGCTCTCCTGCCTACAACGCAAACACCGCTCTTCGGGGGTGGAAGTTTTTTGTCCACAGGAGAGCCAACAAATAGCAGCTACATGGCGCAAGTTTTAGCGGCATGGCTGTAGCAACACAGCCCTGTCACTAAAAGCTGTGTAGTGTAGACAGAGCCTAAATCAAAAGGATTTATTATTTGTCCTGCATTCTGCTAGGCACTGAGAGAGAAAGAGACAGTCCCTGTCCTAAAGAGCATACAGTCTAAACAGACGCCCAGAGAGAAGAGGGGCTACAACACAGAGATTGGGAAGTACAAGTTAGCTGTGAGACAATTGTGATTAGCAAAATAATCTCATTCCTTGCCCACTGATCTTGCTGTTTGTTCATGAAAAGCCCATTGGGTGTCAAAGGGTGGCTCGATGGAGTGCAAAATGAGGCAGACTATTTGGAGCCGGCATGGCATGGCCTTGTAGGCACAGCATGGAAATAACAAAAAACATTTTGACAGTGACATTAATTCTATACAATGCGGGTTTCCCAGTGCTTTGGGATCTGTTGGAAGCAAAGGAGAAATAACAATGCACAATATTACTGTAGCAGAGTGATTGCAGTGAGTGTCCCTTTGGATGAGACCCATGAGTCAAGTGTATCTTTTCCCCCCTCTAACAGGGATTTTGGGGGCTAAATATGCACTCTGGAATGGGTGACAACATTGACAGAATTGTATTTGCAGTTCCCATGGAGCTGGGGGGGGAGGGTGATCCTGCATTGTGACCCCAATTTAGGCTTAAAATGGGAGAAAATCCTGTCTCTTTAGAGAGTGCGCTGTCTTTAGCGAGGACTGATTCTCCTCTCACTTCCACTGGTGCAAATCCAGAATAGCTCCACTGGTATGAACAGGGTGACATCAGCGGGAGAGGACAGTTGGGCCTTCCGTTTGTGTGACTGTGTGTGTATATTTATAACTGAACGTGTGTTACCTGTCAAAGGACAGCTCAGGAACCGGTTTCAGTCCAGCCAGAACCAATTGCTCGAGTGCCTTGGCGCAGCCCCCCATGGCGTTCTCATTGCGACGGCCAGTCAGCTGTCTCCTGAACACGTGATGCTTGGGGGGCTGTCCCACAATCCCAACCCTGACCTTTGCTTTTAGCAAGTGGAGAGAAAAGTAGTAGCCTGAGCATCGTGTGCGGGGGGCTGCCCCACAAACACACTTTTGGCGAACCTTCTCCCTCACAGGGCAAGTCCACCCAGCAAGCAGCAGCAAGACGCCGAGCCCAGGTCTACAGACGCAGGCTCACAGGGCTCATGCCAGGGTGCTAAAAGTATCTGTCTAGACTCTGCATCCTTACTCCCTAGGCTTCAGAGTCTGCTCCAGCCCCAGCTGCGACCTTGCTATTTTCAGAGCCACCGCGTGAGCCTGAGTCTATAGACCTGGGCTCTGAGCCACGCTGCTGTGGGCTGCGTAGACCTACCCCAAGAGGCGGGGGATTTGCTAGAGACTGGGCTCTCCACGCTGGCAAGCAGCAGTGCTCAGATTTGGGCCTGCAATTCATTTGGTGTCAACAATCATGGCCACCAACAAAAGCCAGGCCTAGGAACAGCTGAAAATAGCTCCTTCGAGATCCCAGGGCTCTTTTGGTAAGAATAGGCAATTACCATTTTGTCTATGGTTCAGAAGGGTGCAGGTTGGATGCTCTCCAGTGCATTATACTGCTGCTGTGTCCATATAGTTTATCAAATGCTTTCTCCTGGACAGAGCTGCACTCATTTGACTCACTGCACTGGTTGGCAGCGCCCAGCGCAGCCTGTCATAGGATGAAAAAGTGTGATTTGTGTCTTGATTGCACAGAGACATGGGTGCAGACAGATGGACGGACATATTGTCCACATGCAAACGCAGTCAGGGTCTGGTATCCTTCTCATGAGGAGGTGCCTCCTCCATGGCTAACATTTTGCATCCAGTCGAAAGCAAATGTGTTTGAAGACAAGAATGTGAAAAATAAATAAGAGGCCACGTGTTTGATTCAGATCAGAGCCAAGATATCTGCCAAGGGAGAGGACTAATGAAAAATGGAACAGAGAAGAATATCTCGCAGCCAAGGTAGGGCAGGTAATTTCCAATCTGTTCAGGTTATCTAGCAATGACTAGGGGAGGGAATCAGAGGGAGGGCAATCAGATTTGTCATTGTGACAATTTGCACTGCAATTTGAACTGTGAATCCCCTGTCAGGGCTTGGCAGCATCTTGGCAGCAAGGGACTGACTCTGGGCCGTTAGCCCCCTCCCCCAACAATTCTATTAGGGATACACAGATGAGTGATGTGGTAATGAACATCCTGTGGGCAGTTATCAAGGCCAGGCCTGAGTAGAGGGGAAGGGGTGTTTGCTTCTCTGTTTTTTAAGCAGAGGGGCAAGTGCTGTTTTGTTTTTTCCTAAAGGGACAGAACACCGCCAGCATGCTCCTTTCACAGCAGGTTGGAGATACATGACCAGTAAGGCACAAACCAGTCCTCCTACATTCAAAGGCCATTTTTGAAAAATAAATTGTTTTCCTGCTCTAGGATTCTGTAGTTTCCAGAAGAAACTTCCCTTGAGCAGAGCCAAGATCAGGGCCGGCTCTAGGTTTTTTGCCGCCCCAAGCAAAAAATGTGCTGCCCCAAGCTCCGAGAGCGCAACTGCCCAAGCAAAACAAAACAAAACAAAAAAGAATGGCCAGTATGTCGCCCCTGGAATTATGCCGCCCCAAGCATGTGCTTGGTTTGCTGGTGCTTAGGGCCAGTCCTGGCCAAGGTTTTAAGAGCATAAACCTTTCCTTCAAAGCCCCATAAATTAATCTGAAATTTGCTGTTGACTTTTTGGCTACAGTGTTGCGACTGGAGTGGTTCTAGAGAATGCATGTGATGTGATTTTGGACTCGGTTCCTTTCCAATCCATGTGGTGGATCTCCAGAGCACGCAGCTGCAGAATATACGATAGAGACATGAGATCTGTCTGAGCTGTCTCATTTGGAAGAATTGGACCCTTGGATTGCAAGGTGGCACTGGTGAATCATAAAGTCCATTCCAGTTTCACCGAGGGATTGATTTCATTCTGTCTGCAGCTCTTTTTGGGGGGATGCATTTAGACCAGTATGCTATTGTGTTCATACGTGTCAGCAAATGGAAAAGTACATGACACACTGGAAGCACAGCTGCCCTATACCATATATCTTAACCACTCCATGGCTCACATGTGGTACGTACACATACCCCATCACCATTGTATCTGAGCACCAACTTGCCTTGTGTGTGTCGTACTCTTTTCACTTTGCTGACCTGCTTGAAGCATGACACCAAATGCTATAGTCTCTCCAACCTGCTGGAATCAAACCTCATGGCGACTGTAAAGATAACTTGACACAGGAGCTCCTGCAAGAGTTACAGGATCTTTGCCCTGTGTGTAATATTTGGTGGAGGGAACCGGGTGGGATAATCCATCCTGGAAACAGGCCTGTGGATTAATCACTGTGACCTGGGCACAAAAATAAACAAATGGGTTTTGGACCACATCATTCATGTTTAGGGTGATATTTTTCTGTGTATGGTCTGGGGAGTGGGTAACTGCAGAGCAATGTCCATGTTTTAAAAGGGTAAAATTTAGCCCCCAAAAGACCCAAAATTTAAAATAATTGCATGTGCAGTAGCACACCATGCAGCTGGATGCAAAAATTGGGTAGCTGTGTATGCAAGTACATGGCTAGGTGCATAAGTAGGCATTTTCACAGGCAAATTTGGTGTTTAACTCCCCAACCCTTCCAAAACAGTTTCATCAGTAGGGGGTTGAATTCAAGACCTTAAGCAACAAAGCATAAAATATGACTTCCTCTAAACTCTCCATTAAATAGTAGCAGGTGGGAATGGGTGACAGGCGATAGATCACTTGATTATTACCTGTTCTGTTCATTCCCTCTGAAGCACCTGGCATTGGCCATTGTTGGAAGACAGGATACTGGGCTAGGTGGACCTTTGGTCTGACCCAGTATGGCTGTTCTTATGTTCAATAGAAATCTGTTATCTTTTATGTAGATGAGCCACGAGAGGGGGATGTGTCAAATTATGCCAATATTTAACATCTGCAAGTGAAGATCCAGTAAATGCATGAACAAATTAGGTATGCAATTTGGCAAATCAGGCTCTTAGTTTCTACTTATACATATGCAGTCATATCCTACAGTCATGAATCAGGAAAAATCCTCCCTCAAGTAGTTTGTTTGAGTAAGGACTGCAAGTCAGTCCCGGAACTGGTCAGACCCTAAAGAAAAGTGAGAGGTTCTTTCCCTGCAGCTCCTGCCAGTGAAATGCCAGCAGAATATGCAAAATCCTATGCCAAAGCACTTGCTCCCACGGCAGGCTGCACGTGCAGTTATGAATGCCGAATCTTCAGCCTACACCTACGTTTGGCCAACAGACCATTGTAGCTTGAAATCAAAATTAATTAAACCTTGTTTACCATTTTGAATTAGTGAGTTAATGAATATCATACCTCTGAGGCATCCATCTTGGTCAAGTACATTGTGCCTCACAGCTGTTGTTTTTGTCTGGATTAGGTTTGCTCCAGTTTGTATGAAGACGTCTACAAAGTAATAAACCCAGCCCTTATTTGATTCTAAAAAATTATCACATTTTTATTAGCTTCCAAGAAATTGTGTTTTCTACTTTTTGCCTTGGCAATAAAAGTTGATTTGTTCTACAGCTCCCTGATAGAATATTTGGGCACCAGCATTTTACTTAAATCTAATGACTCTTCTTAAAAGACATTAAGGTTCTCTCCTGAGTGCGAATGCATCAGGTCTTTTGAAATTACGTACTGATTCCTTGGGTTATAAATGTGGTCACACCTCTCCTAGTAAATTTTACCCGCATAAACAATTCCAGTGTATCCTCATACCGCTGTACAGTTATTTATATCCACTTTATTAAGGTTATTTTTTCAGCAATAGTGCTGCTTCTAAATCTGCCTGGATTTATTTAGTACCAAGTAGCATAGAATTCAGTATGTCATGCAGAAGCATTGCTTGCCCTGTCTGTCTCCCGCCGCCTGGCTTTATTTAGTGCTGTGAGTGATGACAGGGAGCAGAGAGACACTAGATAGACTTTCTTCTGAGATAGCTTTCAGCCACCTT
Source organism: Malaclemys terrapin pileata (assembly GCF_027887155.1). Taxonomy (NCBI): domain Eukaryota; kingdom Metazoa; phylum Chordata; order Testudines; family Emydidae; genus Malaclemys; species Malaclemys terrapin. The sequence continues at coordinate 10,458,060 of NC_071508.1, read as the reverse complement.
GCTCTATTAATATTTTTGTCCCCGGACCACCTTTCATTCCTGGGCAAGAGGCAACATAGCTACGTTCACAATAGATGCCCATTCTTCTGATTTATCTTGCAATAGTATGTGGATTTCTAGACCAGCTCGTGGCCCCACCTACTAACTTTATTATTATTAGCCGTATTACATTAGTGCCCAGAGACCCCAATGGAGATCAGGCCCCATTGGGCTAGGCAAGTGTAGAGTAAGAGACAAAACACACCTTGAGGTAAGGTTTGCTGAGTAACTTCCTCAGGAGTAAAAACAACGAGGAGTCCTTGTGGCACCTTAGAAACTAACAAATTTATTTGGGCATAAGCTTTCCTGGGCTACAGCCCACTTCATCAGATGCATGAAGTGAAAAATACAGGAGCAGGTATAAATACATGAAAGGATGGGGGTTGCTTTACTAAGTGTGAGGTCAGTCTAACGAGATATATCAATTAACAGCAGGATACCAAGAGAGGAAAAATAACTTTTGAAGTGATAAGAGAGTGACCCATTACAGACAATTGACAAGAAGGTGTGAGTAACAGTAGGGAGAAATTAGTATTGGGGAAATTAAGTTTAGGTTTTGTAATGACCCAACCACTCCCAGTCTTTATTCAGGGCTAATCTGATGGTATCCAGTTTGCAAATTAATTCCAGTTCTGCAGTTTCACATTGCAGTCTGTTTTCGAAGGTTTTTTTTTTTTGCTGAAGAATTGCCACTTTTAGGTCTGTTATTGAGTGACCAGAGAGACTGAAGTGTTCTCCAACTGGTTTTTAAATGTTATGATTCCTGAAGTCAGATTTGTGTCCCTTTATTCTTTTGCGTAGAGACTGTCCGGTTTGGTCAACGTACATGGCCGAGGGACACTGCTGGCACATGATGGTATATATCACATATATCCTCAGGAGTGGATCTGCGTCCCCAAGTTTGTTAGAGGTGTAACCAATCTCACAGGAGGGTAATGTCCAGTGTGACAAGGCAGATAGTGCCAGCATGTTGGATAACAGTGGGGTGCAGTTCAAAATGTGAGGCTGAGCCCCACTGGTTTTTGTTGTGACTTCAGCCAAAATGCCTGACCTCCATTGTGCTGAACTGGTCATTAAACGGGAACCTCAGTGAGCATCGAAGGTTGAACTTCTGCCATTTTGCGCCTCTCTAACCTGATTGGACCATGTTAAATTGACTGGGCTTTCTCCACGAGGGCCCTTCAGCTTTGGAATTCACTCCCACTTTGGTCTGAAATAGACCACATTTGCTGACTTCTAGGATAATCTGCAAAGCAATTTGTTTTTACTAGATCTTTTGGGGAGAGGTGTGTTGCGTGAGGGATAGTCATTCAGGAGCTGGGGGGGCGTATTCATTCATTCTTTTGATCCAAGGGTTGGGTAGCTGTGGCTGACATAATGAGATTTGATCTTGTTATGTTCTGTTACTTTAAAGGAATGTCATAAATCTAAATAAATATATATGGAGATGACGTGACAAGTTCAGCAGGTCTGCGCTCTCACACGCTCTCATTTGTCATCTTAGGACCTGAGAAGGAGGTGTCAGTTCCTAAGATGCTACTGCTTTCCAATAGCCTTGCGCTCTTTTGCCTTTTATGTGTGTTGTGATTTTTGGAATACTGGAAAATATGCCTTTAGCTCATCAGTATGGAGCTCTCGGGGAGATAAGCAGAGCACTCAAGGCAAAAATACATATATAAAGTCTCCTTTTTTTCCTTCCAGACGGTTTGCATTATGATCTGACAATTTTAGGGCTTAAGAAAATTGAAGTTGAAGAAATAATTTGACTGTGCTGTGTGACACTGGGGAAGCAGATGGCTCAGTCGATCAGATCAACGATCCATCTAGGCCAGTGTCTTGCTTCTGGAAGGGGTCAGCACATGTTGTTCTGAAGACATAAATCTCAGGAAAATAAGAAATGCAGCGCGATATGGGGAAAGTCAGGCACGTTCCTGGGTAGGCTTTTCAACCCTAAAAACAAGACGTTTTCAGATTTTTTTTTTTTTTTTTTATTTCTCACCAGTGAAGACATCCCCTAATGAAAACTCAGTCACATAAATACTGAAGGGCAATAATATGAAGGAGGGAGGAGCATTATTACCCATGGGACAATCACTGGAGTTAAAGAATTCAGTGAATTAACATGGAAAAAATCTATTTAGGTGGGAGGGCTTCCTTGGGCGTACAGAGTGACCAGAGCAGGAAAGAATGTGTCTAAGTGGATGATTCGGGTGGAGGTGCACAGTTGCACCCTCTTTCCTGGTACATGTGGAGGATGATCTAGGTGGTCTCTTCCAATCTGATAAATCACAGATGATTTGCTCTGTGGCTGAGATTGTCTCAAAAAGCAGATCAAAGTAAATAGTTCCTTAAAGGGACAAGCAATTAACCCCCAATGGGCAATAGGCAGAGATCAAGTGTCACCGTGGCATTTCTCGGGGCGAACGTCTGAGAAGACAGGGCATGAGATGATGGGGCAGAGCTGGAGTAAACTCTGAGCCCTTGAGTACAGCTGTTTGCATGTGATGGATGGGCATAGGGGGTTCTGCAAGGCTCTGCTGGTAGTAGGCTTGGGGCAATGAAGGAGAGACAATGGGGTTGATTCTTGTCTCACCTGAACCAGGAGTAACTCCAGTGCAGCTAGGTGCAGTGAGGGGTGGGCCAGACGAGGACCGAGGGATGTAGACAAACAGTTAAGCGGTGTGCAGCCAGGATAAGCCATTAGATGAGCACCGTGGCTATGCAGCCTGGGTAATGTGGATAAAAGTGGGGTTCCTTTCTCAGCACTTCTGCTGACAGTGTGTGTCTGGGGATCTTATTTCACCCTGGTGCGTGAAGGTATCTGCAGCTGGATAATGGCTGCAAATACGTGTTGCAGACAGCGGGGATCCTGCTGCAAACCTGTGGCCCCAAATCCATAGGCTGCAGGATAGAAAGAAGCATTCGCATCAGAGTAACGTGTCTTCTCTATCTGCCAACATGAAATGATTGGCACCACATTACCTTGGATTTGGAGGGGGTGAATTTGAAGACATTGCCCCATTCCTCTGGCATGGGGGGTGGGGTGGGGGAGGAGAGTGAAAAATTATACAGAATATCAAACCAGAATTCCCAGTGGTTTATTTTACTTTTTTTAATGAACATTTCCTTGAAGCCAGTTAAAATTAATAATATCTTTTTCCCTCCTCTCTGAGGGGTGGTGTTCTGTATATAAATTAGCTCTTAAATGAGTGGCTCCTCGCTGGATAAAAGCCATGATTACAAACAGTGTGTTGCTTAGCACTTGTTGCTAAGCTACAGGAGAGCAAAGGTGCCTTCCGCTGAGCAGCACTCTTCCTATCATAGCAGATTACGCAGATGTTGTATTAAGAAAAATGATCTGGAGTGGGAGCTGGCAGGGGGTTGGCTGGAATTATTGCAATGATGTATTTTTCTCTTCAGCTAAATATAAACTAGTTTTCTACACTTCCCAGACGACCCAGAATTGGAAGGGGAGGAAATGAGAGCAGAGAGAGCTGTGTCAGGGATCATAATACAATGGATGTGACCTTGCTTATTTTCATCTTTGCTTTTTTGTTCCCCGATAAACCAGACACTTACCTCTTCTTATTGCAGTATGAGTAATTTATGGCAGGTGCTTAGGGTGCTACAGCCACCCCAGAGTGATGTGTAACTCAGCTGACATATATACATACCTAGGGCATTAGAATGTCTTTGTTTCTTCATGATGGATAAGCCAATGAGTAACAAGTGGTTGCTGGGTCAAGTACACTAAATGCCAAAAGAAGAGACAAGTTAGTGAAACAGGAATTCTGCTGGATCCAACCGCAAGGGAATTGTATGCAGACACATGTTAGAGCCAACTAGATTATCCTGTCATTTTGGGCAGAGCTCAGCTCTGTGCAGACAGACAGCACAAAGCACATGCCCCACGTAAGCCCCCCGAAGCCCTCAGGCTAAAAGTCATCCTTTATGCTCAAACTTTTGTAGCATATGTGCTGCGTGCCTTGGGTGGCATCTGATCAGGATTCATCCCTGAGTTTGATCTCTACACCCAGTGAATCAGCTCGAGAGGAGACAGGAACACCAGGCCAGGCATGTTTTCTGTACCTCCCTCAGCCCCCAGCACTGCCTCATCCCATTGTGTCAGTGTAGGGACAAATTAATATTCAACAGGAGCATTAAAGGTGCCTGTACCAGCACCGGGGGGTGGGGCGGGTGCTGAGACAGATACCAACACCCTTCAGGTCGAGTCCCTGGAGAGGCTGGCGTAAGGGGGCTTTTAAGGAATACTTACAGTCTCTGGAATGGAAGATTTAGATCCCAGCAGGACTCACTCAGCCATTCGACCTGCTGTAGATAAATTGAGCTTGGACACAATAACCTGCATGGGATTAATCAGGTTTGCCCAGGGCTAGGAGTTGGACATTGAAGAACCTGTGTAAGAACTGGGGGACAACCCAGCATAGTTGACCAAACACCTCCCTTCCCAGCAGTGCTGTGCTTTGCACTGGCTGGGGTGCTCCCTCACAAAGGCGGCTGCGTTTCATTGATACTTAATGAAGCACCTTGGGATGAAAGGTGCTGTCTATAAATGTCTCTATTGACTGAAGGAAACAGCCCCTGGACTCAACAGCTCAGAGTAGGAAGATGTGTGTCCCCCGATTGATTCGCTCTTTGGACCATTTCATCTAGAGCTCACACACACAGTTGGCAAAAATATTTCTCCAGAGGAGTCTCTCATGCCTTCCAAGGAAAGGGAGGGTACATGGTGTATCATGGCCAGTATGGGATCCAGTCCTATGCCTACAAGACCAGGGAGCATTTGCTAACATACACACTGAAGAAAACCCCCCAGTGAAACTCTCACTAGCCCTGGGTTTGAACTTTAATCTAGAATAAGTGTCAGCCTCTGGTCCGTGGAGCCTGCCTTACTATCTAACACCTCTAAGATATGGAAAGAGAGACTTCCAGCTGAGCGTAGCCTCTAGATGCTAAGGGCCTGCCCCGCTCCCACTGTAGTTAGAGGTTTTGCCCAATTGCCTTTGACTGCAGCAGGAGCAGGCCCTATGCCAGGACGAGGTTCTTTTACAACTCAGGCTGTCATTTGTACACTGCTTGCAAAAAACAAATAGTAACGTTTTGCGCTCAAACAGCTCTCTATGGGCCGCCTCCTGCACTGCTGAGTTCGGTGCCGGTTTTGCCAGGGACTTCAGTGATCAGGGCCCAGATATCTGCAGAGCTCTGTATAAACATTAACTAACTAAGCCTCACTCTGACCAGGGGAAGTTGTTGAGTATTATCCCCAGTTTAGATATGAGGAAACTGAGGCACAAACAGAGGTTTTTTGAATGACCTGCCTAGGTTGCACAAGAAACTGCTGGCAGAGCTGAGAATAAAACCCAGGGCTTCCAATCATGTGCCTTAGGCCACCAGAACACGCTTGGCTTTCTTAGGGCCTAATCCTGTGATCTGAAACAATCCCCCAGTGGAATTTAGTGGGTGAAAGTTCAGATCCTTAAAAGGAAGGGACATCTGGGAAAATGTCCTTCAACGTTTTTCATGTGATTAGTAAGCTCCTGTTGCGTTCCAGACTTAGGCATGCACAACGGAAAGACAGGCCTTGCCTCAAAGAACCTACAGTCTAAGTACCATGGTCAGTCCCTGAGGACATCGCTTTGTATTGCTCAGGCTACCCACTGTAGCCAATGCCCAAAGGGAGGGTGATGGTATTTCTGAAGGGGGGGCTTTTTCCAAGTATGCACAACATGCCGAGCATAGAAATAAGAAAATATGAAAAACTGAGGCCTCTGGGATGACTCTTCTCCTAGCCTCTTTGACTGAGAGATTCGCAATAGCATTGTAAACAGAAATGGCCCTTCATTGTCTGAGGGAGAAAGCGAAATCAGTGATACTTTAAATCAATAATGCAACAAGAATTACCAGGAGAGGAAGAGAAGATCAACAAATGAACTTGAACATCAGACGCTGCGACTCTCTCTCTACCTAAATCGAACGGCCTGGCTCTGTGTGGTTATTTGGGGCTGGGGGGAGTTCCAGCTTGATAACAAGAATAAAAACAATCAAGCTTTTCTGCTGTAATGGGGTCCCTGCTGCCTGGGAGAGGACCCTGTCCTAAGTATGGAAATAACTTTAACACCCAGAAAGCAGGGAGGGGGGAGGGGGCGTTGACGAAGGGCCTGGCACAAGAATAGCTACTCACTGGTTTTCTGTAGTGTGACTAAGGCAACAGGCCAGCTGAACTGCTGATTTTCCCCTAAAGGCTTTCATGTTATTGTCTCTAATGTGCTGGTGGTTTTCCTCTGCAGTAGCTACATTTCTTTCCAAGTTTTCAGAATTGAATCACTCTCACAGAATCACAGAGGCAGTGTAGGCCAATGGGTCGGGCACTTGCACTGGGAGCTCAAGAGACCTGAGTGCTGTTCCCTGGTTTGCTGTGTGAGCTTGGCCAAGTTGCTTTGCCTCTTCGTGACTCAGTTTCTCCGTCCGTAAAATGAGGAGATTGATACTTATCTTCCCTTGGCAAAGTGCTTTGAGATCTAATGGATAAACAGCACTACAGCAGAGCTAAATATTGCTACAGAACCTGGACTTTTCCAACTCCCTCTCCCCGCCAATGCAGCATTGTTCCTTAGTAATCATATTGAAGCACTGAAGCAAAATTACTGTAACTAATATCTGCAGTTCACCAGTGGGAGGGAGATGCCCACAGCTCCATGTCTGATTGTAAATGCCACTGCAGTGCCGGAGCTGCAAGGCTGAGGCATGGAGCTCTCAGACCCCAGTCTACGGGAAAAGCTAGCCCAGGCCAGTTCCATTGACATGATTTAGTATGTTGCATACTCTTAGTTCCACATCTCCTGTGTTGCTGCTTTACTTGGAATGTATCCGTGTTCTGACTGTACAAATCGTTATGGATTTCTACTGCAACTGTATTGCTGAAAGGGCCTGGGCACCTTGCAGAAGGGTCTCACAGCTTTCTAGATTCTGTCTTTTAAAAATATGCTGGGGGGAAGCTACTAGGGAAGAAGCAGCTCAAGGATGAATTTGTATGCTCAGACTCTTACTGGGGAAATGAATGTGAAGCTCACATTGGTGCTTCCTTTCTTGGCAGGCATTGTGCAGGATGAATCTTGTTAAGATTACACTAAACCAAGGTTTTACACCATTCACTGAAGGAAACAGCCCCTGGAATCGTCATCAAACCTGAGAAACGCACCTGGCTAGAGTAAGATGAACATAAGAGACGCAGGCTCAGAACAGGTAGGATTCCAGATGCACAGAGTGCAGACAAGCGGACATGTTTCTGACCGGCTGGTTTAGCAGGCTTAACCCCCAGTTCCACTGCGTGGCTGCAGCTTTCTCCTTCCCATCAATTGGAGAGAAAACAGTGCACTATATAATTGTCTGACTGAACCAACCACAGCAACGTGTAATGTCCTAGCTTCTGTGTGTGCAATACTGCTTTCTAATGGATGGGGTGCATGTGCGCATGACTGCACATGCACAATACTGCCTGTGTGTATTAGTGTTGCCAATTTTGCTTGGACATATTCCTGGAGGTTTCATCACATGTCATAATCTTTACTTAAAGATTAATCTTTAATTCTTGGAGACTCCAGGAGAATCCTAACCTGTATGTTCAGGGACTGGGTACATTGTACTATTTTGAGGGGGGCAGGGGGATGTATCTGTCAGTCCTTATAGACCCCCACACGCACCCAAAATCATCCCTGATACTAACAGGGTTTGTCTCTGCTCAGATAGAAGTGTTGTTTTACTGTTAAGTACAGCATTTGTTCCGGGGTTAACATCTGTTGTGGAAAGGAACCAAGGGAGTTTGCATGTAGCTGGTGGCTGTGATGTTTTGGAGTCACCAAGACTTGCAAGGGGTTCTGTCACTGCCTGTCTTATAACTTTGGGTGCCTTAATGCCATGCTGCTCTGGGATCTCAGTATCCTGACAACCATGGCCAGCCCACAAGCATAAAGATCTCAGTCTGGCTTCCACCAGCCTAGTTACTCATTGTAGGGTGTCCCCAAGAGCCCTTCTGGTCTCAAATCACCCAAATCTGTCCGCCCCCCGAGTTCTTAACTGCCAGACACTCGGGACATTCCCCTCTGGTTGGTCACCCGCGAAGGCGTGAAACCTGTCCTCAGTTATCAGTTCCCTTTGGCACCCACGGTTTGCACAACAGCGACCTGCTTGGGGTAAAAATAAACAAAATAAAGAAAAATCACGGAATCAAGATGAAATAGTGAGGAAAAGCAAGTTACACAGCAAATAAACATAAAGATGCAACTTCCGGCTTTACCCCTCTGTACGAGATACATTTCCACGTTGCCTCTGAACAATTTCCCAGTGTATCCCCCTGTCCTAGAGGGGATCCAGCGTTTCACAGACAGCTTCCCTCTTAGAGGCTGCACCAGGATACCTTTCGCTGCAAATCCCTTCCCTTTGAATAGGTTTTAGAGGTGTTTTTTTTTTCTCTCTCCCAGACTATGGTAATTTATGGTTATTCAGAGAAAGGGGGTTGGGCCAGGGGGGTTATCTCTTGGGGCATCTCAGCCTCTTCCCATTATCTCAGGTTTCAGAGTAGCAGCTGTGTTAGTCTGTATCCGCAAAAAGAACAGGAGTACTTGTGGCAGCTTAGAGACTAACAAATTTATTTGAGCATAAGCTTTCGTGGGCTACTGCCCACTTCTTCGGATGCCCCTCTGCCATGTACATTGGACAGTCTCTAGGCAAAAGAATTAATGGACACAAATCTAACATCAGGAATCATAATACTCAAAAACCAGTGGGAGAACACTTTAACCTGTCTGGTCATTCAATGACAGACCTGCGGGTGGCTATTTTACAACAGAAAAGCTTCAAAAACAGACTCCAACGAGAAACTGCTGAACTCGAATTGATATGCAAATTAGACACAATCAATTTAGGTTTGAATAAAGACTGGGAATGGCTGAGCCATTACAAACATTGACTCTATCTCCCCATGTAAGTACTCTCACACTTCTTATCAAACTGTCTGTACTGGGCTATCTTGATTATCACTTCAAAAGTTTTTTTTCTCTTACTTAATTGGCCTCTCAGAGTTGGTAAGACAACTCCCACCTGTTCATGCTCTCTGTATGTGTGTGTATATATATCTCCTCAATATATGTTCCATTCTGTGCATCCGAAGAAGTGGGATGTAGCCCACGAAAGCTTATGCTCTAATAAATTTGTTAGTCTCTAAGGTGCCACAAGTACTCCTGTTCTTTTTCCCATTATCTGTAATGGCCCATCATTTGTCCTCACTTGGTTTGGGAAGAGCTTTTGCCTGCTGTGAAGTGTATTTTAAATTGTAGTACGGGTCATGAAGACAGTATTCTATGTACACAAATACACTGATACATAACCACAGTCTGTATCCATATCCCATAATGACCATCAAGTTCGGAACATTGGAACCTTTCATAAGACATCACCCGACATATTGTATGCAAAGTAACACTGTATCCAACCTGTTGATTCGGTTGCTTATTCTTTGGAGTTCAGACCTCCTGAGGGGCTTTCTCAGGCAGGTGGCTTGGGAATTCAGAATCACTCAACCAATCTGTAGATGCCACCACCACGTGTGCAACGCTGCCCTCTAGTGGATGGGATAGAGGGGTGAGGGGCGCATATACTAGTCAGTCTAAATTCTTCAAAATTTCAATTTTTTCAGGAAAATCAAGTTTTTTCATGAAAATGTGCTGCTGTTTGCATTTCCCATTGTACCTGTGGGCACATGTATGCATTTTATGCTGCCCTCTAAGGAATAAGGTCTGTCAAATCTCCTTGGGCTTGTTGATAGTTTCCCTTTATCTGCTCAGCAGGTCGACACAGTGACAACGACGTGGGGTGGAGACTGTCTATGTTTGTACAGCACCTAGCACAACAAGGTCCTGGCCCATGACTGGCGCTGCTAGGTGCTACCACAATACAAATACTGCTACTATGAATAGTCATGTCTGTGCGCGTTGGGCTCATGCCCTTTGTGTGTGTCTGTCTCTGCCGGGATTCTCAGAGCGTTCTCTGTGCTGGAGTAACCGATGGCCTGATTTCCAGAGGCTCGATACACTGTCAACCACACCTACAATACGTGGTTGCTTTAGGTCAGAGAGTTGGCATTGGAGGCTTAAGAGAAGAGTTCAGTTTCCATAGCTGCCAGTCCAAGGCCTCTCGCTAGCTCTGAGCTCCCTGTGACAGACAAAACAGGTGTGTGCCCGCACCTGTTTAGACACCAAGGAGGAAATCTTTGTTAATTACAAAGACTGCAAAGCTCTAGCGCTTGCCCGCTTTTCTGCAGCTGCAATCAATGGCGACAGCAGCCGGAGCTGCTGTGTCCTGCTTCGTCTTTCAGGAAGGCTTCGTGTGGATTTCACCCTCTGCGTGTGAGGGCATGTTTACTCGGAGCTTGATGCCTTTGAAGTGTGTTTCTGACAGAATCCCTTCAGGTTGCCTCATGCCTCAAAGCAGAGCCATGATTTGTTGTTGTTGGTTTAGAAGCATGTTTGTTTGTTTGTTTGTTTGACTGAGCTGCACTGGCATGATGCTCACAAAACATCCCACTTGCCAGCACAGGCTTTCAATCCCCTGCTTTGCCATAAAATCCTATTTTTAAATAAAAACCCCAAGATAATCTGTCCGGTGTCAGGATGAGGTATGACATGGTAGGTTCCTGGGGGTCTCGTGCACAGCTGCAAAATTCTTCCTATTTAAGAGTGGCTGCAAGACAAAAGGAAGGTCAGCTGTGCACCAAACTGTTTGATCGTCACACGTCATGCTTCGCAGCTCTGGGCTTGTTTGTTAGTTTTTATCATGCAGATGAGAAATGTATCCAAAGATCTGTGGGAATGATCAACAAGAGTATTGCAAACCAAATCGCCATTCGAACGCTAATGCAACACTTTTAATATCGTTATTATTTTTTAACTCTCTTGGCTTTTTCTGTGTTCATTTCCATCCAGAATAATGATGGCTGCATTAGCAGAAGGTGATTTAATTGCACAAACCTTAGAAAAGCAGAAAGCCTGGTTTTTCTGACTGCAGAGTGTTAGCAATTCCCCACATGCTTGTGTTCATCTTAAGAATCAATAAAGCGCAAACATGTCTAATTACCCTAAAATATTTTGCAAAATCTGAAGTCAGATTAGATTTTGCTTAAGCATCAAATAAAAACTTTAATGTCCACCAGAATCAATATGTTACCCATGGGCCCTAAGATTTCCACTTGTAATGAAGGTTTGTAATAACATTAAGATCTTCCTGAATACATTTACTTTTTTTTCCCCTCCATACCACAGAGATCGAAATATAATTAGCTGGAAAAATTATGCTTAGCTGCTTTCCTTGCCACATATTCTGAATGTACATGCTCATGAACATCAATCTCAAATATTTTAATTATTTAATTAAACACAAAGAATATTTTAACTGCATAGTAATTCTTCCAAAAGGGAGCAGAAAGGGATTATTGTGTTGTTTGGGAGTGAACTTGAGTTATATGGCGAATTCTATATGGTGAGTGCAGCTAGGTTTTGGGTTTTTTGTTGTTGTTCCTGGAAAAAATGTTGATAAAAAAGAGAGGTTTTGTATGGTCTACATTTTTCTTCAGAATGTTTGGATTTTTGTCAAAAACCTGAAAACCAAACTTTTCCAGTTTTTGACTGAAACTTTTCAGTGTTTGTTTTTGTCAGCGAACACCAGAAAAGGCTACTCGAAATGCAGACGTGTCTGTTTGGATGAAAAACACATTTTTCTTAATAAATAAATAAATAAAATTTGAATGGAAAAGTCTGACCAGATCCAGTGGTGAGGTGGGACCACATTAACTGATTTCCCCAACCCAGCTCTTCCTCTCACCTCTTTGGTGTGCACAGAAGCTGCTGTCCTGACACTTCCTTGTGCAAGGGCCCAGCACCGTGTTGTTTTCCACTGGACTGGTGACAATCGTCTGTTCATAGCATTGCACATGCTGTTTTATTCACAGCTCATTTGAGTGACCAGGCCCTCCATTGACCAGATGTTCCTCGCTGCTTTATGAGTCCGGAATAGCTTCAGGGTTTATATGGTAGCAGATGCCAAATACGCTAGCTGGAATGAGTAGGGAAGGGCGAGGAAATAACGAGAGCCCTGGTTTTTTTAACAACATTCATAATTGAGTCTCATACCCCTGGCTGAAACCACCAGTCTGTCTATTTTATGTTGTATTGGTGCAGGAAAAGATAGACCTTGCTCTCTAATGAGATACATAGGAAAACTGTTTATACCGTTGGTGGTGTTCCCCACCGGCACCTCCACCCCCTCACCATGAATTTAAATCCTAAACTTCCTTTAGCAGCTGGAACAAATACGCTGTCATTTTGCTCAGTGACGTACAGTTTGACGGGACCACTCAACATACACTCAACATTTCATTGCTAAATAGGAGATAGCAACACTAATCATGCAGCAGCAGAGAGGTATATTCTAAATGGGTAGGAATAAACAGACACAAATATTAAAAGCAACAGAGGGTCCTGTGGCACCTTTGAGACTAACAGAAGTATTGAGAGCATAAGCTTTCGTGGGTAAGAACCTCACTTCTTCAGATGCAAGACATCTGAAGAAGTGAGGTTCTTACCCACGAAAGCTTATGCTCCCAATACTTCTGTTAGTCTCAAAGGTGCCACAGGACCCTCTGTTGCTTTTTACAGATTCAGACTAACACAGCTACTCCTCTGATACTAGACACAAATGTTGTTATGCATTTCGAGTGCAGCTTCTATTTTCCAGTCTCCACTGCAGTAATGAGGCAAATTCTGCTCCGCTTTACGCTAACAAGTATCTGCAGAAAGTCTTCTGTAATTGGGGGGTCACTCCAGATTTACTCCACTGTAAATGGGAGCAAATCTGGCTCCATTCCTCCAGCTTCTGAAGCCTGCTATTCCCCATAATACATGGAGCACCATTAAGGTACCTAGCATTCACTCAGTAGTTCTGGAGCAAATGCAGAAAATGGTATGCTCCCAACACTTTTTAAGAGCCTAGTTGTTCTGCCACTGGAGTTGCTAGTAAAACATGCTGTCCTGTTGGAATCTGTGTGATGGGTCACAACACACATCCTGCTATGTGCTGCCAGCTCCCTCAACTCCCAGTGACTCTTGGGCGTTGAGAGGCCACAGCAACTTTCAAGATCAGGCCCTCAGTGAAGTAAAGTCTATCACTGATGTGGGCCATTTAGAAAGGAAGGGTTCTCTTGGAGCTAAGGCACTGGCTTTGGTGATGTGAGCCAATTCCCAGCTCTGCCAAAGACACCCTGTGTGACCTGGGCAAATCACTTAACCTCTCTGTGCCACAGTTCCCCTCTGTCAAATAAGAACAATGATATTCCCTTTGTCTGTCTGTCGTCTTAACCTGTATATGCTCTGTGGGGCAGGGAGTGTCTCTTACTATGTTTGTATAACCCTGATCTCAGTTGGAGCCTTAGGTGCTACCTAAATCCTACCCATTCACATACATTTATGAATGGCCGGGAAGGAGCTTTTCAACACACCTAAAGAATTTAGGAGCAAGAGTGATTTTCAGTCAAATTTGTACTCTTGAATTCTTGATTTTCCTTTTGAAAATCTTCCCCAGGTTGCCTTTGCAACAGACACAGACCTTTCTTCCCAAAAGCCATCTATATTGTTTCAAAACACAACTTCTCAGTGATACTGATCCAGCATATGCTTCATTTCACTGGGAGTTATTAGTGGGAGTCCTTATTACTATTTATTTATTAATTAGGCATTAATTATCTATTGAGCTCTGTGTGTGTGTGTGCTCCACAATGGATAAGAAAGGAGAAAACATTTGAGTTCTCTCCCCCTTTGTTAACCCAATAATTAGCTAAAGATGTTGTTTGCTGGTAGGACAATAGAAAAAAATTCGCTAAAATGTTTTTCTTTTCGGTCAGAATTTTTCTCCCAGCTCTGTCCCCAAGAGAAATCTTCACCATTGGAGACGGAGGCGTTTATTGCAGATCTACATCCATGTAAGCAGGCCGAGAATTCTAGTCCTTGTATCTTTACCCTGTCACAGCAACTCCGGAGGGCTTCTGCATTTCTGCCCTCAGGCAGTGCACGACCAATAAGAAACCCAAGGAAGCCCTTTTTAAGTGAAGCTCAGATGCCAAGGAGATTGACTGTAAACAGATTTACTGAAGTTTGCCAACACACTTCACCAACCATTATTCTAATTAGCCCTTGTGCTTTGGACTGTGCAATGGGATTTCTTTTTTTTCCCCTCCCTCTGCAAATGAACAATGCAATTAAATCACTGAGTTGGATTCCTGAAAGCTTGGATGCCTTCTTACCCTCAGCCCAGCCAGGCTGCCATTCAAATCAGCACCAGGGCCTGCTGAGCTCAAAATCACATGCCTAGCCGACACATCTGGGAGCTGACTCAGGAGGGGGTTTTGAAGGAAGCATCAGCAATTTTCTCGCCCCCCCCCCCCCTCTGCTCATGAGAGTTCCTTTCTGACTGATGCAAAAACCATACAAAACAAAGCTGCTGAAGGTGGAGGCAAAGGGAGAGAGCCAGTGAAGATGTAAGCTGAGTTGCAGGAGCACAAAGATCAAGCAGGATTGATGTACAGTGATTGAATGTTTTTCTCTTGCAGTGGCTATCCGATAGTTTAAGGCTGGTAATCCTCTAAAGAAGCACACAGCACTGTATTCTGCAAACTGATGATCCTGCTGGGGGTCAGAGGTTAAACTGGCCAAATAGGGAGCTAGGCAGGAGGGTAACAGAAAGGGCTCTGGGCACGCAAGACAGAGAAGGAAAATTAAACTGGGCAAAGAGGCTCAGGCAAACAATGACCACAGCAAAGCAGTGAAATCCAGACTCTCTTCCACTGCTGTTGGGAGGTGGTGTTTGCTATTTGTAGCTTAGTTAGGGTTACCATATTTCAACAATCAAAAAAGAGGACGGGAGGAGCCCCGCCCTAGCCCCGCCCCCGTCCTGCCCTAGCCCCGCCCCTGCCCCTTCCACTCCCTCCCACTTCCCACCCCCTCAGAACCCCCAACCCTCCCCCCCACTCCTTGTCCCCGTGATTGCCCCCTCCTGGGACCCCTGCCCCTAACTGCCCCCCAGGACTCCACCCCCTACCTAAGCCTCCCTGCTCCTTGTCCCCTGACTGCCCCCTCCTGAGACCTTCCCCACATCCTAACTGGCCCCCTAGGACCCTACCCCCTATGTGTCCCCTGACTGCCCCAACCCTTCTCCACACCCCCACCCCCTGACAGCCCCGCCCCAGAACTCCTGACCCATCTAAACCCCTCTGTTCCCTGTCCCCTGACTGCCCCCTCCTGGGACCCCTGCTCCTAACTGCCCTCCAGAACCCCACCCTCTACCTAAGCCTCCCTGTGCCTTGTCCCCTAACTGCCCCCTCCTGAGACCCCCCCACCTGTACTCTGACTGCCCAAAACCTTACACCCCCAACCCCCAGACAGCCCCCCCGAACTCCTGACCCATCCAACCCTCCCCCTGCTCCCTGTCTCTTGACTACTGCCCCCCCCCAGAACCTCCCTGCCGCTTCTCTGACCCCCTGGCCCCCTTACTGTGCTGCAGAGCAGCGCGCTCGGCAGCAGGGGGAGGGGAGCAGGGTCGGAGCTCCAGACTGCCGGAGGCAGAGGCGAACGGCCAGCCGGTGATCTGTGAATGCAGGGAGGGGTAGGGGGAGGGAGGGAGAGAGAGGAGGGGACTAGTCTCAAGTTGCAGGGGAGAGGAGGGGGGAAGTGGAGGAAGGGCTCAGGCTGCCCGAGCCCCGTGCGAGTGGCACGATCTGGCCGGCTGCCCTGTAAGCCGCGCACGCTCTGCATGGGGGGGAAATCCGGACATTGACAAATTCCCCCCCGGACGCTATTTTTAACTCAAAAAAGCCGGACATGTCCGGGGGAATCCGGACGAATGGTAACCCTAAGCTTAGTCCACTGCACACAGTAACCTTTGCAGCAGGACCGTTAGGCAGCACCCTGAGAAAGACAAGCAGTTCCTTCTTTTGGTGGTGGCAATCACCCAGATGAAGCAGTGAGAACAGCACCAGGGGAGCCCGCCAGGCTCAGCACAGGCCAATGTTGCACAAACTCAGGAAGCTCAGTGCAGGTCCATTCTCAAAGCAGTGGGGCTGACGCTGCTGCCCACTATGCTCTGTCATATTAGCCATGCCCTAACCACTGCTTTGCGAGACTAGTACCAGAGAATCATTGCCTAGTGGTAAAAACATGCTACTATTGTATTGCCAAGGGTACAGGCCTAGCAGGAATACTTACTGTTTATCACCCAAGATCCTAAATATGTCCTTTGAGGCCTCTTCTTACCTAGGTTCTAATATTGATGTCCATCACCGCCGTATCTGGGCACCTTTCCTTCCTTCTCCCCTGACACCCAGCAATTATCTCTGTCTCTGAGATGCCTTATTGGAAAAACAATATATCCCAAATTCTAGCAGTGCTAGTTAGCTGTCTGCCACATATATGCTCCCACAAAGAGGGCACATTTCATTTTACAAGGAGAATATGTTCATCTTTGACTCTTGTTGTGTGCATTGTCCTTGCCAGAGATATAGTGGCCAGAGTTTTATTTACACACCGTTTCATCCTTCAAATCCCACTAACTTTCCTGACTCCATTTCCCTCTGCCTCTCCCTGCTGATAAATCAAAGAAAGATCCAAAGGATCTGATCAACCACAACTGAACACTTGCAAGAGCAAAACTGAAGCATTCAAGTTACTGCTTCTCCGGGGGAAGCAGATGCACCAGTATCTCGCTCGCTGTCTCTGCAGAGACCTGTGCCATTGGTGGTTTTGCTTACCAAGGGCCCTTAAACCAGCAGTCTGTGAATGGCGAGGCGTCAGCACGGATGGGGAGTTTATCAATATGTAAGACGGGGTGCAGGGTATGATTGTTTCTCGGAGACGCCACCTAGTGGGCTGTGATTTCACCATGATGTTGGATTTTTCATTCAGCGTTAGCAGGGCCTACAGGTTTCCCATTCGCTGTCAATGGCAGCTGCACGTTTTCCATTCAGCACTTGTATGGGCTGCAAGTTTCCCATTCAGTCTTAGCGGCAGCTGTCTATGGGTCTCGCTAGCTTTCTCACAGCGCTATCAGCCAGAAAGTGTGGTGGATTCATTCATCCCCTGCAGGCACCACATAATGCCTGCGACCAGTACATCCAGAGAAAGAAAGCCAAGACCTCACAGCCTCCTGCAAACTCACTGTCAAATATTACTGCACTCTTCCGTATGAGCTCATAAAGCTGCAGTGACATTGGTGGAAGATCTAGTGCTTTGGGGAGTATTTTGGTGTTTCCAATGAATTAACAAGGGATTGTAGCTGAGGGAGACATAATTACACTATGTCTTAGGGTTACCATACGTCCGTTTTTTCCCGGACATGTCCGGCTTTTCGGCAATCAACCCCCCGTCCGGGGGGAATTGCCAAAAAGCCGAACATGTCCGGGAAAAATACCGGCTGGGCACTTCCCCTCCTGCGGCTGCTCTGCTCCTCCCCGGACTCAGACTTCGGCTCTGTTTAAGAGCCAAGCTGCCCGAGCCAGCGCTACCGGCTTCGGGCAGCCCCCGTGCCTCCGGACCCTGTGCCGCCGGAGCAGAGCAGCTGGAGCCGGGGAGGAGAAGTGCCCAGCTGGCGGCTCGGGGTCCGGAGGCACGGGGGCTGCCCGAAGCCGGTAGCGCTGGCTCGGGCAGCTTGGCTCTTAAACAGAGCCGAAGTCTGAGTCTGGGGAGGAGCAGAGCAGCTGGAGCCGGGGAGGAGAAGTGCCCGGCTGGGGGCGCAGGGTCCAGACACATAGGGGCTGCCCGAAGCCCGAGTGCTACTGGCTTCATGGTTTGCCGGGCAGCCTCCAGACCCTGCGCCCCCGGTTGGGCGCTTCCCCTCCCGGGCTCCAGCTGTGCTGGGGAAGCACCGGCCGGGGGCGCAGGGTCTGGAGGCTACCCGGCAAACCGTAAAGCCGGTAGCGCTCGGGCAGCCCTTTTCGCGTGGCTGGGAGGGAGGAGGGGGAGTTAGGGCGGGGACTTTGGGGAAGGGGCGGGGAAAGGGCGGCGTTGGGGCGGGGCCGGGGGGTGGGAAAGGGTCGGGGCCGGCTGGGAAAGGGGCGGGGCTAGGGCCCGTGGAGTGTCCTCTTTTTTTATTTTTTAAATATGGTAACCCTACTGTATCTCCAGGGTAGTCATAGGCAGACCGCGAGCCAAATCTGAACTGCCAGATACTTTTGAACAGACTCCGAAATCTTTTAGTTACTTATTTTCATTGTTGTTATTTTTTATTATTTTCTCTGGAGTTTGGACCTTGCCTATACCTTAACCAAGAAATTTGGATCCTGACAAAAAATAATTGACTACTCCTGCCGTATCTGTTTGGTTGAGGGAGGGGTTGTTTGTTTGTTACTTATCTACGTGGCAAAGTTTGCAGATGATACTAAATTGCTCAAGATAGTTAAGACCAAAGCAGACTGTGATGAACTTCAAAAAGATCTCACAAAACTAAATGATTGGGCAACAAAATGGCAAATGAAATTTAATGTGGATAAATGTAAAGTAATGCACATTGGAAAAAATAACCCCAATTATACATACAATATGATGGGGACTAATTTAGCTACAAGTCAGGAAAAAGATCTTGGAGTCATCGTGAATAGTTCTCTGAAGATGTCCGCGCAGTGTGCAGAGGCGGTCAAAAAAGCAAACAGGATGTTAGGGATCATTAAAAAGGGAATAGAGAATAAGACTGAGAATATATTATTGCCCTTATATAAATCGATGGTACGCCCACATCTCGAATACTGCGTACAGATGTGGTCTCCTCATCTAAAAAAAGATATACTGGCACTAGAAAAGGTTCAGAAAAGGGCAACTAAAATGATTAGGGGTTTGGAACGGGTCCCATATGAGGAGAGATTAAAGAGGCTAGGACTCTTCAGCTTGGAAAAGAGGAGACTAAGGGGCGGATATGATAGAGGTATATAAATCATGAGTGATGTGCAGAAAGTGGATAAGGAAAAGTTATTTACTTATTCCCATAATACAAGAACTAAGGTCACCAAATGAAATTAATAGGCAGCAGGTTTAAAACAAATACAAGGAAGTTCTTCTTCACGCAGCGCACAGTCAACCTGTGGAACTCCTTACCTGAGGAGGTTGTGAAGGCTAGGACTATAACAGCGTTTAAAAGAGAACTGGATAAATTCATAGTGGTTAAGTCCATTAATGGCTATTAGCCAGGATGGGTAAGGAATGGTGTCCCTAGCCTCTGTCTGTCAGAGGATGGAGATGGATGGCAGGAGAGAGATCACTTGATCATTGCCTGTTGGTCCACTCCCTCTGGGGCACCTGGCATTGGCCACTGTCGGTAGACAGGATACTTGGCTAGATGGACCTTTGGTCTGACCCGGTACGGCTGTTCTTATGTTCTTATGTATGTGTAGCCTCGGCTTCGATAAATTTCTGTGCAGCTCAGGGCTCGCCCAATAGGTGGGCACTGGGGAGGTCTCGATGGTGGGCCAGATTCTCATCTGATTTCAGTGGAGCTATGCCAGTTTACAGCTGTTGAGAAACTGTCCCAGTTTTGGAGAGGACAGATGGCCCAGTGTTTAGGACACTAGACTAGGACTTAGGCAATGCAGTTCAATTCCCTGCTTTGACACAGATTTCTTGCGTCTCCTTGGGCATGTCACTAGACTACTCTGTGCCTCAGTTCCCCATCTGTAAAATAGGGATAAGAGCCTGGCCTCAGGGGCTGAAGATAAATACATTAAACAATTTTGAGGCCCTCAGATACTATGGAAATGGGATCCAGATAAGTGCCTCAAATAGAGAGACAGTCTTGTGCTCAGATGCCTTGATGAGTCCAGGGGGAGGGAGGCAGCTATGAGAGACACTGGGAGTGCCTACGCTGCAAGTTTTGTGGAGGTTTGATTAATAAATGAGTAAAGAGGCTTTGTTGAGACTGCACCAGAAAGATACTTCAAATGCAACCCCCCAAGATTTCATGCTGCTTTCCCTCCCATTGCATCTGTTCTCCAAATTAGCCTTCTACCAAAACTGAGCAGGATTTCGAGGGGCCATTTTTCTCATGAATTTCATTATCCTGATCTGAAAAACATTTTTTCTATTATTTTGTCCATCGGGGGAGAGATCCAAATCTATTATGGCTGGGATGTGTCACACCCCTTCCTCCATTCCCCTCTCCTTTTTAATATCCTAATTATGGGAAGGTTGGAGGAGAACTGAATAATATCTAAGCAGAATTAGTCACTTCTATGAGCAGCCAATAACTCCCAGAGATTAATCAGATGACGCTGACTGTAAACGGATAGCTGGATGGTCACTGCTCTAGTGGTAATTTCTAAACCTGCTCAGCAAACACTTGGTCGCTCTGCTCTCGCTGTAAACCCGCATTCGGGAGCGGGAGAAATGGAGAGTGCATGTTTCTGAGAGCCCCTTTCATCCCAATGGATCCCAAGTCATTTCACAAACAGGGGCTCTGATCCTGCAAATGCCTACCCGAAGGAGTCTCATTAACATCAATTGGTTATGGACAGGCACCACTGGGAGATATTCACCCCCTGTGCTAAGGGCTGGCTCCTCGGGGTGCCATACAGCTCTGCACATGAGGTGAATTTACCCAAAGAGGGGGAAATAGTTTGCTGAGGTTGGTTCTTCATTTTGGTTTTTTATGGGTTTTTTGGCACGATACAATGGTACAGCAAACCTCAGCCAGCTTCTACCACTGAGCTGTACCAACAGCCACAATCACCAGGACACACCACGCTGCCGGGAGGTGCCATTGTCCTGCGTAAAGACTTACTGAGGAGGGTTCATTTTCTGGTCAGGATTTGGACTCTACTATGTCCCGTCCTATGCAAGTCTTTCGAATCCCCGTCACAGGGGAACTGGATGGCCCAGGGAAGTGCTGTCTCCTGTGTGCTCAGTTAATGGTTTGAAATCAGATGCTGGCTAGTAGGGCCTGCTGGTTGCTGAGTCCTGTGGGAACTGAGTTTGGGGGATTCTATTAGGTGGTTTCTCCTGGATACTCAGAGGCCCCTCAGCTAAGGGAACTAGAACTGAATAGGCCAAAGACACAGAACTCCCCTGTAGTCCTCCTAGGTCTGGAATGGCTGCACTGTTGTAGAAAACGCTTACCCTATCCCGGTCTGAGCAGTACCGGCTCTGTGGATCAGCAGAGGGCTTCAAGCATTTGTCAGCCCAGTATCTGAATGCACTGAAATAAAACATCTTGACTGCCATGTAGAGCTGTAAAGGTTTCTGTTGCCTTTTGAAAAGGGGCAGGATCAGACCATTACAGAGGGAACTCCCTTCCTCCAAAGTGCAGAACTGTGAAATAGGATTCCTTCTGATTAAGAGCCGGGTTGACTTTTGAAGATTTTTGTCATCGGCTCTGTAACTTTCTCAGACAGACCAGGCTTTTCTATGGACCTGTAAATAATGGTCCTTTACCGAGAGTGGGGAAATTACCTTTCTCTCTATCATTTGTCTTTATCGGCGATGTGGGAGACTTGTAAAGACTCCAGGCCCATTCCTAGGAAACTAAATCCTGTACATGTCACTAGTGGGAATACCACATTATTTGCAGATGGATTGCATCATAAATGTTTACAGACAATATGATATTTTACCACAATAAAGGTGGAGGCAAGGGGGTTTTAATTTTGTTTTTTGTGGTTTTTTTCACCTAAGCAAGAAAATCCCTGTAGCAGATTTTGATGGTCCTCTTTGCTGCATGAGGGAACTGAAGAGTAGTTCAGTAAGCACTACACATATTGCTTTGTCTTTTAATAATAGATAAGCACACACATTCCTTGCCGCTGTTGTTTTAGACAGCATCTTGGGGAATAAATTGCCCACAGATTTCCAGTTATTTGGAGATGCAAGGGAATAATGAGTCTGTCTCCAAGAATATCCATTTCGCAGCTCACATTTAAACCTGTATTAGTCCTAAACAAACATTGATCCAGGAAGGTGATGTTCTTTAGCTATTGCAGAAAATCTGATCCCAGTCCCCTAATCTCTGGCCTTCAGACCGAATGCTCACTCTCCAAAATGACCTCAGTACTAAACCAATAGGACACACCTTTTAGAAGCAAATGGCAAGGTGTTCGTCTGTTATGTTGGCTGGGTGGGGCTCACAGGCATGATGAGTAGAGCTGGATGAAGAATGGATTTTTTTGGTTCACTGGTACTACCAACAAAAATGGTTTCAGGTCAAACCAAAAATGACATTTTCTGAAATTGCAGGCTAATCAAATATTCATTAAAAATAATTTGGGGTTGTTTTTAAAATGGTGAAAATCGAAACAAAACATGACATGAAAATTCCATTTAAACCAAAAAATGAAAATGTTTAATTTAGTACATGAAAAAAATATTGCCCTGTTGTGTTCATTCCCTCTGGAGCACCTGGCATGGACCACTGTGGGAAGACAGGGTACTGAGCGAGATGGACCATTGGTCTGACCCAGTACAGCCATTCTCATGTTCTTAACCATTCGGTTTTATTCAGATTTTTTTTTTTTTTACTGAAACCATTAGGTGAAATTGACATGAATTCACAAGATGCTTATGTTGCTAAATCTGTATTTTTTTGCTCAAAAAGTTTCATGCTGCCCACCTCTGATGAGGAGTTACAGCGTGCTTTCATTGGTACGAATTCTAGTTGACTGGTTTATGCTTCTTTCTGTGCCCTGGCTTTTTGTGTCTCTCTCTCCTTTCATGGAGCAGGATGGCTTTTGCAAGTAGAGTAGCTAGCAGCTCTCGTCTTACTGACATGGTGAGTGGAAAGCGTCTGGAGCCGGGACCTGGGCTCAGCAAAGCTCAGGGGATCAGACCAAAGGGAGAGATGAGACCATGAAATGAAAGCGTGCACCCTCCTCGGGATGGGAACCTTATCTGTGGAGTTGCATGAAAAGCGCCATGCTCACCAATAGTGATGGGGAAAATTGGTGGTAGAATAATATTAAAGGAACTGAATGGAGTTAGGTGTCCAATCCCAATAGGTGCTGGGAGCCTAAGTCCCTTACGCTCCCTTGGAGATCCCATTCTGAATTATTAATAACATGTTAATAGCCACACTGTAGGTCATGGGTAAAATTATCTAAGTCCCATTGTAAGTCACTTAGGTTTTCTAGCCCTTTTCCTCTCCTGTAGGCTGCTAGCCTGGGAATTCCTTGTCTGGGGACGAGCGAGCTATTCTTCTGCTTCCCCTGAAATGGTCCCTTTGATGTCATGTAAAGTGACACCTGTCGTGAGCACCTGGCTCGCCAGATTCGTGCTTACAAAGAGTTTGGCTGCTATTCGTCTTCTTTTCTCCCCCTCCCGCACATCCGGCTGGATCTGTTTTACCCCAGCCCTGTCCTACAAATGCCACTTGCTCTGTGGTATCAGCAGAAACTAGCTACAGTAGCTGCCAACAGAGCCCCCAGGCCCCTAGAGATCAGTGACCAAAAGCTGCTGTGCTCTGATGGCCAGGGAGCCTTTACAAGGGTTCTTTAGGTTTCACTGATGCAGAGCAAGTTCAGGCAGGTTGTTAAAACCTGCTATGCCCTTATGTAGGCGTGTGTCCCCTGCCTTCCCCAACACACACTCCTCTGTGAATACAAGGCCCTTCCCGAACCAGCTCAGCCTTCTTCCTGCCAAGGGATGCTGTCCTCTGATCTATTTTCCTGATTCCATTCTGCTCTATCAGGATTGCCAGTAAATATACTATTTTGGAGCATGCCTCCAGAGCCTGGCATTAAGGTTGTAATTATAACGTCCTCCTCCTAGTTGAGTCATCAGCAGGGTTTGATCCAGCATTCGTCAAAGTGGTCCAGCAGACTGGCTTGCGAAGGCGTTATAAGGTGCCTTGGGTTGTGTTCTTGGCTCTGCGCCCTTGGGCCAGTCACGTCCTCTCTTTATTTCCGCTCCGGCCCTTTGTCTATTGTGTCTACTTTGAGTCTAAGCTCCTCAGGGCAAGGATTGTCTCTCACTGTGTGTACATGTCAGGAACAAGGGCACACAGCTGGCCTGCTAACTTAACCCCCCAGACACCCCGATGAGCACAGCTGGGCCCCAGATTAGCCAGCACGCTGCCCCGATTGGCTGAGGGGATCAGCAGACCTGCTCTTAAAACCAGCAGCAGGATGCTGGCCGCTCAAAGCGTTCGCCCCCAGCCGCGATAGCTCTTGTCCCTGCTTGTTCCAGCCCTGCGCCTGCCTTTCCTTATTCCAGGTACCCTGGCTCTGAGCTTCCGCTCTGACCCTGGCTCTGGTATCTGGTCTCTGACTCCGGTTCTGATCCTGTGCCCCTTGGCTCGGGCATCTGAATCGGACGCGGGGCTCCAATGCCCAGCTACCGGCTCCTATTCTGACTAGCAGGCCTGACCCCTGCTCTGACGATTGGGCCTAGCTCCTGCTCTAACTGCTAGGTGCGGCCGCTCAGGCGCAGTCCCTGGCAATACAGCACCTAGCCCAATGGGGCCACTAGTTCAGTTAGTGCCTTTTGGAGCGGTTGCAATATAAATAGTAGTCCTGAGATTGTCAGTGCTAAAGGCATGAGTCTCTACTGCTCCAGGTAAAGGAGTACATCCTTAACAGCTTGCTGTAGTAGACTCTTATCTACTCATGGACCCACCACTAGACAGGAACGGAGACTCTCCTAAGGTGGGTTACAGGGGCCCCGCCCTCCAAGGCCCTGCACTGATTGCCCATGCGCTTCTGTAACCCGTGCTGCATGTCTGAGAATACACAGCAACGTTGTGGCTTAGCCGTGGCTCTCTTGTATAAGAAAAGCACCGTTTAAGGCGCACAGGAGATCATGCTGCCTTTGCAACCGGCACATTTTCTGCTCTAATGCTTTGTGTGCTCCAGCTTCTCATTATTAATCACAGGACCATATGGCTCTGCTCACAGCCTATGATCCCTTCCGTGTCCCTGTTTAGGGCATGCAACATAAAATGCTAATTATTTTAAATTTGATACAGGTGTTAATAAGGGCCGATGACTTGCGCTGTGATAGATTTAACCCTTCCTTAGGGACCCTACCTCTAGGAGGCTGACCACATGTAAAAGAGGGTGAAAGTTTCCTGTTCCAAGTGTTTGAATAAAGAAAAGCCAAAGGAGGGGGGGAGGAGAGAAGAAAAGGTAAAGAAGGGATGAAAAAAATCCCTCTACCTTTGGCTGAACCAAGAGGAGCTGTACTAAGTTTATCTCAACTCCTTGCCAGCCTCACAAGGGTGAGTGCAAACTTTCAGTGGTTCATCAAGCAAGCCAATGGCTCACCTGCATCTGGAAGAGCGATGTGCCATAATATGGCGGTTCCCAATTCATGCGCTATTGACCGCTGGGGGTCTGTAGAGAGCTGGCTGGTCCCATGGGCGAGGTGTTGGCTCTGCCTTTTTGTTTCAAGCTGCTGAACTGCATTAAAAGAAGATGAACATATATGAAATGCTTTTCTCGTGACAGCAATTTTTGGAATTGCTGCAGGGTTGTTATGCAGTCGTGACTGGGAGGGGAGGTGTCTATCAGACAAAGGGCCCGCATTCTGATGCCAGTTACCTGGTGTAAACAGGGAGTAAATTCACTGAAGCCAGTGGGAGTTGCTGTGTTTGCACTGGTGGGAGGGGGAGCAGAATTTGGCCCGCATAGCTCTATTAAAAGGTGGCCCATCGTACAGAAAAGTCAGGGTGCCCCGACATGACACATTCTGCACCTCAGCTGCCATGAAATCTGCAAGGCCAAATATCATTCCCAACACTGTTAATCAAAGTGATGTCGTCGTTTGCTCCTGTTCACTGTCACTTTTGTGTTATTCAGGCCTTCAAATTCTAATTAACAGGGACCCTGAGTCATTGCACACTGCTTTATCATGTCTTTACACCCTGGTAATGTATTTTGTTCTCCCCTGAGAGGCTGGGTCATATCTAATGTTGGCTACAGACCAAATGAGTTAGGATTCCCTTAGCTCAGTGGGCAGCAGTCCATGAAACCCATCACACTGTGGAGCTTGGGGGGATTGTGGCTAGAACATCACAGAATGATTCACTGAAAACCTGCCTGTGTTTTATGGATTATGAAGTTCCTTAATCCATCAATATTTGTATCTATCAGCATCATATCCCGCATGTCACGCTCAGGAAACATTATTCTAGAGAAGAGTTCAGATTTAGTTAAGGGGAGCTGTTTTGTTTTGTTTTTTTAATTTATTTCAATCTGCCTCCATCCACCTGTTTGCCAGCTCCCTCCCCCTCTATCTAGCAATCTGTTTCTTTACTCATTTAAACCAAGATTCAGGCAAAGATTATGTCAAAAACCTCAGTTGCATGCAGTTGAGATCAGGGAGGAAAAAACAGGGACCATAGTTAAAAATGGAGTGATTCATTTACTGGAAACTATGCACATAATTCTGATCTCACATGCTCTGTGAAGGAACACTGATGTGAAACAGGATAAGAGCAGAGTCAGGACCCAAATCTACGTCCTGACAACCTCCATCCTAAGGGGCTAATTCTGCCCTCGTTCCCGTTGACTTCAGCACAGAAATGTCTCATCTGCAATAAAAGTATTGTTGGGGATTTGGGGGCTCATTTTTGCAGGTCACGTTGGCCAGCACGAATCAGACATAAGGAAGCAGCGAGTCTGCTGTGCTAAATTACATCTACATGAAAGTGCCTGGTCCCCACTAACCCCCCACTTCGGACTAAGGTACGCAAATTCAGCTACGTGAATAACGTAGCTGAAGTCGAAGTACCTTAGTCCGAACTTACCACGGGTCCAGGCACGGCAGGCAGGCTCCCCCGTCGATGCCGCGTACTCCTCTCGCCGAGCTGGAGTACCGGCGTCGACGGCGAGCACTTCCGGGATCGATCCGGGATCGATTTATCGCGTCTAAACCAGACGCGATAAATCGATCCCAGAACATCGATTGCCTGCCGCCGGACCCGGAGATAAGTGTAGATGTACCCGGTGGGATCAAGGCCGCAAGATTCATCACGATTTGAGATTTGCTGGGAAAAACTAAGTCAGCTGCCGCTTTCAGGAAATGTGCATGGGTGGGTGCATCTGTAGCTAAGAATGACAAATACTCTGAAAAGCTAAATAGCACAGCTAATGTCAGTTGTGCGTGCCTGAAAGGTTAACCAGTTCCACTGAGAGGCCTGGCAGGACAGGCAGCCATTTCTCAAGAGAAGAGATGCCCAGCAATGAAATAGCAGAGAATGCTGGAGAACAGCGTAGAGGTACCTTGGCAGAACTGGAGTGAGGGTGAGGCTTTGGATAGCCGTGTAGGAACAACAGGGGATGATGCAGGTCATGACTGGACAGAGCTGTGTGGGTGCCAAGAACTTGAACAGAAAGGGAACCGCACAATAGGTTTGAATGCACAGCCAGAACTGTGGTTTGGGCGGGTGGGTGCAGATTAGAATAATATGGTATGATGCATGTCATCAGAACTGAGTTATATTAACAGAGCGGTGGGTATTGTACTATATGGAACCATGGAATCACAAGCCGCCTTAAACAGGAGGTGTTTCCTGTACAAAACAACAACTCCTCCAGCAAACACAAACCAGCAGGCTTCCCCCACAGCTCAAGCTCCAGCTTGATCTAGTTTTGTTTACCAGGAACCATGCCCTGTCTGGAATTCTATACAACATACAGTGACATCTAGTAGCCAGATAATATATTTCAAGTGAATATATCATTACAATGGGGCTGGGGGCCCTGGATTAGAACAGCAGCAGGGTATAGTTGGTCAAGATTGAGACGTCTTGGCAGAGTTGTGTTGGAAGTAACTGATGCAGCCTCTGCCTGACTTGCCCATGAAACTAATCATCACTATCAGACCTTGAGTTCTATCAGATTCCTGTAATTGAACATGCAATGTGGGCTTTCTTAAAATCAATTTAAATGAGCCATGAACATCACTAATCTAAGACAAATTTTTCTCACATGCAAATAATAGAATGATTAAGAATGTACCAAATGATTCTCTGAATGGATGCTTCCAGCCAAAGTTGGAATCCCGTAGCTTCATGAATTTATTGGGAAGCTCGGTTCACCACCGAAATTTTTATGAGTCAGAATCTTCTGAAAAAGTAATGGGGAAATGAAGCAGCCATGTCTGAAAACCAAAGAACTTTCTATTATGCGGTATGCATTAGGCCGTGTTTCTTTACCTTACCGTCTATCGGAGTTGAAGCTTGAAAATCTGCGGAGCCAGCTGGGAAACCTGATGAAAAAGGAGGCAAATTGTCCTGCCTTCACAGTAATGTGGGCAAGGCTGGAACAGAACAAAGAGGGGAAATTACTGAGGACAGACATGACTTAGAGCAAATTTCAAGGAGCTTAATAAATAAAGCTCCTGACTGATGTAAAGTTCAGCAAGCCAATGCTAACCTTGGGCTGTGCAGAAGTTGTGACACTTGCATCCCGAGCTTGAGAACTTAGCTTCATATAAGACTTGTGAAGCCCAGTAATTACATAACCTGTTACGAAATATTCTATCCTGACCCACCTGAACCATAAAATCAAGTTGTGTTGTGCCAACACCTTTCATTCGTCATCTACGCTACCCTGAATATCATCCTGGGACTAAAAAAAAAACAAGAGTTCTGTACAAGGGGGTATTTTTTCTTTGCTTTGCTGAATTCTGAAGCAGATAGATGAGAGTCAAATTCACCTCTTCGTAGCGAGCCAGCACAAAGCCAGAGTGCTCCTGAAGACCCTCATAACCTTCAACATTCACAAGGAGCATAAGCATTGTTCTGGCCCTCAGCATATGGGTGAATTTAAGGCTAATGTTTAAATGCTTTGAAATCATTCCTGCTCCCTCCCATTGCATCCTTTCCCCTATCCACCTATCCTCTTCCATCCTCTCTCTGATTCTTTTCCCCAGGGATCTTGCAAAACGTTTGCTGCTATGTGCATAACAACCTGCACTTTTTCTTGCAAAGTTGCAATGCCTTGTGTGGGTTTTGTATTGCAAATTCATGCAAAACTTAGAAACAAAAAAGATTTCCTATTTTTTTAACTACACAAATCTCACTTTCCTTCTAAAAATATTGAGCACAAGACTCGCGAAACATTGGGAATAATTACTCAGACTAGCTAAACTCAGCTGGGTGGGGGGGACCCTCTTGAGAAAGGCATTTTGAAAAATGGCTACATTAAATATAAAAAAGAAAAAGAATGTGTAAAACTTCCTAACTTATAAAACTTCCTGCCACGGCCCTATTAAATGGCCTGTTAAGGAGAGACACAGACTCCTCATGAATTCATAATAAACGCTTTCATTCAAACAAGGTCATTTTGGAAAGCTTCCCTTTCCCCCATGGTTTAAATTCATGAGTCAAGGGCTAGGGGCAATGCGTTTTTGTGGTTAGGGATGCAGAAGGAAGGTAAAGGTGACCCATACCTTGTCTGCCTCCAGGTTTTATTCTGAACAGGAACAAAATGAGATATCTCCATCACTGAACAGCACAAGG
Organism: Malaclemys terrapin pileata; assembly: GCF_027887155.1. Taxonomy (NCBI): domain Eukaryota; kingdom Metazoa; phylum Chordata; order Testudines; family Emydidae; genus Malaclemys; species Malaclemys terrapin. The sequence goes on along the minus strand of NC_071508.1, from coordinate 10,428,474 downwards.
AGACTTTCACATTGCTCCGGGGTCAGAAATCAGAAGACAGTTCAAAGGAAATGAAATGCAGATAGGGTTAAATTCCCCCTGTACTGCTTAAGACCTCAAAATAGGGCGTGACTGGTGCATAAACCTTTTACTGGCCCTCTGCACAGGAGTGATTTTTCACCCTAAATGTCCCTGGAGTCTGATGTCTTCTGCTTCTATACAGAACAGACACAGCACTGGCTAGAGTTCTGCAAGCTTCCCCTACCCCTCACCTTGCCCTTGTGACTTTGTAGGGGCATGTCTAGGGATGACAGGCAAATTCATCCATGCCTCAGCGCTGAAACGGGGGAGACAACTAGTGTCAGTTGCAAGGGCCTCTCTTTTTGACATTTGCACCGCTTGGCTGGGTTTTTGCGTAAAGTGTTCTCCAAACAGCTGTTTTAAACTCGGATAACTGCAATGCTGTCGTGATTGTTCCCTGGAATCTCTGCCTGCTTGGCCTCTACCCATTCCATGCCTGATGGGCGTCCGTCTCTAGGATTCTCAACCACCACTGAGGCTCATTTAATTATTCAATTGCACACCTTGTATGGGAGTGTTTCTTGTCGCGTGCTTTTTTCCCAGCAAGGGCCATGTTTACACCAGCTGTGGAATCTGGTCCAAGCAGTGCAACTCAATTCCCCCCCATGGCGCTGTACTGATTTTCACCCGCTCATGGTGTTTATTTCTGGGGGGGGGGGGCACTCAGTTCATTCGGTTTTTAATGATCTCTGTGCTGTGGGGAGTACAGCTCTGAACCTGATCCTACCGCACCACACACACACACCCATTTTAAAAACCAATGCTAACCTCCCATCCTTACTTATTAGCAAGAAACAAGGAGGGAGGTATCTTCCCCAATGCTTAAGATTTCAGAATGTCAGATATCAGAGAGAGGAAAAACCTGCATCTTTTGGGTTGCTTGTGCAGAGCCATTTCTTGCTCTGAAATTTAGATGTAACAAAAACTGAAGCATTTCACCAGCATCGCTGAGAGCTAGGCTAGGGGTTTTATCCAGTGCCGTGTGCGTCACTCTGTTCTCTTCACCATTCTTCTGCAAAACAAGCTCCCTTGTCAATATTCTCAGCAGGTATCACGTGCAGGATATGGCAGTTTATTTATAGCCAGTTCATTTTCATTTTCCTCCTAGCAGGGATGAGATCCTACATAGAGATTTCACTCCTTGGGGAACCTATCTCATTTCCACTGTAGGAGAGCTTGACACCTCCTGCAAATGAATGAATTACCAAGACATAAGCACACAGAAACTACACAGGGGACCCTCTTTCCATTGAGAATTCACATTGCCTCTGCCCCCCTCCCTTTAATTTAATATACCATGTACAGAATGTTCCAGCGGTTCCAGATGTGGTGCACAGGGCTGGCTTCAGGCACCAGCTGAGCAAGCAGGTGCTTGGGGCGGCCAAGGGGAAGGGGCGGCACCTCGGGCTCTTCAGCGGAGGGTCCCTCTCAGAGGGAAGGACCTGCTGCCGAAGAAGAAAGTGGCACGGTGGAGCTGCCGGCGATCGCAGCTTTTTTTTTTTTTTTCCGCCGCTTGGCAAAAACCCAGGAGCTGGCCCTGGTGGTGCAGAATTACTGAATGAGAAATCTCATGGCTTTAACCATTTCCGGATTTGCCCTTGCTAAAATCCTTGATTCATCACCTACCAAATATGCACTGGCCAGCTAGCCAGATCTCAGTGCTCCCTAACTACATAGTCCACTTTCTGTCCACCCACAGGCCCAGCCAAGTTTCTGATTGAATAGCTTGTGTTAAGCCGTGTAAGGGGAAGGGTTCAATTGTGTGAATCTGTTTCAGGCAAGCGAAGCCTCTGTTCATTGAACATAAGAACAGCTATACTGGGTCAGATCAAAGGTCCATCTAGCCCAGTATCCTGTCTTCTGACAGTGGCCAATGCCAGGTGCTTCAGAGAGAATGAACAGAACAGACAATCGTCAAGTGATCCATCCCCTGTTGTCTAGTCCCAGGGTAGGGACACTCAGAGCATGGCGTTGCATCCCTGACCATCCAGGCTAGTAGCCATTGTCAGACCTATCCTCCATGAACTTCTCTAGTTCTTTTTTGAACCCTGTTATACTTTTGGCCTTCACAACATCTCCTTGCAAAGAGTTCTATAGGTTGACTGTGTGTCGTGTGAAGAAATACTTCCTTTTGTTTGTTTTAAACCTGCTGCCTATTAATTTCATTTGGTGACCCCTCGTTCTTGTGTTACGAGGAATAAATAAAACTTCCTTATTACTTTCTCCACACCAGTCAGACCTCTATCATATCTCCCCTTAGTCATCTCTTTTCCAAGCTGGAAACTCCCAGTCTTATTCATCTCTTTTCAAATGGATGCTGTTCCATACCCCTAATCATTTTTGTTGCCCTTCTCTGACCTTTTCCAATTTCAATATCTCTCTCTTGGGATGGGACAACCAGATCTGCACACAGTATTCAAGATGTGGTCATACCATGGATTTATACAGAAGCATTTCTGTCTTGTTCTCTAGCCCTTTGCTAATGGTTCTTAACATTGTTTTAGCTTTTTTGACTGCCACTGAACATTGAGCAGATGTTTTCAGAGAACTATCTGCAATGACTCCAAGATCTCTCTTTTGAGTGGTAACAGCTAACTTAGACCCCATCATTTTATATGGGATTATGTTTTCCAATGTGCATTACTTTGCATTTATCAAGATTGAATTTCATTTGCCATTTTGTTGCCCTGTCACCCAGTTTTCTGAGATCCTTTTGTAGCTCTTCGGAGTCTGCTTTAGACTTAACTATCTTGAGTAGTTTTGTATCATCTGCAAACTTTGCCACCTCACTGTTTACCCCTTTTTTCAAATCATTTATTAATATGTTGACTAGAACTGGTCCCAGTACAGACCCCCTGGGGACACCAGTATTTACCTCTCTCCATTCTTATCTGAAACTGATCACTGATTCCTACTCTTTGTTTCCTATCTTTTAACCAGTTACTGGTCCATGAAAGGAGCTTCCCTCTTTTCCCATAACAGCTCACTTTGCTTAAGAGCCTTTGGTGAGGGATCTGGTCAAAGGCTTTTTGAAAATCTAAGTACACTATATCCCCTGGATCCCCCTTGTTCTTATGTTTGTTGATCCCCTCAAACATATTGGTGAGGAATGATTTCTTTTTACAAAAGCCGTGTAGACTCTTCCCCACCATAACATGTTCATTTTTGTGTCTGATAATTTTGTTCTTTTAACCAATTTGCCTGGTACTGAAGTTAGGCTCACCAGCTTGTTTAAGGCTGGTAGTGCATTTCTGGAAGTAGCAGACAGGACCGGCTCTAACTTTTTTGCCACCCCAAGCAAAAAAAAAAAAAAGAAAAACGCCCGCCGTAACAACCCCCGCAGCGCCGCCCTGCTGAACCAAACCAAAACCAACCCCCCCAGCGCCGCCCCGCCGAACCAAAAACAAAAACAACCCCCCGAGCGCCGCCCCGCCAAACCAAAAATAAATACAACCCCCCCCGAGCGCCGCCCCACCAAACGAAAAACAACAACAAAACCCAAGCACCGCCCCGCCCCGCCCCGCCAAACCAAAAAAAAAAAATACCCCCGAGCGCCGCCCCACCAAAACAAAGAGGATGGAGCTCGGCTGTTCTCAGTGGTGGCAGATGACAGAACAAGGAGCAATGGTCTCAAGTTGCAGTGGGGGAGGTCCAGGTTGGATATTAGGAAACACTATTTCACTAGGAGGGTGGTGAAGCACTGAAATGCGTTACCTAGGGAGGTGGTGGAGTCTCCTTCCTTGGAGGTTTTTAAGGACCAGCTTGACAAAGCCCTGGCTGGGATGATTTAGTTGGGAATTGGTCCTGCTTTGAGCAGGGGGTTGGACTAGATGACCTCTTGAGGTCCCTTCCACCCCTGATATTCTATGATTCTATGAAAACAAACAAACAAACAAACAAAAAAACCCGAGCGCCGCCCCGCCACCCCAAGATTGGCCGCCCCTTACAAGGTGCCGCCCCAAGCACATGCTTGGTCAGCTGGTGCCTGGAGCCGGCCCTGGTAGCAGAGCACTGGAGTCAGAACTCTACCTGTAACAATACATCTGCAAAACAGCAGCACCGTGTCGCCAACAGAAAATGCAGCAAGATGCATCTGGAAAGCACAGGATGAGACAGGAGATTACATATCTGAAGTGTCAGCTTTTCACTGATGTTTTGGACAAGGGCTGGCTATTTTTTGTGTGTACTGTACCAGCACAATGGGGCCCCATCTCTGCTAGGCCCCTAGGTACTACTGAAATATCAATAACAAGGTAATTCAGCAAAAAGAACACATTCCTGAGTATTTTGGAACTGGTTCCCTGGAGGGAAGGAGAAGAGCAGAGAGAAGCCAACTTCCTCCCTGCCCCTCCTGCAGTTTCATCTCTGTGGAAGGAAGATCAGACCCCAGCATTAACGTGCGCACACATTCCTGATCGGCTTCCATTCTGCCAGATCTCAAATATTGTCCAAGCGGTCACACGGCTTTCTTAGCAGCCTGCCCCAGAGTATGTCCCCCCCCCCACGCCCGCAGACCAAATAATACTTTAAAGAAAAAAGGGCTCAAATTTCCACCTCCTGGCATCTTGTGCCCTCATGTCTACCTGTGCAGAGTGCGTGCAAAGCGAGTGTGAAACTGCCTTTCTGATGTGAGGACACTTTGCACTTGTGTAAATGATGAAACAAGGGGCAAAGCAGCGGAGAATCTGGACCATAATTTGAACTAAATTTGGTTGCTCTCTCTGTGCAAAATGGTAGGGTTGGGTGGGAGACTGCTCATGCTTTTTGCAAATCATTGTAAGAGATTAATAGCACTGGCTAAAGCCATTACTAATGTTTACAATATGATTTATTTAAGGTGTTCATCTAATACACACACAACTAATGTAATGCTATTGGTGCCTAATCTGACCCTTAAATATCCTATATATTTAGTTAATGCAATTAAAGTAGGATGACATATAACGAGAGAATCGAGTTAAAAACAGCTGCACATTTCAGTACTGCACACACAGCACTAACTGTGCAAATTCACCAACGAGTGAAAAAGCTGGGAGCTCAGGCCACAATTTACAAACCTTAGTGTACAGTTAGGCACTAAAATCCGAATGTACAGGCACGTCAGGAAATCTTCTACAATACTGACAGCCCTGCAGTTGGCTCATGGGAGTCGAAGTTGCTCAGTATCTCTAAAAGTGAGGTCCTTAGTGTGGGTACGTAACAGCAGATTTCTTTGGAAACACAGGGCAAAATGATCAAAAATGCATAAGTCACTTAGGGACTTTTGAAAATGTCACCCATCATCAACAAAACATCTCGGAAGTGGTTTCTCCTACTGGAGTATGAATTGGAAGTTCTCTTTCCAGGGGTAAGAAAGGGAGTATTCTCTGACTAGGCATACTAGTAAGCAGTGACCCACACCAAAGTCTTTTGTATTTCTCTCCCGTGCTCCACAAGCAGTAAAACTCAGAACATTTTCCCCACCGCTGTGGTGAGTTCTCCCTGGTCAGAAAAGATCAGAACAAGATTCATCACTATAAGACCAGCCTGTAATTTCAGGTCTGTGTTAGAGGAAGACTCATTTCTTCATCCTTCCCAAGTGCTTCCCCCCCAGATCTGCTCCCCAGGCAGCTTGAAGCATTGTTTCATGGTATCAGTGAGCCCTACAGGGAAGGAAAGGGAGGGGAAGCTGAGACATTAAAAAGGCAGAGAGCGATGGACTGGTTCCAGCAAGGAGACTGTAAGATGCTGTCCAGGTGCATGCTGAGAGAGAGATGCTTGTGGGTAGCATTTCCAAGGTTTGTCAGGATGAAGCTCAGTTGCTCATAGTGCAGGCACATCAGCTAGAATAAAATCAGTGAGCAAGAGGCTGCAGGAGTGACTCACTGATGCAGCGTGGGAGCCAAAAGCCTGCTGGTACTAGGGTGTGTCATGGAGCTGTGCGGAGATCAGGCACTCTGTCTTAATCAGAGAATATTTAAGAATGTTTAAAAATGAAATTGATTTTCCTAGTGTACCGTATTGTTCTATTTGTAATGCACCTCTAAAGCTCCAACATAACAGCTTGGAAGACTTGGCTCAGGACAGGGCCTGGGCGGAGCCAGGGGGAGCACCCCTCAGTAGATTAGAAACTGGGCGCCTATGCATCTGCGCTAGAAAATGAAGTCGACCTAACTGACGTCGGCACACAGTCGCCGCAGTGATGACATCGCTTGTGTGTGTCGACACTTGGCTCCTTGTGTCAGCGATGCACGTCCTCACCTGGAGCGCTTGTATCGATTGTACTGTCATACCATAGATATTCTTAATTTTAACGGTTCTTTTTTTTTTTAAAAGTTATACATTGGTAGTTTCCTGCAACCCAATCCTATACTCTAACCACTGAAAATGCCGCTTCTTGGACTACATGAGCGATCTGTGAGCCCTCTCCTACAAATGACGTGATGTGGACAGACCCCCGTGCTCACACAGAGCTTATAGAATCATAGAATCTTAGGACTGGAAGGGACCTCCAGATGTCTTCTAGTCCAGTCCCCTGCACTCATGGCAGGACTAAGTATTATCTAGACCATCATCCCTGACAGGTGTTTGTGTAGCCTGCTTTTAAAAATCTCCAATGAAGGAGATTCCACAACCTCCCTAGGCAATTTATTCCAGTTCTCAACTACCCTGACAGTTAGGAAGTTTTTCTTAATGTCCAACCTAAACTACCCTTACTGCAATTTAAGCCCATTGCTTCTTGTCCTATCCTCAAAGGTTAAAGAGAACAATTTACTTCCCTTCTCCTTGTAACAACGTTTTATGTACTTGAAAACTATCATCATGTCCCCTCTTAGTCTTCTCTTTTCCAAACTAAACAAACCCAATTTTTTCAATCTTCCCTCATAGGTCATGTTTTCTAGAACTTCTCTGGACTTTCTCCAATTTGTCCATATTATTCCTGAAACATGGCACCCAGAACTGGACACAATACTCCCGTTGAGGCCTAATCAGTGCAGAGTAGGTTGGAAGAATTATTTCTCATCTCTTGCTTACAACACTCCTGCTAATACATCTCAGAAGGGTGTTTGCTTTTTTTGGAACAGCGTTACGCTGTTGACTCATATTTAGGTTGTGATCCACTATGACCCCCAGATCCTTTTCTGCAGTACTCCTTCCTAGGCAGTCATTTCCCATTTTGTATGTGTGCAACTGATTGTTCCTTCCTAAGTGTAGTACTTTGCATTTGTCCTTATTGACTTTCATCCTATTTACTTCAGACCATTTCTCCAGTTTTTCCAGATCTTTTTGAATTTTAATCCTGTCCTCCAGAGCACTTGCAACCCCTCCCAGCTTGGTATCGTCCGCAAACATGAATGTACGAGGAGTATAGCAGGTGGCAGTTACAGACTGAGTAGGTGAGTCTGCTTTGCCATAAAGCAGAAGGAATAGGGGTGGTAACCAGGAGAGAGGCTTTTGTGCCCCAGAGTTAGCTGACTCTTGCAACAGAGCTCCTGGGAGGAGGAGAGTTTGTGAACCGCTACTGAGCACTAGACCAAGTACATGCTGATTACAGCAAGGAGGGGCTGAAGATAAGCCCTGACCTGGGATCTAGCTGTACTTAACCTTCATAGAGCTCTACAAACTCTTGAAACAATCAGAGACCGAGCGTCCCCATAATTAGAAGGACTTTTAAAGGGGAAGGGTCTCTGCAAATGCCCAAACAGGACCTAAACAGGCCAAGCTTGTCAGAGTCCCTCACCCAGGGGATGATTTGTACTGCCACTGCCCATGCTGGACCTGACCTGAGCAGAGAGGACCTCAGTCTTCCAGGGTGTTATGCTGGAGACTCCGCAGTGCATTAAAATAGAACAACTCTCTAGTGGGATGATTTTTTTCGAGGAACCTTGGTACAAATTTTAGGCACTTTAAGATGAAAATAGGCTCCGAGTGAGATTTTTTTCAAAAGCAGCTAGGTTCCTAACTCCCTTTGATTTCACACCTAACTGCATCTTTAGGCATCTAAATACCTTTAAAAATCTGACCTCTGGATCTCTGTTGCTGTGTGTTTTGCCAGTGTTTTCTTCTTGAGATGTTGGGCCAAAATCTCAGCTGATGCAAATCAGTGACCTCAATGGAGCTGTGCTGATTTACGGCAGCCACGGATTGTAAATTAAAATTTAATGGAAAATTTAAATGGTCATGAAAATTTTCAATGAATGACTTTTGCGAGAACATAGCCAGGTCTCCATTTGCTCACGTTATTATGGGCAACAATCTTAAACAAAAGAGTAAAGAAATGTTTTTTAAAACTTTTCTGGCCAAGTTTTATTTTGGTCCAATGTCTTGACCTTTCGCCTCTTATCATCTACCCTCAGATTCTACATGATCTCCTACGTCAGGAAATCAGTGATTTGCACATTTCCATCAAATCCCATTAGTTATCGTCATCCTACGTAACTGACTTTCTGAGGCCTTGTCTATATCATGACTTTACCAGCTGGAGATGCTGTTCTTTTGCAGTTTGCTGGTACTGATGCCCTTGAAATTCAAGCAAACGGTCATTAGTACTGTGCAGTGTAGACTTTGACCACAGAAGCATGGAATTTCACTTACTGCTTGAAGCAGGTAAATAGTCTACATGGTTTCCTTTTTGCAGCTGCTCACAATTCAGAAGGATTGCCTTCCATAGTCAGCCTGTCATAATTGCTGTGTCTGCTCACTGGAATGAATCAATGCGTAACCTCGACCATACTTGGGAATTACAGCTGGATCAGGGTATTTTTCTCCCAAAAGATATAATTTCTGGACTTTCAAATTTAAATAAAACCCTGGCTTATCTGTGCCCGGGACAAATCCAGAATGTAGGACCCCACAATTTAATTTATTTCCATTTTATAAATGGGCCTATGAAAAATACAAGGCACTTGCACAAACTAAATTTATAAACACACGGGAAAACATTGATTGAACCCAATGCCAACAACAAAACACTTGAAATTACGCTCTCCACTTGGATCCAATGACACACACTGCCTTCCAAGCCCCTTCAGAAAAGCCTGGGGTACATAGTCAGGGCAGTATTCCCTAAACTCACGCTCTTTTGGAGCAGGGGCAAGAGTAAATTCCAGAGTTAAAAGCCTTCTAGAGAGAGAATTCTGTCCCCTCTCCTCTACTAACAAAGCTGGCAACTGTCAGTGTCCCAGCTACGCTTAATTGTTCAGGCAAAACACCCAGAGAGAGGCAGTCTCTAATACACACCAGATCCAAACCATAAAAGGCCATATAGATCAAAAGCAATACCTGGAAGTAGACCTGGTAACCAAGACAGCGATAAACATTTTGGAGGGTAGTTTGACTATGTCTGTTTATAGAGAGACTGTTCAGATCATATGTGCAGGATGGGTTGGCAAATGCTGCAAAAACGATTCTGGGATTCTTCCTTTGACGTTTTAAACAAATCTGCTTCATCTGTAGCCGTGCCTCTTGCATTTGCTCTCTGTGAATGATTTTGCAAACTAGCTCACAAACAGGAATCAGCAAACGTTAACCCATTAGGGTCTGATCTTGTAAACAATTACGCATGTGAGCAGTCCCACTGAATTTTAAGGGATTACTTTTGTGGGCAAAGTTATTTATTATATATGTGATTTCAGGATCAGGCTTTTATGGCAGAAGGCAAATTTCATTCAGGAAATCTGATTCTCAGAGTTAGGTTCATCCAATAGGGAACAGGAACATGACGAAGGTAGCGCCTATCTAAAAGACAGAGAATGAGCAGCTAACAGATTGCACATAAACTGAAGACCAAGAATCAGTCTCAGAAATTATTTGGCAAAAAAATAATAATAATAATAATACATTAAAGGACAATCACCATCTATTAGCAGACAATCTGTGAATAGAAAAACTTATGAATTGGAGTATTTGTTGCATATTATTCCTCAAGCCTATCATTCCACTGGAAGTATGTTAGAGATTGCAGGTGGTCTGGTTCTCGCATGGTGTCCACCTCCTAACAACCCTTCTGCAGAACAGCTAACTGGAGCATAAAGAGACAGAAAGTGGAGAATGATTGATGTAAAGAATGATCAAATTTTCCGAACCGTTAATCCCAAATGAAAACCCTAGTGTTAGAATTTAGGGTTTTGCATGGTATGAAATTATGTTTAACCCTCCCACCCCCCAAAACTTTCATATAATGAACTGGCTTCTATTAGCAAGGGAAGTGAATGCACAGTATCCTTCATTAAGCGGTAACACGGCATTTGCAAATGAAGAAAAATGCCTTAGTTAGTATGTAACTATGCACAGACAGGAAAGGCACAGCAAAGGCTCCCAAGTTATGAAGATTTCAAAGCAAGGCAATTGAGTGCGGCAGCAGTTCCCAGTAATTACAGTCATGGGGCTTTAAAATAGCATATTGATAAATCTGTATAGAGTTTTCCCCACCCCCAGACTCTGAACTGTACTGTGAAACATGACTACAAACTGCAGCAGGAGAGAGAAATTGAGAGGCCTAGCTCATGGAGAAAAGCTATGAGGTATAAACTGAGGTGGGGAGTCAAGAAAGAGGAGGGGGTGTACAGGAGGGTTGGCTCAGATCATAGATATGTAGGGCTGGGAGGGACCTCAAGAGGTCATTTAGTCCAGCCCCCTTCACTGAAGCAGCCCCAAGTAACCCTGGACCTAAACCATCCCTGACAGGTGTTTGTCCAACCTGTTCTTAAACATCTCCAGTGATGGGGATACCACAGCCTCCCTTGGGAACCTATTCCAAAACTTAACTTTCCAAAAATAAGGATTGTTTTTCCCTAATACCTAACCTAAATCTCCCTTGCTGCAGTTTGCATTGATTCACAGCCAGAAGGAGTCATTGTGATCATTTAGTCTGTCTGTCTGTCTGTCTGTCTGTCAGTAGACCACAGGCCAGAGAACTTCCCCCAAAAAATTTCTAGTGCAGATCTTTTAGGAAAACATCCAATCTTGATTTTAAAATTGCCAGCGATGGAGACTCTACTATGATCCTTGGTAAATTGGCCCAATGGTTATTTGCCCTCATTGTTAAAAATGGGCACTTTATTTTGAGTCTGATGAGGGCTCGTCTACGCTGGCAATGTACAGGGCTGCAACTTTCTTGCTCGGGGCGTGAAAACCCCCCCCCCTGAGCACTGCAAGTTACAGCGCTGGAAAGTGCCAGTGTAGACAGTGCCCCAGCGCTGGGAGCCGCGCCCCTCGTGTAAGTGGTTTTTTAGAGCGCTGGGAGACCTCTCTCCCCGCGCTGTGCCGCGACTACACAAGCCACGATAAAGCACTGCCGTGACAGCACTTTAACGTTGCCAGTGTCGACTAGCCCTGAGTTTGTCTAGCTTCAACTTCCAGCCCTTGGATTGTTAGACCTTTGTGTGCTGGAGTGAAGAGCCCATTAGCAAATATTTGTTTCCCGGGTAGGTACTTAAAGAGTGTGACCAAATCACCCCTTACCCTTCTCTTTGTTAAGCTAAATAGATTGAGCTCTGTGAGTCTATCACTATACAGCAGGTTTTCTAATCCTTTAATCATTCTTGTGGCTCTTCTGTGAACCATCTCCAATTTATCAACATCCTTCTTGAACTGTGGACACCAGAACTGGGCACAGTTTTCCAACAGCAGTCGCACCAGTGCCAAATAACAGCAGTAAAATAACCGCTCTACTCCTACGCGAGCTTCCCCTGTTTTTACATCCCAGGATTGCATTAGCCCTTTTGGCCACAGCGTCACACTGGGAGCTCATGTTCAGCTGATTAGCCACCATATCCCCCAAAATCTTTTTCAGAGTCCTAGATCAGAGATCCTGTTGGGGGAAAGACTCTTGCAGCAGCAGCAGTGACAAGGTTGTCTGGATGGATGGAGAGAAGACTGGTGCTAGATGAGAGAAGGGTCATAGAGGGACATACTGTACAAGGACTGCAAAATTAGCTGGAACAAGTCCACGGGGGGGTTAGATGTAGAGTTGGTTGAAAATTCTCACAATTTAGGTTATTATTTTCAAAAACAAAATGTATCTTTTTTCACCATCTTATAGAATTTATGAAGCACCTGGAATTTGTTTAAAAAAAATTGAAGTTTTGACAAAATGTATACATTTTTTTTTAAATCATGGAAATGTGTCTATGTTTTTTGACATGCTGTATTACAAATCAGTGGGCTAAATTTCTCACTCGTGAAATCAGCAGCTCTATATCGGGGATGGGTTTGACCCAGGGAGGCCAATTCAGGACAAGATTTTGAACCGAATGGCAAGACTGTGAAGTTATTTGAGAATAGGGGTTGGTCGGGGGGCATCTATCTTTGCTTGGGTGAGAAGGCAGGCAGCGGTATTATGCACATGACAGGTCTGTGGAGCTGAGACTTTTACAGGACATAGAAAAGGAGGTTGCAATAAACAAGCCTAAGACCTTAACACCTATTTAAACTTCCTAGGTCAGGAAAAGGGAGACGCTCCATAAAAATTGACTTTGTATGACAGCGGCTCCCCATTGATGGATATACCTGTAGGACTGCAGATAGGGGCTTTCAGGGGGGAGTACTTTTCATCTGATTCTTTCTGATGCAGCCCAAAATACTGAGAACTGTAGATGTGCCCATCCAACAATGAACCAACTAGTGTCTGGAACAAAGTATTAATTCCACAGCTTGGATGTGAACTTCAGATATTTGACTTGTGACTTTCACAAGGAAAATGCCAAAGCATCAGTAACCTTTTCTAAGTGTCAGTCATCTCAAAGCACAACTCTGCTCCCATTTCCTATGATCCAAACGCTGCATGAGATGGGCAAGCAAGAGAAAATAAAAATTTCATACACCTTCCCGATGAACCTTCTTTATTATATTCCTCCAGGCAAATGGTGCCCAAGTTACATTAATCACTCTGTAATCAGCTTCAGTGTTGCATCCTTAGCTAATACTTTAAATAAAGAGCTCCTCTGAGCAATCTTCTAAGCAGGGTGGAGAGTACATTTATGCAGCCACGTACACAAATCTTACTAGAGCAAATGCTCAAAAAGGGGTTACAGCAGTTAACAGTTGGGCTGGTAGTTGAGAAACTAGCTAACAGGACTGAGAAGTCCTAGGTTCTATGCCTCACTCTGCCATTTAACACACTCCAGTTAGTTCACTGCTCTGTGCTGTGGGCTGTCCATCAATAAAATGAAGTTCATGTCATTTATCTACCTGCTCCGGGGGCTAATTAATTCTTGTGCGTGAAGTGCATTAGAATACTTGAATAAAAGGTGTCACGGAAGTGTGCAGAACTGTTGTTCAGAGTGGGAGGTGATGGGAATGAATGGCCCAGGGGGATCATTTTGGGGGGCTGGGGAGAGGATGGGTAGCTTAAAAAATACAATCAGGCTTGTAATGCAGAAGCGTGCTTTCTCTGGTGTCTTGCCATGCGCTGGTGGGCTTTTAAGTGGATGGTTTGTCCAAAGTTTTCTGCCAGGCTGATTAATCCATTTGCAGCTAAGTACTCTCCAGTGTGAAGCAGCCCCCACAAGAACTCCTGGGCATGGTAGCTCTTCTCTGTGCCTGTCATCCTGACCCAACAGATTTCTACCTCCTCTGGGTCTCTTCTGAGCTGTGGGGAGCTACGGGAGCTTAGCTGGTTCTCAGGCCGGGGGGATCTCTATCTCTAGCCATGCTCCAGCCAAGCTGGAACATGTAGGGAGGAGAATATTAGCAGCAGCAGCCAATCACAGTGTCTTAAAGCTCACAATATGCAGGGGGTTACAAGAAACTCCCTAATGGGGTACGAGTCTGTTGTTGGCCAAGAGTCCAGTGAAACAACAAACACACTAGCGTTGTGTTATTCCTAGACTTGTGTGGATAGGAAATTACTCCAGCACAACCCTTTTTAGTGGTCTCTTCATGCAGTGTTGGAGTTGTCTGAAGCAAATTTCCATCCTAAGACTGCTCCAGCTGCCAAATGTAGATCTCTCTGGCCAGATTCACCTCATGTTACTCTGTTCATTTCCTGGGGGTTACGCCTGGCATGTTGTGCTGATGTGTTGATTTTCAGCAGTAACTATCCTGAGAATTAGAAAGTTTTTCCTAATACGTAACCTAAATCTCCCTTGTGGCAAATTAAGCCTATTACTTCTTGTCCTGCCTTCAGTGGACATGGAGAACAATTGGTCACCATCCTCTTTATAGCAGCCCTTCACATATCTGAAGACTGTTATCAGATTCCCCCTCTCCGTCGTCTTTTCTCAAATCTAAACATGCCCAGATTTTGTAACCTTTCCTCCTAGGTCAGGTTTGCTCAACTTTTGATCATTTTTGTTGCTCTCCTTTGGACTTTCTCCAATTTGTCCCCATCTTTCCCAGAGTGTGGCACCCAGCACTGGACACAGCACTTCAACTGAGACCTCGCCAATACCAAGCAGAGCAGGACAATTGCCTCCCGTGTCTTACATAGGACACTCCTGTTAATATGGCCCAGAATTATGTTAGCCTTTTTTGCAACTGCATCATATTTTTGACTTCTAGTCAATTTGTGATCCACTCTAATCCCCAGATCCTTTGCAGCAGCACTACCGCCTAGCCAGTTATTCCCCATTTTGTAGTTGTGCATTTGATTTTTAAATTCCTAAGTGAAGTAGGTTGCATTTGTCTTGAGTTTCATCTTGTTGAATTCAGACCAGTTCCCCAGTTTGTCAAGCTATACTTGCAGCCAGAACACCCAGCACTGTGACCCTATCCGCTCTCACCGGTTAAACAGAGTGAGGCCAGCTTAGTATTCGGATGGGCAGATTTCAAACACTGCATCATTTGGAGCTGACGCAACAGTAGATGGCACTCCTGCACATCCCACCTGCAAGTCACAGGGTTGGAACGAATGCCCCCAGCATGGGGTAGTGGAGTGCTGTGCTACTGTGGTGCCATCATGTAAACCTGCGGTTCCGAGCATGACTCATCATGAAATAACCTCTGTCACGTTCCTTTAACGCCATTTGACTATCTCTTGAATTCCAGGAGTCTCATAATGAACATTTATATCATCAGAGGCACAAAGTAAGTCAACTCCCCACATCCCAAACAGCAAACGTTCAAGCCTGATGATCCTTTCCCTGCCCTGTGGCTCTAGGCAGTTTTTCCTTGCAATCCATTTTACAACAGTACCCGCTCTGGAGAATGGCTTTAGGATCTTCACCATCACAGAAAGAACAGGAGTACTTGTGGCACCTTAGAGACTAACACATTTATTTCAGCACAGCTCTCTTCTTCAGATGCATAGAGTGGAACACACAGAAGATATTTATACATACAGAGAACATGAAACGGTGGAAGTACGTACAATTGGTATGCGTACTTCCACCTTTTCATGTTCTCTGTATGTATAAATATCTTCTGTGTGTTCCACTCTATGCATCTGAAGAAGTGAGCTGTAGCCCACGAAAGCTTATGCTGAAATAAATTGTTAGTCTCTAAGGTGCCACAAGTACTCCTGTTCTTTTTGCGGATACAGACTAACACGGCTGCTACTTTAAAACACCATCACAGAGAAACTCTGAGTGCCAGGATATTTGAGAGACAGAAAAAAGAATGAGAAAGAGATTGTGTATTTGATAGTATTACTTGTGTGTGTTTATTTGTATTTCAATGGAGCATAGAGACCCCAATCAAGATCAAGGCCCCATGGTGCTAGGAGCTGTACTTACACATATTAAGAGGTAGTCCCTGCCCAGAAGAGCTTGCAGGGTAAATGAGAACAAGTGGGAGAGAGAGGAATATAATCGCCATTTTACAAGTAGCAAATGGAGCCACAGGTAGATGAAGTAACTTCCCCAAGGTCACCGAAGGAGTTTGTGGCAAAGCCCAGATCTCGAGTCCCAGTAACTCTGTCAGCCCTGGTGCTATGACCATTTAACCTCAAAGTGATGCTGTTGTTTGGCTGATGAGTGTTTCCTCCCCTTCATCAGGAGCTGGGCACCAGCTCTCTGCCTGCAGCTTAAACATCACCCCTGGGGCACTGTGGTATCCTGGAGGTGGGAGGTGCCTAAAGCATGCATTAGCAATGCCTCCAGCAGAGTGCTGTCCATCTGGCGCCTGCCCTCCTGCTCTGAGCAGGGGCACCGCCCTACCCAGTGAAAAACCCATCTGCGGAACATTCCATTTGCAGTTCGCTCCCCGGTCTTACTTTGGGACACAAAATCCTCCATTCCACAGTCACTCAGATTTTCCTTTCCCTCCTTGAAATTCACCCGAGCATTCAGCCTGCGTTTCTTGAGATCTGACTGTCAGCTTTAATAAACAGAGAAAGGATGTAGGCACGTGCCAAGCGTCCCAGAAGCCTGTCACTTTCCCAAACGCATGGTGGTTTTAAACACTCGAGTGGTTCAGGGACTGAATTTAAATGGGACATCTCCCAGGACATATTAATTAGAAGCACCCATCAAATGGGACAGCTGGGGCTAGAGCAGCCTGTACCAGAGGGAGGAGGCAGAAGGCTGGAAGCAGGATAAAGTGGTGGGTGGGAGAAACATGGCGCAGCTCCACTGGGGCTTTTGTCTTGGTTTAGATCTCTTAGAACTTTAGGCTTTCTCCACTTTCTCCAGATAGATTTGGGAGCTGAGTTGCTGTCTCATTAGCTAGAACAACCTACAGAGCAAACCTGCAGGGACCGGGCAGTGATCGCAATTTGTGCTCCGAAGAGAACCGTGCGGACACTGTGCCTGGTTCTGCTCTCTGTACATCAGCAGTAATGTTCCTGAAGTGGGTGGTGTAAAGTGAGATCAAAGTAAGGCTCTCTCTTTTCTTAGAAACTGCACGACCAACGCCACAGGTACATATAACTTCCACAGGTTGTCAGAGATCATTTCAGCTCACAAGGACATCACGGGTAGGGAAGAAGGATCGCGGAGACTGACAAGGGAAAGAGAGAGAGAGCTGTCTGCCCCACAACATGGGATATCAGACATGGTAAAGTACACCTCTACCCCGATATAACGCGGCCCAATATAACATGAATTCGGCTAGAACGTGGTAAAGCAGCACTCCAGGGGGGCGGGGCTGCACACTCCGGCAGATCAAAGCAAGTTCGATATAACACAGTTTCACCTATAACGCGGTAAGATTTTTTTGGCTCCCGAGGACAGCGTTATATCGGGGTAGAGATGTAGTTAGAAAAATATATGGACCCTGTTGAAACACTGGCCCATTTGCAGAACTGACCTTGGGGGTTAGGTAGGGGGACCATATCTGAACATTTCAGAGCCGTAAACAAGTTCTGGTTTCTTTGCAGCCAGACGCAGACATGAGTGACATTGTTTCACAGCAGAGGCTGCTTTTGTGACATTTTTGGCTGTGGAAATATTCACATTCTGCATACTCTAAAGATAGGGATAGTTCTGAGATGGTCCATCCACATTCTGGGGGGCTTCTCCAGCAAGCGAGAATGCTGGACACTTCAGAATGTGGGGACTGCCAGATTGGATGAGACCAAAACTCCGTCTAGCTCAGTATCCTGCCTCTAACAGTAGAAGCATCAGGTGCTTCAGAGGAAGGTTCAAGAAACCCTGCAGGAGACAGATGTGGGATAATCAGTCCCCAGGGAAAGTTTCTTCTTAAGTTTGAGTTTGGCTTATGCCCTGAACCATGAAAGGATTTTATATCCCTTCCAAAGCTGTGGACGTTTCAATCCTTACTATTCTAACTTGGGAGATTCTTGTTTCCCATACGAATGTCCAGTTCCTTTTCTTAGCCCTGCTAAGCACTCGGTCTCAGTGACTTTCGTATATCACTTATGGCTGGGATAGCTATTGAGGGCCCAATTTTTGAAGGAGCTCAGGGTAGGATGTACCAATCCACTTGTGGTCATCGGTCACTTAGGAAGAGCTGTGTGAATAATCATTTTTTTTCTGTTCTGTGGCAGTGAACTTTCTTTAATAATTTCGGCTCAAACCAAAAGTAGTGGTGGTTTTTGTTTTTTATTTTTTTAATTTTCAGTGAATCAAAAAGTTAAGGGGGAAATTTCATTTCAGGTTCAACTAGACATTTCATTTTGATTTTGAGGGGGTTTGTTTGGTCACATAGCAGCATTTTTTTAAATCAAATTTAAGGAAATTCCAGAAAGAAAAGTTCTTTCAACCTAAAAGTCTAAACTTTTCATTTTAAAAATGTTGAAACAACAGGTTTCAACATCTTCTGAGGTTTTTTTTTAGTTTTTTACCAAAACAATTAGCCAAAATTGACATGAATTCACAGCTGATCTGAATCTGCATTTTTTTTGCTGAAAAAAGTTTCAGTTGAAAAAATTCACCCATGTATACAAAAAAATCTGCCTCTGCTCCCTTTTAGGCATCAAAATAAGAGACTGGATTTGAGACAGGTGCATGTGGGGTACTGAGCTCTTTGGGATATTTGTTCCCACATGTCTGAAAAACAGCTCTGTCAATGGAGGAAGGGCATGAAGGGGACCCATGAGTGTTTTCTGGTCCATGGGGAAAAAACCCAAATTAGCACAATATCTTTTGGCTGAAATGCAGATTTAACCCTTTTAATGAAGGGTTTTTTGTAACTCAGGCAGACAGGAAAATGAAGGAACCCTTTTTTCTGTTTCATCTCAGCCAGAGACCACCCACGGGTTAGCATATTGGCTTCTTGGCCTGGCCTCTGCTATGATTCTGTTTCTGTGATCTATGCAGCACCATATGGATTTTTTTTTTGTAGCACGCAATGTTTAAAAAAAAGAGATCAATCAATATTCAGTCAGACATTGAGAGCCTGAGTCAGAGGCTCCAATGACTTCAGTGGGGTTTTGGATTAGGCCCCAGGTGAGCAGCTAGCAGACTCCCTCATCCTGAACCCCCTACAAACAGGGTTAAAGGGAGGAGAAAGCATGGGGGCATGAGGCAAAGGGCCCAAGGAGAAATAGAAAGGGAAGGTTTTAAAGGCTGAGTGAAAAATAAATAAAAGCTGTAAAAGAAAGAGAATAGCCAATGAGCTGAGATCTTTAAACAAGATGATCGGACCGGAAAGGGCAAATGGCAAGTAGCCAGCCCAAACCAAACAGGAATTGGCAGCCAGACTACAAAACATAGATGTGCTAACACCATCCGAGAGAGAAGGGAATCAGGAGTGAGGGGAGGGAGGGTGCACTTGTGTATGCCTCTGAGAATGGCCGTCAAAAGAAAAGTTCCTTAGAATTAAATAGCAAGTGATAACTTTTCTGCAGACTTTCCAAACCAGCCTATGGGATTCTGCATTAGATTCTCTTGAACTTTTCAGTGTGCTGGGCTGAGCAAAATGGGCCACATTTCCCCCCAGCACATTTGCTTCAGAGCTGGTTTGTATAACACGACTAGCCAGACTCGGGCTGCGGTCCTGCATCAGGACCCCACTGACTCCATGGGATTTTGCACCTGCATATTAGGGGGCCATGCTAGCCGATGAAGGATTGGGGCCATGTTGAGGAAGTGGGATTCATGTCAATAAAGTGTCCGTTCCCATTTGCAGACAGGTGGGTGGAACAACCTCAACTTTTTGGAAAGTGCTTGGGCACTATTGACACATCTTGCATAACCTCAATTTGCAGAATCTCTCTGTTTTGTCCCTTGCAGTTTCCTTAAGGCTAGTCTGTAGCTGTTTGATAGAGAAATGTTGCTATACATAGCTACATGAATGAATCCTCTGCTGTTCACAAGTTTTCTTTATCACTCTTTAGCAGGGGCTTTGAGTCCTTATCCTGTTTAGTACATTTCATGCAATTGGTTCAGTCTGGTGTAGTGTATTATTGTCTGTAAATAGGTTCAAGTGAAAGGGACTGCCATGACTTCTCAGGTCTTTCCTTGCATGCCACTTTTACTTAGCAAACTTTGAGAGAAAAGTTACAGTCCTAAACCACCTTGATAGGACTTTCTCTAAGCAGTGCTCTCTATAACACAACCTCAGCTGCTCTCAGCACAAGCAGGAATGAATCCAAAACCAATGGATTATTGGATTACACATAATGCATAATATTTCATATCCCCACAACGGGTAGCTGGATACTAACGAAGGCTGTATGCATAGATTCTTGCATATGTTGTGTATAGTCAAAGAAATTACCTTCCAGTATCAAACCAATATTAACTTACAGTTGATTTATCTGATGCTTTAATGTCAGACAGAAATGGATTAAATGGCCAGGCAGAGTGATGGAAAAATTATATTTATTATTGAAACACACAAGCTCACCATCATGTATTGTATTTATACCACGCTAGCTAAGTGGGAGCAAGTATTGTTCAGTTAACATAGGGGATTAGTAGCCAGGTTTTTATGATCTGCTCCCAGATCTGTTACTGCCTCTTTCCCCATTTGTAAAATGGAGATAGTAATATCTCATATTGGGACCGTAAGACTTCACTGATGTTTCTAAACTGCTTTGATGAAATTATAAACTCATAGCATTTCAGCATCTAACAATAGCCATTAGTTGTGTTTCACAAACCACTTTCATTTCTTGACATGATTCTAATTCTAGCTATCAGCTGGTATGTCGTAGAGTGCTTTTAGCTTGGGAGAAGGCCTTGAGAGCTGGAGAGTATCCTGACCATAAAGACCATCTGGCCAAAAGGAAGACCCAAACCCTGTCGTTTCCATGGTACACAAAGTGTTTGTAAGCTCATGATTAAACAGGGCAAGTTAACTCCCTGACTGTCACTTGAAACGTAAAGCTGGCAAGGTTATGTAAACATTCTGCAAACCTAATGCTTAATAGATGCATAAACAGAACTTTGTATGTCCATGTAGGCTGTATGCACGTGCATAGGGTATGCAGCCACAGTCTAATGTATGCTTCAAATGTCTAGTTCCTTGGCTGCCTATTTCAAATTCCTGTGAACTTCAAAGATGTGGAGGTAGGAAGCTTGGGTGGTATTCACCACTGGTCAGAAGACCAGCATGAGACCCAGCCCTCAGTACAGGCTTTCCAGCCAGTGTTCAAATTCTTTCCATTTCAGGCCAAGTCAGACATGAACTTGTCTTGCCATTTTGCATAGTGTTAGGTGCTTCTCTGTGCAGCCGAAGCCAAGCAGTGGAGAGGAACAGAAATAAGAATTAAAGCTAGAGCTCTGAGATATCTCTAGGAATTAATCTGACTTAAAGACATATTGATGTTCTGAAGCACTGGGCGTGTTCCTGAAGGGAGTTCAAGCTTGGGCAAGGCTCATCTTCGTGTGGGAAATGGCCATGGTAGACCATGGAAGCTGCAAAATTACGGCAAATCCAAATCCCTTAAGCCCACTCTCCTCAACTGTGCCTCATGCAATTATTTTGGAAGCAGAGTTCTCCAGCATACTGAAACGCTGCCAGTCAATAATCATTAATAGGGAGATTGCTACTGCCCTCCCCTTACACTCTGAATCCTTACCAAAACAATCCAGTTACACAGACAGTTGCTTAAAATCATTCAAGATAATCAGTGAACCTGAATGATCTAGCGAGCTCTCAAAAATCCATTGAGTTATCATGTCTGCAAAATTAAAATGGATTTGGGGTACAGTTCTGTGAGGTTTTTACTGTTATGTTTCTGGCAAACAGCATGATATTGTTTAGCTAACGGTGAGTCATACACCCAATTTCAGGTCAGATGAGACCTTGACTCAAATAGACTCAAAGGAAGCATGAAGCACAAGTTAAAACTGCCCAGGTGTTTCATCAGAATTGGACACGGCTAAGGCCAATGAGGTTTTACACAGAGCAGCTGAAGGATCTGTCTGGGACCACAAAATCATGAGATGAACTTTAAAATTGATGCAATGTGTTAAAAATAATACATGTGGGGTTCTTTTAATTCTGGGGGGGCTTTTTGCCTTTAGGGTGCACTTGGGTTTTAAGCTCTGCAACCATGAGGACTTACTTTTTATTTTAAAGGAAAGCTGAGATTCTTACCTATTTACGGGTCTCTGGGAGCTGGGGTTTGAGAAATATTCCAAATATCACGAGGCCTGTGATAAAATCAAGAGCGTTGGCTACCGTGGGAGAAGGCATTCTACCTCCCTCCCCCTGAGGTCAGAGTCAGCCAGCATCAGTCCCAGTCTGTCACCCACTACTGCCTTGTCCCTGTCAAGCCACATCCACTTTGGCATGTCTGGTTTCTCGGTGGTGGCCCTACGATTGCGTCTGTCTGGGACGAACCCCAGGATTTTAGCTCTCATTATGTTGTATGTGGTCAGAAAATGCCTAAGGCTTGTCACAAGTGAAAGCAAGTACACGGTTGCATGTTCTGGATGTGTGTGGCCAGCAGGTCCTTGTTCCTCATGTACAGACAGGTGCGCACACAAGACGGAGCCATCTCTCTCTCACATGCAAGCAGGAGCAGTTGCCATGCTTTTCAAATTGCTGCAAAACTGCAACCATTTGGACCACGAGGACCTTAAAGAGTCTCTGTCACTAACACATCCGGCACTGAGACACCTATTTGTTGTGCTAAACTGTTCATTTTGTGGCCGCCTCCTCCCACCGACCTCCACCCTTTTGTGAGTTCTGTCTCATCTCCTCTGACCCCTGGACCGTGAACTCCCTGGGGAAGATACTGCTCTTGGTTGCTTGTCTATGCTGTGCCTGGCCCAATGGGGTCTTGATTCTTGAGTAGCACTCCCAGGAGCCACTGTAACGTGATGTCCAGGATTTTGGCTGATCATACAGATCTCAGATTCTGCATCAAGGTTACTTGTCTTGTTGAATAAACCATGGGCAAAGGGCTCACATAAGGCCTATGTTAGCCTCCTCATGACCCCCTCTGTGCCTCATTATCAGGCCTTCCCTAAGTGGGAGCTCCATATTTTGCTGTAGCTGCCAATTTTTTATATAAATATTGAATTTCCAATTTGCCAGTTTCGCCTCTCACATGGATTGCCTTGTAGAGAAACGCATTCCTTGCCCCTAACCTCCATAAAAAGTTGGTTTTGCTGACGTGTATGTGGGTTAGAGGGAGAACTGATTTATTCATGCAGCAGGTAGGTATGCGAGAGAAAATTCAAATTGATCGGAAAATTAAATATTCATAGGACATTATTCATTAAGATTCATCTTGCCAAGTGGGTGAAATGAGGCAAGGGAAGAAATTAGCTTGCTTGAGAGTGTCAAAGTGATTATGTGATTAAATTGCAATTTATAATTTCTCCTTCAAAAATGTTACTTCTTGATTTGTGTTTCTGCCCCCTCTCTATTTTTCTTCAAGTCTCTCATTATATTGTATGTGATCAGAAAATGCCCAAGGCTTGGCTTAAATGAAAGCAAGTGCACGGTTGTATATTCTGGATGTATGGGGCCAGCAGGTCCTTGTTTCTCGTGTACTTTGCATGCTCCGGGGTTGTCTGCCTACCTTTCCTATGATTTATTTTTCTTTTAGGCTACTAGCATGTCTTGCAAATGGTCTGTGTGCCATTAACAATCTCCTCGCCCCTAAATACTGCCCTGGCTTTCACTTATTCCTTTAAAAAGTCTTATTTTTACAGCAGTTGAAGTGAAGCAAATCTTTAGCATCTTGCATTGTTACACAGGGTAATCCAGTGTTACACTGAATACACCAGGGGATTTGGAGCGGAGCAGAGCAGTGCCCTGACGCTTTCTCCTCTAATCCTACTACAATGTCAGGCAGGCAGCAGCTCAATTCCTTTCACACACAGATCCCAGCGCCCTCAGTGTGTTCAGAGCCAGGAAACCTCACCAGCAGGGCAGCACAAGGGAGGAAAAGCTTGTTCTAATATTGCACCCCGATTTCAATGACTCGGCCTCTTGTTTTTGTCATAGCTCCTAACCCAGCATAGGGAACCCATTTCTTTTTTTTGCTGCCCAGTAAACATTTAGGGGGCATATGCTGGCAGCTGAAAAATACAGTGTTAATTCATGGCTTGTTTATGAACAGCACAAGGCTTGCACAGGTTAATTGGTTGAGGCCGGCTTTTCTTCAAATGAATGAGCAGGCATGGTTTTATAGCTCTGTCACCCAGTTTATTTGTTCATTTTCTGTTTTATTTGGAACTACATTTATACAACAATAAATAAAAGCAACCATGACAGGGCTTATGTCTGCAGCAAGCATTTAAACCCTGCCAAGGTAGTAATCCACAGAATAGTTGCCGTTATCGGCCTTGGCAGGCGTTGGATCTCTTTTCTAACTACGAGCCAGGTGGTTAGGAGAGATAGTGGAATTTGTGCCAAGCGACAATGTAAGGGGAAGGTGCAGGCAGCTAGGGAAGGGAAAGTCATGAAAAAATGACTGGCTACTATATGCTGTGGAGATAGGAGAATCTCCTGCTTCAGAAAAACCATCACAAGGTAGCACTCTTTGCTGCAAAAGAAAGAGAAATTCTCAGCTCGGAGCCCTTTTTTTGGTAGCCAGCAGATACTCTTATATCAAGTAATGGCTTAATCTGTGCTAACATGGATGGTCAAGGTTAGTCTTACATTTACATTGTTTCTCCCATCCACCCCTTCAGATTACATCAGAACTGTCTACAGCAGCAGGATTAGCCTGAGTTTGCAAAAACGGACCCTGCTGATCAAACATTATTACAGGCTCGATGGGCCACTTTGCTCCTAGGAGATGCAAAAGAGGTGACCTTGTCCATTAAGCAAGGAGCTGGGTTCATGCTGAAATTAAACATTTAGAGTAAACAGGAGAATTAAAGGCGTTGGAGCAGGGAGAGAGAGGAGCCAGTGCTCCAGACTTGCTGCAAAGGTGGTTTTTTGCAGGTCCTGGAGGGGAATTGGGAGAGGTTAGAGAAACTGTGTTGCAGTGGAAGAGGACCTAGGTAGCTGAAGTCTTTTCTCCTGTGAGGGAATGCAAAACCCGTAGCGTTACTGAGCCGCCAAATCACCTCTGAAGGTCTTCAGAACACGTGTGCTCAGGTTTCCCCAGGATATGAGGCATGATGACAGAAATAGCTGCTAGTCAAACAAGGACCCTTTGCCTCTGGGATTGTTGCCAGAGGATTGAGAGACATCAGCAAAATTGGTGGCATTGGGGAGACCAAAGAGAGACCTGTTTCCTCTGCGGTGGGCAGGGAATGCCATTTTCTCAGACACAGGATCTGCTCTGAGCGCTCTGATTGATACTACCGTGATGGGCCTGAGGAGAGAGCTCATCCAGTACTGGCATTTCTTGGCTAGTGTGATAATCTGGAACCGCATCTTAGGGTGAGCTGCCCGGCCATCCTCCTCTGTAGACCAGGAGTCCTTGTTCCTTCTCGGTCCTTCTAGCTGTTACCCATGGAGACTGGCGGACCCTCAGCAATGGCAGCTTTCAGCACTCTGCCTTGGGGGAAACACTGATTTCTTCGCGGCTGGTACCAGGGCTCTGGATAACAGTTGTCAGGTGTGAGTGTGCTATTCATTTCCATAAAACATATGCCACCATCTGCATGTGCTGTCTTCATCTCTCCCATCCCATCTCAGAGTTACAGCTCTGGGCACCTCCCCATAGCATAATACAGTATTGTCCTAGCCTCTACGCGGCCTCCCCTCTCCCTAAGAGACACTAGTTCCCCCAAGATCACCTGCCTGGTGTAACCTTCCTCAATCGCAGCCTCCAAAAGGTGCTCTGCCTGAGGCTGATTGACGTGTCCTTTCTCCATTCTCCACCTCTCAACTCAAGGTTCTGTGACCTGCCGAGAGATCATTAACCTCCCCCCCACACCTTGCTGAGGCGTCACCTCAAAAAGTCCCAGAGATCACACAGAGAGGTCAAAAGGTCACTGCTCCAGAATGTATCATCTTTTAAACAGAACATCATGGTTTCTTCCCTTCCTTTTGCAATGTGAGAACTTTGCTGACACTACAAGGAGCTCAGTGGTGGGGAAGCTGGTTTCAAAGCTACATTGTGCATGAAAATGCTGTCTGTTCCCCAATCAGAGATGCAATGTCCAGACCTTTCAGTCTGCAGGAATTTAGCTGAGTGCACATATTAACCCACATTAGTGTTAACCTTTAACTCACGCTATCCACCCCTGTTGTTAAAGTCCCTTGAAATCAGTGAAATGTCAGCATCAGGGCTGTGCAAAAATTTCATCGTGATCTGTGATCCTGCATGCAGCTCTCTGGTTCTGAATTTCATCATAAACTCAAAACTCAGAGCAGGTTCTTCAAAAGATCCCCAGGGGTCTCACTTTCTTGGGGAAGAGAGAAGGAGAGAATCAGATGTGACAGACATTAGTCAATCACTTAATGCCCTTAATGGAAAGCACCCAGGTACCACAGTGATGGATGTGGTATAAGAGCAGGGATAGAATGAACTAGAACAGAATAGAAAAAAGCTCTCATCTGAACCAACCTGGGACCAATTAACAGATTTATATTGAAATACTTTGTGGATTTTCCCGTGGCTCTGTTATTGAACTCGGGTTTAAATGAACCTCCACCTCTGAGGCTCAAAGGGGGCACATCCACTTGCCCCAGATCTAGGACTGATTAGAAAATGGGCGAGGAGAATCCATACATTTTCCTCCCCAATTTTTCACTCGAATTTCTGCTTCAGTGGCAACTTTCCTAGATGTTCTACTCAAAGTTACAGAAAACACTGATGTGGTGAGTGAAATTCACCCCTGTGCAGAGAACCAGCATTAGGGCTTTGCGTCACTTACCTCCGGCTAACCATAGGACTTAAGAAGGACAAAGCAATGCTTTGGCTTTGTGCCAGCCCTCTGTATGGAGGTGAATTTCATCCCCAGTGCCCTGAGTTACGTATAGCTCTGGTCCAGGTGCACCTGCTTCATGCAGCAAGCACCTGTCTTTATTGCATGGATAAAGCCATATAATATTTACACATTCCATCATCCAGTTCCCAGGTGAGTTTCTTATAATTTTATAAAAAGAAAAGAAATAAAATCCACTGATTTTGTTTCACTTACCCCAAAGCCTTTAATATAGCTTTCTCCTTCTAGATTCTAGATAAGTTACAGTAAGCAAGCATGGAGAACACATCCCTGGGCTTTTAATTAGGCACTTAAGAGAAATAAAGTTGAGTTGCCTTATTGGAATATTCCAAGGGTGTATTCTTTTTTTAGGCAACTAAAGCAATGCAGTGTGATTTGTTTTAAAAGTTTACAAAATATCCTGGATTTAAGTCACCTAATTACTTAGTATCTACATGCTGGCACAAAGTGCGGGCAAAATTGGACAATATTCCAGGTGGCCGGTCCCAGTGAGGCTAACTTCTCCTGCACATTAGCCAAATTAATTGCTATTTGTCCGCACCTTGCAACAAAGGAACATTGTACTGTAAATAACTGGAGATGGTTTGATTTCTGAGTTGTGACTGAGGCCCTGTCTACAGTGGGATTTTAGCCACTAGTGTAGCTGCTGCAACCAACTTTTACTGGTGCAGCCTACTCCAGTCTGAATCGATTATCTGCCAGTGTATGTGCTAAAGCCCCAGTGGAGTCGGAAACCTGCACCAGTATGAATCTTGTCTGCAGTAGGGGGTTTGCACTGGTACAGCTATACAGGTGGTTAAGCCCAGCGTAAGCAAGGTCTCAGCATTTCCCTGGACAATGCAGTTCCCTTATGAGACCTAGAACAACATGAGGAAAACAGAGATTCTCTTTTTGCTCCATTTTTTAAAGGGCAATAATATTCAGAGGAAAAAGACAAAAAGGGGTGATTAATCCTCCATTAAAAACCACGAGATTCCAAGAGTCACTGTGTTGCTAAGAGCAGAGCTGTGTGCAAGGGCAGAGGGTTTGAAGTGATGACGCAGGCTGCAGACAGGAGATAATAAGGAGCGAAGAAAACACCCTCAGTAATATATAATTAGAGAATTTTAAGCCAGCAGCCAATAATTTTGCAGCAAGGCCAAGCTAGATATAATGATTGTGGTGGGCACTCACTAAGAGATATTCCAACTCAGGTGCCCTTTCTGTATTTTTTCAAAGTACCAAAATAAATCAACAGTAGGTGCTATTTTAAGTAATAAATATGAAGCCTGTGAGAGTGTCAGGTCGAAATAGGAATGTGGAGTAAATTAAGAGCCAGCTGGATTGTTTTCCACTTTTATCTATGCCTATGTTCTTAATTGCATGGCTACTTCGTTCTGTTGTTTGATAAAGCTGTGGAGGGTGAACACAAGACTGAACCTGCTGCAGAGCTGCCTTGCAAAGCACAGACAAAGAAGATCAGGGTACCCACAAACTTTCTTGTGTGTCCTTAGAGCTCAGAACCCAGCCCGGCTGTCAGACAGACATGAGCTGGAAGAGCATTCTGGGTAAAGGCATGCAAATGAGAGAGGTGTTGTTTAACCACATGCCTCAGACCACAGAACTCCTGAGTTTTCAATCTGACTCTATTATCTTCCTTTAATGTTAATTAATTTCATTACTAACATTCTTCATTATTAAGTTATGCACCAAAAGCAGCCTGCTTTACTTCCAACCTCCCAGCACTACCCCGGAAAGTAGTTTTTCAAACCAAGTCAGTGTTCGGTTTATCCAGCCCTCGCCCCCTTACTGAAACAAATGTCTTGCCCCATTGCAATTCACCTTATCTCCGATCATAAGGGTATATTTTACCGGCCAACTTCAGTACTGGGTCCAGGATTGGAGGCACAGAGCAGCTTCCCTTGCATCAATGGTGAAAATGAGGAGGTACTGACTGATGTCCTGCAGTCCTGACTTCTACCCAGAGTCTATGCATAAGGTTGCAAATTCCGAGCAAATCCATCAGTGCCTGAATCATACACATTGCTACCTTTTTAGACACACATCACGGCAGTCACAGAAACGCTGGACAATAAGAAACATGACAGAGGTAGGATGGTTAGAGTGCTAGCCTGAGCTGCAGGAGATCTGGGTCTAAAACCCTGGATTCACACAGACTCTCTGTGTGACTTCGGGAAAGTGATTTAGCCTCTCTGGGCCTCAGTTTCCCATCTGTACAATGAGGATAATTGCACTGCCCTACCTCGGAGGCAGGGGTGAGGGTAAATGCATTCAAGTTAGTGAGGTGCTCAGATACTCCGGCGATGGGGGCTTTGTAGATAGATAGACGACAGCGCCAAGAAACTACAAAGAAGCTGAAAAGAAGACTTAGCAAAAAGAGGAGTCAATCATAATAGATATATATGCCTAATATATCATGGCGCCTAAAAGGAAAACACTCCCCAGATGACACAGCAGGAAAATGAGGGTACCTAATAAAGCACAGGTTTATTCCTATCAAGTTTAGAGCTAGCACATTTGGGCTATTTAGGAAACGTGCAGCACTCAAAGAAATTTACCCTCATTAAACTGCTCTAAATCAGGTTACTTGCTTGTTTCTGCTTCACTTGTAAGACACCTTTATAATTACTTGGCATTGGCAAGCCATTACTCAGAGGTTCTGGGCCAGGGTAGCAGAAGACATGATTGTCTCATAAACCTAATGAACCCTATTGATTCCCATAGGCTAGGAACTGAGCTATAGCCAGTCCCTTATTCTTTATTGGTTTAGTTGTCAGATCTGAATTCACATCCCAGCCCAGACACTGAGTTATGAGAAAGTATGTGATGTTACCATATTTCACAAATAAAGCAAAGTTAAGCACATGCACTCAATTCAATGGTAACCCAGATCAATATGAGCTGTAAAGCGAATTTAGTCCCTGGTTTTGAAGCAGTTTTCTAATGCTGTCTCCGTTTAAGATAATGCTTGGCAGAAAGTATGCCCCGATGGGTTTAGGAGCTAGTGGTGTTGGCCGCTAAAGAGTTATAATACCCATCAATAGTCTCCAAAGTGAAAGATCCACAATTCTTTTACAGAACCTTGTTCTTCTCTCTTTATGCCTGAACAGAGAAAATCTTTGCAGAAAAGTATTCAATGCACAATGTCTCCGTTTTGAAATCCTAGTTCTTCTCTCAAGAATAGAAATAAATAAGCAGAAAAACAGGAATTAGTTCACAGATTTGAAGGCCAGAAGACACCATTGTGACCTACTCTGACCTCTTCCATGACAGAGCCCACAGGATTTCACAGAGTGGTTCCTGCATCGAGCCCAGAACTTCTGTATGAGCTAAAACCCATCCTTTAGAAAGATATCCGATAGAGAAGCGATGGAGAATCCCCCCATCTCTTTAGCAGATTTTCCATTGATTAATTACCCTCATTGTTAAAATGTTTGCCCTCTTTCTTGTATGAATTTGTCTAGCTTTCTCTGCCAACTATTCCAAGTTAAATAACCAGAGGATGTTTGTATCAGCTACCATGGAGGTGAGCATTTATCTCAATTGCCAAGTGTTAAAGTTGCTTTCAAAACACAGGTTCAAAGAGTAATTGGCTACGTCGTGCGGATCACTCTCTTACAGAGGGGCTGTCACTCGGCACCTCATTTGGGTACCAGCATGGTTTCCTCATCTCAGCCTGTGAAGTTCCTTTGTAGGGCAGTACTCCCTCACCGGATACCAGTGGTTGGAAGCAGTGACTCAAGCAGAACCGTTCAATCTAAACAGATTTTATTGAGGCAATTCTTCCACAGACTGTGCAATGAATCCGTATCTCTTCTTACTCACCAGCACATGAGCAAAGCCTGAGTGCCTGTTGTCACAGACGAACGGTCTCTCTCTAGCCTGGCCCAGATACTTTATATGATCACATCTAAGGACCCCACATCCTTTTGGCTATGTTTAAAATCCCCACTCAACTACTCCATCAGCCAAGCCTCATTCAGACATCAGTCCACCGGCTGCCCTGTGTCTGATTTATTGTCAGTGAATATCACACTGCTGATAATCCCACATAGTCATGCAGCAAAATTATCTGGAAACAGAGTGACTCCATGTGAGTAGAACCCTACTCACTAACCCTTTCACTAGTCCTGCTGGTCTTCTATTGGCCCCAGTGCAAGGTTAGCACAGCGCAGCAGGTGAGTTCTCACTGGAACGTTGGGCGGCAAGGGAGGCGTTAACGTGAGTTCCCAAAGTGGGGGCAAAGCTGCAGTGACTTTCATAATCAGTTCGCCAAAGAGCCCAACATACGACATCCACGTTATTGTCTCAGTTTTGCCCTTTTGCTTTTAATTTCCCTGCTCTGATTAATATGTCAAAGCTTATGAACAATTCACTCCCTCAGAATTTGGGTTGTGGCCTGTTTTCCTCCCATCCCTTTCAGAAACTTTTACAGTTGTCAAAGCCATGGCTGTTTGCGTGCTGAAATGTACAAGCCCAGAGCTGTCACAGCTCTGCTGAGGAAAGACCCAAGAATAACTCTCTCAGCAAATTCAGGACAGATGCATTTTCATTCTGCACAGAGCAAGGTTCTTCTGTCTCTGTGCTCTAAAGACAGAGCATAAAATTCATTATGGGGAATTTTTCTTCTTTTAGTTAAATCAATGGAAATGGAAAATCCTTCAACTCTTACTTTCTAAGTCTCTCTGTAGCTATCACAGCTGGAGAAGCAGAACTATTACAAAAGCATCTTCTTAGGTTTCCACTAAGACACCAAATGTTATTTCCATTAGCCACAGGAGAACCTCCTCTACCTGCTATATTGGTGAGCTGCATGAGAGAGGCCCATACTACAGGCCGAGTCTTTTGTAGTTATTATATTGGGGCTCCCAGGTGCACATTAAGGAGAGAATATATCCCTGACCCAGAGACCTAAGCTGGATTTTGCTCCCACATACCCAGTGAGAGAGGAGAATCAGGTCCAGTCTGGTTTTGGCTCAATTTTGGATTAAATCAGAGCTAAAGTATTTCCAAGATAATGGGTGTCGTTCATATGGATGAATCATGGGGGAGAGGGGAAGGATTATAATTTATATTCTAGTAGCACCTAGATGCCCCAGACAGGATCACAGCCCCTTTGTGCTGTACACTCTACAAACGCATAACAAAAGGCAGCCCCTGCCTCAAAGAGCTTCCAGTGTAGACAGACAAGACAGGAAAAGGGTGGAAGGGGAAACTGAGGCACAAAGAGGCAATGTGACTTGAGCAAGGTCATACAGCAAGTGGCAGATCCAGGAATAGAACCTCTAGTCTCTTAGTCCCTGTCCTGTGCCTGACCAACTCTACGTGTAAATGCTCAATTGCATGTCTATCTGGCCGTGGGCAGAGGATGAGAGAACAAACATGACAGATGTTAACCACTTTGCTTAATGAACGGCTGGAAGGTGCACAGATCCTGTGGTGATGAACCTGTTATCAGAACTATGGAATAGAAAAGACCATGGTAGCAGGGCATGTGCTTCCAGGAAGCAGCAAGCCCTGGCCTAGTGAGAAGCCCGACAGCGGACAGGAGTTGGGAATCAGCAGATCCTGCTAAGCACCAGCTAATGATTGGTTGTGATTCCCAGCTGGAAGAGAGAAGTGAGAACCCAGGTCCATAAGGTGCGCAGGTGAGACAAACCCTTCCCTGTGGCCCGGAGCTGCTGGGGGGAGGAGTGGACCCTGCAGTATCAGCTCAGGTCACGACTGTCTCTTCTCCTTGTATTTTGCATTTGTGTGGCTGGCAAAACCAGAGTTGGGTTTGGGCATGTGGCTGGCTGTTTTCCCCCCAGCTAGTGGTTAGGCCCACCAGATTACAACCATGTTATTACTTAGTCCTGCCTTGAGTGCAGAAGACTGGACTAGTTGGGCAGTAGCCCACGAAAGCTTATGCTCTAATAAATTGGTTAGTCTCTAAGGTGCCACAAGTACTCCTGGTTCTTTTTGCGGATACAGACTAACACGGCTGCTACTCTGAAACCTGAAGTCCCTTCCTGTCCTACACCTCTATGATTCTGTGTCCTCTGCACTTCCATCTATGGATCTCAAGGCACCACGCAGACACTATCCAATTACACCTCAAACCAGTGGGTTGGGATTATCATCCTCACTTCACAGAGGGGTAAACGGAGGCACTGAGAAGGGAAGTGACTTGCCCAAGATCATACACAAAGTCAGTACCACAACCCAAGAGCCCTGACTCCGTCACTTGCTGTAACCACACTTCCTCCTGGCACGCAGCTTTGACAAGATGCTCCATTCTGGCCTCAACTGGGCGATCCCTCCTGCTGGGTCATTGCTCTGACTTGGCTTTTAGACAAAAATGATTCACTTTTTTTTGCTTCATATTTGATTCCCTCCTAGACTAGAAAAGCAGATTACCACAAAACCTCCGTATGGGCACTTTGCAAAACAAAAGGAAAAACACAGCCGAGGAGAGGAGGAAAAAGCTTAAAATCTTCTTTGCGTTAATCTGAGGGAACAATTTGCCGAGTGACTCTTTAAGTCCTTATCAGATGACCTTGCTCTGAGATTTGAGAGGTGTTCTCAGCTTCTGCGTGCCGGTTTGTGGGGACTCGTCAGCCTCCGTTTTCTCATTAGTACTGCTGCAAAGGCCCAGGTGGCGTATCAGAGAGACAGAAAACTTGTAGGGCCACTTTACAAGCAGATTCCCCCACTTCCGGAGAGACAGCGAAAGGTCGAAGGCCCCCTTTATCTTTACACAGCATGACGAGGAACCCTCTTTTTAGCCAACTGTGAACTAATAGGGCCTGCCTCGCACCTTGTAGAGTCATTTATGCCAGTACAAAATGCCACCCAGCCACAATGGCAGAGTTTGCCATCAACATCGCAGTCCCTTTGCCCTGCGGTTAAGATATTTTGTGTTTATGGGGTGTTCTATGGGCTGAGGGAGCCTCTACTCTTACCCAGCCCAGAGCTCTGGCCAAAGAGATGCTTAGATAAGGCAAAGCATGTGGATTGTTTGGGTCTTATGCAAAAGTTGGATTATCTTGTCACTCTTGGATTCCTGCCTCTGTAGCCAGGCATAGTCTGTATTGACTTTTAACAGTGCTTACGCAATTCCCGTCTCTCCTTCGAGCACAGTGTCTCTCCCCAATAATCCACTCAAATGGTATTCATTTTTAAAAAATGAAAAAGGAACATCTGATGATTTGATGTATTTTATGTCAGAGCTACCTTGTCTGTCTGGTTTCAAATCTAACCTCCCAGAGACAAATGCTCAGACTTCCTCTGTCTTTAGACAGTCCTGGCAATGCGGCTGCCAGGCAGTAGATTATAGTCAGAGGGAGAGCTCTGCAGAGGCATTTGCAGACATGATCCTTCACCTGCAGTAGTTTCCAATAGAGAAATGAGAGGCTACCTCTCACATACTTTTACTGTAGTTATTTTTAATTAGAAATGTGCCTGAGCTGCAAAGTTCAGCCTTTTGACTGGATTTTGAATGCCCTCCAAAGCAGGGATGTTTGGCTCTATTGGTAATTATTTGTATAATTGTAGGGGCCCTGATGACAGATCAAGGCACCATGGTGCTAGACACTGAGCATGCATATCATGAAAAGATGGCCCTTGTTCGCAAAGAGCTTGCAATCTCACTGTAAGATGAGGGACAACAGGTGGATATAACAGAGGGGGAGAGCCCAAGGTAACAGTCAGACGATTGTAACTTGTGTAATTAGCAGCAGCCACGGCACGCCAGCTGCCCAGCCATTGTTGAGCGCTTTGCATGCATCCCAGAATAGGCTGGATTTAAGGGGAGATTTGAAGGAGGATAATGTTGTGACCTCATGGATTTTTACAGGATCTAAGGTTTTGGTTCAGGCCTCTCGAGACATAATGGCCAGCTGCAAAAATTCCAGTCCCTAATCCGGGTTTGGATTTCCCCAAGTTCTGGGCTATTTGGCTTTGGAGTTTTTACTATTGCTGAGTAAAATTCATTTTCATTCTGACAACTGGCTTAGTGGCAAATCTAAAGCCACATTGGATCCATGCCTTGCCTTGCCCTTTGGAATGCTTTCAGAAACTCGGGACAAGTTGTCAGTCCCTAAAACAGATCAAGGCAATAAGAAATTAAATATACTTGTTGGTGCTAAAAATAGCACAGTTCCTCTTTGGGGATACATGAAAAAGTCCCTTTCAAAAGAAAAAACACTGGACCTCTGCCAAGCAACAAATACAAAAGCCCTTCTCCTGCATTGCTCTGGGAATTGATGGCTGTTGTCTCCCCATGTTGGAGTTCCTATTTTTAGCAACAGATCAATACAGCCTTTCCTGCCTGTGGAAGAAACGCAGGCTGCCCTGCCGAATGGTATGTATGGAGAAGCCGGTATTAAATATTAATTCACGTTAGACAAAGAGCCATTTCATCTTTGTCACTCAGGCAACACAAATGGAAAATCCATGAGACCCTTTCAGTTAGGCGGTGCTGACAAGGTTCTAATTGATGGGGTAGCTAGTGGGGACGCACGCTGCGCATTACTGAAGTGTGAGCAATAAACCACAAGTGTCTTTGAGAAGTGTTCCCCTCCTCCCCCTCAGATGAGCAATAAACTTCAGGCTGAATGTTTTATCGATTCACATGCTATTGATTGGTAAATGGATTAGGTGACAGAAACAGATGGAGATGGCAAATTCTACAGTACTGCTGTGCACTTCCCTTAACGCCCTTTAGCTCAGGAGCTCAGCTCAAAGCATTTTACAGGTCAACAGTAATTAAGCCTCACAAATGCGCCTTGCTCCCCCCTCTTCACATGATAGGTTAGTACTGTTATTCCCATCTTGGGAATGGGGAAACTGA
The DNA here is from genome assembly GCF_027887155.1 of Malaclemys terrapin pileata. Classification (NCBI taxonomy): domain Eukaryota; kingdom Metazoa; phylum Chordata; order Testudines; family Emydidae; genus Malaclemys; species Malaclemys terrapin. Next base: position 10,392,948 of record NC_071508.1, on the reverse strand, counting down.
GGCACAGAGAGTTGCCGTGACTTGACCATGGGTTTCCAGTGAATCATTAACAGGGCTAGCACTGGTTTTTGCTCCCAATCACTTAACCTATACAGCTGTTCAATTTTTTTTTATCCTTGAGAATAGCCAGTCATCCAGGGAAGCTCTCCCCTGCCCAATAACTACAATATTTATTTCCTTTCAGACACAACTTTAAATCCCACTTTCATCTATCTAGGAGATAAGTAGACCCTCTGCACAAACTGGCCACCCCTGCTTCTCTCCAGTAGATGTAACCGTAGGCCCCTGAGTGGGTTGTAGATAGAGGGGTATTGAACCTGAGCCCCCGATCTAAACACAAGTCTTTACTCCCTAAGCTAAAAGACCCAGCTAAGGCTGAAAGAGTCTCGTCAACCTCAGCTGAGCCACCACTAGAGGGGAACAGAATGCCACACTGAGTGGGTGTGGGTCACGCAGCCTGTGTGCTGTCTCACCCTCACGATGCTGGGAGCAGGGATGGTGTAACTCTAGAATTCAGTGAGTGGAAAACACTGAAACATCCCACAGTTGCAGGGATCCTGAGATTGCAGTCCCTAGGTAGCATTCGTACACAGCATTAGCATTTCCAGCAGGCAGGTTAATCCTCTAAACTTCACATGTGGTTCATGGGGAGGTAAGGCTATTTGATCACTCAAGGGGAAAAAAATTAAATAGGGGCCCCATGCAAATAAGAAATGATGCAAATCACCTTATATATTAGGCTGACGGCGTTTTCGGTTGCTATTTCAGCTTTCGTTGCCTGAATGCAAATTCCCACATGATCTACTAAATGTGAGAGAGCTTGAGATGCATGATAATATCAGGACATTTCCCTGGATACTCCGTGCTGGATGTTTTGGATGTTTTCTCTCTACGCAAACAATTTGTGGGAGGAGATGGGGGGGGGGGGGGGGAAGAGTGGGTTTGCATTGCTTGCTGAGGTTTCTCAGAACTGCTCTTTCCCCCCTTCCTCAGTTTTCAGTGCATTTTCAGTGCTGTTGAAAGAGGCCAGGAAGGCAGGCCTGGAAGGTAGCAACCTTGACCCACAGAATAAGAACAGTAAAGCCAGCAAGCTTCCCATTCATCCTGCCAGGTATATGCTCATGAGAGCAGGCTGTAACCAAATAGCGTGGTTCTGGGCATCAGCTGATCACTATTGCAGTCAGGAAGAAAAGTGTCAGCCCCTAATCTGCAGTGCAGCATTGCACAATTGGACGAGTAGCCCTCTCCTTGACACCTTCCTCTGAACCATCCAGCACTGGTGGATCCTGGACTTGAGACAGCAACGGTGAGATCCAGTCTGGCAAATGCCCTGTTGCTAGATCCTTAATAGCCATTTCTGCTTAGAAAGCTCAGCTGGCTGACTAAGCTAATTTGCATGTGCCGCTCCTGTGAGAGCAGGACTTGATTAAATGCACAACAGGGTAAATTAAGTGGTGTGTTCTGTGCTCTGTGTGCACAAACCGGAGGAATCAGAGTGTTTGTGTGTGTGTGTGTGCAGGGGGGCTCAGAGAGAAGCAGCCAGCAAGCTCATCCCTTACTAGCAAATAATTTCGAGAACTGGAAACGAGGTGATATAGGGTTGCTGACCATAAGTGGTTGCCAGGCTGCAATTTTCAAACATCAAAGTGCTAAGCTGCTATTCTCCGGACACTGTGTGTTTCCAGCTGAGCTCACCACTGAGGAAGGCCTGTCTCAGCCTACGTGGGTAAGAGGCCTGAAGGGAACACCACCAATTGGTGACAAGCAGAACACAAGATGATAGCACTAAAAAGTAGTAGTATTAGTTCCTATCTATCCAGCATGGACATGGCACCTTACAGCCCAGTCAGATGGGGTCTGTTACTCAAAGGACGTACAGGCTGTGGGGTAACCTTACAAGGGGAAAGGAAGGCCTTGTGACCGAGGCACTTGACTGGGACTCAGGGGATCAGGGTTGAGTTCCTGGTGCCGCTACAGATTGCCTGTTTGACCTTGGGCAAATCACTTAATCTCTCCATTCCCCCAGTTCCCTGTCTGTGACATGAGGCTAATAATCCTTCCTCTGCCTGTTCAGAGCGTAAGGTCTTTGATACAGGGACTGTCTCGAACCATGTGTATGTACTAAGGGGCCCTCATCTGTGTTCAGGCCTCTAAATGCTGCGGTAATGCAAATGATAATGTAGTGCTGCCCAGCCCCTCAGAACTGGGCTTCTGAGTCTAGCAAAAGCATGTGATGGCTAAGAGTATGGGGGAGAAGGGGGGGGGGATAATTAGATGAGCAACCCTGATCTCAGTTCCTCACGTTCCTGTCTCTAATCAATGCGTAATTGCCCCTTATCCCTGCCTCTTGCCTGAGTTGCCAGGCATGGGGCTGTCAAGCTGAGACCATTGAACTGACAGAGGTCTCAGAAACCGAGGAGCAAATTACGATAGGTTTTTTTAACGGCTTAATGACACACACACACACAGCAAATTCTTTCAACACCAGTGGGGAGCAGCCGTAACAACCACCTTCAAACTGGTGCCATTCAGAGGGAGGGTCTCATTCAGAATCCAGTCTGAAAAGCTGGGCAAGAAGGGACAGCAGATGAAGAGTAGGTAGTGGATCGCTCCACTGTGGTGCTCATGGGGTTAAAATACAGAGTGCAGCCAGGAGAAGGAAATAGATCTGATGGTACGTCACCCACCTTCATGCCAGTGTCCCCAGCTCTAGGGGAGGCCAGCGCTGCTGCGTCAGGACTCTGGCTGCCTCAAAGTGCGTTGGATTTTCAGACAATGTAGTCTCACATCGTCCCTTCCAGTACCCTTCATCCTTCCTATGACAGGCAAGCTACACTTGGCGCTTCCATTTATAACTAGCTTATAAAGGGTGAATGCAGATTAGTAGATATCATCAGCAAAGCTGATAGGGAATTTTTGGATAGAACATTTGTTGTTTGGGAAATGCTGATTCATTGGGAAGGTGTCTTGGGTCCAGGATGGAGTGTGTGTGATCTCTCTCTCTCTCTCTGTGTCCCTCTCTCCCTTCCCAGTAGCCCCCTGGGATGTAGGAGCTGCAGGTTCAAGTCCACACTCTGCTTTAGGCAGGGTTCCCTTTCTCTCTCTCGCATGTCCTTTCACAAAATATTTTGAGGGGTCCCAATTTCATTCTGATGGGGACCAAAAACAAAAATTTCAAAACCTCAACACTTTTCACGAAAGGGAATTCTTGTTTTCCAGCCAGCCCTAGTTATCAGCATGTTACAGATGTGGCCTATGTATGTTAGATTGTTAAATCACGGTTATGAACAACCTAGTGACCTGTTAAGACTCTATAAATGATTGACTATTTATTAAAACACCCATTAATAAGTGGAACCCTAATACCAAGTGTGGCTGTTATTACTCCCTCTGACATTGCATTGTCTGTAACCTTCAAAATGTTCCCTTCACATCTTTCCCCCTCTTCTTTTCATTCCCTTTTCACCAGCTCAGGCGTCATCAAAGCCATCACTGGAGCAGGGCCTAGTTCTCTGGCATTTGCTCCTCACTGTCAAAGCTATAGAAGTACTGGCTGATGTCTGTCATGCTTCAGTCAGAGGGAAATAGGAATTTTCTCCTAAGCCCTTGAGTTGAGAGATTAGCTAGGGGTGAGGATGGGGAAGAGGGGCTACTATTCTGATGTGAGACCCAGGCATGATAAATAACTCCAATAAGGCTTATAAAATGATAGGCTTGTTTTACCCCCTGGGTAGCTAATATGTGGGGAATCTAATTACTTTCCCGTGTGGGTGCTCGTAGAAATTATGTGTGTTCACTTTATTTTCACATACAGTGCTATGAAACACTCAGCAAATCTCAGAAAGAAGTAAAGCCTCCCAACTGTCTCTATCTTACAGGAGTTCAAATATTGTGACTGTTGGTGCAGTTTTGCAAACAGACTGCTCTGAGACAGGAAGAGAAGATCAGGTGAAATACTCTGCTTTAAAGTCACTGCAATACTTTTAATTAGAGTTTGGATTCTGTAATGTACTCAAACTATGTGGAAAATTCAGTAACAGGTGGTAATGGTTTGGTGGCCCTGCTCCACCCTATAGGACAGAGGCTGAAGATCTGCGTTAGCTGTACTCTGTAGTGGTCAGCGCAAAGGATGAGGAATCTGCACTCTCTTGGGTTCTGTTCCCAGCTCTGCTACCGGCTTGCTGTGTGACCTTGAGCAAGTTACTTCACCAGTAAAGTAGATGAAGAATACTTGCCATGCAGTGAGAATTAATTGTTATAAAGAACGATAAGGTTCTCAGACTGAAGGTGCAATAGGAGCACTAAGTAATATTATATAAAGCCTGCCTAACTATGTCTATCAGGGATGGTCTAGACAGTATTTGGTCCTGCCATGAGGGCAAGGGACTGGACTCGATGACCTCTCGAGGTCCCTTCCAGTCCTAGAATCTATGAATCTATGAATCTATGAACTACTTCTGTGATCATATGATAGTTCAAAAAGAAGAGCTTTGCTGGATATGGCACAGAAAAGTGCAGGCTGCAGACACACAGCAGCCTGCTCCCAGGCCAAGCTGAGATGTAGATTTTGCTCCATTAAGGAAATGATATAGTTCCAACTATGCTGGGGAAGTACTGGTTATTCTTGTATCATCTTTATGTATAAATAATGTTTAAGGATGTATTTTAATGCTGTTCTTCAATCAGCTTATGAATTGGATTAGCAAAGATCTAATCATTTGCCCTGATTATTCTGGTCTGTGCTGTACAACTTTCAGGCAGTTCTTCATACCCTGAAATGAGAAAGTGTGATTACAGGAAGCGCTGTAAATGTCCCTGTATACCACCCAAGGGGTCGGGTTATTTATTAACAACTTTCTGCAAGTCTTGTCTTTGAGAGGGGGATAGGAGAAGGACTGCACACTTGGAGGTGGAGTAAGAAGCTCTGACATACGTGTATGAACACATCTTCCTCTTGGTGCATAATGACGTCCCCAAACCATCACTGGTATTGCTGCTCTTCTTCACCCAGCTATGCGCTCGGTCTAGCAAGGAGACAAGTCAACTCTGCTTGGAAAGGGGAGCGAGACAGAGAATGAGCTGTACTCTCAGCAACTGAATGTTGAGCCTCAGCGAGTCTCTCTCTGCTACACCTCCAGAGCGCCACTCCAAGTGTGGACAGGTGGCTTTGATGAATAGCTCATCGCTTCCATGAGACGGGGTTGAGTTCATCTGCTTTAAACAATTCATAATCACCTGTTCATTAGAACTAAATGATCTGGAGTGGGTGCCGGGGCTGTTTGGAAGGCAGCTATCAAGTGCGTTAGAGCAGTGAGGAGGAGGGGTAGGGGAGGATGGCTTTTGCCCAGCTCTTCCCTGGTGTTTGGCAGCAAATGCTGATGCCTTTTTAATTTGCTTGGAGATGGTTCTCTGGGAAAGCAAGAGGCTGACCTGGCAACATGCCGCCCCTGCGTATTCTGCAGCTACGCAGCTCCATCTGCTGGAATCTTCCTTAACGCAGATCCTCGAGTGGGCTTCCGGGCATTGTGGTGAGTGCTGCTGTGCTCACACCCGCCCTATGGAATGCAAACCCAGCTGAGAGCTCTGCCCGCAAGTGCCCCCACTGGAAGCACTCTGGGTGAGAGCGCTCACCGGCCAAGCTGTGCAGCCTCCGGCATAGAGAGACGACCTCGCAGCATCCAGGTGCTCTGCCCAGTGGATAGTCTTCAGTCTGAGTACTGCGTGGGGTCTGCCAGTGCAGACCCCCACGGAAGTCAGTCCAAATGAACCTTTTTCCTCTGGTTTTACCTGCCGTGAGAATTTGTTCAGTCACAAGACTCAAATGAAATGCACTTGTTGGGTCTAATTCTCAGTTATATGATAGCCCCTTTAGGCCATGATGGCAGTGCCCAAAACAGATACCTTGAAATGGCCCCCTAAAGATGCCTTCACACAGCGGGCAACCGTAAGGGGAGTACAGCTGGCAGATGGGCTCCAGACCAGCCTGGTTCTCAGGGTGGCTCCGGGATGTGTCAGGGTGTACCTGGTACACTGCACTATGACTATTCTCTGCTTCCCAGACCCTACGGGCAGCACAGAGGGTATTAGAGCAGTTCTGAAGCTTCTGCCTGGTGTTGAAAAGGATCTTTAATGGCCACCGCTGGGCAGATTGTTACCGGTACCAGTAAAAATTCAGATTCAATTTGCTCAATGAACAGCAATTTATTTGAGAAAGAATCACACAAGCAGTAAAAGGTTATATAATACATCTCCCTAATAAGCCTCAATTCCCCAAGCATAAACCCTCAGTAACTATGTTGACCTTACACAGTATCCTGATTGGCAAACAAAGCAGGTTTAGCTACCGGTACTAGATGGAGACTCCTCTTCTCTTCTCAAGTGCTTGATCTGTCAAATGTCCCCCAAAGCAGGGTCTTGGTTACCCCGAGGCCCTCTGGTTCAAAAGTCCTACAAAAATCCCTCATAGCAGGGTGTTGGCTACCCTGAGACCCTCTGTCTTACAGCATCACAGACCTCTTCAGATATTAATTGGGGAACTAAGTAACTAACTAAATAACACTGGATGTATGGTAATCTTAGTACTTGTGACTCCTTTGAGAGCAAGGGGTATATGTCCTGTGGGCATTCCATTACTGGGTTTTCTGATTAATATTTTAGAAGGGGCTGCAAAACAGACAGAGACCAAAGATCAGTTGATGTTTACCCTCTCATCAATCATTCACTTGAGCTCTTAGTGTGGAACCATTCTAAAGGGTCATTTTGACCCGTGTCATCCTGGACCAAGCTCACTGATCACATGTCTTCTGCGTTTTCTTCACTTTTGTGAGCTGGCCATCGGGTGACCAAAGTTTTAACTAAAATACACACACACAGATCGAGCCTTTGATTAACCATTTAAATGCAATTTCAGTACTCAGTACATTTCCCTACAAATGGACGATGCTAAGAGAACCCTGCTCCCAGAATCCTCTAGCAAATTCCGACATACCAAGCCGTACCACATTCATTCATATCAATCACAGCAATTCACAATAATAATTTGGCACCGTCCGAACACATGGCCCCAGGATAAAGGGTAATAGCCAAGCATAGGAAGGGAGTAGCAGAGAATCAGGCCGCTCATTCCCCCCAGCATCAGAACATTTTACTGCGTATTGGATTTCAGTAGCTTGGGACACTGCTTTTCTCATCCTTGATTTGGAACCAGTTCTTCCAGCATTGGGCGCTTGCAAAGCAGATTGCGGCTCATGTGACACAAGGTCAATCGCTCGGTGCTTTTTTGGGTGTGGCCAGGTACAGAAAATCATTGGCACTCAATCCTTCTCCCATGGTACCGCAGGCCTGAGACAAATCACCTGCAGGGGCTGTCTGGATGGCTCGTCTAGCTGCTCCAGCAGAGCACAGCAGCTTCATTTCAGGGGAAGTTATGAGACTCGCTCCAGCATTAAACTGGACTGAAGAGACTCAGCAGTGTCTTGCAAATCAAATGCAAACAACTAACTAGGAAAAGCCAGTTGTTTAGTGTAACAAAAACAGTTCTGAACATGAAGTGTTTCATGGCTCCTGGACCTAGGGTTCCACTTCCCTGTAAACAAGAGGCTGGTTCCTGAGACTTAGCCAGCATCACGCACTTACCCACAGGCTACAAACTTAAAGTCCTTTTCGCAATCCAATTTTTTCACACCTCCATTGCTTGTAGCTCATTGGCAACCCTCTGAGCTATCCAGTCTCCTTCGTTCTCAATGTTGGAGGCTTGTCTGTCTCCTAGTGCTTAATCCATCATTTCTTTTACACCTCCCCCTTCATTTCTTTTACGATCCTACAGTATGTGCTTTTTATCTCTTTACACTCATAAAGAGACTCATAACCAGAGCTGAAGAAATAGTGTGTTGTTTTAAAAAAAAAAATCATTCACAAAAACCAGTCTGTTGCAGGTGAATTATCCACCGGCAGAAAGGGCTGGATTTATCAGCTAACCCATTCGCTAGGAACAGTTGTACAATTCTACTGAGGATACGTTGGGGAAGACGGAGTTCAATATTATCCCTCTTTTCAGAGGAGGGTAAACTCAATACCGAGAGGTTAAGTAATCTGCGTAAGGCCACACAACAATGGCAGAAACAGGAATAGACTCCAGGTCTCCTGAGCCCTCGCCCCACGTTGTAGCCACGTGGCCATGTTGCAACTCAGTAGGAATTAGCTGGCAGAAGTGACACATCCAAGGGCCAAATCCAGCCCTCCTTTAAACAGATGCCAGTGGAGCCACGTGACGGATGAATGCAGCCCAAAGTTTCCAGTCACAACGTAATCTTCCCTGCTTCCCCAAAAAAATGGAGTGATACTGTTTTGCTACGCCAGTCACAGGAGTCTTCAGAGCAACAAGGCTCTGCAAAGCAACCCCCGTGTTGTCTTTCCAGCGCCGTTGATCCCCATTAGGGAAAGCGCTCAGTGCAACGCTACCTGCAGAGGGCAGCCCCAGAACAGTGAGGCTGGCACACACAGTACTGACAAAAGCCAAGCAGGGCAAAGTCTGAGGGGAGCAGTGTGGGGGCTTCTTGTAGCTGGCAAACCTCCCGTGAGCATAGGCAACTGGGATTGGGGGGGCTTAGCCCCTCCCTCAAAAAATTAGAATTGCATCAATAAAAAGACAACACTGAGCTGGGAGCTAGCTCTTTTATGTCTCGTTATGAGTGGACATATGTAGCCGAGGTACAAAACTGCTCATCAAAGTCATACTCAGCAGCTATTTCCTTGTTTTTAGCTCTAGCCACCCCAAATAAAACACCCTTGTCTATGCCCCCTGCCTCAGGGAGCGTGGAGGGGTCATGTAAACGTGGAGCTGGATGCAGTAAGTGAGGAGGACTGCAGGGCTACAGGCCAGAACACTTCTATAAGCGTAGGAGACACAGTGGGCGTACAAGAGCATAATCTGAATAGTGTGATGTTATATCCTCGAGAATCACCACGGCTATTCAGCATTGGAAAGCTTAAATCGCCAGCCTCCCAAGGGCACCTACCATATGTTTCTAGCCCTGGTAGTTCAAGAGACATTAGAGCATAAAATGGTCACTGACCTCAAGTATTGGGCAGGAGACGAGGGGGGAGAACCAGGCCATGTATGAGCATCCTGGGGTAGTTCACCTCTGAAGTGTGAGATGAGACAAATCATCCAGTCCAACTCTAGTGAGCTCATGCAGAACTGTTTCCTACAGCACACGATGAATTTGGATAACAGCCAGAAAAGCAACTTACTCATGGCTTCTCGGCACCAAAGGGCTCTCCAAAGCCAGGAGCAAAAAGAACCTGAGGGTATGTCTACACTGCACACTAAGCCTGGGCACCGATTCAGGTTTGAGCCCAAGCCCTGCTTCCTTTCACAGACAGATGGGTCTGATTTGGTACTTTGTAGAGGGGATGTAGGTCAAGCTGCAGACCCAAGTCAGAAGGTCTGCGCAGTGCAGTGTGGATGCATTAGCACGGCTGTCAGACCTGAGTCCAGCAATTCTAAACCCAGGTGTGCAATGCAGTATGGATGCCCAGTCCATCTATACAGCTGCTGTGCTATCTTCAATTCATGCCCTTTAGTATATATGATGAATGGGACCATCCCATTTTTAAGGGTGTTGCAATACCCAAGCATAGATGAGGAAGATTGGGACAGAATATGCCACTCTCTTACTTCAACGGGTCAAATTCATCCCTCATGTAACTCCAGTCAAGAAAAGAGGGTTGCACCAAGTATCAAATCATTCTCATCTAATCTGAGGTTGGTTGCATAAATTGGGTGGTGGAAACAGGTGTAGCTCACAGGATTATCCAAGGTAATTATTATGGTCAGTGAGTGTGTGAATGGCAGTTTGGGGGCTTGCTCTAACTTGGCCATGCTAACACAACTGCATGCAGGTTAACAGAGCTGGGAGAGCTTGTGGGAAATTGTGCTTGTTGCTACTGTCACAGGCATAGAATGTGCTTTGCATCCTTAGACAAGGGACTAGCCATATGACAATGAGCTGCAACTTTTGTAACCAACAAAATGAATGGCACCAGAGTTCATTTGGAAATGTGGGAGCGCCACTACCCGCCCAGGGTTATTAATGTCACTGAAACATAAGATTAACGTTGTGTTCAGCAGTCGAACGTCCTCAGATCTTGACGAGAAGACCAGTGAAGCATTCAGGCTGCTAGCTGCTGTGCTGGCAGGAAAGACAAATTACTTTTGTATTCTGCACTGCAATGGTAGCTGTCCCGTTATGTCCATGGCATACACACTGAAAAGTTAGATAAAAACATTAATACTCTTGCTGGAAGGCTGCAATGTAACACTATTTTATTTCTTAGAATTTCGAACACACAAGAACCCAGAACCAGAGAGAAACAAAGCAGGCTGCTCCCTAAAACAGAGAACCACAACTCACCTCACCTTACTAGCATTCTGCAGACTGACTGCTGCTCCCAGATGTTTCATTACAGCACCCCAGGACTTCCCCTTTCCCACCTCCTCCCTCAAAGTGATAACTTGCAATTCCAACAGTCCTCAAAACACCACACTTGTGAGCAATTTTTATCTGTGTGAGTGGGTGGCTGTGTATGTATATATCCCTTCATTAATAGACTTCAAGTGTTTTACAAGGTGAGTGAACATTATCACCTGTGTATTACAGATGGGGAACACACAGGCTCAGAAAGGAAGTTTCACCTAAGGTGTCACAATGAATCAGTGATAAAGCAGTGAATAGAACCTACAAGTAGCAAGCCACAGTCTCTACTTTAACAACAAAGAACAGTCCCGAATTTGAAAGGCATTTTTCTTCTGCTTAAAGATGCAGATCTCTTCCTTGAGAGGAAAACCATTAAAGGTGATGAGCACCATATTTTTCCCCTTTTTGTGGGGGTGTTATCTAAAAGTTCTGGTGTGGAACTCAACAATGAGGAACTGTCCAGTGTCTTGGAATTTTTTATCCCTTTACAATGTTTATTAGTAAGAAAACTGGTGATGTTTAATAGGAGTCATCGCTTCGCCTGAATGCATGACAGTGCCTGAAAAATGGAAAGGTTCTTATCTTAGAATAGTCTCCATATTCCCCATAGTCCATCATCCACCTAAGTTTTGTTACATTGACTTTAGCCTCAGTGGTGTTGCTGAATACATTATACAGAAAAAAGTTACAGCAAATGAGTGTGACTAATGTGAAGCATTCTCCCAGAATTCATTATAAGAGCTTACTTTCCTTGTGTAATGACAATATGATTAATGAGCACTGAAGCTCACTAGTCTAACATTCCAGTCGGATGCCTTAAGATCCCAGTTGGTTCTAGGGTGGGTCAAGTGTACAGATGTTCCACACAGTTAAGCAAAAGGATTTTGAATATTAACCTTGAATTTAGTCACAGATTAATATTTTTTTTCATGCTGCAAAGGAAACAATTGTCCCAGCCCAAAGCAAAAGTGGGAACTAATTTCATGAAGTTGGCTGAGGTTGAAAACCCCTCATGGCAGGCTGCGTGAGCACCAGAATGGGGTTGGTCAACAAGGAAGCATGGTAGGGTGTAGGCTAGGGACGGGCAGGCAAACTTTTTGGCCTGAGGGCCATATCGGGTTTTGGAAATTGTATGGAGGGCCAGTTAGGGAGGCTGTGCCTCCCCACACAGCCAGGCATGGCTCGGCCAACTCCCTCTATCCAACCCCCCCTGCTTCTCGCCCCCTGACATACACCCCTGGGACTTCTGCCCCAGCCAACCCCCCCTGTTCCCTGAGGACCCCCCCCCGGGACCCCTGCCCCATCCACATACCCCCACTCCCTGTCCCCTGACCGCCCCAGACCCCCTACCCCTGACTGTCCCCTGACAGCTCCCTGCCGCTCCCTGTCCCCTGACCACCCCCGGAACCCCTGCCCCTGACTGCCCCCCGCCGCCCCATCGATCCCCTCCTCTCATTCCTGATGGTCCCCTGGGACCCCTGCCCCATCCAACCACCCCTTCTACCTGTCTCCTGACTGCCCCCAGAACCCCCACCCCTAACTGCCCCCCGCTGGCCTATCCAACCCCTCCCCCCTCCTTCCTCACCACCCCCTCCTGGGACCCCTGCCCCCATTCAATCCCCCATTCCCCGCCCCCTGACCACCCACCCAAACTCCCCTGCCCTCTATCCAACCCCCCCTACCCCCTTACCGCGCTGCCTGGAGCACCGGTGGCTGGCGGTGCTACAGCTGTGCCGCCCAGAGCACTAGGACAGGCAGCCGTTCCGCCCGGCTGGAGCTAGCCACACCACCGTGCAACACAGAGCACCGAGTCAGGCCGGGCTCTGCAGCTGCACTGCCCCAGGAGCTCACAGCCCTGCCGGCACCTCCCAGAGCATTGCGCCAATGGCGGAGCGAGCTGAGGCTGCGGGGGAGGAGGAACAGCAGGGGAGGGGCCGGGAGCTCGCCTCCCGGGCCAGGCAGGAGGGGGTCAGATGCAGCCTGCAGGCCATAGTTTGCCCACCTCTGGTGTAGGCGCTGTGCTAGCACTCTGTTCAGTGGGCAAAGACCGAGAAACACCCAACCGGCCAGGAAAGGAGTGGCTACATAGACAATAGCAGCTTACTAGGAAAGGCAACAAAATGCCTCCAGTTCTTTACTGGTTCTTCCTGTACAAGGGGAAGGGGTGGAAAGAAGCCCTGCTCGGTGCCCAACAATAGCATTACCATATACCAATGCAAACACATGGATTATTATTTATTTGTATTATATAGCACCTACTGGCCGCACTGAGATCAGTACCCCACTGTGCCGAGCCTTGCAACAACTTATAGAGGTAGTCGCCATCCTCAGCACCAAGTTGGCTGTGTTCATCATCCCAAGTACTATTTTGCATTACGTTCTGCAAACTGAGGGATAACTATAAATAAACACATTGCGACCTGAAATACAGTGACGTGCATTTCACTGCACACTCCACTCTGCTTCGAGGGTCAGGAATGTCACGAAATGCTGCACAATCCTGAACTCAACACCCAGCAGATAGGTGAAGGGACGAGTGTATTGCAAACACTTGGTTCTAAATATCATACAGTAGTTGTAATTTGCAGTATGTGCTTACTTTGGGACCGTAAACCTTGTTTGTTTCACCTATGCCCAGAAGTGATTTGGGTTGTCCAAGATCTCTGGCATATTATTAAGTAGTTTATTGGTGCGTCGGGCCCCAATCCTGCAACAATGTCTGGGCAGGCAGAGCCTTGCACCCATCTGGAGCCCTAGTGAAGCCCACAGGAGCTCACTGCAGAATCAGGGCCTCAGTGATCAGCTCATATGTTACTGTCTTCCTTATATGCTATATCAATGGATTTACAGAGCCTGCCTGCTTCATTGGATTAGCTTCGCACCACACAATTCTTTTCAATTCCTAACTGTGGCATCCTTGATAACCAAATTGCAGGTTTCAGCGTTGCCTTCCTTGGCATGTTATATTATCAGAAGATGCGTTCTTGGCTAAGCAACTTCCATTTCCCCCCGATTCGGCTCTTTACTTCACTGATTCCTGTGGCTGTTGTATTCCAGTAGCTGAACTGCGCACTTCAGCAATTTAATTTTCTACGCACTTTCCTACTATGAGATGCCTGTTTCAGCACTTGAATGTTCAAGTGCTTTGCTGAGCATCTGGCATGCTTCACCCAAGGTTGATGTTTGCCCCAGAGATCTCCTTTTCCTCGGCTCTCCTCTGACTCAGCTGTTGCAACACGCCTGGGGCCAGACTCGTGAACGGAATAATGGGGAGGCATGTTTGGTTTCCAGAATGTTAATGCGTGTTGCGGAATGGCATGGAACCCACTTGGCTTTCCCTAACAAAACGCTGTTCTCTGGTGGAGAGATGGGACAGTCCGGACACCCTGACTCCAATGGCGCCTGACGTTTATGAGATCCCACATCCAAATCCAGATCCAGATCTGCGTTTTGCCCTTGGGCAATTTGATACAAACTAGCCTGTGTTTGGTGACTTTCTGAATATGCTGCATAAGCTATTCATTTAATAGGGATTTTAAGAGAAGGTTGAGTGTATCTTCCAGGAGACGATGAGAGCTTCTGTAGCTGGTTTACTAGCTGGCTGAGTTGAGTTAATTAGTTCCTGCTGAATGTCTGTTTTTTAATGCTGCTGGGTGTATTATGCTGTAGTAAGATTAATAAAGTGTCAGGGAGTCAAGAGCTCCTGTAGAGGCATCTTTTATTTACTAGCATTTAAATGAATAGCCCTGCTCTTTATAGCGGGTTGTTCCAGCCCCTCAGATCCCAGAGCAAGGCTGTATTTTGCAGCTCTTCTTTTATTTAACCCCAGGAACAGAAGCCCAAGGAGCTCGACAGGGCAATAGAACTGTGCTAACTAGCTTCCACCTGCCTGCTCTCAGAAGCAGCTTGTCTCAACAGCTCTGTCTCCAGCTGTCTCAGAGATGCTTGGACTTCCACTAACCTCCCTCCCCAGAGCAGAGGCTGAGGATTTGCAGACACTTGCAAGTGGCAATTGTTGTTGCTGTGGCTATGGGACCTGGTTGGGTCCTGGGGGGCTCTGCATGAGAGGGCTGCCCAAAGTCCTGGGCATTATGACCTTTTCCATTCAGCCCCCACCTCTCCTTGGAGGGTGGGATTCCAGGGGCGTGAGATGGCAGAGGAAGAAGGCCTATCTCAGTGTCACTGGAGCTGTGCTCACAGGCCGGCGGCCACACTGGGCTACCAGGTGTCATGAAGCCCAGCCCTCCATGCTGGCTGTACAGGCTTCCAGTGGCGTTCCTGAGGTTTGAAGGGTCTAGGGGTCATTAACCCCCAGTTCCTTCCACAAGACAAAGGAAGAACAAACCACTCTCATAGCAGAAGACTTTGGAGGCAACTCTGCAATGGTTCCTGACCTATGTAAGAGTTTTTCCACTAGGGCCATGACTTGGCCTGTTGTTATTAATCACAAAGGGGCCATCCTGTGTCAGGTTGCTCTACAGGTGTGTATGGGGGAACAGGAGGAGAGATTGCCCCTTATGTCGCTGTGCAACTGCCAGGCACAATGACAGCATCTGTGTTCCCCAGAGCTGCTCTCTCCGTGTGCCTCCTAGGCACAAAATGACAGGAGCCAACCATAGTCCTGTCCCCTACTTGCTGCGTTGCATAGCAGTCCAGGTGTGGAGGAGGGAGTATGCTGCACTCCCTAAAATGATGGGCACGTGTGACACTGGCGAAGTGTGTCTAAAGGATGACAGCCTCCTACTGCAAGCAGCTAGTGGAGTTACTCCGTTAACCCAAGTGTTCGAGCCTGGTGCTAAAGGCCCTAGGTTCAAACCCTGCTGATGACTCTATAGGGAAGTCATTTCACATGCTCCCCCTGCCTGCTGGGGAAGAATTCATCCCGCTTGAGACAGAACTTCTTCTGAAGTGGTACAGCCCCACACCACCCACAGCGTGCCTAAATGACACCCTTATTATTTCCAGATTCATCACCTGAATTGCAGTAGCACATAGAAACTCCATGTGAAGTTGGGGCACCATTGCATTAGATGCTGTACAAATGCTGAGCAAGAGAGGGGCCCTGGCCAGAGATTACAGCCTAGCTAATGAATGAGCCCTTAGAGAGGACCAGCAGCATTCCACTCCTTCACCGACAAAACGCAAAAGAAGGGGCCCGCCCGTAAGAGCTCACACATTAATCTGCAAAACATAAGTCATTCAGTAGCAATCAGTGTAAGGTCCTGAGAGGTCATTGGAACCATTGATCTTGGGAAGAGACGTTTATTTGATTGGAATATTTATAAGGAAAAAATGTTGTTAAATGTTCAGACCAGAACAAAGGAGGCCTTTTCTTTATGTCAATAGCTGGGTCCTGTGCTCCATATGAAATGCAGGCCCACAGCTCTCCGCACTGGGGTTATTCTCTCATCATATGATGGTTTTGTGGGTTTTTTTGATTAAAGGAGAAAAAAATCAGTAATCGTAACATTCTGTTGTCAAATCTGGTCAGTCTAGAAATCAATCCAATAAAAATGGAAAACATGGTGGGATAAAAGAGAGAGAAAAGTGTTTTCTTGGAGACTTTAATTAAACACCACAGGAGGTTTTCAGGATATGCAGGAGGTCTCTCTACCGTGGTGAAGAGATAAAAGTGCCTTGGTAAACATGGATGCTTTGGAAATGGTTTATAACTCCCAGGACGGTCAGGAGATACTCTTGAAAAACCCTCCTGCTGGGATGTATATGGGGTACGGGATCGGATGTGTGTAGGATTCTTAGTCAGTATTTGCTGTGGGTATTACAGGAATAATAACATATTATTATTATGTGATGAGGACAAAAACACCCCCCCGCCCAAAACTCTTATTTATTTTGACCCCAACTCTTTAGATGGTCCTAGGCTGATCTAGTCTTCCAGGCAAGCAAGTATAATGTACTCGCAGGGCACCTTGTAAAACAAACCCACAGTGTATTTTATAACTAAAAAGTTAGGGCAAAACTCTTGGCAAGACAGAAGTGTCCCTTGATTGTGGATGTCACTGTATTTCTGTCTATTGAAGGTATTTATATGGCTCCATTTACGGTAGATTCTGAGCACCTCACAAACATTTATTGCATTTATCCTCATACCACCACCCCTGTGGGGCAGGGCTCTTATCTCCATTTTACAGATAGTGAACTGAAGCACAGCGACTTCACATGTGTCTACACTGCACACTAAGCCCATGCTTGAGAATCCACACTGCATCATAAACCTGGGTTTACAGTTGCTGGACCAGCTCTCACAGCCGTGCTAATCATCCATACCACACTGCCCCGACCTTCTGACTCGGGTCTGCGGCTTGAGCTCCTTCCACGCTACAAAACAACAAAGCTTGGAGCTGACTCGCAGAGGGACCCAGGCTCTGCTCCCCATCCCACCCCACCCCACCCCAAGGAAGGTCCTAGGACCCAGGTCCTGAATGCTTGCTGACCCAAGTCAGACTGATTTGTATGTGGACAGAAGGGGGTGTGGTCTCAAAGCTGAGTCAGAACCCGGGCTTAGTGTGCAGAATGGACATAGCTTTTAAGGGACTTGCTAAAGTCACACAGAGAGTGTGGCCGAGCAGGGAATTGAGCCTTGATCATCTGAATCCGGGACAGGGCCACTGCTGCTTCTCTAAGCTCAGGAACTCGATTCTTCATTAGAGAACTAGACGTTGAGGCCGGTGTGGTGCCCGCATGCTTGACTGTTGTTGATGCTCTTCTTGCGCCAGGGGAAAGAGGTTGGCCTGGCTTCAGAAGGAACACAAAAGAGACCTTGGGCCCAATCCAACTCCTACTGGAGTTAGCGGAAAGGGCTTCCATTGGCTTCAGTGGCAGTTGGATCAGGCCCATTAAGCTCCTATGGTTAAGCTAAGAGACCTAATAGCTGATGACAAGGATAAAAATAAACACAGATCGAGCGTGGTATTTTAAGATTACAGGCCTGCTGGGGTAAGCCAGGTTCAGGCAGTGCAGAATGAGGAAGCAAATTGGACAGCCGTGGCATCAAATGAGATTTGGGCTGAGAGCTCACGAAGCGGGAGAGTGAACTGAGTCACTGGTATTTTGGGTTACAAGGAGGGGATTAGGGTTCACGGCTCTGCTTTAAAAAAATAAAAAAACTTCTTGTGAAAGAAATCAGATTGCTCGCCTTGGAAACAGAAGGCTTCTGTTTATCCCCAGCAAGCTTCCCCTCTGTTCCCTCACCAGCGTGCTTCAGTCCTGACTTGGAAGTACTTCTCTCGGGGGTAAGAGAGCAAGTCCACCTCCAGTGCTCATTGAGACCCTGGTCTGTCAAAGAACCAGGGTACAAGGCGGTGTGAAGACCAGCTCACTAGGAACTGGACTCAGACCACCGAGTCGTGGTGATTGCTGCCCAGACCACTGGATAGTCGTGGGATAGTCATGCCTTTTAGTCCCTGCTGAGGTGGAGAGAAAGAAAGAGGGCTCAAAGATAACTGAGCAACAGGGGGATGGCAGCAACATCAGTGTGAGGGAGGAGGGAAGATGAGACGTTCAGGATGTGCCATATTTAGCTGAAGGGAGCGATGGATGTTCATGAGGAAGTCATCCGTGCAAAGACATAAGCCAGAGCAGTGGGGCAGAGAGATGCGAAGGCCAACAGCACACACCTCATGGGAAACTGTGGCTGACATGGGTCATAGGCATGTTTCACACAGTGTAGGTTTAAATATTTAAAGCAAAAAAAAATAAATAAGCCACAAAGAGAAACTATGGCTGACCATGGCAAAGAAACCAATATTGATATTCTGGGGCTGCAGTCAGTTATGTCAAGGGTATCTGAGTACACTGGGAAATAAGAAAGAGAAACTTTTTTTCCAGGTTACTGGGCAAAATAATGAAATACACATTTGAATAACCTTCAGGTGCAGCATCTGTCCTCCAGGTATTTACTCAAGCTAATAAAATCCCTTATTTTAGGTAATGAGATGGCAATCGCTGTTGTTCATGCAAACGTGAGCCACTTGGTTTTGAATCATTCAGACAAAAATAGCAAGATGGAAAAGCAGGAATCCAATGCATTTCAAGCAGAAAATCAAAATTATAAATCCCACTGCATGTGTGCATGTAATAATATAGGCTGTGTATAATTAACTAGCTTAAACTGAAAATCTTAAACTGTTGGTTCCAATCAAGATGTAGAAAGCGCCTAACAAAACACAGATAACTTTGAGACTAGTTATTTAATTTAATTTTTTTAGGGATCAGAATAGCTATAATTTTATCTATAAAGCATGCTCTCCTACATCCTGGGACTGTGAGCCCGTGTAATTCTAAACCATGGCATGACTCCTTCCCTCCTTTAAATCCATTCTGTTTTACCTCCCGTTCCAAGTCCTCACAATGAAATTCATCCGTGTGCAACGGGTCAGCATCACAGCCAGCCACCTCTTATGTTAGGGTCTCAGTGAGACAAACGTGGTGTGTAGTCCGGGTGCAGGCTATCTGCACAAGGATAAATTACACCCAATGAGTTCAGTTCTGCTTCCATTGGAGTAAATGGCCAGAGAACCAGAACAGGCTCAAGTGTATGAGAACAGTGTTTTGCTTTTGTACAGTATCTTCTCAGCAATTCAATGAATTTTACAAGCATTAAGGACCCTGATCCTGTTCCCACTGAAATCTACAGGAATTTTGCCATTGGAGCAGGATTGGGTCTCCTCACAGTCCTATGGGATAGGCATAAAAACATTAAATTTCATAGATCGAGAAACTGAGCTGGAGAGAGGTTAAGTGACTTACCCGAGAACAGGCAGTGATCTGTGACGGAACTCAGAATGGAACCCAGAGCCCTGACTCCCAGTCCCCTGGAAGGCAGGTGTTCCACCATCAGCCTGCAAAATGCTACTTATCAAGAAATGGCCTGGAAATTACCACACTGGACACAATCACACTGTTAACTTTCCACTTTTTTTTATCATTTTGTGGGTGTGACCGAGTAGTCTGCCCCTTGAATGGAGTAGCCCCTCATGGTCAGCCCATACCGGCGAAGGACCCCTTAAGGGTTTGAAAGTCCAACCGATAAATACATAAAGAGCTATGAGGGATAAGGATAGAGAGAAGCAGTCCTGGAAATGAGTGGTGCTTGGGAACAAATCCCATCACTGTGTCTTTAAGGGCCCAGAGCAAGGAGTCTTGCAGAGAGGGTAAGGCAGGCTTCAGAGCACAAAGTCCTTTCCTCTTAAGCTAAAGGGAAATCTCTAGCCGTTATTGCTGCGTCAGGGTTTTGACCTGTTCAGCTTGAGCTGCAAACATTCCCACCGTCACTCCTGATTGGGGTTTGAACAGCATCCCTGTCAAGGCAGTGGTTTATTTGGATTTCGTTTGCATCTACAAACTGCCTTGCAGAAGCTTTGTGCAAACTTTTTCCTCTCTGACTATCTGCAGGCTTTGTCAGGCTGCTGTCTGTGGTGTGGGTGTTTGTTGGGATAGGTTGCAAGGTAGAAGTCAGGGCATTTGTCCAGTTTCCCTGATTGACTGAGCCTACGCCATCTGGCTTAACTTTGCATCACTGGAGCAGCACAAAGCAGCCAGAGCATACTTAACTCTGGCCTTAGATTTGGACTTTTCAATATCCTACAAGACTAGCAAGCCAAACTCATGAAAGTGAGACCTGCCTGTGAGATCCAGCAGATGGGCGAGGAGGAGCAGCTCTGTCTGAAATATACTTGGGTGTCTCTTCCTTCCAATACCCTTCTCAAATGAGTTATAGGATAAAGCAGCTACAGGAGCAATTTCTTCCTGAGGCAGTGGCTACTTGGTTTGCCCCTTAATCTAAGAACAGTTTGTTTCTTTGATACACTGCTCTAAATAAATGAATATTTCCTTTTTAATAAGCCACAGAGTGTTACCTTATTCATTCTTTTAAAAAATATATGTGAACAAATCTCGAGTTTCCGTGAAAGTAGGGGAACAACTTAGCATACTGATGCAACTCCAAAGCAGAAGGTTTGTCTGATTTCAAAGCAGAAGAGGGTGCTTGAAATACAACTGAATTAATGCGGAAGGAGATGAGTTTCTGTGGAGTCCCATCAAATAAAATATGCATATTTTATTCCCCTTTCATCATAATGGTAATATACGGGGGTGGGGGGGCATTAATAATTCCAACAGTACTCTAGGTGGATCAATGGGGCCTGGACACAACCAAAGGGGTCTGATTAGCATACTCAGCTCACTGTTGTAATTAGCGGAGTTTGCTTTCCATGCTTTAAAACTTCCTAGTGTTACATGGACCATACTATTGAAATCTGAAGCTTCCAGGAATAACTCTTGCTGGTTTCCACTCATTCAGGGAATCTTTTTGCTCACTGAGCTGTGTTGACTATTTGATTTAGATGGGAAGATTTACTTCGTGTGTCTTGGATGTGTTCCAGTCCAGGCTGGCATCTACAATATGCAGAGTTGAACAAGGAGATGAGGGCTAGATCCAAAGCTCACTGACATCAGTGGGAGTTTTTCCACTAACTAGGATGAGCCAGTAGTTAGAATCAGGTGACATGGGTTCACTACCCTGCTCTGCCACAGACTACCCATGTGACCTTGGGCAAGTCACTTAGTCTCTTTGTGGTTCAGTTCTCCTATCCGTACAATAGGGACAATAGCACTTCCTTACGTCACAGGTTTGTTGTGAAGATAAATACACTCAACATAAGAAAATAAGAATGGCCATACTGGGTCAGACCACTGGTCTGTCTCGCCCAGGATCCTGCTTCAGAGGGAGTGAACAGAACAGGGCAATTATCAACTGATCCAGCCCTTGTCATCCAGTCCCAAGTTCTAACAGTCAGAGGCTTAGGGACACCCAGAGCATGGGGCTGCATCCCTGACCATCTTGGCTATTAACTATTGATGGACCTAACTTCCCTGAACTTACCTAATTCTTTTCAGAACCCACTTATACTTTTGGCCTTTACCACATCCCCTGGCAATGAGTTCGCAGATTGATTGTGTTGTGTGAAAATATACTTCCTTATTTTTGTTTTGTTACTGCCTATTAATTAATTTGTTTTATTACTGCCTATTAATTTTATTGGGTGACCTCTAGTTCTTGTGTTTTGAGAAGCAGTAAATAACGCTTCCTTATTCACTTTCTCCACACCAGTCAAATCTCTCCTCCATCGTTTCTTTTCCAAGTTGAACAATTCCAGTCTTTTTAATTTTGCCTCCTATGGAAGCTGTTCCATACACCTAATCATTTTGTTGTCCTTCTCTATACTTTTTCCAATTTATCTTTTTTGAGGTGGGGTGACCAGAACTGCAAGCAGTATTCAAGGTGTGGGCATACCATGGATTTATAGGGAGGCATTAGGATATTTATCATCTATCCCTTTCCTAATGGTTCCTAACATTCTGTTAGCTTTTTTGGCTACCTCCATACGTTGAGCAGATGATTTCTGAGAACTATTCATAATGATTCCAAGATCTCTTTCTTGAGTGGTAACAGCTAATTTAGACCCCATCCATTTGCATGTATAGTTGGGATTTTGTTTGCCAGTGTGCACTACTTTGCATTTAATCAACATTGAATTTCATCTGCCATTTTGTTGCCCAGTCACCCTGTTTAGTGAGATCCCTTTGTAACTCTTCGCAGTTAGCTTTGGATTTAACTATCTTGGGTAATTTTATATCATCTGCAAACTTTGCCACTGAACTGCTTACCCCTTTTTCCAGATTATTTATGAATATGTTGAACAGCACTGGTCCCAATGCAAATCCTTGGTACCCTTTGTTTCCTATCTTTTAACCAGTTACTGACCCATGAGCGTACCTTCCCTCTTATCCCATGACTGCCTACTTTGCTTAAGAGCCTTTAGTGAGGGACTTTGTCAAAGACTTTCTGAAAGTCCAAGAACACTATCTCCACTGGATTGCCCTTTCCCATACGTTTGACCTCCTAAAAGAATTCTAATAGAGTGGTTGACACTATAGCAAAGAACAGAATGATCAGACACATAGATTAATATGATACGTTGGAGAAGAGTCAACATGGCTTTTGTAAAGGGAAATTGTATCAGTTTGCCTTGTACTGAAGTTAGGCTTACCAGCCTGTAATTGCCAAGATCGCGTCTGAAGCCTGTTTTAAAAATCAGCATCGCATTAGCTATCTGTGAGTCATCTGGTACAGAGGCTGACTTAAGTGATAGGTTACATACCACAGTTTTTGGCCTGCCTAATTATATTTTTGACTTACCAGCTTTTTTGCTTCTTTCTGTTTTCCTCACTAGGATTTGACTTCCAATTTTTAAAAAATGTCTTTGACTCTAGCTGCCTCTCTTACTCTCGTTAGTGATGGTGGCTTTTTTCTTTTTTTCTTTTGGTCCTCTTACTGGGTTGTTTTTTTATTTGGTGTATGCATATAGTTTGAGCCTCTATGGTGTTTTTAAAAACTGGCCATGCAGCTCTCAGGCATTTCATTCTTGTGACTGTTCCTTTTAATTTCCATTTAACTCGCCTCTTCATTTTTGTGTAGTTCCCCTTTTTGAAGTTAAATTATGCTGCGGTGGGTTTCTTTGGCATTTTCTCCCCTTAAATTGAATTATATTATGGTCACTATGACCGAGAGGTTCAGCTATATTCTTGGACCAGATCCTGTGCACCACTTTGGACTGAATCAAGAATTGACTCTACCCATATGGGTTTGAGGACTAGCTGCTCCAAGCAGCAGTCATTAATGGTGTCTAGAATATTTGTGAATAATCTCTTCCCAGTTCTGTCACTAAAGAATGGTGGCCTTCCTTTTGCTTAGTGTAACCTGTGTTAGATCGCCTTCAGGCTAGCTCACAAGTAGGCAAGATAATGGCCTACTACTACTGGGGGCTAATGGAAATTCTCCTTTAGCACAAGTGGTCGAATTCTGTATTTTGATGCAAGTTCAAACCCTGATGGCATCCTGTGGCAGGGTTAGGGTTAAACTATGTGGCGTATGATCCTAACCTATCTCATTGTGTATCCCCCCCTTATGAAAGGAACAATTACAGCTGTCAGAGTCCAGTTGTTCACCAGTTTCTGTAACAAAAACAAGTGGTGACAGGTGAGCTCCAAGCAAGCATTTGTCTGGCTGATATTTGTAATAGCAACAATGCAGGACAGCAGAGGTGTTGGCAGCCCAGTATTGGGGGAAGCTTTCAAAGAGAGATGAACTAATTTATTTACTGCTTTTGCCTCTTGCTACCATCTGAGCTACGGCACAGCTCCCATGTTTCCCTCCTCTCTACTTCATTAGAAAACACTTTCAGCAAGCCCACCTTCTGGGCAGTAGAGAAATGATTTGTTCTTCAGACTCCCTGCCCCCCTTAGTTTTCATGCTTTTCTCTCACTCTTTTTTCTGATCTTCTAACTGTGGAGGAAAGGAAATCAATCAGGGTCCCAGAGTCTTGGCAAGTGAGTGCCCAGCAGTGAAAGCAATTTCCAGCTGTACTGAGCATGGGGTAATTCAATGGGTCTGAGGCCATGGGCTGTTATTAGATGGGGGTCATTTCCTAGCATATTACTGTTGTCTACCACTCTTTGTGCCCCCAATCTGGTTTCAAGCGTGTAATATTGTTGTAATAAGAGCCCAGTATGGTGAATAAAGTAGCAAACAAACTCCACCGCCTTACCAAAGCATTCAATCACAATCTGAAATTTGTCCACCAAGCTAACGGCTCACGAAGTACTTTGTCCATTAAATTACCTGAAAGGATTAGGGAAAGGAGAGAGGCAGAGTGACATTTCTCCTTCGGCCTGTAATTAATATTGTATTTGTAGCAAGAAGGGGTCTGGCAAGACCACGGTCTGTCTCTGTGTATGTTTCTCATGCAGGCACTCAGCCAGGAAGGGTTGATATGGGAAAGAATTCAATTCCAAATGCTTACACGTAAAGAAAATGCAATCCAATACTGCAGACACATCCATTCCCTTGCCTGTTCCCCAAGACCTTCACGTTTTCTCTTCTCCCTCTCTGCTTTGAATAAAACAGTGCTTGATACATCTTCTCCACGCAACAGCTCCCAGTCATGGCTGTCAGCTGCAGGGCCTTTGTTGTTAATGCATAATTTGAATTAATTGCAGGCTGTTGGGTTTTTGTCTGTATTGCCTCAATGTTTATTTAGACATTAATTCTGAGAAAGACGTTTTTTAAAAGTGGAGATAAATTGCCAAGAAAAATGATAGTCTGATATCAGTCTGAGCACAGAAACAGAGACGTATACACAGTAAGCACAGCTATCTCATCTCCTGCCTTTCTGCAGGGATAGTCAGAAATATTATGGGTCCCAGATGTATGCCCATGACTGCATCTATCCCATTATTATTATAGTAGCATCTAGAAGCCTCAGTGAAAATCAGAACTCCATTGTGCGGAATATTGCACAAACAGGTAGCAATAGACTGCCTCTGTCCCAAAGAGCTGGCAGATTAAATCATCAACATTAGAGCTGGGTGAAAGATTTCGTGTTTCACTGGCAAAGTGAAAACTGGGGAGAAAAAAAAATCTGTTTTGGATTGAGTAAAATATTTCCTTTTGACCAAGTAAAATTGGAGTAAATTTATATAGCAAATGTCATTTCAAACTGAAAAATTGAAATATTTGGAAAATGTCAAAACTCTTTTGATTGTTTTATATTTTTAAGGGTTTTTTCCCTCCCTAAATGAAAAATTTGGTGAAACTAACGTATTTACGAAACTTCTCACTGTTAACAAATCTGCATTTTTCACCTAAAAAAAAAAAAAGTTTTATGTAAAATGTATTGCCCAGCTCTAATAAAGACAGATGAAGGAAGGAAGGAAGTATTGTATTCCCCAGGGGCCACAGAGATGTTAGGGTTATGTTTTCAAGAGACCCAATTAGTCACCAGAATTAAATGGCCGGGTTTTACGAAGTATTCAGCACCTAACTTCATTGTCACATTTATGGTCAAAAGAGCTCAGTATCCCAGGTGCATTGCTCTGTGGAAAGTTTGGCCATATGTGACTTGCTTAAGCTCACACAGGGAGTCTGTGCTAGAGCCACAGATTGAATCCAGATCACCTGAGTGCCAGTCCAGTGAACCGTTCTTCCTCTAAAACTCTTATCATCTGAGCCAGGTCTGTATTTTAATTGTGAACCCTGAAGTGCTGTAAAAAGGAGATTTGATATTTCACTCTATGGTCCTCTTCCCTCTCAGTCAGAAAGGACTTGCTGTCCAGCGTGCCGTTATGGGTGCTGTACTGTGGGAGATTAGGGTTGCTGATTTTGGTTGGACATATTCCTGAAGGTTTAATCACATGACATAATCTTTAATTCCTGGAGGGTTGGCAACTCTTGGCGATGCTGTCTCTTGGATCAGATGTAATACCAAGGCTCTTGCTGCTGGCACCATCAGTAAGAATAAGGTGATGGGTGTTCAACTCTAGTGTCCTGGCCAAATTCCAAGTTGGATAATTATGTTGTTTACCTGTGAAACTGAAGGAGGAATTAATTGGATATGGTATTTTTCTTTACTGCCTGGTCTGAAACTTTTGCTGTGCTTTTTTAAACAGCTGCTGTGTTTCACCCCAAATA
This sequence comes from Malaclemys terrapin pileata, assembly GCF_027887155.1. Taxonomy (NCBI): domain Eukaryota; kingdom Metazoa; phylum Chordata; order Testudines; family Emydidae; genus Malaclemys; species Malaclemys terrapin. The sequence continues at coordinate 10,366,920 of NC_071508.1, read as the reverse complement.
TGGCTGTATTTGAATTATAGGTAAAATAATTATTCTATAGAGAAAGTGATCCCCTGGGGCTTGCAATGCTGGACTGAATCCTCAGCTGGTATACACTGGCACTGAAGTTAATGAAACTGTTGATTGACACCACTTGAGGACCTGGCCCATTATATGAATGTAAAATATTATGTGCTGTGCAAACCTGAGTGTATGAGCAATTATTGAACACATACTGGAACCAGCTTCTTTAGCTTCCAGAATCAAACTCATTATTGTAATGCGCTGAGGGATATTTAAGTATGAAGAACAACATTGTCTGGGATATGTAAGTATCAAGATACAAAAAGCAAATTCTGTTCTCTCTGTTTCTTTTTATATATATATATATATATAAACATATATATATGTGTGTGTGTATAAAATATGCATACATTTTAGTTTATACTCTTATGTATCAGAGGTATCAACTTAGTTCTCTGAGATCTTTTATTTTTTTTCATATAGAAATATTAGTTATGAGATCAAAGTCGCATTATGTCAAAAACAGTCCTATGGTAACAACAAAAAGAATCAATTTCCCAAAGGAGAAATGCTCCATTTTTGTGTCATAAACATTACAAATAAAGCATTTCCTATATTACTTCAGAAAATGATGGCTGTTAAATCTCATACAATATAGATAAGCCTCACTGAAGTGCTGAGAAAGCCAATTCAAATACAGCTAGGGTGGTAGAGAGTAAAAGAGGAATGCTTAGCAACTGAAGTTGAAAATTGCCTGATTAGAAAATAGTTTCTCAGAGCATCCTTGGAATTGTACCATTTTTAGCTGCACTAATATAGCCCAATCCAAGATTATCAAATAATATTGTGTACCTTTCATCCAGAGATCTCAACACAATTGGCAAATGCGAGTGGTGTTATCCCTCTAAAGATGGGGACATTCCGTTTAAGTGACTCAAATTACTGACGGGTCAATTGACTTGCTAATGGTCCCAGGTCTCCTAAATTCGAGTCCCCTGCTGTAATCACTAGACCACTGTAACAGACACTAAGAGGAGGAAGATGAAGCAAGAGGTAGAGATCGCATTTGGCCACCTATGTGCATTATGTGATATAAGGCAGGTTTTTGATTAATGAAATTAGCGCTGAAGAAAAGTGCCTGTCCCCTGAAGGCAGATTTCCTCTATCAACACAGACACAGGGTGGGCAGCAGCAATTTATCTTCCCCCAGCCTGTGTGCTTCAGTCCTGTCCCGGAGTTCGCTCCTTTTGTCCTTTCTGTCCTTGGCCCAGCTGCTGAGGCTGCCAGCTCGTGCTAATTAGGGACACCTGTCCATTAGCAACTGGACTGAGACTTTGTCGTCCTTCTCTCTGTGACAGACTGCACCAACTAATTCACCTTGGCTGCTGAACGGCCATTAGATTCAAGCCAATGATCTAGAATGAAAAGCTCCACACCCCATTACCCTTCCCACTCAGCTTTCCAATGGCCATCCAAAGCCTTTTGTAATGCAATGTACGAAGGAAGGAGTCACGGGTAATTTTGGTACTGTAATGTTCACAGGAGGGGATTTTATTGAAGAGAGACTGCAGAAAGGATTCGCCCTATTTGCACACGCAGTTTAGAAAACAAAAGTAAGGCAGTGTGTGATTATATCCTCTCTATTTTTGTATAATGCTTCATGCCGATTTCCTCAGTTGTAAATGGACTCGTCTCAGTAAGTTGCCAAATAAAAAAAGGGGGTTACGGCTCCTTTTGAGTTCTGACTTGTTTAAAAACAAACCAAATCCCAAACATTAAAATCAAGGATGAATTTTTAAAAGCAAAGTGAGGTTATAACTGCTGCCTTTAAAAAGCCCTGCAGATTTTATTACGCTGTCTTACATGGTTCCCCAGTTTGAAGGGAAAGAAATAACACACAAGCACAAAACAAAATGTTTTCATTGTGGCAAAATTTCTGGAAAAAGACTGACAATCCTGTGCTAATGCAGAGAGCCTTCTGAAGTACACACCCACATACCGGAAGAAACAACACACAGTCGTAAGGCTGGTTGTCATACAATATTTAAGGAGATAAAATACATAATGCTCACGAGGCAGCTCTGGATATCTTCCCAGCTAGTGTCTTGTTTCAGTGGTGTTACAGCCATGACAAATCAGTTCCTTTCTAATTGTTTGTATTCATGTTTTATTCCCTTTTGTTTGTGACACCTTCTTAAAAGCTGCTTTTTTATCTGTTTTGTCCTCTTCTCTTGGCACCTGATGTATTTTGCTGTTAATTTTTTCAGTGCAACAAAAGCTTAAACCGTCTGTCACAGTTTCAAGGCATACTGCACTATGAGCCCCTCTTCTGGTCTCATCTGAATGCACCCCCTCCAGGTCCTAGGCCTCAAGCCTTCATATCTCTGAGGCAGAATCCTGCAATTCTCCCACTCCTTGACAGGACCTAGAGCTACAGCACCCTGTGTACCAGCTGGGCTTACCCGGCAGGTCCAAACAGACTTGATACTTGTGATTCTTCCTTGTGGGAGCTATGACCAATGATGACAGTGATCCAAAACAGCTTTCTTAAAATAAAGTATTGTTTAATCTTAACTGTAGGAACAAGGCAAGGCATAAGGGAAGAGATTTTAAAAACAATAAACAGTCTTATCTTATCTAAAGCCTTAGATAGGCCTATCATACCTCAGATCCCCAGCCTCTGGAGTCTGGAAGTCAGTCTATTCCCCAACGGTCTCAGCCTCCCATTTAAATCCAGCCAAAATCCTTTGTTGTTTCCTCTGTCTCTAGAGCCTGGTTAAACCAGTCCAAGGTGGACTTCAAAGCGAAGGACTCGGCACTTTCTCTTATCCCTTGATGTGTTTGTCAGGAGATGTGACTATCAGAAACTTTCTCCCCCGCCTAGCTGGCTGCATTTCCTGACAAACCTGCTGATGAATTATTATAATAGATACTTCCCGGTCAAGATACAGTATTCATAAATTACAGACAACTTCAATTCAGTCTCATCATCCCATCTTCTGACATCACCAGTGAGGTCAGCAGAAATGTGCACAGTTCAGTTATTACAGCAAAGTAAATTAATAGAAAGATGGATATGCTTCAAAAGTTTTAGAGGCAGGTTTAGGATGCTTCTCTGAAGTATGTAAATCCTTAATTAAAAGATATTCCTTTCCATCCTAAGTCATTCTTCCTCTTAGAAGGTTACATTCTAAAATATTAGATGGTTGCATCTAGTGGTTAGAGCTGGGAACCAGGTTGCCTGGGTTCTGTTCCTGCCAATGACTCTATTACTTCGAGCAAGTAGGGTGACCAGATGTCCTGATTTTATAGGGACAGTCCCGATTTTTGGGTCTTTTTCTTATATAGGCTCCTATTACCCCCCACCCCTGTCCCGATTTTTCATATTTTCTGTCTGGTCACCCTACGAGCAAGTCACTTAAACACTGCATCATTTTAAGCTTCTGTAAAATGGAGAGGATATTTATCTTCCTAAATGACCTTTTGAAAACACCATGCATTCCTGGGATGAAAAGGACTTTGGAAGTACACAGAATTAATCAGAACACTACACTTAAAGATAACTCTCTATCCTAATCAATTACTCTTATTCCAAAAAAACCCACATTATAACAAGTAGTGTCTGGGCCAATCCTGTCTCCTAATGTGAACAGTCCAGCAAGAGCCCAGTGCATCAGAGCCCCACAAGGAAATTCGCTTCTTTTTTCCAGCAGTGTGTGTAGTTCATTGAAAAGTTCTGACACCAACAGAATGAAGTTTAAAATGAAATTTGTGAAAATGCCAAGAAAATCCATTTTTCAAGCAAAATACTGTCAATCTACAGCCCTTAACTAGTAAGATCTGAACTATTCTCACACTGACTTGCATCTGAAGTGAGGTTCTTACCCACAAAAGCTTATGCTCCCAATACTCCTGTTAGTCTTAAAGGTGCCACAGGACTCTCTGTTGCTATTCTCACACTGAATCTGTTGTGTCTGATAATCACAATCAGTGTTCCAATAATGTCCCCCATTTAGGATCTTTATCTTTTGTAGGGAGTATGTGTAATATAGATACAGATATAAAGAATTGAATCCCCATGACATACCCAAGCTTGTACTAAGTCATTGCATGATCATCCTGCTATAACCCTTGTCCTTCCTTGCCCCATCTCCTCCCTACTGTTTCACCTTCACTCATTGGGTCACACTTAAAAATCTAATTTGCATGCTCTCTGGGGCAGGTGCCACATCCTTTTAGAAAAACAACGAGGAGTCCAGTGGCACCTTAAACAGTAACAGATGTATTTGGGCATAAGCTTTCATGGGTAAAAAACCCCACTTCTTCAGATGCATGGAGTGAAAATTATAGATACAGGCATAAATATACTGGCATATGAAGAGAAGGGAGTTAGCTTACAAGTGGAGAACCAGTGTTGACAGGGCTAATTCAGTCAGGATGGATGTGGTCTACTCCCAATGATTGTTGAGGAGGTGTCAATACCAAGAGAGGGAAAATTGCTTTTGTAGTGAGCCAGCCACTTCCAGTCCCTATTCAAGCCCAAATTAACGGTGTTAAGTTTGTAAATGAATTGTAGCACTGCAGTTTGTCTTTGAAGTCTTTTTTTGAAGTTTTTTGTTGAAGGATGGCTACTTTTAAATCTGTTATGGAATGTCCAGGGAGATTGAAGTGTTCGCCTACTGGCTTTTGTATGTTGCCATTCCTGATGTCTGATTTGTGTCCATTTATTCTTTTATGTAGAGACTGTCTGGTCTGGCCAATGTACATAGCAGAGGGGCATTGCTGGCACATGATGGCATATATCACATTAGTAGATGTGCAGGTGAATGAGCCCCTGATGGTGTGGCTGATGTGGTTGAGTCCTCTGATGGTGTTGCTAGAGTAGATATGGGGACAGAGTAGGCAATGGGGTTTGTTACAGGGATTGGTTCCCTGGTTAGTGTTTCTGTGATGTGGTGTGTAGTAGCTGGTGAGTATTTGCTTCAGGTTGGGGGGCTGTCTGTAAGCGAGGACTGGCCTGCCTCCCAAGGTCTGTGAGAGTGAGGGATCATTTTCCAGGATAGGTAGATCGTTGATGATGTGCTGGAGAGGTTTTAGCTGGGGGCTGTTAGTGATGGCCAATAGTGTTCTGTTATTTTCCTTGTTGGGCCTGTCTTGTAGTAGGTGACTTCAGGGTTCCCATCTTGCTCTGTCAATCTGTTTCCTCACTTCCCCAGGTGGGCGTTATAGTTTTAAGAACACTTGATAAAGATCTTTTAGGTCTTTGTCTCTGTCTGAGGGTTTGGAGCAAATGTGGTTGTATCTTAGGGCTTGGCTGTAGACAATGGATTGTGTGTTGTGTCCTGGATGGAAGCTGGAGGCATGTAGGTAAGTATAGCGGTCAGTAGGTTTCTGGGATAGGGTGGTGTTTATGTGACCATCACTTATTTGTACTGTAGTGTCCAGGAAATGGATCTCTTGTGTGGAGTGGTCCAGGCTGAGGTTGATGGTGAGGTGGAAATTGTTGAAGTCCAGGTGGAATTCTTCAAAGGCCTCCTTCACGTGGGTCCATATGATGATGTCATCAGTGTAGCGCAAGTAGAGGAGGGGCGCTAGGGGACGAGAGCTGAGGAAACGTTGTTCTAAGTCAGCCATAAAGATGTTGGCATACTGTGGGGCCATGCGGGTACCCATAGCAGTGCCGCTGACTTGAAGGTATAAGTTGTCCCCAAATCTGAAATGGTTGTGGGTGAGGACAAAGTCACAAAGCTCAGCCACCAGGTGTGCCGTGGCCTCATCAGGGATACTGTTCCTGACAGCTTGTAGTCCATCCTCGTGTGGAATATTGGTGTAAAGAGCTTCTACATCCATAGTGGCCAGGATGGTGTTTTCAGGAAGATCACCAATGCATTGTAGTTTCCTCAGGAAGTTGTGGTGTCTCAAAGATACCTAGGAGTGCTGGTAGCATGGGGTCTGAGGAGAGAGACCAAATAGCCAGATAATCCTGCTGTAAGAGTGCCAATGCCTGAGATGATGGGGCGTCCTGGGTTTCCAGGTTTATGGATCTTGGGTAGCAGATAGAATACCCCTGGTCGGGGCTCTCGGGGTGTGCCCGTGTAGATTTGTTCCTGTGCTATAGCAGGGAGTTTCTTGAGCAGATGCTGTAGTTTCTTTTGGTACTCCTCAGTGGAATCGGAGGATAGTGGCTTGTAAAATGTGGTGTTGGAGAGTTGCCTGGCAGTGTCTTGTTCATAATCTGACCTGTTCATTATGACTACAGCACCTCCTTTGTCAGCCCCTTTGATTATAATGTCAGAGTTGTTTCTGAGGCTGTGGATGGCATTGCATTCTGTACGGCTGAAGTTATGGGGCAAGTGATGCTGTTTGTCCACAATTTCAGCCTGTGCACATCTGCGGAAGCACTCTATGTAGAAATCAAGTCTGTCATTTTGACCGTCAGGAGGAGTCCACGCAGAATTCTTCTTCTTGTAGTGTTGGTAGGAGGGTTCCTGTAGGTCAGTGCACTGTTCAGTGGTGTGTTGAAAATATTCCTTGAGTCAGAGACAATGAAAGTAGGCTTCCAGATCATCGCAGAACTGTATCGTGTGTGTGGTGGGGCAGAAAGAGAGTCCCTGAGATAGGACAGACTCTTCTGGGCTAAGTGTGTGGTTGGATAGATTAACAATATTCTTGGGTGAGTTAAGGGTATCTCTGTTGTAGCCCCCTGTGGCATGTAGGAGTTTAGATAGTTTACTGTCCTTTTTCTTCTGTAGAGAAGTAAGGTGTGCCTTGTAAATGGCTTGTCTCACTTTTGTAAAGTCCAGCCACATGGTAGTTTGTGTGGAAGGTTGGTTTTGTATGAACATCTCCAGTGTTAGGTCATCTGTGAAGTGCCCAGGACCTAGCTGGGTGATATACATGCTAAGTAAGAATGATGTGGCCAGTGCATTCCCTGAACAGCCCCGGGTGGGAGAGGTGCCTTCCATTTCTGGAAGTCTCTCTGCAAACTGTACTCCTCCTGAACTGCAGGTTTCTTTCCCTGAGACTCTGGAGAAAAGAGCAGCTGGATGCAGGGCGAGCTCCAGGGTTTTGGCCGCCCCAAGCAGCCAAACAAACAAACAAAAAAAAATCTGTGATCGCGATCTGCGGTGGCAATTCGGCGGAAGGTCCTTTGCTCCGAGCAGGAGTGAGGGACCGTCCACTGAATTGCCTCCAAACAGCTGGACCTGCCGCCCCTCTCCGAAGTGGCCGCCCCAAGCACCTGCTTGGTAAGCTGGTGCCTGGAGCCGGCCCTGGCTGGATAATTTTCTCTCCTTCCTGCAATACTACCTATTCGTGTGGAGCACATAGCTACCTTCTCAATGGAACTCAGAGGATGCCCATAGTTTTACCTGGAATCATTAACATCATACTCCCAAGTTTGCTATGCAGCTCATATGAGAGCCTGTCCTTGAAGAGGTACCTCCAGTGTCATCAGCACCAGTCCACATTTTGGGATTTCTGCACATTAACAATCAAACATAGTAAATCTGTAGCACAATTGATCTTCCTGGTGAGACCCAGCCCAACACAGTTCAGGCTCTGGCTTTTTGGCTGCAATATCATACGTGTGTGCACAGAAGGACGCTGCTAGAAAACTTTTTTATTTCATGTGCTTTGGTTTACTAGGTTTATAGAGTAAAATTATACAGTTCTCCTTCCCTGAGACCACCTAGGACACTTCAGAGATTATCCCTCTCCAGATGTTTGCTTTTCAGCTGTACTGGCTTCACCAAACCTTCCTTTCAAGTCCCAGAACAGAGAAGCCTTTGGTGCCAGATGTTCTGTGACATAATTCATGCTGATATGACCTTGTAAGAGCTGAATACATGGATAGTCAATCATCAGGTGCACATAAGGCCATTCTGCACAAAGGATGCTTTTCTCATTCTATTGCTGAGAATTGGATTGGATGCTAAGGAGAACATGTTTGCAGCATCAGGAAAAAAAACAAGGAACCAGCAGGAGCTGCCACCCAGAAAACATCTGCCAATTTTGAAAAGCAAAGCAATTCCTCCACGTCAGTTGCTCATTCAGATATAATCGGGTGGTTGTTTTATTTTTTACTGTTTGGACTATGGTAGCACCTAGGAACTCTGATCAAAGAGCAGGCCCCATTTTGCTAGGCTCCATACAGTCAGGTAACAAGCCAGCCAACCTGAGATTGCTCTCGAATTCCCCTCTTTGCTTCCTTCATGTCTCCCTAGGAAGGCCTAGACATGACATCACCCAAGCACTGGCACAAAAGCTTACAGCACACCATGAGAGATGCACCCTCCCTCACACTTGCACTGAGACCAATACCTCCCTCCCTCATCACTAGGAACCCAGGTTGAGATCTCAACTCCAACCATCATATACCGGCTCTTGGTGCTGTACACAGATCTCTGTGTTGGCCCAAATTTATGGTGTGTAATTAGCACAGCAATACACAATGGATAGTTGCAAAGGGCATAGTGTTTTGGCTGGACACGAAGAACAAGGAGGCTAGCCTGGAAGCAAGCTAATAATAAAATACTTTGCACCTCTATGGTGCTTTTCATCTGAGGTTCTCACGTCAACCCATTCCACTGCCTGGAGAAATAGATAAGTGTGATTGTGCCCATTCTGGTGCTAGGGAAACCAAGACAGAGAGGTCAGGTGATTTGCCCCAAGTCACACAATGAGGCAGTGACAGAGGTGAGATTAGACCCCGGGAGCCCTGGCTCAGTCCCTGCTCAAACTACTGGACCACATTCCCTCTTAACATACAACACCAAGAGTGAACTTAAAATAAATCATGTTACCTCCTGCAGATACAACATACATCAAAATCCTCTTAGTCATAAATGCCCTGTAACTAGTTTGGGTTTCAACAACCATTGTTTCTGTGAATGTTTTTGTGAGGCCGTTTTAAGGACAATGAAAATAGTAATACAGAGCCTCAGCTCCCTCCAGAGAGTGCTAACAACATGACCAGAAAAGAACAGGTAGGGAACTTGGTTTCTGTTTTATTTGAAGCTGACGAGTGCCCTTATAACTCTACAACAAGGGTGGATGGATGGATGCTGTCCATGCAGCAAGCACTCTTCACACTGCCATCCTTCACCATCATAAAAAACAATTTTCTGGAGGTTATAACCTGGGCCAGAAAAAATGATCTAATATGAAAGATGACAGTATTGCAGGACACTGCTCAATAAACCAAATAATATCAAACCAAGGTGATACTCCACGAGTTTGCTTTCCTTCTGGTGTGAAGTTGGCTAGAACAGGTGATACAGTAATCAGGCTCACATAACTACACCAAATAAATAAGTACAAACTTCTAGGACTAAAAAGCATTGGAGTGTACAGGACACTCACTGCCTATCTCATGCCCTCTAGTGGCTTGTAACTTATTGGAAAAATATGTTAACCTCCTCCTTTTAATGTTTTAGTTTTCTTTTTGCTAGTGACTTTCTGGTGAAAGCTGTTGGATTGACAGTCCAGGGAAATCAATGCCTCTGTTTACCCACCTGGCTTCCAGAGACATCTGGGCATAACAGTGGAATCTTTCCCACTCTGCATTGTTAGTAGAGACATTTCGGCATGCACTATGGTAGTGTGAATAAGGTGCAATACAAGCTTTCTGACACAGGATGGAGCTGCTTTCACACAAACAGGGCCAAGGCCTCAGAAGTGGCTCATAGGTTTGTAAGTTGATGAAATACAAACCTTCCATTACCGAACCCAGAGGCTGGCCAATCGATTAACCAAAATTAGCTTCATAATGAGCTTTGAAACATCTAACGGACACCCACTTCTAGCCACATTCACTTCTAGGGATGTTGGCTTCATTTTCCAAAAGCCTTGGGAATGCTTTTCTCTTTAAAGCCACCAATTTTAATGCCCCCGGAGCTGCCCACCTTCCGCACCTCCATGCTGGCTTTGAGTTAACCTCAATAATTCACACTCAGAGCACAGTAACCATTTAAAGAAGAAGCTGCTCCTTTCTCTAGCCATCCTTCTTGCTGCTGCTTGGTTTTTCGGCTGAGATGTATTGTCACTTTCATAGACGACATCTCCTTTTTCAGGCTCTATCCCGCACTTACAGGAAGTGGTGGTCTAACATCGTCAGTCGTTTCTAGCTCTAACTTCCTTAATTTATGCTGCTCCAATACCAAACTTCTTTCTCTTCCCCCTTTTTGTCTCTGCAGGGAATGGCAGACTACCATCCCCCTACTAACACAACCGGTCTGCACCTCGTTGATTTCTTCTCTGCAAATCCTCCCTCACAACCCACCTGTTCTCCCTGACCTATAAATCCTCCTACCCATCTCATCGATTGGAAACAGTCAGCACTCACTTCCACCTGGACTCAGTCTTTATTTCCCAACTCTAGCATTCTTCCACCCACTCTAGTACGTCACAGCACGTGTGGGAGGCCGAGTGGTTTTGTGATTCAAGACACAACTGTGAGGCAGGAGACTTGAGACCAAATTCTCAGTTGCTGTATATGAGTGCAGCTCCATTGCCGTCAATGAATCTATACCTATGTATATCTGCTGAGGAGCTGATTCATGGGTTCTGATCCCAGGTTAGATACTGACTTGTTTGTGTGACCTTGGGCAAGTCACTTAGCCCACTCAGTGCCACAATTTCTCCTTCTGCAGAATAGGAATTATTATTGTTGTTCATTTGTATTGCAGTAATGCCTAAAGGCCCCGGTGCCATTGTGTTAGGCACTGTACATACACAACAAAAGGACGATCTTTGCCCCCAGAAGTTGACAATCATAAGACAAGAGCCAACAGATGGATACTGACAGACAGACAGCACCAGATCGCTGTGAGATGATTATGATCAGTGTGATAGGACGGGTGAATATTTTTTGACAAATAGTTTATTTGCCGAAAAAATGCAGTTGCAGGTCAACTGAAACTATTTGCAAATGCAGGTCACTGAACCAAAAAATCAATTCTTTGCTCAGCTCTAAATAGTAGGAACACTGATACCTACTTCCCGGAAGAGGTCATGAGTCTTAATCACTATGTGGTTTTGACGGGCTCGCTGGCTGGAAGGCACTATAGAAGTGTCAAGTGTTAACGTCACTGATACCTTTTACCAGACAGTATAGCCCGAGCAGTAGGGCTGCCAGTTTGGGTTGGATGTATTCCGGAGGTTTCATCACGTGACAATCTTTAATTAAAGATTAATCTTTAATTCCTGGACAATCCTGGAGGGTTGGCAACCCTACAACAGTATTCTGCAATACTTGTGCATGAACAACTCTGTTCAGAAATGAACACATTGTACTTCATGAGTTATAAGGGAGAGGAGTCTAGAATGGCTGAGGATATATGTTATTGCTAACACTGTCACTGTACAATTGAGCACTTCTCTGTCACTTTTATCACTGAAGACTGATGGTTTTGTTATCATTCTGAGCTGCTGTTGTCACTAGCCTTCCCTATACTCTGCACCTTCTGTTTAAAGATGCTGTTGCTTTTGCTTAGGAAATGCCTCAACGAATTTATGTTCATAGGCACCCACAAGCCCCATGTTCTAATGTAGTCAGTGTAACAGTAACCATAAAGATGGTCATTAAGATTTATTCTCTGACTTCCGGAGTCTAGTGAGTAACCAATTCTTCAGCAAATCTTCCTTGGGAGATCAGAGACCATGCAGCACTCTCCACAGAAAGGTTCAGTTCTAGTTCTGATATTCTGTGTGGGAATATGGTCTACCCAGCAAGCTGCACTGATGGCAGTAACCCTCGTTCCTCAGAGAACAAGGGGTTAGACAATCAACTCATAAATCCAGGAGACCACCACTCTCCCTAGGGAGGCAATAGGGTCTACGTGTTAAATGGCAGTCCAGGAGCACTCATGGGTTCTGTTTTTCATGTTGTATTGGGTAAGAAAACTCAAAAAAATGCTTCGTCTCCTATTACCCATCTGCAAAAGGGGGACAGCAGAACTTGCTTCTTTGAGCGGTTGGTGCTGCATGGTCAATTAGTGTTTGTAAAGGATATTGAGATCTCCAAACAGCATCAAGAATCATGAGAATTTGAGTCATCATGAGATAAGTCACACTGCACTGCAGTATATACAACAACACCCCTTTCCAAGTAAAACCTCAGTGCACCCCAGTATCATTAAATACCACAGTATGATTTGATGTGACGGTAGAAAATAAGAGACAAACGTAATCCTAGGGGTTTATGTCAGCTTCTTTGTAAAACTACAGAATCCTTTTCAAATGCCCCCATCACAAGAAAACACGACTGGTGATAACTGGGTCTTTGTTGGCAGTCTGAGCAGAAGTGAAAATGACTAAATGGGCTGCAGAAACCGCCCTCCCATTTCATCTCTACAGGCAGGCCTTCTGTATCAGTCTTGATGTTCATTGTGTGAGGAAAGTTCATGCTGACAAAAAGAATGGCCTGTGATTAAAGTGCTGGACTCGGGACCAAGGAAATTCCCAGCTCTGCCACAGACTCCCTGTGCAACCTTGGCCAACACAATTCATCGCTCTGTGCCTCAGTTTCCCATCTGTAAAATGGGGATAATATTCCTTTCTCCCACCCTTTGTCTTGAAGGGGCTGTAAGGCAGGGCCGGGACTCTTTTATCCTGTGAATGTACAGCGTCTAGCATAACAGTGCCCTGATCCCAGCTGAGGTCTAAGCACTAATGTAATATAAATAATAATACAGTTGTTTCCCTCCTGAGTTGACAAAGAGAAGCTAAAAGCCCACAATCCTCGGGTAGTGTAAATAAGCATAGTTCCATCAACTTCATCTGAGCTACATTGCTTTACAGCAGCTGACGATCTGCCCCTTTCTCCCTAAGAGCTGTTTACCCGAACACAGTTCTCATTAAAAATAAAAGGAAAAAGGATCAGTCACTGGTTTACTACAGTTGTTCACTGCAAAGGAATTGCTGCTTTGGGCGATTTAGAAATCGCTTTGTTTTAGACAAAAGCTTTGTTTCTCTTGTTCTAATTTTGAGCTTTGAGAATTTGGAGTACTTCTAAAAGAACAACAACAACAAAATAATCCATGTGAACGCGCGCGCTCTCTCTCTCTCTCTCTCTCTCTTGGGAATCAATTAATGTGATCGAAAGAAAGGCTTAAACTCCAATGAGTGAGTGGTTTGCTCCAGGAACTGAGCTGACAGAGCTTACTAAACTCTCGTCTTATTTACCTTTCAATTTGTCCTGTGCTTTTCCTATTAGAATTAGGATTTGTCAAAAATACAGAATTTTTTCTGCAGACAACACCTGCTCTACGTTGCTTTCTTATTAGAGAGGTAGTATTTGCATAACCGGTGTTTAAAAACAAACAAACAGGAAAGATGCTGCTCAGAGTGAAGGCAATTTCTATGTTGTCACTGTCATCATTAATTTTCTTCACTTCAGAAATAGTTACATTATTTGTCTAAGCAGCAAAGGAAAATTTTATCTTTCCAGTAATAATGCATTACAATAACACATTTAATTAGAGGTTTGGGAAATGCTTTAAAGATTAAAAGGCCTGGGAATGTGAATTATTACTTTTAATTTTTCCTGGTGTCTTATTTAGGATCTCAAAGTACTTTTCAAATATTAATGAAGCCTCACAACACTCTCTGCAGCAGGTATTATTACTCTATAAAAAGCACTATGTGCAGTAGCATTATCGTTATTTTACTGAGGAGAAAACTGAGGCACAAATTTTGACTTGCCCAGCATCACAAAGTGAACCCATGGAAGAGGTAGGGATTTGAACCGACGTGTCTAAGTTCAGTCCACTAGGACTGCAAAGTAATAAAATTCCATCTTATTTTTGTATTATGGTAGTACCAAGCAGATCTCACAATTGACAGGGAAGCTTCAATGGTATTATATATAGAAGCCTCCTTGATTTGATATATCTCATCTATATCAAAGCAAGGAGGCTTCTCCAAAGAAGTTGGAAGACAACTAGGGAGGGCTTGCTCAAGTATGGCCTCTCAAGAACGTGTGGAAAAAACGTGGCATTTCAAAATGTATGCAGGTATGACTAGTGAAAAGCATAATTTTTTTCATAATGATTTAGGGATGTGAATCGTGATAAATTAATGCTGCTGACAAGAAGAAAAGTGAAACTTTTGAAATGTGGTGTTGGCAACAACTCTTGCTATCTCCTGTTTGTGGGGGAGAGGGGATGAATGCCTATATTAGAAATATTATTTGAGAGAAGCAAACCCTGATGGCAGAAAGCAAAAGATGCCAACTTATGTATTTTGGTCACAACAGCTGTAGAGATGGAAATTTGCAAAAGTTATTATGGAAGGAATGATAGAGGATCATCGTAGCATGGGACAACCAGGAAGGAGATGGATGGATGAGGGTGTGCAGCAGATCAGTGAGGGGACAGCTGCTGAGCGCTGTAAATTAGTGATGAATCATGAAGGCTTCTGAAAATTCTGCTATGATGTCATCAACAATGACATGACTAAATGGATTTACTTAGTACATAGAGGGCCTGGCCCAACTATGACTGAGGTCCTATTTTGCAATGCACTGCACAAAACCAAAGATGTTACCTGGCCTAAAAAGCTTACACTCTAAATATGTGCTCAGAATGCAAAATCAGATGTCTTAGTGCAGTAGAGTGACCAGACAGCAAGTGTGAAAAATCAGGAAATAGGAGCCTATATAAGAAAAAGACCCAAAAAATCGGGACTGTCCCTATAAAATCGGGACATCTGGTCACCCTATAGTGCTGTGACAGAAGTGACAAAATCTTTGCGAGGCTGACCTCTAGTTTGAGGTTGCAAGAAAAGGACCTGTCTGGAAGAGGCAGGTGCCATCTTGCATTGGTGCTTCATTCGCACCATCTGACACCGATCAGGCTTCCTCCCTTGACTGGCCCGAAGGAACCAAACAGGCATTGCTAGCATAAGGACTATGCCACCAGTCAGCTCAATTATTGATCAGGCACATGGGAAGCACCCACGAGGGGCAGGCCCAGCTTACCAGTAATGGTATGGGGGGCAGAGGCCATGGGGCACAGGTAGTGCAGCCCTGAAGTTGAAATTGAACTTAATGCAGAAGGAGCAGCAGAGGCCAGACACTAAGTGATGTGAGGGGGAAATAGCAGCACTGGGGGGAGGGGGGGAGAAAGTGCCCCTCTTTCCCCTGCCCCAGGATGGGGGGGGGGGGTCCCAGACCCGCCCCCCCCGGGCACTGCACGGCCTGGGAACAGCGCCCCCCCCAGGCCAGGACCTCTGCATGCAGCCTCAGCCTCCACCCCCGGAAGTGACGTGTCAATCACAGCCCCGCACTCTCCCTCCAGGAGCGCGAACAAAAGGGATTTTCAGCCCCGCGCCCCGCCCCTCCGTTCCCAGCGCCGCGCTCTGGTTGGCTGGCGGCCGGCGCCCCGCCCCACCCCGCTCTTCCGCTCGCTGATTGGCTGTGGGTCCCGGTCGGTGCGGTCGGCGATTGGCGGGCGCGATGTCAGTCGGAGCGGAGCGGGGCCGGGCGAAGGAGCCTGGATGGGGAGCGCGGCCGGGTGGTAGCGGCGGAGGCGGCGGGTGCGGATCTGGACGGGGCCCGGCTCAGGTCAGTGCGTCACGGGGGGGCGCTGCTTGCCCCCGCCCCGGGGGGGCCGTGAGGGGGCGGCCGTTGGGGGGCGCGTGACCCCCCCCCCCCGCGGGCACGCTGCGCCGGTTGGGGGCTAACGTCGCGCTCCTCGCCCGCAGCGGGGGCGGGCTCGGCTGGGGGGGGCCGGGAGCCGAGCTCGCGCCAGGTGTCCCGGAGGGGGGAGGTAGCAGCTCCTCGCGGGCGCTTCTCGTGCGGGGGGGGGGGTCGCTGCGGGGGGAGGGACCTGGCGCCCGTGAGAACAAATAAAGTGTCCCGGGTTAAAGCACCAACTTCCAACCGGTGTCTTGGGTTCTCATCTTGCCTAAGTGCAGCGCTCCTCGGGCAAGGGCTGTGCTGCGGGAGGGGCAGGAAATCCCCCCCCCGGCTCTAGTCCCACGGACCCTTGCAGGTGTTGATACCTTTTGAGTTTTACCAGGGAGATTTTATTTCCTTCCTGCTGGTTTTAAACGGGGGGAAACTGGCAGCAAGGTGCATCGCTATAAAGAGACGCTGGAGAAGTTTGCATCCACACCTTTGTGAAAATTATTTCCTGCAAAATGTATAAAGCGAGTGCGCATTTGTTTGTTTGGTGATTATTGTACTTGAGTTGTGTCACTCCAAAATAATCCTAGTGGTGGTTTGGTTTCTGGAGTTTGTTCACTAATGTCTCCTATATGCAAATACAAACAATTGTGAAATGGGAAAACAGAATGAAGTAAAGGCCTGTCCACAAGTATCTGAAGGATGTAAACACCAAGGGGTGGGGTAGAACTGTATTTTTATTCAAAAGGGTTTCCCATGGGCTGCAATTAAGGAAGGAATTCTTCAGGCTGAAGTGCTTCTCCCCTCCTCCCCAAGTTCATAACAATGAGCTGGACATGGAATGGACTTCCAGAGGAAGTAGTGATGCTGTTGTTTTGGCCCATTAGACTAGACTAGACAGAACACTAGAAGATGTAGAGAGAAATCTCTCTGATCAGGGCTGGATATAGTCTTTGAAATCCAGAATGTGTTAACCCAAAGTATGCAGAGAAGTCGCTGAGTTGGTCCCAGGATGTTAGAGAGATAAGGTGGGTGAGGTTGAATAAAATATATTTCCTTGTCCACCTTTGGACAACTTAAAGCTGTTATCTTCCAAGCCTTTCTAAATAATCTGTCTCTAATTTATTATTTAGATATTTAATAGTCTTTGGTAAGAAAACTTAAGGTTTTTGCCTTTTTTCTCACCTACAATTTGCACTCTGAAGCAAAAGTTAAAAGGTTGATAACTTCTGTGTGTTTAAAAAAAAAAACTTTATATTTTTGTGGATTCTCTTAACAAGTCTTCGTTTGCATGTTGCTGAAACATGAATTTGGGGATATAAACAGGCAACAAGCCTTATGAACCAGTTCTGGGGCTTCTGGATTTGACAAACAATCCGGTCATCTTTTTTAAAATGAACAGGAGTACTTGTGGCACCTTAGAGACTAATCAATTTGTTAGTCTCTAAGGTGCCACAAGTCCTCCTGTTCTTTTTGCGGATACAGACTAACACGGCTGCTACTCTGAAACCTTTTTTAAAATGTAGATCAGTCATTTTGGATAGTTCCTTTTTAGGTGCCTCCAAGTCACACAATCTGGTCTGTGTGCACAGTATTCATGAACCAGTGTTTGACTTCTCCGAGAACAGACTCTGATTCAGAGGCCCAATAGATGTCATGAAATTTTACATCCTTGGTCTGTAACGGATGGAGTGCTGGCTGAGACGCTAGCTGACACCATTGCTGGCTATTTTACAGACCAGCATTGGAACTAGCTCTGAAAATCCCCTCTTCTCTAAATGGAGGAAAG
Source organism: Malaclemys terrapin pileata (assembly GCF_027887155.1). Taxonomy (NCBI): domain Eukaryota; kingdom Metazoa; phylum Chordata; order Testudines; family Emydidae; genus Malaclemys; species Malaclemys terrapin. Next base: position 10,349,500 of record NC_071508.1, on the reverse strand, counting down.
AGGCATGAAGAGTAGCTGTCAGGGAATTGCTGACCGAATAAAGCAGGAACAGAAATGTATCTAATTAGGTCTCAAAAATGTACCAGACACTTACTACCCTTAGAACTAAGCCTAATAGTGAAAGGTTTATACAAAAGGCAAGGATGGGGAAGCCCCCTCTATGGGCCAAGCCCTGGAGTAATGCTTCCACGAGAAACCCAGAACTCCTGCTAATGAGAAAGGGGAGGATATTGCTTCAGGATCCTGGCTGCGGCAAGGAAGCGAGGAAAAAATCTCTGCCACTCTTCTCTTTACTAGTCTGCCTTTAGGCGTGATCCTCTTCTATGAGGGACACAAGGCCTACTTCTCCTGCCTTGCTTAGCAGGATTTATGCTACAAGTACGACACCGTACATCCAGTTCAACTTTCCCAAGTGTGAAATTTACATGATTCTTGAATTTCTCTGCTGCTATTCAGAACCCTCAGGGCTTCAGTGAAAATGACTTTGGTCTTATTAACTACTCTGCTGTTGCTCAGCAAGGCTTCCAGCAGCAACAGAGTCACTGGAGCTGTGCACAGACTCAGGAAGACAAAATTTAATCTGCCAGCTTCTGAAATGTAAACCACACATATCTTTGCAAACATTAGGGCTAGAAACATAGTGCCCCATGCTATAAGGTGCTGAATGCATCTGAATTCAGTTGGTGTCGTAGGTATTTAGAACTTAACAGTGTCAGGTCATATATGTATATAGTGGCAAGAAGACACATGGATTTTTCAAGCTCGTTATCTAAACATTCATTTTTAGAAGAAAGCTCTCTAACCTGAGATGATTGACCCCAGAAATGTCTGGTCAGTCCATTCTTAACACAAATATGCTTCTGTTGTGCATTTTTTAAAAGTTTTAGTCTTAACTAGCTCCCAGCCAGAAAAAAGTCTTCATGTGTCTGTGCAGAGCATCTTAGTTTGAAGGTGGCTTATTTTGTGTTTGTATTTGACTTAAAGATATGTATTAGTTGGCTTTTAGTCTTTAGTCCTCTTCCAGAGCTTTTGTCTGCAGACCATTAGCACAGCACAGGACAGAGATTAGGGGATAGTGGAAATGAATAGGTGATTTGCTTTTTCTTAAATGAAGAGATTTGCCATCCAGAGATGTAACTGGAGGATTTTATATACAGGGGTTTCAAGTGTGATATTTATAGTCTGTAGTTCTAGAAAACAGAAGCATATAGTTCAGGGGGATTTTAGGGACGAGTTTGTCATCACAGTTTAAAGAATATTTTAAGAATAACTTGGTGTGGGGAACTTATTATTTTGGAAGAGGAGTTGCTTTGTTTTGCTTATTGTTTAAATCTTCCACCTTCCCCCAGCCCCAAAATAACCCCAAATGCTACTCATTTTAACTTAAATCTCTGTTGTGGTTTTGGCTTACTGCCTAATACGTTTGCGGAAAGACAAGAAGTTAGAGTGGTATGCCTGTTTTTGAATAGTGTAACTGAAAGCACAGACGCAACATTCTGTGTATACAACAGCATATTTTTATTTTGCTGATTTCCAAACTATCCTTTTAGGTTCTTGTATGGCTTCTATCACTGCGGTATCTGAACGCCTGTGGACTTCTGAAAATATCAGCCCTTTTTCAGCTATGAGGAATTAAAATGAGGCTTATTCAGAGCTGTAGACACAGAAGCATTGTTGAAAAACCAGCATATTTGTAGCCATAGCCTGTGAAAGGACAGGAAGTATCCCCAGTCATTAGAGGAAAATGCCCACTTCTGTTCTGTGTAAGATGTTGCAAGGAAAAGCACAAGACACATGAGTCAAATCCTTAAGTGTATGTGAACTGTCTGACAGATCTCTATTACGTATTCGGCTGTGTGTTCTTTTCAAGAGTGATGTGGTTAGGTTCTTGTCTGATTAGAACACTGGCCCCTTAGAAGTCATGGAGTATGTCATCAAGCTCTGTTGGAGTCAGTGAACCAGATTCTTCTGTTAGGCTGGGGACTTCAGATTTATACTTATGACTACAAGCAGAATGTAGCCTAATGCCTTCATAATAATCTGTGCAGGTATTTTGCATGATTAAATATACGGAAATACTCTTATTATTTGGTAGCCTACCTCATCCTTTCCTCCAACAGTCTGTGCTCAGAATAATTAGGTCTAATTTAAAACCAATTTCAAATATGTCTAAGATAATTTTAAATTTAAATACTTAAAACATATCTTTTAATATTTTTTGTGGGTGTATTTCATGTTAAATGCTGGGAAGTAGGTTATTTTAAGGGAAATATTAACAGGCTCAGAAGAAAATGTTCCATAAGAAATGTTGCTTTCAAGTATAAAATTATGTTTCTGCTGAAAAAAGCGTAGCACGGCTAAAAGGGATAAGCAATAAGCAGTTCTGTTTGTTTAAGCTCTGAACTTTTGATTACTGTCTTAAAAGTGTAGCAGATCTCAGACTCAATAAAAATATTTATTCTATAAGACTAAATACTGTAGTTTTTGTGGTTTGATCTCTCTCTGTTCACACAGGTTAACATATTGCACTGGATGTGAACTGTAATGTTCTAATTGTTATTCCTTAAGTATTGTTTTTTAAAGTTGTTATAAGTGGAGCTTTTTATTAGGAATATAGAGGTGCTCGGTCCATTCTCGCCAGTTTGCATGTGAAAATCTACTTGCCAGGATGAATGTGTGTGTGTGTGGTATTAAAGGGGGGGAATTGTGCAGGGATACAGAGGGAACAGTCCTCTGAATAGTATTTAGAGGGGGCGAAATTAGGGAGCTTAACAATATAAAGGACATGCCTAGAGTGACCCAGGCTAGGATTCAGATAGATGATGGAATTTATTGGTGTAATGGCCTCTGAGTTATTTTTTGATTCAGAGACATCTGGCGTTCTTGTGAAATTGGGCACCAAAATAAATTGGGTTGACTTTTAGTTCTTTCTTCTCCCCCCTCCCCCCCCAGCATCCCACAAGATAAAAGGGTTAGACGGGTTCCATTTCTAAATGTGCATCCGTTCAGCAATGTGCGATCTGCAAGGTGTCGTAAGTGACCTTTACCCGGTGTCTTAAAACCATAGTAGTGCAAGTGTGGTTTTTTCAAAATACTGTTTTAATTATATCTGTCTTGTTAGATTTCCATTATTAAGACATACAGCATGGCTGGGTGAGCTGTGCTCTGAGTACAGTTATCACTTACTTGTATGTGACTTGTTGCTGTTAGGCTCTAGTGTGTGTATGGGTGTGTCCACCATCTCAAAGTATCTTGAGCTTCACAAAGTTGAAAATTAAAGTGGAAACCAGTATACGCACTGACTATAGAAACCAAAAGCACAAGCTATATAAATTAAATAGTCTAACAGGAGGGTTATGAAGTGCTTATTTAGAATAATATCTTTGGGGGCAGGGACTTGGTTCATTAGCACTTTGTAAGTGTATGGTGCTATGGAAATAGGACAGGCTTTGGTCAAAGCATTACCATTGGAATTATAAAGGTTAGCTCTATGTTCTGATAACTTAGAACAGGGGTCGGCAACCTACGGCAAGCATGCCAAACACTGCACGTGAGCCGATTTTGAGTGGCACGCAGCTCCCTGTCGCGGTCCTGGCCCCCAGCCCCACTCAGCCCCCCCACTCTCCCCTGCAGAGGCTGGAGGCAGAAGCTTGGTTCTACTGCAGCCAAGCTTCCCCCCTCCCCCGCTTCTTCCCCCAGCGTGGTGCTTTCCGGCCCCTCCTCCTCTCCTTCCCTGGCCAATCAGCTGATGGCCCTAGCAAGGGGGAGGGAGAAGAGCGGCAGCGTGCACACAGCTCTGTAGAGGACTCAGAGAGAGGTAGGGACAAAGCCGGGGGGAAGGGGGTGGAACAGTGCATATTCCTTCCAGCCCCCTGCCATGAGCGGCCTAGGGCAGTGGGCTGGGAGCACCCCCCCACACCCCAACACACACCCACCCCTCTGCCCAGAACCCACCCCCACCCAACACACACCCATTCCTCTGCCCTGCACCCCCACAGCCCCATCCCTCTGCCCTGTACCCCCCACACACTCAGCCTTCTGCCCTGCACTCCCCATACCCCCAGCGTTCTGACCTGAACCCCCGACACCCCAACACACACCCAGCCTTCTGCCCTGCACCCCCCACGCCCCTCTGCCCTGAACCCCACACACACCCTAGCCGTCTGCCCTGAATCCCCCTACCACCCCACAGCCCCAGCCCTCTGCCCTGAACCCCCCCACACACACCCAGCCTTATGCCCTGCACCCCCACAGCCCCATCCCTCTGCCCTGAACCCCCCCACACACACTCAGCCTTCTGCCCTGCACCCTTCATGCCCCCAGCCTTCTGCCCTGAACCCCCCACACCCAACACACACCCATCCCTCTGCCCTGCACCCCCACAGCCCCATCCCTCTGCCCTGAACCCCCCACACACTCAGCCTTCTGTCCTGCACCCACAGCCCTCTGCCCAGAACCCCCACACCCCAACACACCCCCAGCCCTCTGTCCTGCACCCCCATACCCTGAGCCATCTGCCCTGAACCCCCCCACCCCAACACACACCCAGACTTCTGCCCTGGACCCCCACAGCCCCATCCCTCTGCCTTGAACCCCTCCACACATACTCAGCCTTCTGCCCTGCACCCCCCACACCCTCCCAGCCCTCTGCCCTGAACCCCCCACACCCCAACACACACCCAGCCTTCTGGCCTGCGCACACACACCCCAGCCCTCTGACCTGACCCTTGAACCCCCCACACACCCAGACTTCTGCCCTGCACCCCCCCCCCCCGGCCCTCTGCCCTGATCTCTGAAAACTCCCCCCACACACCCCAGCCTTCTGCCCTGAACCCCCTTCCCCCAGCCCTCTGCCCTGACCCCTGAAATACACACCCTCCCCACCCCCCCCACCCAGGTCTGGGGTCCCGGCCGCAGGCCCTGATCAGCCCTCTGCTGGCCTAGGTGAACAGAACCCCAGGCTGGCAGCGAGCTGAGCAGGCTGGTGGCGTAAGATCAGCATTTTAATTTAATTTTAAATGACGCTTCTTAAACATTTTGAAAACCTTGTTTACTTTACATACACTAGTTTAGTTATATAATATAGACTTATAGAAAGAGACCTTCTAAAAACATTAAAATGTATTACCGGTACGCGAAACCTTAAATTAGAGTGAATAAATGAAGACTCGGCACACCACTTCTGGTTGCCGACCCCTGACTTAGAACATACTGGATAGCCACCGTGCTTATGGCTGCAGGTAATGGTCAACTGTGAACTCCCCTCTTATTTGTACTTAAATCCAATTTGTGAGCAGTGGTGGCAAGCAAATGCACCATAGTAGGAAACTCTCACAGCTTTGCAGAGGATGTGCTGATGTGAGCTAATGCAGAAATAAGCATAATTCTCCATGTACTGCTGATAAAACAGATGCTGGTTTTCCATTTTTTCAATGTGAAAATCGATGTTCAGAATAGTGCAGTTAGTTTTGCCACCTGTAGGACCTCAAAAATTACAGGGGAAAATATCAGCTTTCTTCATTGATAAAAGAAAATATTTGTCTTATTTTAAATTTGTCTTCTCTTCACTGAACTAATACAACTTAATAGTGAACATCTCACAAAATATGATTTGATACTGTTTCCTGTAACTACTGATTCAGTCTTAACCTTCATAAATTACTCTGTGCAAGAACTGACCCACTGTTAAAATTAAGTCATGCATTTCCTGGGCGGACAGTCAGGATGTTGAGATTTAAAATCTGTCCATGGCAATCATACAGTTCATAAACTTAAAAGTGCCTACTTAAGCATGGTAAATTTTAAAAACTGAAAACAAAGCCATATCCCCTGCCCTGGTCCCAACCTGTAAAATTAATTCTAGATAGTGATGGGAGTTGCTTTTTGGATGTTATGATTCTGTTCTCTGCTTCCGTTTATAAATGGCACTACACATTTTCTTCCTGCGATGTACAAAATAGCTATTATAACTAGCTAGCGATTTCATAGCATAGAAGTAACATAATTGTAAATCAAACAATTCCAGGCATGAGAAGAGGTGTCTTGTTTCTGGTCTTGCACAACTGTGTCTCTAAAAAAGTATATTGGTCAGTTTACAATTCTCCAGCAATTGTCTACTTACAGAATAGTCGTTAAGAACGCAATGTCTTGGTGAAATGGGAATCTAATCAAGCTTATACAAATATGAGTCTCCTAAACTGGAAAAGCAGTAGAAATTTTAAGTGTAGATAATGAGGTAAAATTGAATACAAGAGGCTGCATGGTTGGTGGTTGAAGCAGAAGACTAGGAATGTGGATTTCTGGGTTGTCTTTCTGATTCTGCCACGGTTTGAGAGTTCTTGGGAAAACACTTTGTCTTGAATTACTAATCTGTAAAATGGAGGTGAGGCATACCTCACAGAGGAGCTGAGGCTTTCTACTGGCAAGGTTCACTGGGCTCCTTTGATGACTATGGAAATGGAAAATATTAACTTTATTATGATAAAATACACTAGATCACTAATGAATTTAGTTGTTTTTTTAAAAAAAGTTTTAGATCAACTTTTAGATTTCTACTGATTTTCTGATAAAGGCATTTCTCTTGAAGAATCTTATCCACAGCCTTCCAGGCTTGGCAAACCCTGGAATATTCCAGATTCTGGCTTCATGGCCGGCCAGCCTATACAGCAGATGGAGCACATGTTGAAAGTCCGTCCTAGCTAGGGGTGGAGGAACATCCAGGTTCCTGTGCAAAAGTTTATAGTTAGGTTTTAAACTCAATGAAATCTCTTATACTAAAGTAAGAATACATTAAATGATTTAGTCTCTGCAAAATATCCTGCAGACAAACCTGGATGTATTATGGACATTCAGATCATGTCTACAAGTGGTTCCTGTTTCAGATTTATAGGTTGGAATGTGCCTCAGACAATAGCACCTGAATATGACCTCCCAGCAAAGTCTACTTGAAGCAGTTGGAATAAATGTGGTTGAAAACTGTCTTATATTTTTGAAGCCACTTAATGCAAGATGACAATGCCAAGTAACACTACGCTCAGAAAGAGACTAGGGAACAAGTATGTCTCCTAACATGTGCCAAACTTAGTCTCGAGAATGTGCTCAAATGTCTGAAAATGGGCATATAAGCAGTCTAAGTTCATTGGGAATCCACAGACTTTACTGGTTATGGATTAAAACTGCATGGGAACAGATTAGTTTTTGTAAATGTATATTCAAAATGATTTGAGTAATTTCCTGAAGATAACTTGGTCTGTAACTTGTTTGGAAGTAGTTTTCTGTTTTTCAATATTTGAATTTTGGGACGTTTGTTTGGATGCACAGCTCAAATGGATGGTGTGTTATTACTTGAGTGTATGAGAATAACATTAATTTCAAATTTGCCTTCTTCAAATGTTGGCTTAAAATCTACTGTTTTTGTGATCATCCCTGCAAAGTAATTTAATTTCTTAGCATATTTGTGGAAAACAAATATGCAGGGGAGTGAACTCAAAGCATATTTGTTTAAATGTTCAAACAGATATTTAGAGAGAAATTGTACTAGTCACCCAACTCTAGTGGTAATGAAGATAGAGCAAATATATTGTTCATTGAAGAAATCAGTTTTTCACGACTTCGAGGCATGGGTTGGGATTTTTTTCTACAATGCTGTAATATGCTATACACTGCATGTGCTGACTCTAAATTCTGTTTTGAAATGAAAATGACAAAATAATTCAGATGTTTCATCTTAAAAAAGTTGGGCCAAATTAAATTCTTCTTAAGTGTCCACTCTTGTTTAAAGAAGTCTTCCCTTTATCCTCCTGGCAAGTCTCAACAATTCTTATAAAACTCTAATTAAAATTTTGAATGTGGGGACTGTATTCCAGAACCCATGGATGTTAAATGTATTTGCTGGTTCAGAAAGCCCTCTTCCAAGAACACTTGCAGCAGAGATCAAAGCATCTAAAGCCAAACTGCGACTGTAAAATGTCCTGAATCTGATTATTATCTCAGTGCTTTTAGTTCTACAAAGATGACCCAGGGTAGAAAGAATTTTTGTCTGTGAACAGTAGTGGAAATGGCCTCAACTTTTGCCCTTCAGGGGAAGTATTCACGTGAAAAGAAATGGGTTCTCCTTTAGTTTCCTTATTATTTGTATTTGCTTGCTCTTCAAGAAAAAAGGCTGCTTTAAATCCAGTTGTCTTCCCTTTGCTGTAAGTGTGGAGTTAAATATGAACTTCAAAATTTTAATCATTTACTGAACATATGCTATGCTGACAGCTCTTTAATGGCTGGTTACAATGCATTTTAACACAACCACAGTACCATAAACAGCCATAGCTATGCTTTCATTTAAGAAGAGACTCTCTCTGAAAATGTTTGAATATTTTTAGTTTGTGTTTTAACATCAGTGTAGTATCTGGAAGCAAATAATCCTGGGCAGTTCACCAACTTGCATGAACAAAGCAGGAAGGTGGGATTTTGTTGTTGAGAATTTTCCAGGCACTTATTTGGCAGTTTCAAGACTTCTCCTATAGCTGTGATTTTTTTTGTTTTGTTTTGTTTTTTAAGCAACAGGTCATGCCCCTTTCTGATTTTTTTTTTTTAGTACAAATAAAACATGTGTTTCAGTGAGTCAAACAAAAGTGGGTTTGTTAAGCCAGAGCAGTAAAGTTCGTATTGATTTGTTTACTCATAACTAAATTAAGAGGTGGTAGTCTCTAACTCAGTCATTGTCCAGTGTAGAAATGGAACTCAATATCTTGTTGGAATTGCCTAGAAGTATTCACAGCTTTTAAGTAGGGTAGCAACTTGTCAGAAGGGAATTCCCTCCCTGTAGGGAATTTAAACTTTCTCCTGCATCATGCTGGTGCTACTCGGAGAACCACTTACTTCCTCCTCTGTCTTGAAGGCCCCAACTTATGGCTGGCTGGTCTTGTTGGAAATCATGAAACCAGACATTTAGAGGTTTACCAAACCGTTTATTATACAGTCACACTTCTTTCCCTCAGACAGTAAATTCATTTATCTGCAGTACCGAACACATGCTATGCTGACAGCTCTTTAATGGCTGGTTACATTGCATTTTAACACAACCACAGTACCATAAACAGCCATAGCTATGCTTTCATTTAAGACGACTCTCTAGACATGTCAGCTTAAATCTACCCAGAAAAGCCCTGTAAAAAAGTTGTACGGCTCTGCTGAAATGTTGCTGCTTTAATACTTCACACTGGACTTTGAGTGAAACAAGAATATTATTTCATAGCTGGAGTGCCCTCTGATTAATGCTGAGGGGAGGAATAGATCATTACTTTAAATTCCTCTTAAAGTATATAGAGCATACTTAAGGTTGTTACTCTTCTGGGTAATCAAGACAATTTTCTTTTCCCAGAAACTGGAAAACTTCATCAGCGTAAATAATCCATTTTTGTTTGCAATGTTATAGCTGTGTTGGTCCCAGGATATTAGGAAGACAAGGTGGGTGAGGTAATATCTTTTATTGGACCAGCTTCTGGTGAAAGACACAAGCTACACAGAGCTCTGTATAGCTTGAAAGCTTGTCTCGATCATCAACAGAAGTTGGTCCAGTAAACCTCACCCACCTTCTGTCTGCTTAAACAAGATTGAACATGGCTTTATTTGCTTAGCTTTACACAAGACAATTATGCAAATTACCTGCAAAGTAGTAGTGACTTTTAGAGTAGTAGGTTTCACTGGATTCCATTCTGCTGCATATATTTGTCTAAACAAAGGTTAAAAATTAAACATCCAGTGGGTAACTCATCTTTTGCTAGCACAGTTGAGCACCATATAACAAACTGAAGTCTGTTCATGCATCCCATGACGTTTTTGACTTTTAGCAAGTGTTAAGAGTGGCAAAAGCTTGGGATGAATTTGACACATTTAGCTGCTACTGTTGTTGCCTTGCATTGAAGGATATGTGCAAGAATGGGTTGTAATTTTAGGACTTTTCACAGCCTATACATGTTCGATGCAGAGTATTTTAGGCTTCCACCGTAGAGACATAGACTTGTTAAAACATATGATGTGACTATTGTTGCTCTTAATTAAAATCCAGTATCCAGAAGTATTGGATCTGCATTCTAATGTGTACAACTTAAAATTGTATTTCACAAGCTGCTATGGGCTGAAGAAATTCCATAGAGAGAATAGAAACCAGAGTTCTGCGTATGTGTATGTTTCTATGGCATTAACCTTGTGGAGTGACTTGAGTGTGTGCCACAGGAGAGGTCGTTAGGGATGGCTCAAAAGGTACAATGTAGCTTTGAAATGCTAATTTATAAATTTAATATTTATCTTATGGTAGATGGATCAATTTGGACCGCAAAGGTATTGTTCTTAAGCAGCCATTTTTAACCTACAAGTTATACGCCTGAAGTATGGCTCCATGATTAAGTCCTTAGTGGGACATTTGCAGCGTTATGGTTATAATCCACAGTAGCATGATTTAAAAAAAAAATCACTTCTCCCTCCTGTTAATTTTGGCTGCTGCTCAGTGAATATTGTACATTAGCACTTATTTTCTGCCTACACCATCTGGGTATGCATATGCTTGTGAACCCCTGGGAAAAAGTGAAAAATCAATCTTCTGCAACTAGTTATGGAGGTCATAAAGAAAACACTGGTGTGTGTGTTTTCTCCTTTGTTTGACAATACAGCTTGCAATTTGAAAAACTAAAAGGTTTGAAGTTTCCAAGTTCAATGAAGGTTATGCATTCCTGGGTCTTAGAATATCACTGTTGGTTTTGTTCAGAACAACATCTAGTGAACTAATTCTTTTCTAATTACTTTTGTTTTTCAGGTATTCAGAATGAATCTGGAAAAGCTCAGCAAACCAGAACTACTGACGCTATTTAGTATTCTTGAAGGCGAACTAGAAGCAAGAGATCTTGTCATAGATGCCTTAAAGGTATGTTGTAAGTAAGGTAACTGAGTCAGAAATGCTACCATTCTCCTGTAGGTTCTGCCAAAGGCCTGTATCACTAGGTGGGGTTTAGCAGCAATGATTTATTACTTTTTAAACAGTCACACTGGATATCAGCAGTGTTAGATAGTCAATGCTGTATATTGATCTATATCTTGGAATTTGTTTCCAAAAAGTTGGCTGCGAAAGCAAGCAGTTCAGTGTTTAAGTGCAGAGAGCATTTTAAATGTCAGTACTTCCTTTTTTATAACAAAACTGCTCTTGATTCTTTATCAGGAAGAATTAAAAGGGTTAGTCTTAAACTTCTTAATTAAATATTTCACATGTTCCTGTTTCTTCAGTAAGAAAACTCTTCAGAGCAGCAGAGAAGATCAGCTCTCCAAATCTCTCTGGCAGGGGTGACTGCTTCCTAAGAAGCAGATGCCAGTTCCATGCTAAGAATAACATAGCCCCAATGGGATAGTAAGGCTGCATCTACACTTCAGGCAGGGGTTGTGATTCCTTTGCTTGTGCACACACACATATTCACGCTAGCTCTCAGCAAGTTAGCGGGAGTATAAATAGCAGTTTGCCCATGGTAGCACTGCTAGTGGAAGCAGAGGCGCAGCTGCTGCTGGCATTGCTACCGCAGCTACAGTGCTGTTTATGTGCACGCTAGTTCTCTTCGAGAGCTCATAGCGCAGGCAGCCTGCAGAGTGTTCTTGTACCCTTCTTTCATGTAGCGTGTATATTAAGTTGCTAGAAAAGAAAGGGAGCGCCGCAGCCTTCACTGCCTGGGTGAGTGATGCGCAGTGCTGTTTTGTTGGAGCTGGACAGTGTGGTGGAGAAATGTCGCTGATTTGGGGGCTTGCATCCAGGCTGACTAGCTGAAACTCAACGCTGATAAGATGGAATTAATGCTCCTGGAGAGAGGCAAGCAACCAGGTGAAATTGCAAAACTGCATCTGCCCCTTCGGTGGGGTAATTGATTCATCACTTGTTACTCTGTCACAGACTGAAGTCCTGATCTCTCTAGAAGCATCTGGATGGCCTATAGCAGTAGTAGTGTTTTTTCTATCAGCATTTGGCTAGAAAATTGCATCCCTTTCTTTCAGATGCAGGACCTTGTCATCCTTATCCGTGCTTTTATCCCCTTGCAGTTTGTCTGCTGCAATGCACTCGATATGTGTTGAGGAAACCGCACCTTAAGACCACTCAAACTTCAGCTGGCTCTTGTAGGGATCACATTATGTCTGTTCTTCATTACTCCATTATTTGCATTGGTTTCCTGTTTGTCTCCGGGCAGTGGTTGAAGGTGCTGATTTTGACCTGTGTTGTTTGTCCTATATAACTGAGATTGCCTTTCTCTGTTATATCAGGGCAGCTACAATTATCCAAGGCATTCAGGTTTAAATGAGAGAGTGCAGAGAACAGGGTGTTCTCAATGAGGTGTTCTTAGCTATGGCGCTGACACCTCCATTTTATCCAGCAATCTTGATCTGTTGTTCTTCAGGGAATGTTTTAAAATGCCTCTATTCTCTTCTGAAAGGGAATATTAAATGGGAGAGTGGGGGTGTAGGGATAATGAGGTAAAAGTATTGTGGGGGAAAAAATTAGAGAAGTTTTGTGAAGGTTGACTATCTGGTAACTTGTGGACAGTGACATAGAATTTATAGCTAGGTTTATAATTCCTGTCCTGGACCATGCTAAAATTCCAGTTAGTCATTTTGCATGGTCTGTACTTTGTATGTATGTATTTTGTAGCTAGTGCAAGTGGTTCATCTCTTTCTAGCTGTGTGGCAAAAGATTAATCTATCTCAAAGCTAAAGATGGAATAGATAGTCATATGGGTCTGCTGTCTGAACACAATTTTATTCCAATGCTGTCCTCTGTTGATTTGTATGTGTGAAAAGCTGCTCTGGGCTGCTTCTCTTGCATGCTGTGCAGTCTATGGTAACTGCAAAATTCCATGCAACAATTCTGACATTGGCTCTTGGTGTTCATAGAATCATAGAATATCAGGGTTGGAAGAGACCTCAGGAGGTCATCTAGTCCAACCCCCTGCTCAAAGCAGGACCAATCCCAATTAAATCATCCTAGCCAGGGCTTTGTCAAACCGGGCCTTAAAACCTCTAAGGATGGAGATTCCACTACCTCCCGAAGTAACCCATTCCAGTGCTTCACCACCCTCCTAGTGAAATATTTTTCCCCAATATCCAATCTAGACCTCCCACAGCCTTCTATCCACCATTCATCCAATCCATACTTCTTTAACTTGCTGGCAAGAATACTGTGGGAGACCATATCAAAAGCTTTGCTAAAGATCTATCATGTTCACTGCTTTCCCCATACCCATAGAGCCAGTTATCTCATCATAGAAGGCAATCTGGTTGGTCAGGCATGACTTTCCCTTGGTGAATCCATGTTGACTGTTCCTGATCACCTTGATCTCCTCCAAGTGCTTCAAAATGGATTCCTTGAGGACCTGCTCCATGATTTTACCAGGGACTGAGGTGAGGCTGACCAGTCTGTAGTTCCCCGGATTCTCCTTCTTCCCTTTATCAAAGGTTGGCACTATATTTGCCGTTTTCCAATCGTCCGGGACCTCCCCCAGTCGCCATGAGTTTTCAAAGATAATGTGATCTGTTGTCTCATAATGTTCTCTTTCTGTTCCCCCTCTGGTAACGTCCACCCTTTTACGCTGCTTCCCCATTCCTTTTCCCTTTGATTTTTCACCATATGGGCTTGTATCTGCTTATATGTATTTTTAAGGAACTAACCACCATAGTGCCTAGATACCGTTATTAAAAGTTTGTATAGTATTGTACTCACACGATAGTTCTCTTGCATCACACACGTTTACAGTGGAGGATGTTTACAGTGGATACCAATGGAACAGTTCTGCAGCCTAACATGGACTCTGCATGTTTGGTGGCAAATAAAAACAGCTTCCATGGGTAGTACCTTGAAAGATCTACCTTCAGTTCCTCTGCATTTGATCCATTCTAAAACATCCAAAACTAAGTGACAAATCCAACTAACTGTAGCTCTGTCTGCTTTTGAAGGTTACCAATATGCTTCAAAGAGAGAACCCCATGAATAGTTAGTTTTACAGCCTATCCTTGCTGTGCTGTGCATTATAATTCCTTCTGGTTCTATTGGTAACAGATGTTTAGGTAGTTATTGCACATGTTTTCATAAAAGATTGCTTTTGTTGCACTAGTCTAGTTTTATTTACTGCAAGCAGCTTTTGTCTTCTCTAAAGCTCTTCCCCCAAATAGGGAGAACACCCAGAGAAACCACAGCTATAATTAAGAAAGCATTTGGATAAGAAAGGGCCAAATGTTATCAAATATAAGTGTTGTGTTTAGTCTGCACATGTTGTGTTTAGGTAAAAGTTATCTTTCCAGGCTTCAGCACCGGGCAGCATGAATGAAGTGAAAAGAAGCTAGCAATGTTGCAGTCCACTCTATATTACATTAGATGATTGGAAATTGGATTTAAATTTGTATACAAAAGAAAGCTGCCTATTAGACTCCATTCACCGGATCCTTTGATTTGAAATGAGATCTGGCTTGGTTCAAGATTTGGGATCTGCCTTGTATGTCAGGCCATCATCGCATTAGTTCTGCACAACCCGATCTTGCTATCAGTGATGATTATTCTGTAGCTGACACATCACATGTTTTTTTAGGAATGGATTGTTTTTTGTCTTCATTATTTTTCCTCCTTTTATTCTCCTCCTCAGTTGTGCAGGTGTAAATCTCTGGGATTGTTTGGAGGAGTTTTCTCATCTATAAAAAGACTCTCTTTGTGAGGGAACTTCCACTTCATCATCCATCTTATTCCCTTGGATTTAATTTTTCACAAGATACTGTGACCTGCAGCAGTTACCAAGCGTAGAAAATTCTCCTTAAACTCCCAGTTTGGGGCAGCCATCTTATTCAAGCCGTCTGGCTACAGATATTTGAAGAGGGAAAACACCAAGGAAGCAGAGAAGTAATTGTTTGGGGTAGTACAAGTGGGTATACCTTGGAGTAATAGGTTTCTCTAGAAAATGAGAGAATGCAGGCTTCCCTCCCCCCACAGTGCTGCAAAAATGCTACATTTCTGCTCAGCTTTGAGCCCTGCATACCTATGGTGGTGGTGTGGCCAAGAGGATAGTGCTATGTGGTAAGACCTCTTCAGAAACACACGCAGCAAACAGTATGTTAAGATGAAAGGATAAACTAAGTAATGCATAGTGTGAAATCTCATGGCTCCAGTGGCTAAAAAACTGAGCAAATATTAGTTTTTTGCCTTTGAGATATGGTGGGAAAAGCCTTTATTATTAGATGAAATGTGCTTTATCTGTTCAATAATTTTGAAGTTAGAGAAACTGGAACATTAGAAAGGAGGAAATGAAGCTGGCAGGTTATTGAAGTAAATAGTAAAATGTGACCATGTTCAATATTAAAGGTTACTTCAAGTTGGGTTGTCATTACTTGTAATGTTACAACTTCCGATATCTCAAAACTGGAACGGTACATTGCTTGCCTTCCTGCACTGCTGACTTAACTAGCCTTTCAGATGTCCCACTAGCCTCAATCCAATTCAGAGCACACAAAAATACTGTGTGCTGAAAAAACCTTGTATCTTAAGGCCTCTGAACTTTCTTCTTGCATCCAGACAGTGTTTTGGCTTTTCAGGACACCCGTTACTCTCTCACAAGCTTTGTGTAATGTTCTGCAAACACACTTAGTTTGTAATTGAGGGTAGATCTGCATTCCTGCAATTTTTTTGATAGGGTGCAAGGGAGAGGCTGACCCAAGGTAAGATGGCTTCAGTGTATGTACATTCAAATAATGGCATGAGCAACAATAATTAAAATGGAATTTAACCAGCAGTGAAGTGTTTGTGACCAATTCATACAGCATAAAACCAACCAACCAAGAATTTGACAAGTACATTTGAATAATTAACAAATTAAATGAAATTATGATCTGCTCATGGCGATCACCTAATGTAAAGTGACTAAGTAATCAAATTAATGACTCTCCTAGCTCTAGTAAAGGATCAATTGTAATGTGATTCACAGCCTCCCACCTTCCCCCCCTCCTCAAAATAAAAGTATAGAAAAAACTGAAGTTAGTGGGAAAAGAGAAGTAAAAACTTTGCTTCAAAATTAGTTTTCACTGTGGTTCCCCCAGCGTACTACCCATGGGGAAATGAAAATCTCTCTCTTCTCCATCTGGCTTGCTCGTGGAGCAGGTGGTGGAATATTGTGGGTCTCCTAGCAGTGTTTTGTACCTCGATCCCAGAAGCTAGAGTTAGTACAGTCATGGCTGAAGTTGAACTCAATGTTGGCAGGATACTTTTGTTATCCTTATGAACATATTACGTATGTTAGAGAAAAAAATCACAAAGCTACTTAATCTAGAAGCAAGACAGAATTTGAGCAGCAGAAAATTTACAGCCAAAACCAGCCCAAGCCTCTGGGATCTACAGCTTTCTCTTCTTATATTTACTGATTTTAACTGTCATAATTATTCTGAAACATTTAATTGAATAAAATAGATAATATTTTTAAACATATGTAAAGTAGCATGGTGCAAATTGTATGCCAGTCTATATGCTCCTATTTTGACAAGTAGAAAATATTACAGGAAAAAACACTGAAGAAGTGTGCTAAGATCAGTATCCAACCGTTATGGACTGAAATCCTAGTAAGAGAACTTTAGTTAACTGAAATGCATACAGGATAAATGGGACGAATAGATCTGCTAGGAACAAATGTCAAAACTTTAAGAGCTGAACCAAGCATCCATTGATTGATTGCATCTTCTGATAAATCATCTGATTGATCATTCTGAAGCTGTTGTTTTCTCTTGTTCAGTGTGTTTCCCCACCACTACCATGAGATGTCTTTCCAGACTTTCGAAAATGATTTTTTAATGCTAACTGTGTATTGGCGCTGCAGAAGTACGCTGGAACTAGGCAGAAACCCATTTTGATGTGGGTTTTGACTGTGTGTCACTGGTCATGTTACAGTTTCAAATATTCCAGTATTCTAAAGACTACAGGCAAAACAAGCTAAAAAGAAGGTGGATTTGGCCAGTCATGATTTTATAGACCTATATCATATCCCTCCTTAGTCATCTCTTTTCCAAGCTGAAAAGTCCCAGTCTTATTAATCTCTCCTCATATGGCAGCCATTCCATATCCCTAATCATTTTTGTTGCCTTTTTCTGAATCTTTTCCAATTCCAATGTATCTTTTTTGAGATCTTTCTTGAGTGGTAACAGCTAATTTAGACTCCATCATTTTATATGCATAGTTGGGATTATGTTTTCCAATGTGCATTACTTTGCATTTATCAACATTGAATTTCATCTGCCATTTTGTTTCCCAACCGCCCAGTTTTGTGAGATCCCTTTGTAGCTCTTCACATTGTGCAGTTTTGTATCACTTGCAAATTTTGCATCCTCACTGTTTACCCCTTTTTCCAGATCAGTTATGAATATGTTGAATAGAACTGGCCCCAGTACAGACCCCTTGGGGACACCAGTATTTATCTCTCTCCATTCTGAAAACTGATCATTTATTCCTACCCTTTGTTTCCTATCTTTTAACCAGTTACCAATCCATGAGAGGACCTTTCCTCTTATCCCATGACCGCTTACTTTGCTTAAGAGCCTTTGGTGAGGGACCTTGTCAAAGGTTTTCTGAAAATCTAAGTACACTATATCCACTGGATCCCCCTTGTCCACCTGCTTGTTGACCCCCTGAAAGAATTTTAGTAGATTGGTGAGGCATGCTTTCCCTTTACAAAAACCATATTGACTTTTCCCCAACAAAGTATGTTCATCTATGTGTCCGACAATTTTGTTCTTTACTATGGTTTCAACCAGTTTGTCCAGTACTGAAGTCAGGCTTGCCAGCCTGTAATTGCTGGGATCGCCTCTGGAGCCCTTTTTAAAAATTGGCATTACATTAGCTATCCTCCAGTCATTTGGTACAGAACCTGATTTAAATGATAGGTTACAGACTACAGCTAGTAGTTCTGCAATTTCACATTTGAGTTCCTTCAGAACTCTTGGGTGAATACCATCTGGTCCTGGTGACTTATTACTGTTTATCAGTTTGTTCCAAAACCTCCTTTAATGACACTTCAATCTGGGACAGTTCCTCAGATTTGTCACCTAAAAAGAATGGCTCAGGATTGGGAATCTCCCTCACATCCTCAGCTGTGATGACGGATGCAAAGAATTCATTTAGTTTCTTCACAATGGCCTTATCTTCAAGTTCCTACTTACCTTTGCCCCTCCGTGCATCCCCCAAATGTGCCTTTGCATGTTTTTCCATCTTGCTGTCTACATGTGGGGAGTCTTACTGAACAAGTTCAAGAGGCTACCACCCTCCCTTTCTAAGGATCACCTTCTGCTAGAACTCTTGCAAGAAATCAGGCAGGACTAAATTGAATTAGGATGAGCTGATCCTATTTTAAATATGTTCAAATGAGTTAGAACAGTCAATTTATGCATACCAGTTAGGTGAGCGATTGTGACTTTATTACTATCACTCTTGGCTTAGATTTCCCCTCCTGCCTCTTCCCTCCAATTATTTCTTAATCTCGCTTGTTGCATCTTGTTCCAAATTAGACTGTAATCTCACCTTCATATCTTAATTTCTTTTCCAGGACTCTCTGCTCCCTCTTCCACCTGATTATATTTAAAACACACAACAAGGTAGCAGCTATTTTGGGGATGAGAAATGTTTAGAATCACTTTACACAATTTAACATTAAGGGCCAATTTCTGTGGTCCTTTCTTGTGCAAGACTGCCATGTAGAAAGGACTGCATGAGGGGGGGCCCCAAATTATCCTTCTCAGATCCAGCAAATCATATCCGTGAAAGGAATCCATTCAAATAAACTAGATCAATCATTCTTGATGTTTATAGAGTGCTTGTTCCCTTTCTCTTTTTTGAGAACAGAATTCTCCATTCATTAAAACTGAAGTTTTGTTTGCTTTTAGATCAGAAAACAGGAAGCAGCTTTCAGGCTTGTTCTTGCTTGAGGCTGTAGCTCTTTCATAGCAGAGTAGAACCTGGCTAATTAGCATTAATGACTGGGAGACTCTGAATTACTGAATTTTGCAAGTGAACAAATAGATGAACAAACAATAAAGTGCGGATAATGCATTCCAAAACAAACTGTTCAGTTGTCAATTGAGTTATATTTCCGAGTTTTCTGTTCAGTACCATTAGATCCCACTACAGCAGCTACTAAATCTTTAAGAGAAGGGGCAAGACAACTGATTTTTTTTTTCTTTTTTGAGCAGATTATAAAATGCTTGGATTTAGCAGGCTTCAGCTGTACTCTGTTCCCTTGAATTACAATATTTGATACAGCTTTTTCTGTATATATTTAGGAAAATTTCACTTTCATTAATGACAGGTTTCAGATGCTCTCTGTATGTGTGTATATATATCTCCTCAATATATGTTCCATTCTATATGCATCCGAAGAAGTGGGCTGTAGTCCACGAAAGCTTATGCTCTAATAAATTTGTTAGTCTCTAAGGTGCCACAAGTACTCCTGTTCTTCTTTTTACTTTCATTAATGTTTCAATTAAGAAGTTGACCTGCTCACTGATAAATCATGATAAAATGTGCTGCCTCCCACCTGCCCAGTAACTGGGCGAGTTCTGAGCAAGGAATATGACTAGATAACTGTTTTCTCCCCTCTGTGTTATTACTTGAATATATTTTTTGTGTGACAGTCTCAACTTCACATTCTGTTTTCTTTAATATAGAGATGGCCAAAGTGCAGCTTGTGGGCCCAGTTCAGCCCACGAGGGCCATCGTCTTCAGTACAGGGACTCTAAGCCTACAGTGATCCATCTTGATCAATTGGAAGGCCAGGATCATGCTGGGATTTGTAGTCTCTAGGCTACACTTCAGTTTTACACACAAGAGAAGCTGTAGTCTGTTCCATTTCATGTGCATTAGGAGCATCCCTGAGGTTTCTTGCAAACTGCGACATAACCTTTATGTAAGCAAAGCCTGGGCTATCTTAACTCGCTGGCTTTTTCATTTAATATCGATAATGCTATTATATTGGTTCAATAGAGATCTGATTTACTGACTAGCCAATTACAACAAGAGGTAAAAGCCTTATTATTTTGGGTCTGTCTTAAAATATCTACTAGTAACCACTTTTTGGTCAAAATCATATTCAGTATTTAGATACGGAGCTGCTGTGGGACGAAGGATAGGGAGTTGATTCTTTATGGTTGCTTAATGCGAAGTCAGTAATCCCCACCCCTGAATACTGTGACCTCAGCTTATCTTTATTTTCTAACATCTGTCTCTGGGGAAAGAAGTAATAAGGAAGTTCAAGAATGCAGGGGAAGCTATTTAAAGAATATGCCATTCTCCATAATCTAAAGGAGGAACTTCAGGACAGATTAAACTGCTGGGGAATTGTGGGTCCAGATAAATACAATGAAATTAAAACAGTTCAAAAAACTATTCATGTTTTCCCTAATGTGAAAATAACTAAAATCTAAATGCTACATATACATTCCCCTTTCTCTGTCCAAACAATAAAAGTTGTGTTGGAAAGTCCCACTAATTTATGCCTTGTGGTTCAGTAAAGGAAGTTGAGGATGGTCGAGAGGCCATGATGCAATGTTCTGTCTCAGCCAGATCTTGAGTAAAAAGAGCATTAAGAAAGAAACCCGAAGGATATTGTGTGGGAAACATTCGGCCCTGAGTAGCCTGGAAATCCCCAGAGAAAACAATAGCGTTTTCCTAGCAGATTGGAGCCATCAGTTTGCTTATCTGCACACTAAACATCTCTTTACTGTTCCAAATATTGCTTCTGCTCCATAAAACCAGAATTACCCTTTTTCAAAAAGACTAGCAGTGGTCAATTACCCTAATTCAAATTGAACAAAGCCAGCCAGTTACTGCAGCACCCAGTGTGCGTCAACATCTTCATTAACAGAATCTGAAATATTATTTTTGAGTAGCTGTTAGTCTTCCAGTTAGCTGAATTTTGTTCTCCTTCGGAGCATCCGCTTCTTCAAATGTTTTCTCCTCTTCTGCCTAGGAATCTTATCTTTCCTCTAAGAATAGTTGAATAGCCTGGACAGCCGACTTTAGTTATTGTTTGAGTTTGCATATTTATTTAACATAAATATGCAAACCCCAGTAACAACTTCCACATTAAAAGGAGACAGTCGTTGGGAAGTGAGTACATTATATTCAGGTGTCCAGGTGAATGGCTGTGTCCTTAAACTAAAAGACCAGATGCAGTCAGTGACGTAAGCCACCAGATAACTCTCAGCTTTGTGTCATTTAATGCACATAGCCTGCATCACAATTTCATTTTAGAGGGACTAAGTTGAAAATTTTCTGTGCAAGATTTATCTGTTCAGCCATATCTCCAGTGGTGTCACCTGTGCAACAGACTGAAAGTAGCAGTTATTATAATCTTTCTATAGACTTTGTATTTGCTAGTGCATCATGCTGAAACAATTGACATGTTTTGTAAACTCATAAATGCATTGTATATTTCTTGAGTGGGTGGGTGTTGTGTGGTATTTTTAGTTATGTTTTTTGTGTTGTCTAGACGTATATGGTTAAATATTTATGCCTAGCTGACTTGTATTTGTATGATGATAGTTAGATTTGAGAGAACTGTCGAAAGGTAGCTTAGTTTCATTTAGTGATTCCAGTTCAGGAAAATCATTAATTGCTCACAAAGTAACAAGGAGGAACTTTTTGTTCTTTCCCAGACAGGAAATAAACCACCCCAGCTTGATTCAACAAAATGTACAGCATTATGATGCCTGAAAGCAGGAGAAAAATGAGGCTTTGTGGATAGTTTCAGGCCTCTCAAAAATCATATATAAAGACATACCATGCGTGTGTGTTTTGGTTTTTGTTTGGTGGTTTTGGTTTTGTTTGTTTCCACATAAGTGGACTGGGTGTTAAGTTACACTGACAGAGGAGGGAGGGACCCTTCTTAATGCCTTATGGAGCCAGTTCAAAACTTTCTGTAAAGCTTTTCCTGGAGAGAAATGAGCCAGGAGTAAAATTTTTCAGAAGTGCTTATAATATTAGAAGTGTTAATACTATTTTGAAGCTGGAATTTATTTCTGAGTTTCTGTTGTGGTAGTGTGTAACCACTCCAGGGTTGGATTCAATTTAAAAAGAGAAAACAGCTTGTCCATCAAAACAGCTGGGCCAGTTTAAATTTTTTTTTAATTTATTGAAAGGCTTTCCAGTCCTTGTATCCTTTAAATGTTCCCACACAACTGTAGTTGGGTTTGATTTACTCATGTTTTGTAGTGCTTCAGAAACAATTGAGGATTTTTCCCCTTTATCTATTCAACAAATCAATCCATTAGTTTTTTCCTGTGATTCATTTAAACCACTGGCAGCACATTTATCCAAGACAGCACTCCCTTTTCCTTCCTCTTCCTCACAGCGGTCTCTTAAGCTCTGATCATACATATTTGGATACAAAAGCATATACACTTTGGAAGGTTTATAAACAGGGTGGAGTATTTATTGTGTGTATGTGTTGGCGGGGGGAGGGGGAGAGGAGAAAGCGAGGGATGGTGGGGACAGGAGATAATGCTATTGATTGCATCTACAAGATAGTATTCCAGGATATCTGTCTCTAATTCGGGTTCTCAAACTGGGGGGGCGAGACTTGTCAGGGGTTCACGAGGTTATTACAGGGGGGGTCACGAGCTATAAGTCTCCACCCCAAACCCTGCTTTGCCTCCATCATTTATAATAGTGTTAAATATATTAAAAAGTGTTTTTAATGTATAGGGAGGGGTCTCACTCAGAGGCTTCCTATGTGAAAGGGGTCACCAGTACAAAAGTTTGAGAACTACTGCCCTAACTCTTACTGAAAAGAGAGAGAGAGATTTTGTGTGTGTGTTTTTTTTTTTTTTTTTTCTTTTTCTTTTGCAGGAAGGTTGGGTATTTTTGTGTCTCCCCTCCCGCTGGGTCCATCCGTGTAAATTAACACACAGTCCACTTCTGTGGAAAAAGAGTTTGCTTCTGATTCCATGCTAGACAGGAGCTATGTGATTAGAGAAGTATAGACAAGACTGTAAAATTGATGTAGGAATCTGCTTCTATAATAAAACGATATTGTCAAGAGAGAAAATGTATTCTTAACACTTTTGGGGGGAGACTTGCAAAGGCACAAAAGTGAGTTAGGTCCCAACTCCCATTTGTGCCTCTGAAACAATCCCCCTTAAATGATTGCAATCAAAGTAACTTTAAAACTCCAGCCTGGTGCCATTCTTGCTGTTTCAATGTGATAGTTTATCCAGACTGGCCAGTTTCATGTTTGTTTCTAGAGAATCTCACTCTTGTTCTCATGCATGGGCCCAAAGCTGTAATGTCCGGGTTTCCAGCTGTGCGGGGGGGATGCTTACATTTTAAATTGCATTTATTGGAATGTTAAAAAAACAGTCATGGAAATGTGATCCATATTGAGTTTTGAAAGTCGCGCTCCCTTTGTTTTTAACCAACCCTAACTTTTCTACCTAAAATGTGTCCTGAAAACATTTATTTTGTGCCACTTACTAGTCATGCCTTACTTCTCTTTAGTAAGTGAAAGGCTGAAACAATAGAGTGTTAGGGTGACGTTGTTTCATTCTGTATTCTGGGTAGATATCTTGTTTTTCCCTATCCTCCAACAGCTGTATGTCATTTAACAGGCTTAACAAAGAGTCACTGCTGTGTGGAATGAGTGTTAAAAACTCTATTAATTCTGAAAAGGCTACTGTATTTAATTTGGTATGGCTTACTGATGTGTTTATGTACATAAAGATACCCAGATGTGTGCATGCTTATGTATAAAACTACAACACACACTCATACACAGAAGGCAGTGTTAGGGCCGCATCTCTCAAGTTGCAAAGCCATATGTTTTGCATGCTCTCCCTGAGTCTAGAAAACTATAACAATCTTATTTTTATGTAGTGACTTCTCTCTCTGTGGATCCCACAGTGTTTTGCAAACAATGTACAGAACAGCACCAGTGAAATTCACTCACTTCTGGGATGGTGGGCAGAAACCAACCAGTTCTCAACACACTGCAGAATCCTCTGGAGAGGGAAAATTTTGGCCCAGGGCACTGGGGCAGGCCCTTACTCTTAAAATTGCCCATATGACCTTTTTACTGTTTGCAAAAAGCAGGCAAGATTTTTTTTTGTTTGTTTTAAAGGTCTTGCTTAACAGCCCTATACCCAGGAAAATGCATGATACTCTACTATCCTTGGAAGGATGAAGGGCTGAGTTGCCCCGAGTCAGGATTAGTACCTGTGGTTCTAGGGAGTCTAGATCGGTGTATCTCAACCTTTTTGATACCAGGGACCTTCCTAACCTGTGTCAGGGCAATCTCGGGGACCAGCACCAGTCCACGGACCAGTCATTGAGAAACACTGGTCTAAATGTATCAAATCTGAAACTGATAACCCTAAGGCATCTCATCTGAGTGGTATGTTTGCTGCACTGAATGCCAGGTTTGTGTTTTTAATTATTTACATCATAGCACTGTATCTTGAGATGGGAGTATTTGGGGTGAGATTTTCAAAAGTGCTCAGCATTGGTCTGTTTTCCATTGAAGTCAATGGTGAAACTCCTGTGGACTTCAGTCAGAGCAAAGTTAGGCCAATGAGTGCTTTTGAAAATCTCAGCTCCCCTCATCACCATCACACACCTTTTCTTTTATGCCTGCAGTTGTTCATTATTCTGCAGTTGAAATCATGTGCCTTTGATTCTAATTCTTAACAGAGGAGGAAGGTGTATATGTAACTTTACATTTTTTAAAACTTGTTCCTTGAGTGTTATATATTTTATTTTGAACTTTTTTAGTAAATGTTCAAAGCAGTGGGAAGAGGCAACATTGTATGACAGGTGCCCGACAAACATTCTGTGGTGCAATGGTTGGTTCCAAATTTTATTTTTTATGGGTTACCAAGTGTGCTGGGCTTCTTAATTCGTGTCTGTCATTGAAAGAAATGACTGTTGGATGATTAGGCTGTTTGTGATGCTTTGTTTCATTTAGTCTGCACCTGGGTGAAAGAATTTTAAGGACTTTTGTTTGCTGACCAGTTATAGATCTATAGGTTATTGCTGGAGTGAAATTCTGTAATTGCCTAATGTGAATGTCCTTATGATATTACAGCCAAGAAATCCAAGAGGATGCACAAAATTGCTCTTCCAGTGAAACATCACTAAATTATTAAATCTCTCAGTCGGAGGATTAAGTATTTACTGTCTTTCCTTTTAAGAGGTTTTGGGACACCAGAGACCTGGGACTTGCTGGCTCTATTAATTTCAGTAGTTGGTGTGTGGATACCGTAGCGTGCTGAATGTATTGTGTGGTGGCTCTGATACTTTTTAGTGGTGTATAGCTAGTGTGATTGTTCCAGTACAGTGCAGACAGCAGCTGCGAAAGGTATTTGTGGTTTGTGTGTAGGAGGTGGGGATTTAATCAGAGGATGAGTTCAGAGCAGTGTGCCAACTTGCTAGCTAGTCCCACTGAACAAGCTCTTCTAAAATCTTTGTTGTGGTTGAGGTAATGCTTATGAGTTTTAAAAGCCTTCTTTTAGATTTAAGAACCAGTGAAAAATCTAATGAAGTCAGATACTGAGTTACTTGTAATGAACTCGTAAGCTCCATCAAGAGACACTGGAAGACCTATTGGATCTTTGTTGTAATCAGTGCTTAAAATCAGATGCTTTTAAGCCATAAACAGTAACATAATGATGCTTACTAACTCCTTTTATGGGGTAATTTTTGTGTATAAAGAAGTTGTCATCTTTGGGATTATTGTTGTTCCTACACACGTCAGTCCTCAGATGGATAAATCTTCAGTATTCAGTTGTCCAAATGCTGTCTGTAACATTCAACCTTTTCAAGCTGGTGCTTGAACTTTAGTAGTTAAGCAAATGCATGACCACCAGAGTTTGTTACAAAGTTGAAAAAAATATTTCCTTCCTTTGTCCTCGGATGCAGAAGCTGTTCATAAAAAGGCCTCCTTGTTTACATTTGCTCCACTGAGTTCTGTTTCTTGGAATAGTGATTCTTTCAGTATCTCTGTCCCAGAGTGAGCAAATGGTGTTGATTATGAGTCAAAACATGACATAATTGGTGAAGTGGAATTTCCTCTATGTAGAGAGCTTTTGTGTTCTCTGAATCTGTGCTGGGATGTGCCTCACTTTTTTCCCATACATATAACAAATTGTAGGGATAGACCAGCATGGGCATTTGTTGAAAACTTGGGCTATGAAACCTTTCCTTTTTGCATCCTTTCCCAGTGGAGCAGGGGAGGGGTTGGAAGCATCAGTATAGTACATGATGTTAGAAAAGGGCACATCTTCCCTTGCCAGTGGTTGCGTTCTGGAGCTGGTAAAGCAGTAGTACCTTTTCAGCACCGCTGATACCTTGCATCCAAGGACTTTTGAGACTTTATGAATGCTAGTGAAACCTCTGCCCCTGAGAGGCAGAAGCTTTGTCAGGGTAAGTTTCAAAGTCTGCAGTTGTCCTGCTTCTTCTTTGTCACTGGTGGAACACACTCCTACTTAGGGTTTGTCTCCAAAGTTTATCTCTTTCGTATATGAGGGGAAGCTGAGACACAGTGAGGTGAAGAGACTTGCTCAAAGTTACACAACATTTCAGTGGCAGAGCTAGGAATGGAACCTAGGAGTTCAGATTCCTGATCTCCTGTTCCAGCCACTAAGCCACATTCATTTAGAGGGGAACGCAGTTCAGTGAATTTTACAAAACAAGCAGCTTTGACCTTGACCTGGTTTCAGTTAACATGAGCAAACTTTGGGGGTCGTTATGGGGAGAGGAGGTCTTTGGTTCTTCAGTTGAAAAGAATCCTTGTATTGATCATCCTCTTGTTTCTTTGGCATTTGAATTACAGTGAAAAGACATGGGCATTGCGAGCTGGATTTCCTTTTCTTGCATGTGGCTTCCTGTTGGGGAAAGCAAAAATGGAAATCAGTAGCTTCAACTGAAATGATTCTAGCAGGAAGGAAACTAGAGATGGAAATGTCATGCTTTTGGGGCTGCACTTTGGCTCACTTGTATATGGTTTGCAGTGTCACGGAGTTTTGTGCTTAATTTGTACTTTCAGACCCACTCCCCATGCTGCCCCCCGGTACCACATTGCCATGTATCTTGTGAAACTAGCTTCTCTTCCTCTATCTTGTGGGGGAGGTCAGTTTTGATCTTTTAAAATGATTCGCTAGGCATGGTGATTGGTAAAATAAACATATTCAGAAATCTACACTTCATGTAAGCCATGTAGCACTCAAAAAGAAAACAAACAAACAAACCCTAAAACACTCCTCACCCCATGCCTGACTTCAAACTACACCATGATGGATGGCATATACTGGTCCTCACCATAGTTAGAGATGTACAAGTGGTCCGCTTTATGTAAAATTCCTATTAAAGGATCGATGGCTCCTCATTCAGGGCGTGTCTTCACTAGCAACGTTAAAGTGCTGGTGCGCTGCCTACACTGCCACTTCACAGCGCTCATGGGGTGTATTTTTTCATACCCCGAGCGAGAAAATTGCAGCGCTGTAAAGTGCCAGTGTAGACAAGGCCTCTCAGTTAGAAGATTATTTGTTGGAAAACTGGCTAGTCCTGGGATTGATCGTCAGACAGTGGTGCCTCTTCTGTACTGTTGGTGTAAATCCAACACAGGTAAAAAAAAAAAATTGTCAAAAAATTCTGCTGCAATTCCAAGCAACAATTAAAAATAAAACCTCGTGAAATGTAACTGTTTGGCGGAAGGATTTTTTTTTTTTACCCAGGTCTACCAGATGCATGAGGAGGTAAAGTTGTTTAAGCATTGACTGTGTGCCCTCTGGCCATTTGATAGCTTTTTGTGGGCTGTGAAATAAGTTGTTTGGACTATGTCCAGGTCTCAAAGGACTAGTGCATTCACCACAAAAACCATGACCTTTATGGGCTCCCTTATTATCAGCATCAGCAGAGATGGCAAGGACTAAATGGGCCATGGAGGCTGCACTAATCACCCATTTAGATGTCCGTGTGCGGTCATTGTGAAGAAGTTTGCTATATTGCTTGCCCCAGCTTCTAGTCTATCTGTCCTATGGATTAGTAGAGCTCTTTAGTCTCTGGGACTGTTAACCCAGCACCTTTCACCAGGAAAAAACGTGCAATGCTAGATACTTTTATCTCTCTAGCAGATAGTTAGGTCTGTATCACATCTTGCGGCCAAGCAGCAGGGATGTCTACATCTCAGAACAAATACCCCATCGTATTTTATCTCTATCTAGAAATGATTTGTCAATTTCCATATGATTCTTCCGTTGCCACCTTTTAAATAAATTGAAATACATATTTATATGTTTCAGGCCCAGCACAGAAACACTTTCATTGAAGAACGCTATGGAAAGTACAACATCAGTGACCCATTAATGGCTCTGCAGAGAGATTTTGAGATGCTGAAGGTGGGAAATCATGGCGAAAAGCAACCAGTTTGCGCCAATCCTTTGTCTATCCTAAAAGTAGTGATGAAACATTGCAAGAATATGCAGGAAAGAATGCTCTCTCAACTAGCTGCTGCAGAAAGCAGGCACAGAAAGGTAGGTTTTCATTTCTGTACAACTCACTAAAAATAATGTGCTTTTAGGAACATGTTGTTGGCTTTAGTGTGGTAAAGAGTGAAAGTTAAATGCAAAAGGAGTTCCTGTAGTTGCTAAACAGTCCTACTTTGTAGCTTTAAAAAGTGTTAATTGGTCAATATTGTACAGTTAATAAAGAAGGTACATGTGCTGCTGTTCTATTAATGGGAGATCTGTGGAAAATATAGGGAGGAAATAGCTTACTCTGATTGGGGAATTATAGTATGAAAAAAAACTCTTCATTTACATGTCATCACCCAGAAAGCTTTGCCAGTTCACAGCAGCACTGAACTATGTCTGTGGGTTATCTGAATGGTCTATATGTGCTTATTTAAAAGAGAAATAGAATTGGTTGGTAGGTACTAGTGGAAATGCAGCTTCTCCTTAGACTTTTATAATACATGTACACATTTTTTCCTCCCAAAATATTGTTTAGCAAGGGCTATTTTTCATGCCTATTAGGTATTTTTTAATATCGCTTTAACCATCTCCCAAATTGGCGTGAATGCATAGTAAAGGCACACTCAGTAAAAGCTGTGGCCATGCTGTCTTTGGAGGCCCCACCTCTCCAGAGCTGTGCTTATCTGGCTTACAGTGGAAAGCTGCACATAAGTATGAAGACAAACAAGAACTTCCACTGACCTGGAATCTCACGACTCTTTAATTTATTTGCCCTTCGGGGTACTTAGTTTGCAGAGGTCAGCTTTTGGAAGGGTGTCAACCAGGTTTGTTTGGTTTTTTGTTCCTCTTCAAACAAAGTCAAGCCAATATTTGCTACCAGTGTAGACACTGCAAACAGTAAAATAAGGAAGCAGCAACAAAATTTAGTAGATTCCAATTTTGTTGTCTGATCTGAACTAAAAGCCATTATCCAAAAATGGCTCCGTCTCAACAAGGTCACTTCTTGCTGGGGCCTGATTCTGTAAACCTTGGTCATAGCACTCATGCAAATAGGTGTAACCCCTTTGGAAGTAAGAGAGAGAGAAAAAATGGGCCCATTGTGTCTAGTTAATGATGTTGGCCTATAAGACTTACAGCATACAGGAGTAAAAACTTACTTTATTAGCTATGAGACAGCGAGCTAGATTCTAGTCTGCCTTTTACATTAATACCACCACTGTCTGAAGCAGTTCTGATTGCAGAATATTTACTACATCGATGTAAAAGGCAGAAAGCAGCTTGAATTTTAGATCTGAGGCAGTGTGTGTGGAGAAGACATTTGGAAGTAATCTTTGCTCCACTTACTAAGTAATTTGACATGTAAGTCATTGAAAGATTAAATAGGAAACATTACTTCACTTTTTCAGCCATATATTTGGCTATGAACACTTTTTAAAACCAAATTAGCCCTTCCCCATAAGGTGCACAGATATGTTTGTGCAAGATGTCTAGAAACTGACTTTGTCAGAAAGATTGAGTAAATGCTCAGTTCTTGGTGAATGTGTTTGGGAGAACTGGAATTTTGATCATGACATACTGCAGAGTTTCAGTATCCAACTGGGAAGTTGTTTGTGTGTTGACTTTTCTGCTGAGTTAATGGAATCTCAGTTATTGTAATTCAGGGTAGAATTTGAAGGTGCTTCTTGACTGGTCCTTATAGCGGGCAGTTTTGTTTCAAGTGGTAGAACAAATTAGAGTTATTTTAAAATAAACTTGTTTTGTCAAATCAGACTTGAATATTTGTGCTGCCAGCTTCAAATCTCTCCCAGGACACAGCAGAGGCCCTCCTGAGGACATTCTATGCCAAAAAATTCTGCACACACTATTTAAAACTTCTGCAAACTTTATTTGTAAAATTAATGTGGAGACTCCAGCAGGGTATTGGGGAGCACAGGCCACTGGCTACAGGGAGGTGGGAGATCACTTTGCAGCTCCTTCCCCGCAGGACACAGACTCAGCGGTGAGGCTGCACCCAACCCTGACACAGCACAAGGACTGGGCCTGCCCCAGAAACACCCCAGGGCAGGGGGAGTGGGGCTCATTGGGGGGGGCGGGGGTTGAGTGTGAGGGTATCTGGCTGCATGGGGGTTGGGCGAGGTGGAGATTGCAGAGCTTTCTGCAGCTGGGGGAGAACTCTGGGGTCTCAAGTTCCCTCGCTGGTCCTCTGTAACAACAAACTCCCTCTCCCATCATCTCATTAAACACGTAGCACCTAGGGAAACTGAGTCCCACCCCCTCTGCATGCAAACTATAGGAAAACCAAGAAAATCCCCCATAGGAAACAAGGAAGAACACGGTGGGTCTGGCCCCACCCCAGCTGTCATGCAGGGAAAAGAGGAAGTCCTGTCCTCCCCAGCCAAGCCAGGACTAGCAGCTGAGCCTGGTGCAGGGTGGGAGCCACCAGCCAGGTGTTCCCCAGTCCTGCCCCCCACCCCCCAGTGATTTACCTCTCTGCCGGCTGCCCTGGACACCCAAAATATATTGCTGGGAAGGGTTACATGACTGCTCTTGTGGCTTCCCTTTGTTTCCCTGTCAGAAAATCATTTTTCTGCAGGGAAGCAAAGAAATCTGTGGGAGATATAAATTCTGCGCATGCTCAGTGGCGCAGAATTCCCCCAGGAGTAAAAGAAATGCATAGCATAATGCAAATTTCCCTTGAACCAATATCTAAAAACCTACTGATGAAGCTGTGTATATGCTGCTGGTTTTTTGTATTAATGACTTTGTCAGTAAATCCTATCCAGGCACCAGCTAAACAGTAATAAATTATGTGAGGAAAATACTTCTTTTCAAACTTTTTAAAGCTCCGCTACAAACTGGAGACAAACATACAAATTATCTATTGAAGGCTAAAATAAGGGCACATGAAGAGTGGGTTTCTAATTTATATTCTTACACAACACCTTTCTGAGCATGGATGTAAATGCTTTTCTATAAAAAGATGACTAAAGTGTCTCTGTTTGGAAGGTGATACTGGATCTTGAGGAAGAGAGGCAGCGGCATGCCCAAGACACTGCTGAAGGAGATGATGTCACCTACATGTTGGAGAAGGAGCGGGAGCGGCTGACTCAGCAGGTGCGCCTTGGGAGTTAATAATTAGCCTTCCCCACAGAAAGCTGAATGTTCTCAGAACCCACAGATGCACTAAGTCTGGGTGATGTAGCAGAACATTTGTCTAATTGTACCTGAATATCAAATAAATATTAAGGATAAGACTCGCTACAGTTCCTGGCTTTTGTCAACCACATGTAAAATACCAGCTTGTCCTACCCAGTTTTCCATGTGTGAAATGGATTAAAATGTTCACAGGCTAAGAAAGCTTGTTTCAGCCTTAAAACGGAAAAGAACTCAGGAAGCAAGCTGAATTTAAAGGCAAAACAATCTGAGTCACACCCTGTGGCTTTCTGATACTTTGCAGTACTGGTGCAGAACTCCCAAACTAGTAGGGGGAAGAATTGGTATACTTTTGTTCAGAGAGCCACAGTAATGTAGATTCATGTTACTGCTTTATCTGGAACACAAGAACAATAGAAATCTATAGCATTAGACTTTAGACCTCCATAAAACATTTCTAAATGGCATTGTAAAGCAGATTAATAGGGGGTGGGGAGGCAGAACCAGTAAGAGGGAAACTTCTGTATGCTAGATCATTGGTATATATTACACTAAAAGTAAACAACTGAAAATTTCCCATCAGTGACTATATAAAGTGGTACAGTAATGCTAATGTTACATGTACATGCCAAGAACTGATTTGAGCTGTTAGCCATGCAAGAGTTGGTGACCTCACAGACACCTAAAGTGGAACAGGGACCCATGCTTCTTTATGTTTGGTGTTAGTGAGGCCCTCTGTTGCTGCAAAATATAGGATTGTGAACTCCAGTAGATAAGGAAATCTGATCTGCAGCTCTACCACGTTAGTTGTTTGGGGTATTGAAAGTTACCTCATTTGCACATGGGAGGCTTTTTAGTTCCTTCTGAGAACCTTCTGTCTTCTTTTCCAGCTGGAATTCGAAAGGACCCAAGTGAAAAAATTTGAAAAAGAGCAGAAGAAGCTGTCGAGCCAGTTGGAGGAGGAGCGGGCACGCCACAAGCAACTGTCCTCCATGCTTGTGCTGGAGTGCAAGAAAGCCACAGCCAAGGTAGTGGAAGAGGGACAGAAGGCAGGGGAGCTGAGCCTGAAACTGGAGAAAGAGAGGAGCAAAGTGAGCAAGCTGGAGGAGGAGCTGGCCTCCAAGAAGAAGCGGGGTTTGCAGATGGAGGCACAGGTGGAAAAGCAGCTCTCAGAGTTCGACATTGAAAGAGAACAGCTGAGAGCTAAGCTGAACCGAGAAGAGAACCGGACAAAGGCACTCAAGGAAGAGGTGGAGAGCCTGAAAAAAGCCCTGAAAGAACTGGAGGTTCCTTGCCAGGGCACCAACCCTGCTGAGCACTCACAACAAAACCCCTCAATGATGTCCAGAGGTATAGAAACAGAGAGCCCACTGGTGAGGTCTGTGTCTTGCCAGACAGAAAGTTCCCAGGCAGAGAACACCAATCTGGGCAATACAGGCATAACTGCACACATGGCCCTTCCCAGCCCTGCCACACCTACCCATCCCTATGCTAAAGCAAATGGGCACTGTGACACAGACATGCAAACAAGTAGTGACCTAGTGCAGACAGACATAGCAGAGAACCAGGCACTGCTGAGAGAGAAGCCCGTTGGTCCAGTCCCAGAAAGTGCAGTTGAGAATGGAAGTTCCCCTGTAAGAACAGAATCTCCTGTGTATATGATCCCACAGCTTCCTTCTGGTGGGACGTCTCTCTCTCCCAGCAGCACAGCTGCCTCATCTCTGACATCTTCTCCATGCTCGTCCCCAGTTCTGACTAAACGTTTGGTAGGAGCTTCAGGAAATAGCCCTGGTTACCAGTCGTCCTATCAGGTGGGGATCAACCAACGTTTCCATGCTGCCAGACACAAATTCCAGTCCCAAGCTGATCAGGATCATCAGTCGAGTGGCCTGCAGAGCCCACCATCGAGGGATTTGTCTCCTACCCTTGCAGACAACTCCGCTGCCAAGCAGTTAGCCCGCAACACAGTCACTCAGGTTCTTTCCAGATTCACCAGTCAGCAGGGACCTATAAAGCCAGTCTCTCCGAATAGTTCGCCCTTTGGCACGGACTATCGGAATCTGGCCAACGCTGCGAGTCCAAAAACCGAGTCCAGCCCGGGCAAAGTTTCTAGCCCGCTGAGCCCATTGTCTCCTGGAATTAAATCCCCAACAATCCCTAGAGCAGAAAGAGGGAACCCTCCACCTATTCCTCCAAAGAAACCTGGCCTGGCTCAGTCCCCAGCGACTCCTACCCCACTAACCAAAACCCCTTCCCAGGCATCCTCTCTTGGTGCCACCATGGACTTGGCAAGTAGCTGCTCTAACAATGCCGTAGTAGCCAACGGTAAAGACATTGAGATACTGTTGCCAACGAATAGCTAATCTTTAGAAAACGTGACTGTAGCATTCCATGGCTTAGCGTCCTAGAGCTAAGAGACACTGTTTTATCCACTCCACGTTATTTATTTGGGTAGTAGCAGAATGGGTCTGTATAATTCCTTTAGTGTACTTTTTTTAAAAATAGGTAGGAAATTTTATGTTGATGTATAAACCTTAACTATAGAGCTGTAAGTTAGCCTCTAAAGGTGTCTCCTGTCAGCAGTCAAATGAAACAAGGAGGGAAGAAAATGTGCTGGGAGCTGACTCGCAAACTATAATGGGGCTGAAGCATTCATTTTAATTTATGCAGAAATCCCTTGTGCAGATTTTTATTCCAGATGAACACTGTATAAAAAGTGCCTGAACTAAGCCTGTGATATGAATGTGGTTTTCTGTACAAAACAAAAAAGGGACCATCTAACCGCAGAAATAACAGCCCTTCTATGAATCATGAATGTTTAAATCACTGTTTTTTAATCCTTTCCAATTGTTCTTAAATCAAGTTTGTAAACTACATGCTACAGAATGAAAATCTTTCAAAGGTGACCACAATGTGGCCCCAGTTTTGCTGTCCTGTTAGGATGTAGTTCCTGTTGACATCAGAGGAGATGCACATGAGTATGTTAGGGTAGATTTTTGGTCCTACTGTTTAGCTCTGTGCAACCCAATCCCTTTTCTTTTCCACTGGAGTTGTCCAAAAACAGTGACAGCATTAAACAGTCAGGGTGCTAGTTTCCTGCAGTTCATTAATTTCCCACATTGATGTCTCGCTGTAGGTTAAATGGCTAAGGATTCATTCCTGGTGCTTCACCTTTGATTTTAAACTTCTTCAAGCAATCTACTGTTGTGTGTGGGGGGGGGGGGGGTGTAGAGAACTTGTGAGATAAGGATCTTGCTATTACTTGAAAAGAGAAATTGCTAGTCATTCTATACAGTAAGATGGGATCTTTACTAATAATCAAAAGCAATAAGTTAAGTTGCTTACTTTGTAACAATACTGTATGTCAGACTGACAGATTTTACTGAGTAGTTTGCTGTAGGATCCTGCTAGCCTCAGTGGCTGCAGCTGTGGAACCAAATTATTAACTTTCATATATAAATATGCATATATGTATAGATAGATGCACCGATGTACATGTTACACACACAATGCATATATTAATCTTAGTCTGGTTGTTATTGAAGTTCTCCATAATTCATAAAGAAAAGGTGGAAATACACTCTTAAGATTATAAAATAAGAGCAGGTTGTTTTTTTTTTTTTAAAAAAAAAGGGGGGGGGGAAGTCTGCCTGACTTTGGAGTTCAGTTTGCAACAGATTCAATAACTTTTACCTGTGCTGTGAAGTAAATGCTAAGTCTACAGACCTCGCTGCAAACCTATGCTACTCACATTCAAATAGGACAGCAGAGTCTAGTGTGTGACGACACTACAGTAATGGACACTAAATGTAACAAGATAAATAGAACAGAGAGCAGGGTTACAGTCTGGAATCTAACCTGAATGAGTGTGTATCCCAAATGCCAAGTGGCACAGATTACGAGACTGATCCTAAACTTAGAAATCTGTTTTGCTGCTTGATGTCAGGCCATTTTTAGCCATTCTGTCTACAGCAACAGAGAGCCTGGAGTAGTGTTTCCCACAGTTGGGTGCTTGCTCCTCTGTTTTAGTTATTCAGCACACAACTAAACAAAGCACTTGATACTTTATTTTAGGAAAGATTCCTGCAGTGGTTGGGAGGATGCACTCCTATACATGATATAATAGGTCTCTTCCAGCTCTGAGTCTTAATTTATAGTACATCAGAATTCTTGAACTGCATTAGTAGATGGTATCCTAACCAACCCTTTTCTACCCCACCCCACCCCCACACACACATAACAGCCATACTGGGTCAGACCAAAGGTCCATCTAGCCCAGTATCCTGTCTTCTGACAGTGGCCAATGTCAGGTTTCTCCCAGGAGGGAATGAACAGAACAGGTAATCACCAAGTGATCCATCCCCTGTTGCCCATTCCCAGCTTCTGGCAAACAGAGGCTAGAGACACCATCCCTGTGCAGCCTGGCTAATAACCATTGATGGACCTATCCTCCATGAATTTACCTAGTTCTTTTTTGAACCCTGTTATAGTTGTGGCCTTCACAACATCCTCTGACAGAGTTCCACAGACTGACTGTGTGGGGGGGGGGAAATACTTCCTTTGTTTTAAACCTGCTGCCTAATAATTTAATTTGGTAACCCCCTAATTCTTGTATTACGAGAAGGAGTCAACACCACTTGACTGCACACCAGTCATGATTTTATAGACCTCTATCACATCTCTGCCCCCCATCCCCCTTAGTTGTCTCTTTTCCAAGCTGAAAAATGACCCATATGATAGTCTTTGGTATAATGCAATGGAGACGGTTAGATATGTTTTTATAAACTTCTAAATAGATGTATGCACCATAGTTCCTATTCAATTCAAAAACTCTTGGGAAAGCACATTTAAAATGTGATCTTACCACAGCAAATTTTTCTCCTGATAAGAGTAACAGCTGAAGACTGATGGGTGAATGGATTTTAGCTAGAGTATCATTCTAACAACTGCTCTAACTGGTTTTCTTGCTTTTACCCTAATCTTAAGTAGTGATGTACCATTTCTTTATGACGACTCTATAGAGAGATATATACTATAGTGACGTTTATTTCTTAGGAAATGCACTGAATACTGTATTTCTTCTGTAATGTAATATGGGGAGGGGGAATGCAAGAGAAAATGTGTATTTTTGCTAGTAGCCTATCTTCAACTAAGCACAACTATTAAAATGGATTCAGCTAATCCAATAAGAAATTTAGGGTTTGTATTTAAATTTGATGTAGAGTCTGTGTGTGGAAGCAACTAAAACTTTCTTTTGTGATTCACATCTGAGTTATAAGCAGACATTGATGGGGGGTTATAATGAAGTGCAAAATGCATACACTAGTATTCATTAACATTTGTAAATTTGTAAAGCCAAATGTACCAAGCGGAAGTCTTTAATCATTTTTATAGCTGACAGCATTAAACATGTTAAACGTTCATACTATCAATAAAGTATTTTATTTTTAAGATCTGACTATTGTGCAAGAAAATTTTTAAAATTTATTCTAAGCTCTCATGGCCTGATGTGTACCTGTAAATGCCACCTGGGGATAATCAAGCTGTCTGATCATTAATGCCTGTTTTTTTTACATGTTACACAGTAACAAAAGGAAGATGTCCTGGAGCCTCCTGCTTGTGCAGCAGGGACACTTGGAAGATTGTGGCTCCCCAAACTAAAGGTATCTTGTTGCCTAAAGAACACACTACAGCAATTTTAGCTCTCCTGAAGACACTTACCATGTCATCTTTGCATCTAGTAGGATGGCTTGATCTATATGGGTTTCATTTCTGTTCAATTCTATTAAACGACCAGCATATTGAATATTTCTATACTTAATGTTTGCCTTCAATACAAAAGTTACTGTGAGCTATGCTAATTAGACATGGGTATGAAATCCATGGTTTTTCTTAGGTCATTTTGGAAAGTTACACCTGGGGGAAAATATTCCTAAGTCTGCTCTGCAGGATTTGGAGTCCATCTAAGTTTTGCATGAAGTTGCAAGTGCCTTTTGAAATGGCAAGTTGGGGGGAGGGATAGCTCAGTGGTTTGAGCATTGGCCTGCTAAACCCAGGGTTGTGAGTTCAATCCTTGAGGGGGCCACTTGGGGATCAGGGGCAAAATCAGTACTTGGTCCTGCTAGTGAAGGCAGGGGGCTGGACTCGATGACCTTTCAAGGTCCCTTCCAGTTCTAGGAGATGGGATATCTCCATTTATTTATTTATTTATTTATTTAAATATGACCTTATTCAAAAGGCTGGAGAGATGCCAGGCATTATTTAATAATGGGCTTTTACATCATTATATACACTTACCGTTGGCTTGGAGGGCAACTTCTTTTGTTTAAAATAAAGAGCAGGAATTAGAGGGTAGTCAGCTGTTCAGTGTTGTCTAAACAAGCAGTCTATGCAAAGCTGTGTGCTGTGTCCGGCACACCACAGCCCCCACGTCACAATAACCCTTCTCTCCTGAAAACGCTCAGCTCTGCATTGGCCAGGAATTGAACCTAGGAGTCTCCCACATGCACTGTGAGAATTGTGCCACTGAACCACACATGCTGCTCTAGTGGTCATTCCTATCAGTGCTTGTTTATGCTGGCGTATTAAAAGCCATATTTTGCCATCACTTGCCTAGTGATTAAACGCTCTTACAGACTGTTGGTTCATCGCTATTTCTGCCAAGATTCTGACATTTTAAAGCATTGTAGTTATGTAGGTCCTCTAGAAACAGCATCTTCTGGGTGGGTTATTTCTATATTAACTTTTAGGGACAAGCTCACGCTAAAGACAGTCCCAAACAGCTTACAACATACAGAGACAATACATTGGGTCAGTGACTCACCCCAGGTCACACAGCTGGTCAAAGGCAGAACTGGGACTACCTGCCAGCCCAGTGCCCTCTCGACTGGACAATGCTGTCAACATGGGTGGAATGCTGCTGTTCTGCCTCAACTCCAGTATTGCTGTTACAAAGCGTACCGTTGTGTAAAATGGAAAGGTGTCCTAGATCCCGTGAGCTGGAATCTCCAGGTACTAGTGTCTCACGGGTGCAAGATGGCCACAGTAGCATTAGTACCATTGACCAGCGGGCCCCAGCTCTGTTAGGTCACCTTGCCTCATGATCCCCTCAGTTCAGCAGCCTCTGGCCGGAGAGTACTTGGGAATGATCCAGGTGGCTGGACAGGCCTGATAGAAACACAGCTGGGAAGCAGCAGGAATTCTGCAGGCAGCCCTTCCACTGTACTATTGCCGTGTGCTACATTAGGACACCCTCTGCTCCTGGAGGTGGTGTCTTTCAGGTGAGATTTAAATCCACATACCCTGTCCCTTTCAATAGCCCTCTAGCATTTCAGCGAGCAAGAAGCCCTAGAAATACTCAGATCTAGCCAAGTGCTGCTGCACTAATGCTCCTGCAGCTTGTAGCATGAACAGGGTGTGAACCCAGCATCCTGGGGTAAGGTTCTAGACCACATATTTGCATTCTGCTGACCAAAATTCCCTCTGCAGCTTCCACTGGATGAATGATTCTTTGATGCACTGAAATACAACCCCCTCCAGAGCAACACACTGAAGTGATGATATAGCAACACTCCACACCAATGTCTGTTTAGCTGTGTTTGACACACTTTGCTCTCCTGTGGACTGAAAGCTCCCATTCCAGGTAACCTTTTAATTGATATTTACAGTTCACAGGTGTTAGCGAGAAGCGCTTCTTATGCAAGTAAGTTGGAGGCTGTACTGAGCAAATGGGGAGATTTCTCCCTCAAAGCTGCAGTGCAAACTCCTCTCCTCCCACCTCCTTTACTTTCATTTAACCTGGTGACAGTGAGGCAGTAGTACCTATCCCCAAACAGGGATTGGGCTCTACGGCATATGTAAAGAGCCCAGCACAACAAAAAGATGGCCTCTGCTCCAAAGAGCTTGTGTGTTTGGGCCTTTCCTGCTATAGCTGTCCCTAGCCCAGCCTCCAGGAGCGCTCTAGAGATGCTCATGTTTAGTCACTTTTCTTATCTTTGCATCAGGCCCTAGTGAGCAGGTTTTGCAGCCTGGGAAGCAGCTCTGTGCTCTGCTCTCTTTATAGGCTTGGGAAAGAGTTGCTCATAAGGAGTCTCCCCACATTGGCCCCACCCTAGTATAGTTAGGATAGCAGCCACTCAACCAGTGCTATTTCCTCCCCGTCAGGAGCCCTGTCCTTGGTGCCAAGGCCTGGGAGGGGAGAGCCCTGCCCATTCCCCAGTGGGAGTTGCTAAACGAGTGTTTGACACTCTCCCTAGTGGGGGTGGGGCTGGGATGCTCAGGGCCCTCACCCAAGCCTGGAATGCCCCCAAACCCTTTAAGTATCAAAAGGGAGCGAGTTTCATCCACCTCCTGACATGTGGCTTTAACCCAACCTACCTCTCCTGCTGCAACATCGTGTGGCTCCCGGGATCCAGACCCAGCTCTTGGTTCCTGCTTGCAGCATTTTCCACCCGTGAGAAGCAATGAGTCAGTTTCTCTGACAGACAAGGCTCCTATTCATCTCCCATTTTAACTCACCCCTGGTAGCTCTGAGTGGCACTGGCAGTTTCTCACATGCAGCCATCGCAGCCACCAGGGGCTAATCTTGCAGCTACAGTCTCCTGGGTGGTGATTAGAGCGGGTTTGAAGCAGCAGCCCTCCCCCAGGTCTGCCAGCAGAGCCTGGTCCCTGCCCCCTTCTGGAGCTACAAACACCACAGGAGAGCTCCCGAATCCCCACCTTTGGGAGCAGGTGGGCGGGGTGTGCAGGCTCTGGCCATGTGACAACAGGCTCCATCCCCCAGCCACAAGGGTTTGGGGCTCTGGCCCCAGGCTCAGTCACCTCCCCCACATGTCATCCCTGGCCCCTGCTGCCTCCTCCAGCATCCATCTCCCTACCCACCTCCCCATCCAGGGCTTAATTTGTCCCCCAGCTTGCCAGGGCTGCGTAAATCTAGGAAAAGTGATACTTGTATATTTGTTACTCACTTTTCACAGTAGCAGATTTACTAGCTAGCAACTCTTTTTTTTTTTTTTTTAAAACGCCATGCAAAGCACCTTATTTGTGTGTCTGTTTAGGAGCAGTAAATAGAGGCAACTGCACATTTTTATTATCGAGTCCGCAAAAATCTAAATAAATCACAATGATTTGGACATGTCTGTGCATATTTATGTGTTTCCTAAAGTGAATTAGGAATTTTAGGGAAAAAATTGTTAGAGAGGCTAAAAGCAAGAGGTGGTGGCGGCACTCTGAGGCCACCAGAAAAAAAAATTGAGAGAACGCCCTCTAGCCTGGCTGCTTAGAGTTAGGGGATGGGTCTCGTTTGTTTGCCCTCGCAGCGTAGGAGGAGATGAGCATTCTGCTGCTAGCACATACCGAGTGCACT
The DNA here is from genome assembly GCF_027887155.1 of Malaclemys terrapin pileata. Lineage (NCBI taxonomy): Eukaryota > Metazoa > Chordata > Testudines > Emydidae > Malaclemys > Malaclemys terrapin. The sequence goes on along the minus strand of NC_071508.1, from coordinate 10,308,486 downwards.
GACTGCACAGCAGAGAGGGCAGGGGGTGTCAGGGTTTTGCTCCACTCCCTTATACATCTACAAGTAAACAAGCAGACACCCTGCTAGTTGGTGCACTACCTGGGAAGGAATTCTTAGTGTCCACACCTCAGAAAGGGTCACAATTGTGACAGTGGTTGGCAGCCTCAACCAAGTGAGCTCTGATCAGAGAAGGGAATTCAGACCTTCTCTGGCCTGTGCTGTACCTGCTGTGTGGCTCTAAGAAAGCCAATCTGGCCCCATTAGCTATGCTGAGGTGCAGCGACAGTCAGTGACCGACAGTGGCACATGAAATCAGGCTTTCTAGATAGTTTGGAAAACATGATTTGCTCAGCAGTGAGTTTTGCTGCCAAATTCCTCCCTAAATATGTGAAACTAGCTTAGCTCCCAGCCCCGCCTGAAACCTTCCGGCTTGTAGCAGCGTTTGTATCAAGTTTAACATGTCTCCAGTATGAATTTGCAACTTGTTGCATGTCTGCAAATAGTTTCACAATAACTTTTTTCTTTCCTCTATATAGGTAACTAGCTAGTGCCAGCAGAAGAGCTGCTCACTTGTACCACCTTGTGGTGAAAAGAGGTAGGTTAACATACCTTACACAGCAAGCAACAGCACTAAATGGGGTAGCAGTTTACCTTTTAAGAGGTATTGTCCCGTCTCTCATTGCTCCTCCTCCAGCTACACATGTCATGTTACTAGGAAAAAGGTGCTCTTCTGCTTCAGCACAGGCCTGGAACTCAAGATCTGGGTTCCATTTCCAATTCTGCCACTGACTCCATGTGGGTCACTCGGGGAGCTGCAACACAGAGAACCTATCTGAAAACTGACAATATGCTTTTTTCTTGGTCTGTCTTGTCTATTTAGAGTTTAGGCTTTTTAGGACATGGAGTCGTTGTAGGAGTTAGCGCAATGGGGTCCTGACCTTCTACTAGAACACAATAATTGCTACCAAATGCAAGTCTGAATTAACTCTTCACAATTGCAAAGCTTTCAATCTTAAAGTTACTTACTGATGCATAATCTACAGAATGAACCTGGGTTTATAAAGTGGGATTGAGTGAGATAATCAGTGGTCTGAGTTTTGAGGCTTAAACTTTTTTTTTTAAGTGGTCTGATCCAGTGTTTAATTGGGTTACTTAAAAGGGATGTGTAGTATGACCCATGGCTGCTTTGCTCTCCTCCTTTGCTGGTCTAGAACTAGGAATTAGAGGGTGAATGTTGATTGCCCGTATCAGTCCCTTGCAGCTGGCTGCAGTGTGTAGGACACGGGTTACAATATTTTGTGCCAGGTATATCAGGCCATCAGTGGAGGAGAAGTGAGGAATACAAAGGGTACATGGCAGGGAGATGATGGGTGAGGCAAAGAGGCTTGGAACGCGGGTGCTGACTATCTGGAAAGATGAGATGGAGGAGATTACCCCTTCCCATCCAAAAAGCTAAAGGAAGACAGATTTCTCCTCTAGCTATTGGTGGTTACCACTAGATTTCCTCATGCAGGCTGTGCTCCTATGCTCAGCAGCTGCGCCCACCGACTGAGGGTGGGTGGGGAGAGGAGCAGCTCCAGATTCTCAGAGATGATCTGTACCCTCTCCCACATAGGGAGTGGCTTTGCTGGCCTCATGTCACTTGTATGTGCCAGTGTTGTGCTGTTGCAAAGCTGGTGAGTGGCATGGTACAAGAGGGGTGTGCTCTGGGAGCACAGGGTGGGACAAAAGGCAGCTCCCCTGAGGGCCTCCTCTGCCCTCCCCTGAAGGCAATTGGAGCCCTTCCCCTGTCTTTAATAGGAGATGGTTTGGACCCACTGGGAGTGTGTGTGGGCCTGTGAGTAAGTGACTTTGTAATTGGTTGCTTTAACAGCCCTGTCAGTGAGGAGATCACTCTGGAAAGCCCTATAGCTATGAAACCCATGGAGTGTAAGAGGAGACAGAGGATCCTCTGGTCTCTGACAGGATGCTACAGCAGGGCTGGTTAGGCTGCCTAGGGAAAGTGACTGTTCTCTAACAGGACTTTCAGGAGGCCAAGCTTGAGTGGCCATGGAAAGAACTCCCTCCCACCCTGCCAGACCTTCAGGAGTGTCCATGCGCTCAGTGTGGAGGCTGCCCTCCAGTCTCCCAGGCAGGTGCCATTTCAGGAAGGTACCACAGACGTCTCCCTTGACCTCTGTGCTTGCAGGGTTATGTTATCCAAGCAGGGAATGGGAGAGCAGTGAGATTAATGTAATTTATCAGGCACCTTTGACCACCTCACTTGCACTCTGCCCCTAATCCATCAGTTCTGGCCCCACTTCTAAGGGGTCAAATCTTGGGGACTATTCCCATTTTCTCCTCTGGGGACAGAGCACAAGCTTGGTGCACTGCTAGGGGTCCAAGGCATCAGACCCCATGAGAGTGATAGTGAGGTTTCGGTAATGCAACATCTTTCCCTCCCTCTAGGAGGCCTGGACTGGTTCCATCAATGGACTCTTTACAATGAGAGGAAGCACAACATCAAGACAAGTTTGCTTTTCAAAACTCCCCAAACCTTCCCACATAGGCAGGTCATTCTGGGGTGAGATCAAAGGTTTGTCAGCCAGCATAGGGCTGTAGGCAAGTCAAGTAGGCCACTCCCAATGAGTGCCAGCCAAATCTATTCTCAAACACCTTCTTTGGATTTGTGTCCATCTCTCTGTGTAGACATAACTAATCCTGCCCAGCGTATACACTGTTAATACTACATTTCATCCCTGCATCTCACAGCACTTCCCACAGGTGTGTAGGTGGCATTATCCCAGAACACACACCCCAATACGTTCAAGACAGGAAGTGCCACATACCAGACCCAACTGAAACCCCAAGTGCAACTTAGATAAGGCAGTTTATTTTTGTTTTGTCCTGACATGTTCCCTAGAGCCTCCACTAGAGGGCAGCTTTTCCATAAATAACAGTCCTGAGGCTAATTGGCCATCCTTCCTGGGAACGATGCCTGGTCAGGATGGAATCCTGCAGCACAAACTGCACCGTGCGCTTTGGGGACAAAAAGACCAAAGAGGTTTGAGGAGGTTAAACTTAAAAGAGGCTCTTGTTACACCAAGCCTTAGTTCTAGGCTGGGATGAGCTGCCACCGTGGTGTTTGGTACCAAGTGGTGCACAGAGCGGACTGCTCCCAGCCTGCCTGCTATTGATGCCGGCCGGCCCAGGCTGTGCATCCCCAACGCTATCTGGTTGGGGTAGGATAGGAAATGCTACTGCTCTCCTGCTCCCTCACCCAGTGCAGGATTGTGCCCTAAGTGCTGTTTCCCACTTATTTGCTCAGCCTTGTTTGATAAACAGCTTCCCCTACTTCAGGAGATCATGCCATGTTCTAACACAGTGGTTCTCAAACTTTTGTATTGGTGACCCCTTTCACATGCAAGCCTGAGTGCAACCCCCACCCCCTTATAAATTTTTTTTTTAATTTGACACCATTATAAATGCTGGAGGCAAAGCAGGGTTTGGGGTGGAGGCTGACAGCTCACAACCCCCCCATGTAATAACCTCATGACCCCTTGAGGGGTCCCCAACTCTGTTTGAAAACCCTGTTCTAACAGCAAACCCTGGCTGGACATCCTGGTTCTGCTGCCCTTGGCCTTCCTATGGGAGACATATCTGACTTTCTTCTCCTTGTTGGTCTCCTCTGGAAGCCACATTGCAGAGCAGAAAGCAGCCAGACTCATTTTAGGAGAAGACATCAATTGAAAGGGCTGATAGGAGCTAAGTGACTGAGCACAAAGCAGCCACAGCTCTGGGGAGGAAAAAGCCAAGCAACCCAGTGCTGCCTGTTAACGTTTGCATTAAGGCTTTATATTGCAATGGCTTTTTGCTGCTTCCTAACCTCTGTTCCTTATCTGTTGTGGCCAATGGCTGACACTATTGGGGGAGGGGGTGGTCCTATGCTTTTCCTTGGTGCGGTGGGTCAAGGTGCTGCTTCTTGCCCCTATTCTTGGGCATCAACAACTCTGCTAGTGCTCTAGTAGGGAACAGAAGGGGAGTAGGGAAGGGACCCAGGTCCCAGCCCCTTCAGCTTCACAGTCTTCTTACCCTCTTTCCCTTTGGGCAGGGTTTCCTTCCCCCAGTACTCTGCTCCTCCAGTCAACAACAGTACTTCTCCAAACTACAGTCAGCTCTCCTTCTGGTTGGTTGGAGCAGGGGGGTTTTATTAGGTCTCTGGCAGGGCCTTAATTGGCTCCAGGTGCCCTAATTAACCTCTCCTCAATCCACAGGGATTAAGGCTCTGCTCATCCTGGGGCTTGTACCCGCCCACCTCCCAGGTTTTTCCCATAAGGCCCCCTTCCCAGCACCCAATAGGATCACACTCTTGCTGCCCTCTGACCCTGCAGTATTTCACTGTGTTGTGTATGCATCTTCAGAGAGGGACCCTGTCCACTCTGCAAAGTGCCCTGCAAACCACCAGATGCTGATAAGGACAGCAGAACTGTGTTCATTTGCTTTGTGTGGGCCAGTCTCCAAATGCATATTGACAAACACCGTGGAGAAGCAAAAATTGAGGTCCTTGCTTTTACCTCCCACAAGGCAACAGACAGAACTGTCCCTTTAGCTCAACCAATGGTACACCTACCCCTGGGGGTACCCAGAGGCCTTTCTGGGAGCACATCAACTCATCTAGATATTTGTCTAGTTTTACAACAGGCTACATAAAAAGCACTAGCAAAGTCAGTACAAATGAAAATTTCATACATTGTTTATACTGCTCCAGATACTATCCACTGAAATGTAAGTACAATATTTATATTCCACTTGATTTATTTTATAATTACATGGTAAAAATGAGAAAGTCAGCTATTTGTCAGTAACAGTGTGTTGTGACAGTTTGTATTTTTATGACTGATTTTTGTAAGCAAGTAGTTTTTAAGTGAGGTGAAGCTTGGGGTACGCAAGACAAATCAGACTGCTGAAAGGGATACAGGAGTCCGGAAAGGTTGAGAGCCCCTGGGTTAGCTCACCCTACAGAGGGCACTAATGATACATTAGTCAGAGGCCTGGTCTACACTACGACTTTAATTCGGATTTATCAGCTTTAATTCGAATTAACCCTGTAACCGTCCACACAACGACGCCATTTAATTCGATGTAAAGGGCCCTTTAAATCGATTTCTGTACTCCACCCCAACGAGCGGAGTAGCGCCAAAATCGATTTTAGCAATTCGAATTAGGGTTAGTGTGGCCGCAATTCGATGGTATTGGCCTCCGGGAGCTATCCCACAGTGCATCATTGTGACCGCTCTGGACAGCAATCCGAACTCGGATGCACTGGCCAGGTAGACAGGAAAAGCCCCGCGAACATTTGAACTTCATTTCCTGTTTGCCCAGCGTGGAGAGCACAGGTGACCACAGATACCTCATCAGCACAGGTAACCATGCAGGCTGATAATCGAAAAAGAGCACCAGCATGGACCGTGAGGGAGGTACTGGATCTGATCGCTGTATGGGGAGAGGATTCAGTGCTTGCAGAACTTCGTTCTAAAAGACGAAATGCAAAAACTTTTGAAAAAATTTCCAAGGGCATGATGGAGAGAGGCCACAATAGGGACTCTGAGCAGTGCCGCGTGAAGGTCAAGGAGCTCAGACAAGCCTATCAAAAAACAAAGGAGGCAAACGGTCGCTCCGGGTCAGAGCCGCGGACATGCCGCTACTACGCCGAGCTGCATGCAATTCTAGGGGGGGCTGCCACCACTACCCCACCTTTGTTCGTGGATTCTGGGTCGGGGATAGTCTCGACGCCTGAGGATTCTGCCGATGGGGTAGAGGAGGAGGAGGAGGATGAGCTTGCAGAGAGCACACAGCACTCCATTCTCCCCAACAGCCAGGATCTTTTTATCACCCTGACTGAAGTACCCTCCCAAGCCAGTACCCAAGACTCTGACCCCATGGAAGGGACCTCAGGTGAGTTTACCTTTTAAAATATAAAACTTGTTTTAAAAGCAAACGGTTTTTAATGATTACTTTGCCTGACTTTGCATTCGCGGTCAGTTCAGCTACTGGAAAAGTCTGTAGCTACTGGAAAAGTCTGTTAACGTGTCTGGGGATGGAGCGGAAATCCTCCAGGGACATCTCCATGAAGCTCTCCTGGAGGTACTCCGAAAGCCTTGCCAGAAGGTTTCTGGGCAGTGCATCCTTATTCCCTCCTCCATGGTAGGACACTTGACCACGCCATGCTTGCAGCAAGTAATCTGGTATCATTGCCTGACAAAGCCTGGCAGCGTATGGTCCCGGTGTTTGCTGGCATTCAAGCAACATCCGTTCTTTATCTTGTTGTGTAATCCTCAGGAGAGTGATATCACTCCTGGTAACCTGGTTGAAATACGGGAACTTAATTAAGGGGACAGAGGTGGCCGTTCCTACTGGGCTGTTTGCCTGTGGCGGAAAATAAATCCTTCCCTGCAGTTAGCCAAGCGCAGATGGGAAATTGGCCCTGAAGTTTTCCGCGTTTGGCTAGCAGGGATCTTCCCTGTTACCAGCCACACGGTGGGGGGAGGGTACCGTGATCATCCCAGAGAATTCATGGCGAGGGGGGGGGGTCGGCGGCGGGGGGGGTAGTTTGGTGCCTGCAGGGATCTTCCCTGATACCAGCCATGCGGTGGGGGGAGGGGTACCGTGATCATCCCAGAGAATTCATGGCGGGGGGGGGGGGGTTAGTTTGTTTTCTGGTGCTGCTGAATGTTAACAGAAAAACCGCAGCACTCTACTTGCCTGAAGGGGCCCAGACAAGCCCCCCCACACTGCCCCCCCCCAACTGGCTGAGATTGGCCAGGCTTCTGCAGCACTCTACAGGCTATGCTTGGTATGTGGGAAAGGAGGGTGCAGAAGCTGTAAAACAATGGCTTACCATGGCCGCATGCAAGCCGAATTCTGTTGCCCAGACCTGTGATCTCTAGCAGCAAAGCCACAAGCACTCAGCATTAAGAGGCAAAATGCGACCTTGCACAGAAATCACATGTGCTATGTAATGTGAACAGTGTTGGTCACCGTGAAAGAGTATAAGCATTGTTCTGCAAAATGTAGCTTTTAAAACAATTCTCTCTTTTTTCCCCTCCCTACAGCAGCTGCAAATTCCTCAAGCCTCCCTCCTCCATCCCGAAGGTTATCATAGATAAGGCGTCGTAAGAAGAAGACGCGGGAGGACATGTTTTCTGAAATTATGCAATCCAGCAGGAGTGACAGAGCTCATCTGAATGAGTGGAAGGAAACAGTTTCAAAGTATAGGAAAGAAGTCAGTGAACGTGAGGAGAGGAGGGACCAACGTGAGGAGAGGAGAGACGATCGAGATGAGAGATGGCGGCAGGAAGACCAGAGGATGAAGGATGCAACGCTGGGGCTGCTCCGGCGTCTGGTGGAGGTTCAGGAACGGCTGCTGGAAAACAGACTGCCGCTTCAGCCCCTGTTCCACCCTCCCCCCTCCCCATGTTCCGTATCCTCCTCACCCAGACGTGTAAGAACGTGGGGGGGGAGGCTCCGTACACCTTCCCATTCCACCCCAGTAGACAGCCCAAGCAAAAGGCTGTCATTTTTTTAACCTTTTCTTTGTGGCTTTTTCCTTCCCAGCAATCCTCCTCCCAAATACCACCCGGGTTCCCTCCCTCTTTTTCTAATCTATTAATAAAGAATAAATGATTTTTAAATGATAGTGACTTTATTTGGTTTGAAAGAAAGCTGGGGGAAGGGGCAGGGTGGGTTCCTTACAGAAAATCAGTCAGTAAAGGGGGAGGGTTTTCATGAAGGAGAAACAAACAGATATTTCACACGGTAGCCTGGCCAGCCATGAAACTGGTTTTCAAAGCTTCTCTGATGCACAGCGCTTCATGGTGTGATCTTCTAATCGCCCTGGTGTCTGGCTGCGCGTAATCAGCAGCCAGGCGATTTGCCTCAGCCTCCCACCCCGCCATAAAGGTCTCCCCCTTACTTTCACAGAGATTGTGGAGCACACAGCAAGCAGAAATAACAATGGGGAGATTTCTTTGGCTGAGGTCAGAGCGAGTCAATAATGAACGCCAGCGACCTTTTAAACGGCCAAATGCACATTCTACCACCATTCTGCACTTGCTTAGCCTGTAGTTAAACAGCTCCTGACTCCTGTCCAGGCTGCCTGTGTATGGCTTCATAAGCCATGGCATTAAGGGGTAGGCTGGGTCCCCAAGAATAACTATGGGCATTTCAACATCCCCAACGGTTATTTTCTGGTCCGGAAAGTAAGTCCCTTGCTGCAGCCCTTTAAACAGAGTAGTGTTCCTGAAGACGCGAGCGTCATGAACCCTTCCCGCCCAGCCCGCGTTGATGTTGGTGAAACGTCCCTTGTGATCCACAAGTGCTTGCAGCACCATTGAAAAGTACCCCTTGCGGTTTATGTACTCGGTGGCTTGGTGCTCCGGTGCCAAGATAGGGATATGGGTTCCGTCTATTGCCCCACCACAGTTAGGGAATCCCATTGCAGCAAAACCATCCACTATAGCCTGCACATTTCCCAGAGTCACTAACTTTCGTAGCAGCACCTGAGTGATTGCTTTGGCTACTTGCATCACAGCAGCCCCCACCGTAGATTTGCCCACTCCAAATTGATTCCCGACTGACCGGTAGCTGTCTGGCGTTGCAAGCTTCCACAGGGCTATCGCCACGCGCTTCTCAACTGTGAGGGCTGCTCTCATCTTGGTATTCTGGCGTTTCAGGGCAGGAGACAGCAAGTCACAAAGTTCCATGAAAGTGCCCTTACGCATGCGAAAGTTCCGCAGCCACTGGGAATCGTCCCAGACCTGCAACACTATGCGGTCCCACCAGTCTGTGCTTGTTTCCCTTGCCCAGAATCGGCGTTCCATGGATAGAATCTGCCCCATTAACAACATGATCTCCAAAGCACCGGGGCCTGTGGTTTCACTGAATTCTGTGTCCGTGTCCGTGTCCATGTCCTCATCATGCTTGTCGCTGCGCTGCCGCCGCCGCTGCCTCCTCGCCTCGTTTTTCTGGTCCTGGCTGAGCATAAACTCCACGAGAACGCGCGAGGTGTTTGCAATATTCATGAGTGCTGTCTTGACCTCAGCGGGCTCCATGCTTGCCGTGGTATGGAGTCTGCAGTGTTCACCCACCCAGGAAAAAAGGC